>NC_136061.1:1430473895-1431073895 GCF_964261635.1 Lissotriton helveticus | reverse complement strand
CTCGGATGCGGCAAATCAACAAGTTGACGGACACGGCGCAACACGGTAGCCTGCATCAGAAAACTGACATAGGTGCCACAAAACTGCCACAAGTCAGCCTGACGCAACTGCCGAAAAAGTCACATAAGGCGGATTTGTGACACGCAACGCTATCCCGACCACCCTGCGACAGTGCACACTGCGTGAAGCGGCAAAAGGCACCCGGGAATCGATGCAATCCTCCAAAAAGACATTTGAGGACCACAGAGGACCTAACAATGGACCAGGAAAGTAACCACTGTAGACAGGACCCTCTGGCAAACAGCCGTAGCAGAAGCCCAGAATCACAGGCTGAGACTGGGACAAAGAGGAAACAGAAGTCCAATTTCAGTTGTGAGGAAAATTAGATACTGGTGAAGGAGGTCACCAACTACCAGCACCAGCTCTTTGTCAGTTCCAAGCTGCTTCTCGCAAAAAAAGAGGTGATATGGCAGAGAATCATACAAAAGATCAACAGTATAGGCCAATCCAAGAGGACTGTCATGGACTGCAAAAAACTGTGGCATGACTGTAAGTGCAGAACAAAAGAAAAGTTTACAGCAAACTGTGAGGCAGCCTCACAAACTGGAGGAGGCATCCCAGCAGACCAGGAGGTTCTGGATGACCTGGAGGAGTGGGTGGCAGCTGTCATCCCAGAGGAAATCTTAACTGGACTATCCGAACAGGACAGTGCAGCCCGAGAAACCGAAGCGCAACCGGTAAGTCACAATAAGTGCACAGATGTCAGTAATGGGTCATGGTGGTGATTGCAGCTAGAAATCTCCCTGTGCCACAGTCTGATGTGTACATCTTCTTGTCCTTATACTCTTCCACAATCACAAATATTCTCAATGTAAATTAATCACATATGACAATCACATATTGAAAATGTCAAACCAGCACTGCCATGTCCATCTCTGATGGAGCAGATATACTGGACCTCATTTATGAAAGGCTTTGCACCACCATACCCCACTTTTGTGAATGTCCAAAGTGAAGACCCATTGGCGCAAGGAATACATAAATGACGTTCACAAGGTCACGCATATGCCTACATGCGTAACTTTGGTAATACGTTGCAACGTGGTGCTACATCTTGCCTGGTCTTTCTGGAGGTGTGCCAGTGTGTTGGGGTAGTTTGAGATCAATGGGTGGAGGACGTGTGCAGCGGGGTCATTGTATGTAACCGTTGGCGAAGTGGTGGGGCCAATGGACTCAATGATAACTGATTAGATGGCCTGGATCCATTTCTGATGTGGATCAATGATGGTGGTGGTGTCTGGTGGGCATGGTGAATATGTGACATTTATAATGATGGTTGGTCCAGGTGAATCCGGTGGTGTAGCTGTAGTTTAATCTGTCTTCTGGTGGAGGAGATGTGCTTGACTGTGTCTCCTGCAATGTGACTTGGTGTGGTGAATAGCTGCTTCAGTCTGATGTCAGAAAGTTCACCCAGTAGGCAGTGGTGTTCTGGTCACCGGGGTTGTTCCGGTGGAACTAGAGTTATCACAGTAGGAATGTCGTTGGTGGATGGGAGAGCCTGGTGTGCAATGATGTCTACAATGGCATTGGTGAATGGGTGTCCATGGATCAGGGGGCCAGCAAATTAAGGTGCCAAAGTGGATGTTGTTGTTCTTGGTCCAGGTTTTTAAGTTGGGTAGTATCATGGTCACTGCTGGGTCATTAGAGTGCGTGGTTCGTTGTAGTGTTTTTCTTTCTTGTAGGAGATGGCAATGCCTCCTCCTCAATGGACGTGGTGAGCCTTGTGGGTAACTTAGTAGCTATCACTGATGGTGATGGTGATGTCTGGTCCAGAACAGAGGTAGGTACATATTTTTGTGAAGTAGGTGACATATGAAGAGGTTGCAGCAAGGAGGTACCACATTTCCATAGTGTGTATATTTAGGGACTGCACGTTGTGGAGGATGCAGTTGAGCTGGTTGTTTGGAGTGTTGTTTGGCTGGGTGGCACGAGGCACTGGTGTGTTGATGTGGCAGAAGGTTTTTGGGGAGTTTCGACTGGAGCAGGGTGCATGATAAGCATACAGTCTTGCAAAATGGCAGGTGGTGTTGCGTCCAGGGTAGATGGCGAGGAGGGTGCTTGTGTTGCAGCGGAGGAGTGTACGAGAGGAATGGTCCTTGCTGCTGAGTGTGGTACAGGGGCAAATGGACGCAGACGGTCTCATCCATGACTTGCCTTCGTCATGGGAGACGTACATTACAACACAGTTATCACATTGGAATGCCATTTCAAAGTAACTTCATGCACGCAGTTGCCTTCACATTGCATGTCATATCAACGCATTGTGATGCAAGAAATAGAGATTCATCAGTTCCAGGTTAGCCAATGCTTTCTGGTGTCAGATGAACATTTAAGGGTGTTTCTTTGTGAGAAAATATAAAAATGTAGGGGGTCTTGTGGGGTAAATAATGAAATATAGTGTGATTTTTGTTTGGAAAAAAATCAAAATTGGATTTCTTTTGGGGTCAAAAATGGAAATTAGGGTGTCTTTTGAGATCAAAAAATGAAATTAGGGTGTCTTTATGAGCAAAAAAGGAAATGAGGGTGTCTTTTGGGGCAAACAATGAAATTAGGGTGTCTTTTGGGGTCAAAAATAAAATTAGGGTGTCTTTTGGGGGCACAAAATTAAATTAGGGTGCCTTCTGGGTTCAAAAAAGGAAATTAGGGTCTTTGGAGGCAAAAAATGAAATTAGGGTGTCTTGTGCTCTCAAATTTGACATTTAAGGTGGTTTTGGGGGTCTGAAATGAATCTCAGGAATCAGGGGTTGTTATGTGTTACAAGTGATTCTTTTAGGGTTGCACTTATGTGTAGTGGGAACAGTAATTTACCATGCTACCCTATCCGGATTTTTCTTCACTGTTGCGATATGAGACCTATTGGTATGCATTGGATTGGAATGAAATGTAATGGTATGCATTGCAACCAAAGAAATTTCTTTGGTACACCACTGGTCTGCCTGCTGCACATGGCTGCACAGCATCTGGCATTGAGAAATGATGTAGGGGGCACTGGACAGCTGGAAGGTGGAAAAAGTCTGAAAAGACAATGGAGGGGGCATGGATGTGGGGGGGAGGGGTGTGAAAGGTGGTTGGCATCACATTACAAAAGGAAAATTGCTATAAGGCTTGGTCCAGCATATTCTGTGCTACGGCTCCTCTGAGTCTGCTTCAAGGATCAGGAAACAGCCATTCAGGCTCCCTCACCAAAGTCACTCACAAGGCTGCAATGTGGCATAGTGATTGCTCATGCGCACATGGACAATGTGTTCAGACAGGGGCTTGAGGCATGGGAATGTTCTCCAACAGGCTGTAATGCTGCCTGCATTGCAAGCAGGAAGTGCACATGACTGTTTCGAGCGATCTGAGAGGGCCAAAAAAACAGTCATTGTGCACTTTAGTGGGCATACCACTGAGCCCTGGGCCCACTCGAGAGTAGAGCAGCCCCAATCAGCCTCCCACCCGGAAAGGAAACATAGCATGAGTACCTCAAAAAGTAACCTTCATGGTATTTGTTTCACCATCTTGCACTGCTCAAAATCATTGGCCCAATGCTCCACCACCATAGTGGATTATCCGCCACTGGGGTCCCTCACCCACAAGTGCTACCTCTGCACCCCACTATACCCTGGGCATCCTCCACCACACATCACACCTTCCACTCACTTGGACATTGACACGGTGGTGTTATCCGTTGCACTCTCTCAAAGTCTGTGTCTCAGCCAGCATGAGCCTCAGCCAGGTGGGCTTACATAGGCCTGGGTACAGCATTCACTGCCAAGACAGCTGGGTAATCACACGATGAAGGTGATGCAACACGCCTCCCTTAGGCGTGTAGTTTCAGTGCTTGTGCAACATAAAATTGCACCATCTCAGGGTCCTCACCCTCCACAGTGTATGGCCAGTGACCCATCCTCTGGCCTCTGATGCAGATATGTGTTGGCCACCATTGGCAATATCCTTTGTGCAGCCCAGAGTACTGTTGGGGCGTGGTATGCAAGATGTACCTCCCTACGTAGTATGATGCCTCTTACTAAACCTCACTAAAATTGAACAGGCAAACACAATTAATAGATGTCCACCTTATTTTTCAGAGGATGCACCTTCCACATCATAACGGGTAGATATCACCAATCTTGTTGATGAAATGGATGACAGTCTGCCCACAATTGACAGTGACACATTGGAAGACCTCACTGCCACCATACGGTCACCTACAGCACCTTCTGAGAGTGAGAACCATGTGTTAGCTGCTCCAGCTGAAACCCAACAAACAACAGCAACAGAATCTGCAACAACAAATATAAGCCTTGACTTGGATAACACACAGGTAGAGTTCCAAAGAACCGCTGTAGCTCTACAACGGAAACTACTCAGAGAGGTTCATGTGGCTGTGGAGAGTATAGGTGGTATCCTGCAAGCAATACTCCTAAGCTTGAATTCAGAATCGGGGAACATTGGTATAGAACAAGCCAGCAACAACCAAACACCAGGACTTGTTCAATCTCTGGCTAACATATCCAACATTATGAGTCAGAGGCATGTACACATGCCACCACAAAGTGGCACCAGGGATGTTGATCAACACCTTCAAAATATTGATGACACAACGAGATACATGCAGCAAAAGCAAGACATGTACATGACAACTATGACTGCCTTTCATGGTGAATTGCTGACTGTTGTTAAAAATCAGCAAGTAATGTTGAATGCCCTAATGGCAAACTTCATTACACCAGAATACGTGTTCCCTCACACCTCCTCTGCCACTGCTGGTGGTAGCAGTGATACAACACACCTTGCAGCTACAGAGCCAACGAAGGGCCAATCTGACAACTCTGAGGAGGAGGATGAGTCAGCAACACAGTTCACGAGGAAGACTGGACACTAAATTGACACAAATTCACAGGTGTCGTATATCAACAGAAACAATTTGTCTTTGATGATAATAATGTCCTAAAAACATTATCATTTAAAAAACGGTAACACCTGTGCCACACATCATTTAATTCTCACTCACTGAAGTAGAATACATTGTGACAACAACAATGTATTCATCATAGAGCAAACTACAAATACAATCTCTTTGTTTCAATACTCACAAACATGTCAACATGAGTGCTGCTTCACTACTTATGTGTCAAGAACAATGTGCCCTTGTTTCATGATTGTTCCATTTCACAACATCACCTTGTTTTTTGTTGGTTGAAAAATTCAGACGCACCTGAAAGTGTGTGTAAGTACTTGATCAATGTCTGTTTAGTATGACAATGCAAATGTGAAAATACATGTTTTCATATTGAGATTTAAGGGGCAGATTTACATGAAAGTGCCGCAGCGCAGCACTAGAAGCCCTTTTTCTGTGCCACACTCTGTAACCTTCTGAGCAAATGAATGCCACATATGTCCAATGAAATGTGGCATTGCTGTGCTCTCCCCTATACTGGCGCTGAAACAGCTGCCATGCGCCTGCGCATGCACCCTTGCACCATGGGGCAAGGATGCCTGCGTCATGGGGAAATTATTTGTGTGGATGAAGGGGCACCTTCCTGCACAGAAACGGTCACAACAAGCATTTTCTAAACTCAATGCATGCTGTAGAATGCAGCACGCATTGAAAGTTGAAAAACATGGAGAAATTAAAACCTTGCTCCTCATTGCTCCTCTCTATGCCACCCCTAGTGGGGCGTAGCCTACAGATGCATTGCAAGGTTTACGATTCCTCGTAAAGCTGGAAATGTGTCTGGTTCCATGGGTGTTAGGTGTGAACACCCACAGCAACACACATGGAACGCCCCTTTCCCAAATAAAGCTGTGTGTAAAGTGGCTGTAGTTACAAGGACATGAAAAGCCTGGCAGGGTGGCTATTCATGTCCTTGTAAATATGGGTAAGAGAAAAGCACTGCCAGTGTGTCACAAAAATTGACGTACTGGAAGTGCAAGGGGATTATAAATCTGAACATAAAACATTAATGGTGTAATGTTAAAATAATGAACTTGTACAGCCCATGAAATTAATCATACCAGCAAACAAGATGTGGTCAACGTTTGACCAGGGTACTTCGTACCCCAGCCGTGCCACTCAACTACGCCTATATACAGACATTGGGTAGTCCAGTCGTATGAATTAGCCACTCGTAACACAATGACTACTTGTCCATTAACATGTAATAGCTATGACAACACCGAGAGAGATAATGTGTGGTGTGTACGTTCTGTACAGCTGTGTAAGAGACAACCCATATTTCACTAACATATAGCAACATCATACATAGATGACACAGATTTGTGATAGATACACATGCGGAGGTTATCTGCAGACTCATGATTTGAATCAGACCCATATGTATGTGAAGACCCAAGAGTGTATACACCAAAAAGTTGAAGCACAGGTGTTGCATTAACATGTACAAATATTCGTACATGGAGCACCAACCTGCTAGAATTAAAAAAAATATGATACACTCACACAATAATCTGTGCTCACATTCCATGTGCCCAATTACTTACACATACAACATTCGAAATGCTGACCATCAAAGAATATTGTCAAAGGTTGTTAAATAACATCATTTTAATAACAATAAAATATGAAAGGTATATCAGCAATCATCTAAAACACTCCTACTAAAATATCTTATAAACTAATTTAAAATCAAAAAACCTATCTATACTACCTATGCCTAACCTACATACCTTAACTTAAATCATCTTAAGCTAAACAGGAATCACGTGAGACCACTAAACATCAGCCCCCACTCCCCCTTAAACCATCAATGCACAATAGACATACACAAACTTATCCTATGCACAAACTAAGTAGAAATGTATTAAATCACATAGATTTTTTTGTGTTTTTTCTTTTTTTTATGAAAACACGTAAACACACACTAAAGGACCCACCCATCCCTAAATAATATTAAAAAAAGAAATAAAGTTATTAATAACAAATACCTAACTAAACTAACTAGGGGTACCTATATTAACAATGATACATCTACAATAAAATAATTTCTAATTATAAAACATACCACAATATATTACAATATATACAAACAGCCCATTAGATCGGGCTAATAAGATGGTACACACACTGCTGCATTCAGTCCATTTTGTTCGACATTGCAGCCATCTCTTTCTCAAGTCCAACAATCTTATTTTTTTTTAATCCACATCTTGGCTTGATATTCCATGTCCACAACACTGTCCTGACATAGAGGGGGATTCATTGACAGCTCCCGGGGCCAGGGTCGGTGCTTTAGATGGTCCAGGATGCTGGCCTGAAAGCTGCCTTTGCCTTTCTTTCCATTTTTTGGCTGGGGCATTGCTAAGCCATGTATTTACTGCCTTCTGAGTGTTATACAGGCGAGAGGTCCATCAGAACCCCTTCGCTACCTCACAAATGTGGAAGTATTGGGTCTTACCTACGCGGAAACACCTTTCCTCCTCCGCACTCATGTTATCTGGCGCATCAACTCCCCACATCCAACATTGTTGCATTGCATCAAGACGCCATTTTGTCGCATCACACCAGATCGTCACATCGCATCGAGGCGCCATCTTGTCGCATTGTCACTGGGCCGCAGTCAACGGCTCTGCAATGGCAGGCCTGAGTCACATTTTACAAGCTGCTTCCGTGGGTGGCACAACCAGTGCTGTAAGCCCACCAGCAACATTTGATTTACCTGCCCTAGACACACCTGGTGCACTGTACTGGGGTCTGACAAGTAAATCAAATAAGCCAATCATGGAGTCACTAATCCATTAAAGCACTTTACAATAGGGAGCACTTGCACTTTGGCACTGAATTGCAGTGGCAAAGTGCCCAAAGCATCTAGACCAGCAAAACACATAGCAAAAATACTGGAGGCAACAGTAAAAAATGGAAGGGGGACCCACGCCAATGGTGCCAGGTCTAACAACAGCCAAACCACTCTGCAACCGTCAACAACCCAAACACATACAGAACCAGAAGACATCGATCTCCCAAATCCCTCAGGTATGACAGTAATCCTGACTACACTGCCCCCAGACCTTCACCACTGACTGCACACACATAAACTACGTACACACCAAACTGCACCAACTCATGATCCCTGAAATGCATCCTCCTCAAAGTGTGCTCCCTTCACAGACTAGCCATGCAGATCTGGATCATCATCAACACCCTTGCACCAGATGTTGCGTTACTCACAGTAACCAGGGAAACCGCCACCTTTGCCAACAACATTGGCAAGTGCATCACGAACGATACAAGAATTTGAAAAAGGGCCTGCAACAACAACCCTGTATGAGGCCTTTCCATTGCAATTAAGAGCTACCTCCGACTTACAAACTCAAGCCACAGCCCGCTCAACACCAAACACCTGTACTTCCAGATCCAGGCCAGCCCAAGGACAACCCTGCGAGGGACCCTTGGCTACAGACCATCCAGACCTTGAACTGTGTACACCACCTACATTGCAAACATAATTGCACAACACGCCGTCGCATACATGTGCTACATACTTAAAACATATCTAAACTCACATCTTGACAACCTCAGTGACAACAAATTTGCCACCCACATGGACAACCTTGCAAACATCTCACAGAAACAACTTGTCACCACCCACACACACAAGCCAGGTCAGAACATCACCACATCCACTACAGCCAGCCCACATAACCCCCATGGACTGACCAGAACGGCATACACTTCCACATCAAAAAAGCATCTGCAAGTAAAAATCCTAAATGCACTCCACAAAGGAACAGACACAAAATGAACATAGAACAACTTAAATCAGTCACAAACCAAAATGCCACCAACACCTTGAACAACACAAACTTCGCAGACAATGGACCCACAGATGGATCTCTAAATGTGTAGATGAACTTGCACCAGTATGTAACACCAACACACAGCAGCACAGGAAGCCAACATGGTTCAAGGCCAACCCACTTCAATTGTGACGCACATGTAGACGACTTGTAGAGAAGCAGAGTAACAGCAAATCCCCTGAAGACGGATCCACCTACAAGAACACCATATCTGAATTCCACCCACACATCAGTCTTACAAAAAAGAATTTAATCCCACACTCGATCCTCACAAACTCCAGCAATGCAAAGGAACTATTCTGCATCATCAGTGATTTTCCCAAAACACACATTGATAATACAGACATCTCCCGCTCCCAGGACCACTAAAACAATCTCTGCTCCTACTTCCACAGGGAAGTCATGTGCCTCTAAGAAAAGTTCAAAGACCAGACACAGGTCTCTGAAATCACACAATCTTCAAGCAACACCCGCTACCCCTCCATCTCACCCCTGACAACAATCAGCACCCAAGACAAAGCATCTACCATGAGAGGCATCCAGTCACGATCAAAAACGAACCCCTGTCCCACCCCTCTTCCACAAAGCTGCTGCAGCCATCACTCCAGCATTAAAAGCTGTTGATCAACACCACCGTCAAAAGTGGCATTTTCCACGTCAAGTGGAAGAGCTCATAACTCAGACTCAATTTCAATGACCTACCAATCAACAGCCTGAGCAAACCCTGTACATCTTCATTCCAACTGTAAAGACCTGACTCTTCAACTGCATGCAGCAGCTCCCCCGTGCATTCAGACCCTCACATTTGAGTAGCGCACTTATAATTTCAATGATTGGGTGGTTGGTTGATTGATGCATCGTGCTTACATAGACATCCTGACATATATGGTAAACATCACTTACAACGAAACTTTTACAACGCACTACCATTACAACGCAGTCATTACAACGCAAACCATTACAACGCATTGCGCTGGGGGGCGCTCTAGGATAGGGAATATATTTAATTTACTATCCAAAACCTTCCCTACTATCCACGGGGACTGGAGTTGGAATAGTAAATTAAATAAATCACTATCCAGCGCCTAAAAGCACTATGCGTTGTAAAGGTTTGCGATGTAAAAACCGCGTTGTAAAGGCAGGCGTTGTAATAGCCTGCATTGTAACGTCATACATCCGACATATATATCATGAGATTTGCACAGGATAGGGACAGATTTCCAAGAGAGTGCCGCAGTGAGGCACCACAAGCCTTTTGTCTGCACCACACTGTGTAACATTCTGAGCACTTGAATGCAACTGGGCCAATTTGAAAGCCCCAGTACCACCAGTACGTCACTTTTGTTGATGTACTAGGGGTGCCTTTGCCTGCTCAACATTTATAAGGACATGAAAATCCACCCTGCGTGAATTTCTATGCCTTTGTGGATATACCCCCTTTGCATACAGTAGTTTGCATGGAAGGGATGTTCCATGGGTGTTGCTGGGGTGTTCCCATGCAACATCCATGCCCACTGATGCACTGCCAGATTTACGAGAAAGCATAAATCTGGAAATGCGTCAGAATGGGTGGCATAGCGGGGAGCAACGAAGAGAAATGTTTTCATTTCTCCTTGTTTTTTCATCTCTCAATGTGTGCTGCATTCTACAGCATACATTGGAAGAGGAAATCACTTCAATTGATTTCTTTTGTGCAGGAAGGTGCCCCTTGTTGCACAAAAACAATCTCGCCATGACGCAGGCATCCTTGCACCTTGATGCAATGGTGACTGCGCCGGCATATGGCAGCAATTTGTGTGCCACCGCAGGGGGAAGCACAGAGATGCAACATATTGTTGTAACTATGTTGCATCCCTTCGAAACTAACGCAGCTTGGTGCAAAAAAATAACTTGCTGCACCGTGCTGCTTTCGTTTATTGTATATCTGCCCCATAGTTTATAGCATCACAGAAATATTTCTACCTTTGGCATTGGTGCTTGTTTGTGTGCAAATATACCATTGAAAAGCCAACATCAGATAAATTGGTTACAACATTTATGTCTGTGACTGCACAACATGCAATTAGGTCCTTGAGATCAGATGTATTTTCTCAGACACCATTGCAACACCACTGAATCTATCTGAAAATATGAACAGTGCACTGTATGGCATTGTTGTGCACCTCTTATAAAACCAATATGGCTCTTATTTTACATTTACTTACCAGTTGGCCCGCCGACCTCCAGGCCAAGATGGTCCAGCAAGTCTCCCTCTCCGTTAATCAACTCCTGCCCACGGTGATTGATTTGGTGGGGTGTGCGTTGCACGTCAAAAATCCTTGCAGGGTGGTGCTGGACCCTGCCCCACATCTGCTTCACTTCAGGTGCTGGGTAGCCCTTTCTCACCCGACCCCCGTGCTGATCATTCGTGGAAGAAAATGATAGATTAGCCAGATGAGGCCACCAAACTGCCCGTTGGACAGGTTCTTGGACCTGCCAGGCATGCTGACTTATGAGTAGTTAGTTAAAATGAAACTTAAAAATAGTCAGAAAGGAATCTTATATAAAAATAAAATACAGAAAATGAATTTACCACACCCGTATAATAATAATACACCTAACTAGCTCTATTAAACACATACACCCCAAAATACAACTATTTAGACCACACACAAGACTTGCAAGTGACAAAAGACAGATCAACAAATGTTAAAACTACACACAGGACTGAAAAAACACACTCCAAAATCCATTCACAATCTCAGCACTCCACACCAGCCTCCTCCACCAAGCACACTCCTAGAGATAGTAAGAGAAAGTGAAAGTAACTGTGTACTTCCTGGTTTACAACATTCTAGAATTATTGCAACATTACCTGCTTAGATGTGACACGTTTTGACTTTTTGCGTCATATTTCAGACTATGCGTTGTGTTTTTGACTCAATTGCCATTTCATTTCACATCTACATGTGTGACGTTTCTCTGTTCTGTGTATGTTTCCTGTTTGTTGCTTGTGGCCTAATGCGTTAACGTGCATTTGTCAATACAAAGCATGATGGTTTTAAGTTTTCGTCATGTTTTGTACAGATGCTACTCATTTTTGATTATTTGCGACACTTTACGGTCGTATGCGACACGTTTCAGGGGGCCTGAGTGAGTCAAGCCAGATTTAAAGAGGAATAAGGCTTGTAAGGTAGCCACACTTCACAGTCGGATGCGACATGTTACAGGGGGTCTGAATGAGTCAAGCCAGATTTAAAGATGCTTTACTCTTGTGACTTTGCCACACTTTACGTTCGGATGCAATACGTTTCAGGTAGTCTGAGTGAGTCAAGCCAGATTTGAAGATGCTTTACGCTTGTGACTTTGCAACACTTTACAGTCAGATGTGACATGTTTCAGTGGTCTGAGTGACTCAACCCAGATTTGGTAGTGAATAGATGGATATGTGTGGTGTTGTGCAAGGGATGTGTCACGTAAAGTACATGTGTGTATTCCTTCTCAACGTGTTGCATGATTTTATGATGAGTTGTGATGTTTTCTGTCACCAACATTCACATACATCATGGGAAATGTGTACCTATTATTGGAAAGATTGATTAGCTTGTTTGTGGTACTTTTAAGTTGGACTTGCACAACAGGTGGATAATATTGCATAATGCATCGTTGGCACTACCTGCAGTACATTTGTTACCAGGTCACAGTGAGGAACCATGTGGCTTCTTTTCAGGCATTGGTGCACCACTTTTCCCATGTCAAAACTTGACACATCAGCGGCACAAGGGGCTTTTGAATTAACCCCTGTGTTTTAGTGAGTGACGGGAGGTGCCACTTTCTGCAGCTATGCATGTCATCCACACCACACAGACATCCATAGATCATGGTGCAAGGGTGACAGAACCACCGCATGTCAGCTGTTTGTGTGCAATTGCAAGGTAGTACACAACAATGCAGCATATCATTGTGATGATGTAGCATTCCTGTGTTACAAAAGTGCCACAGCATGTCACAGCCAAAGAGCTTGCACTGGCATGCAACAGCAGTTTCATGTTAATCTGCACATATGTATTTGTATCATATGACCTGTGAAACAAATGGACACAAAGTTGATGCTCCTACTTATTTTTTTATTGTAATATTGGTGCATAATGTTACAAAAGTAGAATTGGTATATCATGTGAAGAATTGTGTGACAACGTGTGTGCGACATCTTATCCCTGCTGCAGTGTGGAGTATGTCTCGTCCTTTTGCTTCATCTTCATCATTGCCAACATCCATTTGTTCAGGGGGCTGTTCCTCTACATCCCAGGGCACATCTGTTTTGACACATATGTTATGGAGTATTGCACATGTCATTGTCATCTTGCACACAGTTTCTGGAGAATAGAGTAGCCTTCCGCCTGATAAATCGAGGCAACGGAACCTGGACTTGAGCATTCCGAAGCTTCATTCTATGATTTTTCTAGTTCTGCAATGGGCATGGTTGTATGCCTTTTGCAGATCAGTCTGTGGATTTCCAAATGGTGTCATCAACCACTTCTGTAGGCCATAGCCTTGATCAGCTGTAAGTGGAAAGTAAGTAAAATGTGTTACTTTTGTGTGATATCAGTATACATGGCATGTGTTGTACGTCATGTTTGTGCAGATTGTAATAGTGAATTAAGTTGGTGACGATTACATGTTGTGTTTAAAGTTGGTGGTCAGATTTATGTGCCCCTCGCATTAACATTACTTCTCTTTTTGTGATGACCTGACACCGGATGACACTGCCCCATATTCACAAGGACAGGAAAAGCCACCCGGCACGGATTTTCCTGTCCTTGTAAATACAGCCCCTTTACATGCAGCACTTTCCGTTAAAGGTGCTTACATGGGTGTTGCTGTGGGTGTTCTCACACAACACCCATGGAACCGGACACATTTCCAGATTTAAGGGGATTGATAAATCTGGATATGCGTCAGTATGCTACGCCACCCTAGGGGTGGCGTGGCAAGGTGCTACGAGGATAAATGTTTACATTTCTCCTTGGTTTTTTACTCTTTCAATGTGTGCTGTATTCTACAGCATGCATTGAAAATGAAAAATGCCTGTAGTGATAGTGTTTGTGCAGTAAGGTGCCCCTTCCTGCACAAACACAATCTCACCATGATGCAGGCATCCTTGCACAATGGTCAAGGGTGCCTGTGCCGCGCATGGCAGCTGTTTGTGCAACAGTGCAGGGGACAGCACAGGAATGCAACATTTTATTGTACATATGTTGCATGCCTGTGGTTTTGGAGTGCCACAGCGTGGCACAGCCAAAGGGCTTGCAAGTCCACGCAGCAGCATTTCCTCGTGAATCTGCCCCTGAGTTTCCCATTGTTTGTGACACCTGTCAATACACTTGCTGTCTATCAATTGACGTGCAGGACAAGGGATGGTACTTTACAGTGCATGTTTTATTTGACTAAAAGGTGTGAGGTGTTGCAATGTGTGAGTGATACATGTGTAATGTTTTGGTTGGATGCACACTTTCCAACAATGTGCATTGTACATCTCGACACATTTCAATATGGGAGTAAGACAAAAGATTTTTCTGTGCAAAAGAGAGTCAGTTGCATGGCATAGTGGTCCCACACATTTTGTTAACGTTATGGTTTGATGTCTTGGGCCCTGCATTATCACTCATTTAGTTGACATGCTCCTGAACAGGTACCTTTGTCACATGGTGCACCAATACATGCATCCTGTATGTAAATCATATGTACACTTATATACACATAAATGCACACGCACATTCAATTTGGATGGTTTGCTATTCCCAAGCATTCTTTACAATGCATTGCACCTTTCAATAGTTAATTTGTGTTAGATGCCATGTGTGCATGTGTAGACAGTGTGACTTATTGATCTTTATGTAGGATATTTGCATGCATTCCTATCTGGTGTCCCTTGGCACTTTAGGTTATGCTGCTATGTATGTATGCAGCTTTGGACTGTATGTTATGTGGTTATAATATATATGTGGTTTTGCATTTTCACATTGACTTATTACATCATTCACACACAAAGACATGTAATGTGGCAGAGGGCCAGTTATTCTTGCAGAGTATATTTGTATTAAAATGTATTTATGCTTACCTACAAGGAGCCCATTGCCATATTGTCCATTTTGAAAACGGTCATTGATGATGCTGTTTCTGAATATATATGAATCATGAACACTCCCAGGATATTTGGCAAATACATTGATGTGTAGTCCCTGATGGTCCACAATGGCCTGGACATTGATGGAGTGAGTGTGCTTTCGGTTGCGGTATAGGTGTGATGTTGCTGCAGGTGGTACCAGCTGAACATGCGTGGAGTCCATTGCACCAAGTGCATGTGGGAAGCCAGCAATGGCATATAAGCCTATTTAATGTCCATCTGCTGCTGGCTTGTGTTTGGGAAATGGATGTGCTGTGGTGTGAGCTGAATGATGGCATCCAAGACAGAAGGGAGGAAGGCGGACAAAGATGCCTGTAAGACCCCTGCCACTCGTGCTGCTGCTGCTTGAAAAGATCCGGAGACCAACATGTATAAAACCGCCAGTAGCTTTGTCTATGGTGAGATGTTGCTGACCCTTTCATATGGAGTCTGTAGCAGTGGTGTGATATGCCTCAGCAGGGTCACAATGGATGCCTTCCGAAGGCTATACATTTTAATGAATTGTTCGTCCCGGAGTCCAATGAGCGCTCCCTTCTCCTGGGCTGCCTTTGTGGTAATGGTGGAGGGTGAGGTTGTGGGATTTGTTGTGGGGGTGGTTGTCATCTTCTTGGTGCTACTCCCAGCTGCAGGATTAGGAGGTCCATGTTGCCTGCTCTGCTGCAAAACTGCTCTGCTGCACTCCTATTCAATTTATGTGGTACTTGCATCATTTCCTGTGCGTGGGTTTATGAGGCCTAGGCTTGCAAGAGCATTTTCAAATTTGTGTGACACATTTTATAGATGTGTCGCCACGCGAAATTGTTGAAAATGTGCCTGCGTTGGAAATGTGTTGGTTTTTGAGTGGGAACGTCTACCTTGCATATATTAATAGTTACGTGATGCAGCTGAATGTCATGCAGCTCCATTCTGTCGCATCTCCGTTTACATCATGCATCTCCATAGATGCATCACCTTGTAAATTTTATGAAAAAAAAAACCACTGATGTGTCATGAAAAGTGACGCATCAGTGGCGCAAGAGGCTTGTAAATCTGCCTCAAAGAGTGGAGTGGTATAGAGTGGAGTGGTATAGAGCAGAGTGGCGTAGAGCGGAATGTGAAGCATTAAAATGTGTGAAGTGATGTAGATGTAATGCGCCAAGAATATACATTATAAGGTGTAAATGGTTATTTTTGGTAGTTTGTGTGTTGGACTGAGAATGCGTCTAGCCGACTCCTTCTAGCATTATGCGAGTTAAGTTAGCTCCTGCCTCATAATGTTTGCCTCAGCAGTAAAGCAGCTTCGATTGTTTCTCTTTAGTTTTATCCAAGGTTGAGTTCCACTACGTTAATGAATAGATCGTTCTGTCTCTACATTCTTTTCCTCTCGAGTAAGCCCTGCTCCCACCCTAGAGAGACGAGCACAGACAAAGTAACCTTGAAACTAAGATAGCATGTACCCATTCTCAAGATGGTAGCTGTCCTTTCTGTACTCCCTTTGTTTGTTAGTGCCCAGGCTGGAAAATTCCAGTCTAGGTGGGGTTGGGAATGTATATTTTGTGTTACTGTGTGGACGGTGTATTACTGTGTGGACGGGGGTCATTCCCTCGGCAGCTGCCTAAGGAGGCTGGTCAGACTGGACTCCGTTCGAGTGATTACTAATAAAATAACTTGGTTTGTATTCTCTACTGTCTGACCGACTCTTCATTTGTATTGAAGGCTGAGAGGCGATTGCGAGTGACCCATGTGGCCCTAATCAGGTCACTTCCTTCAGTTGGCACCCGAACAGGGAGCCCATCAGGTAAGTGACCGTTCTTTATCCGTGGACGGGTGAGGAGGACAGGGCCACGGCAGGTCGGATGGGCGGATCGGGGATCCTTGCACGATAGAGCTTAGAACTCACAGCTGCACCGCCTGTCTGACCAGGCAGTGCCTCGCACAGTGGTCATCCCGACTGGGGTCCTGAAAGGGGAAACCCTTGGATCTGCCGGTTTGGTCCGAAGAGTCGGCAGTGGAGAATAACTTTGTTTGACCTGTGTGTACCAGGGGAGTTTGTTTTGGTTTTGCTTGTGGCTATGATGCCACTTTTGTTGATGTTTGGTATGGTCTGAGGATCGCTTTTGGACAAGTGCTTAAATTTGTTTGAATTCTTTGTGAACATGGTATTGTTCTGATCTGGATAAGTTGAGGTCTGCGGACCAATTTTGGTAAGGTATTTGCAAAACACTGCTTGACATAGGTAAAGAAAAAGTTTTTGTTTCAAGATGCCATGTTTTAGTATATTATTTTGTGTGAGTTGCCGTTGTTGTTCTAGTGATGCTCGATTGGAAGAGAGTCAGCCTGCACCTCCAGAGG
This sequence comes from Lissotriton helveticus, assembly GCF_964261635.1. NCBI lineage: Eukaryota > Metazoa > Chordata > Amphibia > Caudata > Salamandridae > Lissotriton > Lissotriton helveticus. Next base: position 1,431,056,539 of record NC_136061.1, on the reverse strand, counting down.
GCACCTCGAACTTTGAAATGTATGTTAAGTATGGCCTTGGCCCCATTATGTTCAGTACACTATGGCACAAATATACGAGGGACAACGCTGAGCTGCAGTGGCCATTGATGGGCACGTTTGAATAACAAAAGCATAATTTCCTGTAGGATAAATTGTTTGCGAAGAGAAGTAGGCAGTCCATGTTTGATCCCCTTAGAACGTGGCAAAAGGAACCTTAACAGAGATGAATTAAAGCAGAAAAGGAGGCCAGGAAAGGGAGATGCAGACAGTGACTCAGAAAGCTGTTGCATATGATAAAGAAGGGACTAAAAAGGGTATAGAGTATGCTGACAGAAGATTTTGTTTTGATTACAATGGGAAAAGTCTTATGTGGCTCAAGAGGACAATGATGGGCTTGTGGAGGAGTTGTTCGACGCCGACCTCCGCCTCCATATGCCGCGCAGAGAATATACCCTGCGGTGCCACAGCCCCAGTTGTCTGTTTCTTCTGCTTCTGCTGTTTCTGTCTCTTCTGTTACTGACCCCACTGCTTTGGCTGCATGCTTCCTGCAGTTTCTGTAGCTTCGCCTTCTGTGCCTGCGATGACTGTTGGTCTCCCTGCTACGCCTATTGTGTCAGCGCCACTTCTCTCCCCAACCCTCACCCCCATGACACAGTCATTAGCTACCTTAGTGCCTATCCCTTCCGTCACCACTCCTTCCCTTATCCTCCCTTCCTCGACGGTATTGGGTAGCGAGACACCTGGGGCGGACGTTGATACTATCAGATGTGGGAGAAGAGGAGAAAAAGGCATTAGCCAATCAGTCAGCTCAGTGGGCTTATAACCCCATTTACAGTGCAGAGGATGTGTGGGAAGAAATGAAAGACTATGAGCCTTTTGTCCAGCAGCATGCACTTAAGCATATGTCGGCTACTTTGATTGGGCTCATGGAACAATATTTTATTGAAGCAGTGCTACAGATTATTTATGATATTAAGGATTATGTCTATGTAGCTGACATGGCGCCCGGTCAGTTGTTTGGTAATGTTGCAGTGATGGTTGCCTACTGTGGTAGGCTGCTTGATAAGAGCACGAAGAAGGTGTCTCAGTTTCCGTTGAGGGAGGTGCGTCCCATATATCATCCCGAAATACCACAGCAACAAGATCAGCATGATATTGTTATCAGACCAAAGGTGGAGGCTCGATTCCAAGAACAATGGGTTTACACTCCTTGGAAGAGGAGTGAGGTTTTATCTGTTAAGACGGAGTTGCCCGTCCCTAGGAAAAATCCCACAGCATATTAGAAGGAACTGACTGAAGGAGCTTCTTCAACCGTAATGATGCTTGCCGACATTGAAATGTTCTTTGGTTTGCTGGTACCTGTCGACATTTGGAGGCAGGTTCACACACAAGACCATTTTGTGGAGTTGGGTGGCGCCTGGGAGCAGATTAAAGAGTGGGACAAAGACAGAAAACCTGGGGAGAATCCTAAGGCTGAGATACTAGCTTTACCTGGTTGAATTATTGCCTATATGCATTCTCTTATTCCACCAAGAAGGGTAGATTGGGACAAGGTAACGGCATGTTGCCAGAAGAAGGATGAAAGTATGTCTGATTTTTTCACTCGGTTTGAGTGTGTGTTTTGGGATTTTAGAGGACAGGATTTTTCGGTGGAGGGGGGAGACGGACTGTTTGTTAATAGATTTGTTATGAACTTGCTTCCTGAGATTGCGACTCGGTTGGAGGCTTCAGACAGTACTTGGACTAGTTCCTCCCCTTCTGTGATACTGAGTATGGCACAGTATTATGAGCATAGGGAGAATGAAGATAAAGGAAAGCTACAAAAGAAGCATAAGGAATTGAAGATGAAGGTGTTGTTACAGCAGGCGTGTAGGGGCAATGGCAGGGGGCGTGGTACTGGTCCGGTCCAGCAACTCCCTCGTACCAGTGGGAATGCTACGCCGGTGGGGCCGAATCAGTGCACATTCTGTAAGGATGAGGGGAACTAGTGCAGTAAGACTCCGGTGTAATGGCAGAAAATTGCAGTACCCAGAGGACGGGGTTATCGTGAACAAGGCCGTGGAGCAAGTGATCAGGTTAAGGTCTGAGCAGATGGGACACAGGGTGGTTGTTCTGTCCAGAACTATTTTGATGACCCTCGAGGAAGACATTATTATCACGATGATTATGATCTGGACAAGGTGACAGGGATGTCTCACAGTTATGACAGCCAGGGACAGGGTGAGGGACCAGTTCAGATACCTGTAGATCAAAGCGGTCCTTATGTCACCGCGGATTTGCAAGGCTCGGGTAAGAAATTCTTGGTGGATACAGGTGCAATGAATGGCTCTGTTTCTCATTCACTGGTCCCCGGGGCAGCTCTGTCTGGCCAAAATAATGTTTCGGTAGGTGTTTCAGGTGTACCAGTTGTAAGCCCCATTTCCAAACCTCTTGCCTTGACCATTGGTCCTTTTATTGTGGACTCGCAATTTTTATTAACATCCAATTGTGGTGAAAATATAATGGGTCTAGACCTATTGAAGAAGTTGCATGTGACACTTTTCTGTTCTCCAGAAGGTGTCTATATGATGATGGGACCAAATGTGACCAGTTCCCATGACTTTGGAATGTCTGTACAAAGATGCGCCCCTTCCTGCTGAGTTTAAAGATGTGCCGCCCACTTTGTGGGCGACAGGTGATACGAATGTGAGACTCTTGCAAATTCTCCCAGTTTCCATCAAGGTTAAAGACAAAGCTGTTTTGCCCCGTATTTCCCAGTACAAAATTCCTCAGGCGGGGAAGTGAGCTTTGCTAAGAATAATACAGGATCTGATTGAGTCGGGAGTAGTTGAGGAGACTGCGGCGGATGTGTGTAACAGCCTATTCTTCCTATTCTTAAAAATGCATTCCCAGACTCCCCCATTGACAATGCAAATGTTTATCATGTTGTGATTGACTTGCATGCAGTTAACAAGATAGTGGGTCCTCAGTTCCCAGTGGTTCCTGACATTACTGCCCTCCTCACAATAATTCCTTCCTCTGCCAAATTCTTTTCTGTCATTGATTTGAAAAATACCAATATGTAGAGGGACCCGCACAGCCTCTTGAAAAAAAAGTTATACAATGTATTCAGTTTGTAGCGTGCTCCAGAGGTATCACTGTATGCTCCCCAACAGCGAAAAGAATGAAGACTACTGCACTGCAATGGTCATTGTTCTCATGTTCTGTATTCTTCTTTCAATATCCAATCTCTGGACAATACAATGTGTATTCCAACGTACAGTATTCACCGAAACTTATTAGCCATAATAAGTTTCGGTGAATACTGTACGTTGGAATACACATTGTATTGTCCAGAGATTGGATATTGAAATAAGCATACAGATCATGAGAACAATGATCATTAAATAACGTGATGGAAAACTGATTGGTTGAACTTATTGATGTGAACAGTGGAGTTGAGCAGAAGCATCTGTGCTTCATTGAAAGCTGTGCACAGAGGGTCAACCTCAATTGCTGAGGTTGCAGTGCAATTCATTTGAAAAATGCATACTTTAGCATACCAATTCACCACGATAGCAGTTATATATTTGGTTTTACGCTAGCTGGCAGAAGTTTTAGATTCTGTCACGCTCCTCAGGGATATACTGAGAGCCCTAGTATATTTAGCCAAGCTTTGAAAGCTCAATTGGATTCCCTCATGCTTTCTCCAGGTAATATATCGCTCTAGTACGTGGATGACATACTAATTGCTTCAGACACTGAACAGGAATGCAAGGACAGTACGGGTAAGTTGTTGCTCCATTTGGCTCACCATGGACATAATATGTCCCTTTCCAAATTTCAATATTGTCGACAGGAGGTCACCTATTTAGGTCACCTACTGTCGAAGGAGGGTAGGAGATTGACACATGAGAGCATTAGCGCCATTGTTAAAATGTTCATCCATAAAACCCAAAGGGATGTATGTGCCTTCATTGGCATCACTTCCTCCTGTCGACATTGTATACATAACTATTCACTACTAATAAAGTGTTTATTGGCACTAGCCACTAAAGATGTGCATGAGCCCCTGCCTTGGACGCATGAATGTCAGCAGTCTTTTGAGCAATTGAAGGTTGCACTTTGCTCTGTGCCTGTGCTTGGTACACCAGATTACGCAAAGCCGCTCATATTGTATGTACACAAAACGTCTGGTTGTGCGCTTTCTGTCTTAACACAGGCCTTTGGAGGTAAGCAACAGACGTGTGCTTATTTTTCTGCTTTGCTTGACCCAGTCGCCAGAGCCCTCCCGAGCTGTCTAAGAGTGTTCGCTGATGTGGCCATCTCTATAAGGCAATCGGCCGGGCTCGTACTTGATACTGATTTTACAGTCATGGTAACTCATGCTGTGGACACCCTCTTGAGTAAGACCAAGAAGCAGCACCATACCAGTGCACGTCTGACTGGTTACGAGCTAACTCTTTTTGCCCCGCATATGAAGATCAAAAGATGTGCCACTCTGAACCCTGCCATGTTACTACCCCTCCCTTCTGAGAGTACGGAAATAGACATACATGATTGTCTTTTCCGGACAGAAGAAGAGACAAAGGGACGGGAAGACCTGACTGATGTTCCCTTAGCTGACCCCAAGGAGAACTATATGTTGATGGCTCTTGTTTCAAATTGCCAGAGGGCACCACCACCACTGCATAGGCACTTACTGCACTGCACATGGTAGTTGAGACATAACGACTTCCTTATCAGTCTCCCCAGACAGCTGAGTTATTCGCCTTTATTAGAGCTTGTGAATTGAGTGAGGGACCTGCTGTTAATATTAATAGTGACAACCAGTGCACCTTTGGGGTTGCCCATAATTTTGGGCGGCTCTGGGCAGAGAGAGGGTTTCTTACATCGCATGGGACATGCACACAACACGGCCCTCTAATATATAGGCTACTGACCGCTCTGACACTCCCTAAGAAATTGGCCATAATCAAGTGCGGTGCCCACAAAGCAATTACTGACGAAGTTGGAAGGGGAAATGCATTTGCAGACCAGACAGCTAAAGAGACAGCTGAAACCAAGATGAAAAAAATGTTTGTAGTGGTTCCTGCCAAGTGGCTACCCAAGGCTGCCATGTTTTAGGATACTTTAGGGGAGTTCAAAGTGAGGCAATGGTTGAGGAGTTAGCAGTATGGCAGGTGAGCACAGCACGTTTAGATGAAGATGGGTATTGACAGACAAGTCAGGGAAGCAGAGATGGATGTTACCCGATGCATATGTCCTCCCTGTGGTCACTATGGCGCAGGGGCCATCCCACATTAGTGCAAAGGGTATCTGCAAGGTGTTAGATCCTGTATGGCAGAAAAATAATATCCCAAAAGTTGCTGCTCACTTAGTAAAGTAAAGTACTGTATGATATGCATGATGTATAACCCTGGAAGAGGCACCCCTACACCCCTGATAACGTTGCACTACCCTCCTTCCCTTTCGAGGTTCTCCAGATGGACTTCATCGAAATGGAATGAGTCAACAATCTGAAATATGTGTTAGTAGTTGTGTGTGCGTTCAGTAAATGGATTGAGGCTTATCCCACCAAAGAGAACACAGCCATTGTGACGGCGAAGGCATGCCTGAAGGAGTTCTTTCCGCGTTTTGGTTTGCCTTATTTGATTTGGAGTGACAATGGAAGTCACTTCAATTCAAAGGTCATTCAGCTGTTGTGCGAGGGCCTGCACATCAAGCGGAAGTTCCATGCTGCGTACCACCCCCAGTCAGCAGGTCTGGTTGAGAAGTACAATGGTACTCTCAAATTGAAACTGGCAAAAATCAAAGAGAGCACAGGATTGCAGTGGACAGATGTTTTACCATTAGCCCTTTTGTCAACAAGAGCTAGGGCACACCCTGTAGGACAGGATTGTCGCCATACGAGGCCGTGTTTGGGCACCCGGTGAATGTATGGGGCGTCCCGCGACCTCGTAGATTCTCTGAGATAGAATACCCGTTACTGGTGGATTATTTGCATGAGTTGACTAAAAATTTGCGCTGTATTCACCAACAGATTCATGAAGCCTTGCCACCAGCTCCCGAGGTGCCAGGCCACAAAATCCTGCCAGCGATTATGTCCCGTTGGAGGACGAGGACTGGAGAGATACCCTGATGGTCCCCGAACTATCACTATTTTTGCCCAGCTTCACCTAATTCAAATATACTACCTCCACTGTGCTTACCTCACCCCTGCCCATTTGTATCAAACTGGCTTTCTTTCTGCCCCTAGATGCCGGTGCTATGTGACAGAACCCATGGTTCTGTCGCATGGTATGTTCCTGTACTGCCCTTATCCAATACTGGTCAGCAATAGGGATAGAGCTGAGTGCCGTCCTGGATTGGGACGTCCCAGTTAATCCAATAGTCCTGATACTTGGGGTTATGGAAGGGCTGGATGGCTCCAGCGCCAACAGAACACTCCTGGGGTGGCTGCCATGGTGGCAAAGCGGGACATAGCTGCCAGCTGGAAGGACCCTGTCTCTAAATGGCGCAGGCAGGTGGATTGGTGCGATATGCAGGAAAAACCAGTGTACATCCTGCCTGAATAGAGGTGGACACTAAGGCCTGTGTTGTGGACACTCCGAGACTGTCTCTATTGGGTACCAACTTCGGAGAACTTGTGAACATGCTACGTGATATATTGTGATGAATTATTGTGCTCATGTTTTTTCAAAACCATTAAAAATGTGGGTATTAAAAAAAAAATCCAAGACACAGAGGCTAACAGTATGCAAGTTCAAAGCATTTCCAACAAACAACTTGCCATATTCTCAATAGATTTAAATTAAAATCTTCTAAAAGTGACTTCATTTGACCGGTCAGCACTACATGGAATGTCTTGTAAAAATCCTCCCATCATGTACAGCTTAGACGCAGCCGCTCCCCTTACTCAGTGAGCACCAAACATACTCACATTTACACCTGCTCTGCACATCAGCTCTCTCACCCAAATTGACAACGTAGTAGACAACACAACCGTAAAAGGCTTTTTTAAAAGAAATAAGCAGGTGATTCACCACAAAAGTCTTACTTCTGCAGTTCTCCTCTCCTACTCCTTCACACATTATACTATACAAAATGTATCTTTTTAATCAAACTGTGGGTAAAATATTGAAATTGAATTAGTTTTTTTTTTTTTGTCAAATATAAACACAACGCATCTAGTGAAAAAATCCTCCTGGTTATGACAAGAGTTTTCACATCTTACACCCTCCTAAACGACACCAAACACAACACCTTGTAAACTTTAATGACAACTCTCTTAAAGACAACAACTCATTTTCCTTCCAACCTAGTAAAAACTCCAACACCTTAGAAACATCCCAAACTGAATTATACCTAGACACAGGGGGTTTTGCAATTATAATGCTACGCATCAGCCTACATACCACCACATCCTGTCCCATAGATAATCCATTTACCAACTCATGACCTGCAGCAATTGCCGATCTATAAACATTTACTGTCCTATAAGCCGAATATTTTTCAAACATTTGTGACAGATAATTTTCCGCTTCCACTGTAGACACTGAAACAGGATCAAACTCCCTCTCCATAAACCAGCAAACCCATTTTCTCCAAGCCAGTCTACACATTTTCCTTTTTTCTAGAGCCCAGGTTTCCTTAATATGTTTCAAAGCTGTTCCTAAAATCCCTGGACCCTCCAAAACTCTCCTGAAATTCTCCATGCCACTAACCTTGTTTGTCCAATACTACTACATTGTGCACTTCTCCTGCTGGGCCCCTCAAGAGATTCAGATAAAAATGGGAAAGTCTACAGACATTTCCAACAGAACTGGATTCCACAATTCGGTCCTCCAAAGCGAAGTTATCACTACAGTTGTCTCTTTCCACCAGCGAACGGTCATGGTCACCTGAGCAATCATTGAATAAGGTGGGGTCTCAGGTTTGGACGGGACTGAGACCGTCCAAATTTGCCAAACGGCATCTATTCCGACAGATTCTGGATCTGGAAGCCAACTGAAAAACGTGTTTTTCTGGTCATTTAGCCTGTTGATATACAGATCCACACAAAACGGACCACAACTCATTTCCACTTGCAAACACACCATCATGTACAACATTCAATCGCTTGAGGCACTGATATTCCACAAGAACTAATCTGAGACTACATTGGTCATTCCTGGAATATGTCCCGCTTGTACACACAGTCGCCTCTTCAGATGTTCACTAAATTCCCCAAACCCTATGATTTTGGACCCCTAGTTCATTCACATATTGTAGTGCTGGCACTTTTGTCCATGCGTAGGAGTACTGAACCCTTTACCTCCGATTGCATAAAACATTTTATCACAAAACATCCTGGTAACAACTCTTTTCCTCGTCCGTCCAATGACCTCCTGCCGAAACACCACCACACCATGCACCCCAACAATCTAAACTTGCATCTGACTCTATTACTAACTCCGGTTTTCTCCTAAAATTGATTTTCCATTCCAAGCTTCCATGTTCAACAACCACCATTGTATCTCCTCGCTCCCCTCTTCCACAAGTAAAACCTCCTAAGAACACCTTAAACTACTTTTTAAATGCATTGCCTTCAACCTCTGCAAAACCCAATAGATCAAATGAAAAGGAAAAATAGCTTGTATTGTGGAGGACAAAAGGCCAACCACGCGAGCCAACATCCTCAAAGAAATTTGTTCTTGAAGTAAAACTCTCTTCAATGTCTTCCTTATTCTCTCCAACTTTTGTTTTTCAGAACTTTTAAAATTCCATCTTCAGTGTTCACCCAAAAACACAAAAAATTAGCCTCCTGCTTTGGTGTCAAACAAGATTTCTCATTGTTGATGACAACACCCAAAGATTCTAGCGACTTGTGTACTGCAATACACGCCACCTGCAGAAAAGATACCACTGGTCGTGATCTTCATAATGCATCATGGGGCCAACAAAAGACCAAAAGGAAGGCACACAGATTTACAAATTTTTCAGCCCCATCTGAACATGAGATACTTTTACTGTGTACCTGTGTTTTTCTGCCGCTCAGCTGGTCCTCCCTGGTGCTCCCGGCCCGGAAAAAGTCTCCTGCCCGCTCGGAGTATAGTGGCCCTCTGCAAGCCCCCGCCGGACCCGCAGACCGCGCGTTGCCCGGACTACGTTACCCAGAGGGCAGCGCGGTCTCCCGTGAGGCGGGAGCTTCTTGTTCCAGTGTAAGCCAATATATTTCACTGAGGGCTCCCATGGTGCGGGAAGCCCTTTTGCTATGTACCTGTGTTTTTCTGCCGCTCAGCTGGTCCTCCCTGGTGCTCCCGGCCCGGAAAAAGTCTCCTGCCCACTCGGAGTATAGTGGCCCCCTGCAAGCCCCCGCCGGACCCGCGGACCGCGCGTTGCCCGGACTACGTTACCCAGAGGGCAGCACGGTCTCGCGTGAGGTGGGAGCTTCTTGTTCCAGTGTTTGCCAATAAATTTCACTGAGGGCTCCCGTGGCGCGGGAACCCCTTTTGCTGTGTACCTGTGTTTTTCTGCTGCTCAGCTGGTCCTCCCTGGTGCTCCCGGCCCGGTAAAAGTCTCCTGCCCGCTCGGAGTATTTTGGCCCCCTGCAAGACCCCGCCGGACCCGCCGACCACGCGTTGCCCGGACTACGTTACCCAGAGGGCAAGGCGGTCTCGCGTGAGGCGGGAGGTTCTTGTTCCAGTGTTTGCCAATATATTTCACTGAGTGCTCCCGCGGCGCGGGACGCGCGCGGGCCCATCCTTGGCCGTCTGTGGCCGATTGAGGCTGGGCTGTGCCCCCCATTAACGTCTGGGATACCTGCTTTTGAGGACTGGGTTTGCGGTACAACGGCCATGGATGGTGCGACCTTCAGCCTTGTATAGACGTTGTTTTGTGACATTTATTCTGCACAAACTTGGAGAACGGTGAATGCTTTGAACTGCCTTTTTACTACTAGTACTGTCTGCGGATAAAAAGGCCCTTGTGCAATCAAGATTGACTGGCATAAATTAGGGTTCTTTTTGAATTATTTCTCTTTTTTAATTGTATTTAGATAGCATCCAGGACCAATTCGTAATTGCCATATCGCTGCATTTTAAAGGAGGATGATTCATAAGATTTGATGTATAGTATTAATCCTTTTATGTGTATTTGATTAATATTGGTGGAATTTACTCAAACCAGCACTGGCATATAGGTGCCTTGTGCTCATATTCCCGAGGTGGGTAAAGATTGGCATCTATTTCTGCACATTGCTTTTACTGATTGGGGCACTTTTTTAAATAACTTTTTTTTAGACTATCTTTAGACTGTTGTGATAAGTGGTTGGCACATAAGCACCTTGCACTTTACTCCTCATATCCCCGTCTTGGTATAACTTTGCATATTTGCACATTCCTCAACTGTAACCGTAAGTAACCCTGTGCCCATATTGGAATTTATCCATACCTATAGCACGTTGTCACTTTATTCTCTAACCATGACCCCAGGCTCATTTGCACTTTACTATAGTAGTTGGAATTTTGGCACTTTATCCCCTTATCCCCTTGACCCATCTCCAGCATAATTTGCACAAATTTATATAGTGCTCTGCACTGAGAAAAATACAGCAACCGATATATGCTGTTGAAATAATATTTTTTTTCCGATACCACCTTCCTATCCATTGATATATTAGTACTCCCCATAATTACACCAACAGCGTTTTGCCCTTGTATTAGTATAATCTCGCCCGTGGATACGAGATAGCACCATCTTTACACCATCTTTACATCTTTACACCATGGGAAAGAGGAACAGGAGATTTAACCCCCATCAAAAAGAGCAAAAAATCCTGCAACAAATGAAGGCAATAATGTCGTGAACAAAGATGGGAATACAAATTCAGCCAAAAATAGGAAAACACCAGGGGGAAATAGAAAACTGACTAATAAATCGGTGAAGCTAAACCAAAATAAGAAACAGATAGGAGCTGGGATTGAAAAAAATGGATACCCTGTAGGGCAATATAGAAAGGACCTGGCTAATATCACAAAAATCCTAGATAAAATGCATACTTACCTAATTGGCACAATGGGAAACCTAATTGAAAAAGTAGAGGCCATTGAGACCCAATTAAAAAATGCTCATCGACTAAGGCGTAACAGCAATACTACTAATCTTCCCATACAGGGCAGTTCCACACAGCCACTGAACCCGGAAATCTTAAACACGAATGGCCCTGTAGAGAAAAATGATTAGATAAAGCCAGTTACTATTATTAATAGCAATACTACGGCCAACCAGGATAATCTGAGGCAGACCCAGGACCCACAAAAAACGAAGGGACAAGACACGAGTTAGAGAACAGAGAGGCCAACACTTAAAATTAACGGCAGCCACTTAGATCTGCCGCCGGCCGCAGCACCATATGTTATTGTAATAGCAAATGTCCCCCTATTACCAGAAGCAGCTTATGAATCATGGGAAACTTTACGTAATAAGTCGCTTTCTTGGCTAGGGTATAAAACTGGCTTGGGCAAAGCCCTATTTGTAAACTTCAAAATGGCCCGCAGTGTCAGCTGGGTAGGCAATAGAGGGAAAATGGCTGCAGGGGATTGTGTTGTCCTAACATTTAGAGACCCCCAGACTCATCCAAGCATTACTGACCAGAATAGGCAAAACACACATAAGCGAAAGAGAAATGATGGTACTTCCTTTAGGCTTTTTCTACAAACCCCCGAGCTCGGAAGGACAGTCCACAATATTGGCACAGAACTATAGATCAAGGTGGAATTCTTTCAATGTGGCCACACAAAATAGATTTGACCCATTATCATCCTTGGGGAATGTAGATTGACCATCACACAAGGAATCAAGTATAATCAGCAAGGATCATATCCCAATTAATTGTATAGCGTTAGAGAGAAGGTTGGAGAAAAGGCTGCTAACTACGTCTATAGTCGAACATGAGGCGGACGACCTTATGGACAACCGCCAGATGCCCTACTCACAGCCTTTTAATAACCAAGAACTAGAATACCCAGAAATTGTAGCCCATGGAACGGACCAATTAGATAAAAGCAGTCCAAATGTTATCACAAACTCTATAAACCCAAAGCCACCCGCGAGGCCCCGACCATCAGGGAACCAATATTGTAATATAGTATTTTGGAATATAGCGGGTCTGGCAGGAAAGATACATGATCCAGCTTGGCTGAAAACTGTGGATGAGCATCAGATAATTTGCCTTCAAGAGACCTGGCAGATTTGCGAGTACCATATGGAGGGATACCGGACGTATCATATCCCAGCTCTTCCTAGTAAAGCGGGTAGACCTAAAGGTGGCCTATCTATTTATATCTCAAACATATTAAAAGTGAGGAAGGTAACATTTGTAATAACTAATGTTTTTTATCAAATTGTGGAGCTGCAGGGGAAGGATGATGGCCGCTTAATAATTGTCAATTTTTATAACAATGTCCCAAAGAAATCAATCCTCAGTGTTGTGAACCAATTACAATATGATTTGAGGAAAGTCCGCGAAAGATCAAATGGGGAATTGTGTTGTATATGGGGCGGGGATTTCAATTATCATATTTTTTGTCATTACCATGATGGAATCTGCGAACTGGGGGAGGAAACAGATGATGCTCCACCACATTTTAAACACTAAATTATGGGCGATATGCTGAATGAAATTATGTTCAAATTTAACTTAAACTTTGCCAATGAGCTATGTACCCCTTCAGTAGCTTTTAACCCAACATACATAGGGAGAGGTTGTAATTCGACAATCGATTTTGTTTTGTTCTCTAAAAATAAGAATCGCATAAAGCTTCAAACTCACGTAACATTATGTAATGCGGTGAGTAACCATTATCCTGTCAGCGCTTCACTCTCATTTGTGTATGGTACTAGCCACAATGCTGTAGACGGGGGCTCCTCATATAATCACGAATTTAGTCTGGCAAGCAGAAATAGATATACCCTAAAATGGCAGAAGATAGATCCCACTGTGTTTATGGGGCATCTCTTACATGAAACACAAGAGGATTTCAAAGTATGCTTGGCGGAGGGCAACAAGGGAGTGGATGTGATAAACTCTTTTGGGAATATCTCAGCCAAGATTAAGGAAATACTCACAGTTAAACAAAAGATGGGATCGCATAAAAAAAGGGGATGGTTTGATAATGAATGCACAAAGGCACATAAAGAGCTAAAAATAGCCCTAAAAAATATACCTAGGGACAGGAAAGAGATAAGGAAAGCTAGACTATTTTATAAACAGGTCCAAACGAACAGAAAGCAAAAATTAAAAGAGGAAGTATGGCTAGATCTACATGAAGCTTGTCTACAGAAAGATAATGTAAAGTTCTGGAAGATAGTGAACTCCCCAAATCTAACGGTGAGAGACTATGACAAAGTAGACATAGCCTTCCCAGAAAATAGCTGGTTTGATTATTTCAGAGCCCTATATCGAGCGGATATATCCGCAATAGCTATTGAGTCAGGGAGGAATATACCACAAATAGGAACTGATGGGACAGTGGGTATAATTAGGACACTGGAAAGTAGATCGGTATACCCTCTGGATATTAGTTTCACTGTGGATGAGAAAACTGTAGCAATACAGAAAAGTGCACCTGGTAAAGCCCCAGGGCCAGACGGTGTCCTGGTCGATGCTTATAGGTCTAACACTGATATTTGGGCCCCACTTTTAATGAATGTTTTAAACAAGTGCTGCCAAACTGGTTTTATAAAGACTTGGTCAGATGCTATTTTAATACCTATTTTAAGTCTCGCCTGTCAATGCGCATGCGCATTGAGCGGAGCGAGACTATAGGGGCTTAAACAGACTTTAACTGGACTGGCAATTTGATGAAGTGCATGTGCGCTTTTAGCTCAATGCGCAAGCGCAATGAGTTAAAATGCGCGTGCACAGCATCAAATCGCAAGTCTTTGCCATCTGTTCCCCCTCCTTAGCCGCCAGCACCTCCCCTCTCTCTCACGGCCGCCAGGCCTTGTTATTTTGCTCGCATTTCACAAAGCCTTGCTCGCATTTCTCCTCCCCCTCCCCGGCCGCCAGCACCTCCCCTCTCTCTCAGAGAACTTTACTGCGAGGCAGGAGCAAGGGTGAGATACAGAAAAAATGGGGAGTGCTCGGCTAGATTTGCCATTGGAAAAGGAGTGCGGCAGGGATGCGTCCTTGCCCCGTTCCTCTTCATACTATACATTAATAGTTTGGGTGACCAACTGGCCAACCTTCCCCATGACTACTGGAACATTAAAGGAAAACCCGTACAAATATTATTGTACGCGGACGACGCGGTTTTAAGGTCAAGGACTTCCATAGGTCTACAAAGAACAGTCACACACTTTGTCAATTATATGCAGGAGAGGGGGTTGCGGGTGAACATAAGCAAAACATTCAGTATGAAGTGTGGGAAAAGAACTACAAAAAATTGCAATATCTCTATTAATGGTAAAACAATTGAATGTGTAAAAAACTTTGCCTATTTAGGGATAAATTTCGACCAGAATGGCACCTGGCCATCTGCAATATCGGCCCGCAAAAATATGTTTATAAAGGCTACCGGGGCACTTGATAGCATGTCACGACAACTGGGTTCTCGACCGGTTCCAGAACTGCTGGTAATATATAAGACCAAATGTGTTTCAACTGCCACGTATGGTGCCGGTATATGGGGTTTCACAAATGTTAATTCCCTACAGGCCTGTGAAAATAATTTCCTGCGCTATCTACTGGCCGTACCTAAATCAACTGCTACATATATCTGCCATTCTGAGGTCGGTCTGCGTAATATTGTAGATATCATAAAATCTGGCCCTTTATTACTATGGCATGAGATTTGGAATTCCCCAGAAGCAATTTTTAATCGGGAAGTAATTATGAACTGCTTAAAACTAGATAGTGCACACTGTATCCCATGGTTGAGACATATTAAGGAAACGACAGTGGAGTTTGGACATCCAGAGATTTTTGCAAGTCCAGATTGCATGGAGATTATCTCCAGGAAGCAACTAAAAAAGGAATATCTGTGTTACCTGAAAGCTAAGCGCTGGTCCGCGGAGAAAGAAAAACAATCTGTTATGAAAAATCATACTATGTTAGTTTGCACTTGAATTCAGCCATATCTGTCGTTTAATACATGCCCTTATGATCGAACGCTACTGACACGTTTCCGATTAGGTATTGTGCACAGAATTACTACATTCCCGGTGACAAATGATTGGTCACGTACTCTAGCACTATGCCCGTGCGATAGTAGCTCGACACAATCGACACTGCATGCAACTTTAATCTGCAGAATTTATATGATGCCAAGGAGGCTGTTTTTATTACCGATTTTAAAACAGTACGGTTTAAGACAATGCAGAGCTGCATTTATAAAGATGCAATGTATGGAAGATGAATTGACGATGGGATGCATAGTGAGCTTTTTAAAATGTATGATTAGATTAAGACAGACAATCAGGCTGTAAAGTAAAATGCATTTTCCTATTTCACTGTTTATGAAATGTATTTTTACCTGTACTTTTATGTCTTTCATATGAAATACGAATAAAGTAATTTTGATTTGATTTGAGATACTTCTGATGTGGTCAGCAAACTAGAACTGTCAGATATGTGTTCTTTAATTCTTATCGAGTCAACCAGTCTCCTGTTTGCAGGATGTCCCTCAACATGTGCATACCTTGGATGTACGTTGTTACAACGCATGTTGTAACAACGCATGCCTTTACCACACAAGTCTTACAATGCAAGTCGTTACAACAACTTGCGTTGGAGGGCGTGGATTTAGGAATCTTATAATTTTATATTCCAACACCAGCCCCCGTAACAGTAGGGAAGGTGTTGGAATATAAAATTGCAAGATTCCTTATCCCACAGCGCCATCCAGTGCAAGTCGTAGTAACGACTTGCGTTGTAATAGCTGCGGGGTAAAGGCACTGCGGTGTAAAAACCACGTCGTAAACGTTGTTCCCCGCATACCTTCCATCTTGAAGTGATGGTACACTACCCAATTGTTGAGACTTCTCAAGTTTATTACTGGTCTCATCCCGTTGTCCTTTATTTCCACTAAGAAAATATTGCTTACAAATCCCCCTTCTTCTTGGAAGTTTCCCACAATCGCTCCTTTCTCTTTCTGTTCTAATACCTCTTTGTCAACTAGTTTTGCTTGTCCTACACTGAACTGTACCACACCAGGCACCCAACTCTGAATCGGTTCCTCTATGAACTTGATGAGCTAACCTTGCACCATTTCCAAAACCCATGGATCCCTTGTTACCTGAAACCAATTGTGATAAAATTGAGCAAGTCTGCTGCCCAAATCTACAGGGATAGAAGTAAGGCCTGGCCTGACCTCACTTACCCATTCCTCTGAATCGATGTACACTCCATCCTCCATGTCCCCTAAAACGCTGGATTTGTGGGTAGAAATTGGCAGTTTGCCAAACACCTTGTCCCCGTGAGGGGCCATATCCCCAGGGAGAAAGACGATCTCGTAATTACCTACCGTCGGCTGGAAAATTGACTGCTTGATCTCCCAGCCCAACCAAAAACACGGTCCCGTTGCGACTTTTGTACCAAAGAATATGCCCCCACAAATTTTGACACAGACTTTATGCAGTCGTCTCCGAATAGTAGACCTTTTGCAGAAGACCCAGTTTCATTTTTGGCCAAATCAACCAACATAGGGTCAACCTTCATCAAAATGCTCTTTCTGCGCTCTACTGACAAAGCAGTATTTGCATTGCCTAACAGTCATAACTCTTCGTTATCCAAAGTTTCATTAGTCATACGAGCCTCCTCAACCAAATAAAAAAAAAAGGCAGTGGCCCGGAGACATCCAAATTCCGATCCTGGCACATACAAAGACCCTTGTCCAATCCCTTTCTGGGATCACGACCTCCATTCTCAGTGAATGACAATAATTCTAGCTCCAGGATCACTATATACTGTCCTCCAAAGTAGGGCTAGGACACTCTCACCTCAACCTGACCCTTACTTCCTTTGGAATCTGTTTCCTAATCCAAGAATGCATGTATTCAGCCACATGCTGGAAAGCCGACTACTCTGGAGACAGAGGGTGCCGAACCAGATAAGGATCAAACATCAAATCCACTGATGGATCCATAATTACCTCAACCTCTGAGTCTTTAACTTTCTCCTTCTTCTCCCTTACCTTTAATATCTCCTCACTGCCAGACTCCACAGTGCCAAATTCAGAAGACCAACTAATCTCCATTTCAGCACTACCCCAAGACTCATCACAAAGTATGGCAGTGTGCTTTCAGTTTTTCCAAGCATCCTTCAACCTGCACTCTCTTCTGGGGCCTCTAGTGTGCCCCCAGGTGAGTTCTCGACACCACCATGCCTCAAGCTCACACCGGCACCATGTTCTGCCAACGCAGACTTATGCTTTTTTGCATGTGCAAAATCTTCTGAAAGGTTGTTTCTCTTTTTGGCCACTTTACCTCTTTTCTTAGACTGCGAAGCCTCCCCAGCTGACCAAACAAGTTTCCTCTTCTGAAGCTGTCTTTCTACTTGCAATCATAGCCTCAAATGTTTTCTCCATATGAGAACCTAAATCCACTGACATTTTTTCCACTGCTGTCTTCAGTTTCTTCTACAACTGCTCTTCATCCAAATGAGATTCTTCCTCACCCATCTTAAAATCTTTCTACCTCTAATTATCATTATATTTAATAAGATAGATCAACACAAAGATCTGACTTATCCTGAAGCAACACTAACCTCAACAAAACAAATTTGACTTATCCTTCAACTGTGAGTACCTCATCTGACAGACCTCTAGTCAAATTCCAACTGAATGCAAACTGACGCTCCTGAATAACACACTTCAATATTAGTGTATATGTTATTGCCCAATCTTTTAAAATGGCTGCCCTGTGTGACCGGGTAAATTTAGTCCTTCCTATATTTTTATACGATGAGTTGGGTCACCAAAACTCTACTACTGGCAGTGCTCGGATTGTCTACGAGAGCCAATTCAGCCCAAACTGTCCGGAATCACTTTCTCCCAGCGCGGTCACAATCCAGCCACAGCTGTGCTAACATCTACTTTGAGTGGACAATGCCTCTTGACTCGCGTGTCAAGAGCAAGGCGCACAACCCTAAACATGCGCCCCCTCCACGTGACCGGACTAAACTAAGAAGACATGGGTGCACGAGGCCGCTTTGATAAAGCACGCACTCTCTACCGCCCGGCCGACCCGAGACCCCATTGTGCGCAGAGGCCACAAGCTTCAACTGCCGCACTAATGGTCCTGGGCCTCTGAGTAAGTAATATGTTTCGAAAGTTGCCTGCACAAACCCTGATACGCTTCGATCACCACCTGCAAAAATGATTTAACTCTTTAAAGAAAACAAAGCCCCAAATGTTTTTTTGAATCTTAAATAACACTGAAAACAATACAGTCTTATCTAAATTACAATTTCACTCATACACTTAGTTTTGTTACAGCTTGTTTTTAAAGAAAGTACTTATCTAACCTACAAACCATACATTCCGTACAATCCTGTCATAATTATCCACACAGTAACATATCTACAGGAGCAGCAACAAAAAAGAAAGGCTGTGTGGTAGGGGGTTCTGAGGTTTTATTAAGTCAGAATTCTAAAGTTCTATATTATTTAAAGGAGCTGCTGGAGTAGTTGTAATAAAGAATGTTGCGTAATGTTCCCCTCCAGGTCTTGCCATAAAATCATACTCCATTTGCCCATTTAGTGAGCGCAAGGGGCGGGTCACGCTCGCTTTTCGTGTTCTGCTACATTTAACACTATTTCTTACTGCAACATGCATCATTGTGCCCATTTTTGATGCAAGGAGAATTTTTTCTGTTAATAGCGCTAAATGCAGAAATACTTTTTAATGTAATTGTGTGTAATTTGGTAGAATTACTGTGTAATTCTGCTTGATTACGTTACACGGAATTATACTAGTAAGGCCCGCCCCTAATATTCACCCCATACTAATTGCGCTGGTTTTTGTTCAAATACTACTAGAATTCCTTAAATGCTTTCTTCAAATGGTTTGTTCTTATACCAATTATTTACAGCAATTTTCAGGAAACTCACCTCTTCATTTATCAGTAGAGGATCCATTTCTAATAAAAAATATTGCACCAGGTTTGCCCAGTAACAATTTTCATGTATCATTGTCGATCATAGCTCATTCTAATCCATTTGCGTTTCTTCAAAAACGTCCAATCCTTCTTTATATCTTGCTTTACCCAACTGTTTTGCAGGATACACATTAGTGTATCCGATTTTTTCAAAAATTTGAGACTTCATTGTCACTTGTAGAGAACCCATAGCATATGTTTCTCATTATAATTCAAATTCCTACAAACTAGTCGTTTGTCGAATTCCGCAATACTATATGACAATATTTTGTAGTTAATTTTTATCGATCCCAATTTATAATGTACTGAATTAATGAAGAAGAAAGGGTGGTGGTGTAAGAAGACAGTATATGTAGCCTTCTTTTCAGAAAGGTTATTATCCCAACAACTGCGCTCTCTAGGGGCTCGATTCCGATCCCGTAAAAAGCGCACCAAATCGTCGTACGGAGCATTTTTTTCCGTACGAATCGTACCCGTAACCGTCCCCGTACGAACGACGTAGTACGATCCACAACCGATGCAGCTATCCGTCCGAATCGTACCAGGGACCGTACGAATGAAATTCCCGTACGAATCGCCCTCGGAGGCCGCTGTACACGACGTTCATACGTTTCGCGGCTGCTTTTTACGACCCGGAAAGTACGATCCGTGTTGTGTACGCTCCGTACGACCCTTTTTCTACGGGAGCTGGAAACTGTCGTACAGTCAGAATTCGCCCCGAAACAGGTCCCGAACGGCCCACCTGGTACGGTGAGTACCCCCCATGATCGCAGGGGTACGCGCCGTACGACCGGACGATTCCGATCCCGATGGGGCGACCCGGACGCGATTCGTACGGTCCACGTCAATTCGTACGGAAAAGCGCACGATCACCTACACACCGTACGGCGCGTACCCCCCATGATCGCAGGGGTATGCGCCGTACCCCTGCGAATATGGGGGTACGTGTCGTACCCCTGCGATCATGGGGGGTACGCACCGAACACACAGCGTACATGGGGTATGTGCCGTACCCCATGTCCGCTGGGTGTACGGCACGTACCCCCGCATGTACGCTGGGTGTACGACGCGTACCCCCATATTTGCAGGGGTACGGCGCATACCCCTGCGATCATGGGGGGTACGAGCCGTACGGTGTGTAGGTGATCGTGCGCTTTTCCGTACGAATTGACGTGGACCGTACGAATCGCGTCCGGGTCGCCCCATCGGGATCAGAATCGTCCGGTCGTACGGCGTCCGTACAAGTCATACGGAAACGGCTCCGGATGCGAGTCGTACGGACGGTGATTTTTATGGGATCGGAATCGAGCCCTAGGTTTCCAGGAGGATCAATGTTTCTTTACAAGGAAAGATTATAATACCTGGATTGTTTTATCTCGAAGTTTAAAGATTTAAATCAGCCACCTCACAAATGATTCTTCATAATTAGTTTTGAGGAAGAATTCAGTGACGTGCTCCTTATTCCACGAAGGTGGCACGTTGGGATATTTTATTGTAAAACTCCTCGCTCCCCACTCTCACAAAAAAGACACTCTGGCTCTTAAAACTGTCTCTTAAAGTACCAAGTTTAAGAAAAACGTTCACAATCTATAAAAAAACACAAAAGGAAGTCGCCAAGGGAGCACTCAACCAGTTGAATGTTCTACTCCTACAGCGTCACTAATGTCCATAAAGTAAATCCTTTTAGCAATTTTTATTTTTGTTAAGGGCTGCTTGACCCCTATATACAGTGCCACTGGAACCATGCGATTGTGCGACTGCGTTGTTTTTCGAATAACTATGGATAGGCCGCATTTTCCACATACTCTATCATCTGCTGGGTAATCTGCAGATTTTAGCCCAAAAATATTGTATCTAGCTCAAACTGTTCAAATGTTACTAAAAACACAGCAACACGTGTTGCAGCGCAAAGAAAGTCCAATTGGAAAGATTGGCTGGTCAGCTTTCTGCTGTTTATTGCTATATTTGGGTGTTAAACTGGTACTAATGATGTGCAAATGATGTCCTTACAGTGTTAAAAACTGTAACAATGACAACATAATTAAGCACTATTATCACAAAATGTGCTGCATTAAGCCCCATAATTTGCATTTTCTTGTCGAAAAAGTTCTCAACTTTGCCGCATATTTTGGCCCTCCCTTGTCCCATAGTTCCAGTGGCCCTGTCTATACATATGTAAGGGTTTGTTTCTGCAAGTCCTTCAAATTGTGAAGTCAACTTTGTTTTTGAGTGGCTGTAGGATCGGATATTGGTCCTTTGATGTCTGTTCGGTATACTGGGTTCGTGCATGTGTTGGGTCCACACACTTTCTTGCCAGGCAATTACGCTTCATTCACACTTGCGAGTGGCTCTGCTAGCTTATTACCTCAGATACTAAGTTGTCCATTATTTTGATTAACTGAACTTTTATTTGCACCGCCAGCGCGTAAGTATAAAAAGTACATCTTATGGTGATTTTAATGTAAATGGCGAATTCATACCTGAATGTCTATTTGTTCTATTTTCGCGAAGTAATGTGTTGATCATCAATCAAAAACTCACATTTCCATAAAGTCTTCTGTAACAACCACAGCTTCTAGGGGTTGTCTGCTGTACTCTCTCTTTTCACGAGGGAATCACCATATTAGAAACCTGACATTGAACGTAGGTGGTATTTACCCACAGCAGTTGGGTATTAGTGTTTCATTTATTGTGCCTGGAAGGCAACACATCTATGCAATGTGTACAACATCGCAGGGAGCTTCTTGATACTTAGAGGAGTTTGAACAAATGGAATGAAATTGAACATAAGGCTAACCAGTATTAGTAGTCTATGGTCAGCCTAGTGCCTGCTGTAAGTACCTGGGGAAAGCCACAGAGGGGCCAGCAGCGGCCCCGCCCCTCTGCCACAAAAAGAGCGCTCCAAAAGCTTCAGACCACCGGGAAATGCCCGGTGGTAAAAACGGACAGTCCGGGCTGATGAAATCGCGTATTAAATAAATTGATACACCTTTTATGGACCGAGAAAGCCCCGCGCCTCATTAAAGAACACACACACATGCACGCAGCCACACACACGCACACGCACGCACTAACACTAGCGTTGAATACGTAATAGTACTAAGAAAAATAAATGGGGCTTCAACATTTTCACAATCTTGGACCTCTTACTGCATTCTTCACCAATTCCTTAAAAACCTGCTCAGCCTCTGTTGCGCAGATAGATTATTTGTGTCTGAAAAAAGGGCGTGGAAAGGCAAGCTACAAAATGAAGTATTGCTGGTTGCCTTCCATTCCTCCAGAGTGGAAACAGGGAGTGTAATCATCTGTACTTACCAATAAGCCTATGATGTGTCTTCACTGCCATTCCGTTGACTCAGAATGGCTAAACCTATTAGCTTTCAATTTATACTTCAAAACATCTGCTTAAAAGGCAATTCTCAAAAGGGCTTGCAGATGCTATCCACATCAATATTTATGATGGTTGTTTGCGTTAATTGCTTTTTGCTTTAATTGCCTACGTATATGGATGATCTCATAAGTCACTCAGCAGTTCTCGGGAGAGGACTGTTGCTATTATTCTCACATTACTTCTTTTTGTGATTCAGAGAAAGATAAAGCGCATTCAGATTCGATCAAGGGCGAAGGTAGGGCAGGGCAGTCTATTCAGAGGACTTGGTGAAGAGATATTGTGCCCCTCTCCAGATAGCATAAGGGTCATATTTTAAGATGCCGGGGACAACCTGGTACCCTCACTTGTAAATCCCTAGAGTTGTCTTGCAGGAACCCGGCCCTAAGATTAAAGTGTAGCATAGTCTACCATAAAACAATGTGCTTTGTTGTTGTTTCCAGGACTTCTTTTGCTTTTTAATGCCCTTAACTTACCCTGCAATTCAGTCTTTTCAGACATCAGATCAGAAACAATTTGGGCCTATTCACAAACTGATCTTTGTTGTAAGTTTTATTACTACTACAGGAGTGCTGCTCACATACTACCAAATGCTTGTCACAAACTCTTGTGTGAAGGTCTTCTCCTCCACTGCTGCTATCTTTTCTGTGCACAGGTCTCTGCCACGCGTGCGGGAATCTCTGAATACAAACATACGTTTTCGTAGTAAAAGTGGGCGGAAACATGGGGAGGTCTGAAGAAGAGGAAATACTTACTCCTAAATAGGTGGGTTCTAAAGGAGCATAAAATGGGTTTAAGAAAAGGTTAGGGGGTTTACAGAAGGAAGCACACACCCACAAAAGAGTAAGCCCACTGCTATTCATAAGCAGCTTTTCTAAACCTACTCTAGCCAAAAAGTCTCCAATTAGTAGTACAGGTACACACCCATAAAAAATAAGACAACAAGTGTATAATGTGCCAGCTGTCTACAAAGGAAAGCATAGCCCATGTCCTTTTATTTTGTCCTATTTATATGAAAGCTAGACAGAAATGGATTGCACCGCTAGGAAGGAAGATGGGTGTGAGAAGATACATGCAAATGTGGCGCATTTTAAAGACTGATAATACCCAGCTTGTTGTTTTTGGAGTTTCGAGAGATCTTACTGGCTGCTAACTTTATTAGAATGAAAAAGGGTTTGAAATTTTAGACAGGATTCTTATTTTTATATCAGATCTGAGAACATTGAGAATGTACTTTCTTCTAGCTGAAGTTTTTATTGTATATAGTATTTATATTTTATTATAAAATATATTCCTAGTAATTCTCGGAAAATTAGTTTAGGCATTGTATCTTATACATGAATTGTATTCTTTGTTTTTATGACAATTGCACTTTAGTCCGAAACTTGTGTATTTGTACAAATGTTATTTCCCATGAATTAGCCATCTACTCTCGTGAATATTATTATACTGGATTTTATGAATGCGTTCTCTTCTGCATTGATTTGATTACACTTTAAACTTGTATTGCATATTTGCACAAATGTAATATTGCATAAATTGGCAATCTACAAACTGTGAACATATCCTAACTACTGGAAGTGTTCGTATATTTTATTATTCGCTTTCTTTTATGATTCTTTGAATCAAATAAAGATATTTTGATGATGATGATAAAAAATAATGAGAAAACCATTTTGTAGTTTTTTTGTGGTTTATGTTTAAAAATATTTTTTAAACAAGGCGTACAACACTTGTAACACACCTGGTAATAAAAGCAGTGATGGGTCTGCGCTCATGACATAAAAGAGCAAGCCACACATGTACAAACTTCTGGTATTGCTTATGTCAGTGAATCTCCGTTGCTATGCCCGCCATTTTGAGGAACAATAATTTGAGAAGGAAATACAATTTTTACAAGCAAAGAATTAACATTTTTGGGTTATCCAGGGAAACAGTCATTATCAAATACCACTTTTCTTTTTCTTTATATTTGGAGAAAATAATCCATACAGATAAACAGAAAATATTGACAAATCGGTGAATCAGAATCAAAAGGGGGAAGGATCACTTGTCCTGCATAACCAGGGTATGCAGGTAGCGTACCGATTAGTCCCAATAAAAAAACCCTCATGCACGTGTAGGGTAGGTGATAAGAGCGGTATATCTTGATTCTCCGCTGTTATTGACACGTGTGTGCATAATCATAGGGTTTAGTGGTTATGCATCCTCCAGCCGGAAGTTTACCCTTGGTTAAAAACAGTAGTGATCAGTGATGTGGAGAAGTGAACTGAAGGTTAAAATCTCGTACAGCCAGTGTGGTACTCTTTATTTGATCTGGATTCGAGATGATAAAATTAAAATTGTGTGTAGGAGAGTGATTAGGGCTCTCACTGTCACGATTTGCTCCCTGTGCTCTTGTAACCACCACCAGGGGCCCGCATAGTGGAACTTTCCAGTCTTCTAATAAGCTTCCAGACCCTCCCCTGCATGCATATCCTGACTTCCAGCCATTTCGACACTTATTGGGAATTGACATCCATTCCCAATCCATGCCGGGTTTTGTGAAAGCCAACCTGCTTATACTTGAAGCCAGCCTGCTCATGCCTGAAACTCCATTACGCAGAATTCCCTGCTCACTGCTTTGTCTCCACCCCTGCAGGCCAAGGATTGGTGGAGGAATTCAGCTCACCTGTGGCTGGCTGCTGCTAGCCTGCTCACACCAGCTGCATGTGATTACTGTGAGCTCTTTTAAGCCCCAGCTCCCTTCAGGCAAAGGTTGGTCATTGTAGCTGTTTACCCATGAGACCAATCCTTGTTTCCAGAGTTCCCTGAGCTTTTGCTATTCCTGTTTCCAGTGTTTTATTGAGCTTTAATTATGCCTTGTTCCTGACCTGCTGCTGTTTTCCCTGTTCCTGAATTAGCACTGCCTGCAGTGCTACCCTGATCCCATAGCCTTAGTATTCCTTGTTCCTGAACTACAGCAGTTTCCCTTCTCCTGAATTAGCACTGCCTGCAGTACTACCTTGTTTCCTGAGTTCCAGAGCTATAGTTATTCTTTGTTCTTGTTCCTGGGCTTAGCTATTTCTTGTTGCTGATTTGCACTGCTTGCAGTGCTCTCTTGACTCCTTGTTTCCTGAGCTGTAGCTATATCCTGTTTCCTTGAACCAGTACTGCCTGCAGTGCTACCTTGACTCCTGAGCTCTAGTAATTTCCCTGTTCCTGAACTAGCACTGCCTGCAGTGCTACCTTGACTCCTTGAAGCTTTAGTAATTCCCTGTTCCCGAACCAGCACTGCCTGCAGTGCTGGCTTGACTCCTGAGCCTTACCTCGCTTCTTGTTCCTGCCCCAATACTGCCTTCTATGCTTCTTTGTTTTCTTGATTCCTTAACCTGCACTATTCTAGTATACCCTTGTAGCCTCCCCTTCTGTATATCCGTTTCCAGTCCCTGCCTTACTTCCCATTTCCTTGGTTCCAGTTCTAATTTGCTGTCTTTCTATTCTGCTGTCTTACTTCTGTTACCTTGTATGTTTGTTACCTGCTTTCTGCCAAGTGTGCCCGGTCATTTCCTTCCTTTCCTGTTAAGCACTCCTCCTTGCTAGCTCCTTGTCTATTGTGCTTGTGTTTAGTTCTACCCCTTTGCTGTTACTGCCTTGCGCGTTCCTGTTTGATCGCCAGGATCCGTGGGCACAGCTGACTACCTAGGTGGTGTTTCTTGTTCACTGTGAGTATTGTCTTTGAGTTACATGTATAACATCACCATAGGTATAAGCTCCACAGACCCTGCCTTTGTATCCATATCCTACACGTGGGTATTTGCAGTCTGTATCTGTAACAGCAATTGTGGGTAAGAAACTTACTGAGCTTCAGTCTTCCCGTGTGGAGCTCCTGAGTGCTTTACCCCACCCACCCCTTTATTGTTAATGTTGTTTCATATTGCACATTCATCCTGGGTGTAGTTATTCTGAATGCTAAATTGCTTTGTTAGTGCCCTTCCTTTCTAAGTCTTACCCATCTTGTTCACTTGTACAGGCTTCCCCTTTGGATCCCTTTTTCTCCTCTGACTCCTGTATGATCCTGGGCAGCGCTGTACTCCTCTTCCTGTGTAAGTTTTCTACCCAGTTCCCAGTCCTTGCCCAAGTCCCTGACTGTGTTCCCCACATAGTCCCGGACAGTCCCTGACACTCACACACTATGTTTAGTTGTTATTGGAGGTCGACATGTTTCAGCCCTTGGTTGCCTGGTCAGGTCAAGTGGGCTTTCATCAGGGCCGTAGTGCAGGGTGTAAAGAGACCTAGGGCGTCTCTGTGAGTGCTTACTCCAATAGGTGTTTTGGCTACCTATTCTGGAGAGGTGAGGGAAGTGATATATTAATCCTTCTCCTGATAGGTCGCTAGGTACCTTACGTGGTTTTGGTATTGTGCCTCATCGGGGTCCCAGTGAGTCTATGAGGCCTCCTGAGGTCTCGCTCGTCGCAACTTGTGCTGACTCTACCACTCTTGGCCCAGGACGGTAGAGGTCTCTTTACACCCTGTACTACGGTCCTGATGAAAGCCCACTTGACCTGACCAGGCAACCAAGGGCTGAAACATGTCGACCTCCAATAACAACTAAACATAGTGTGTGAGAGCCCTAATCACTCTCCTACACACAACTTTAATTTTATCATCTCAAATTCAGATCAAATAAAGAGTACCACACTGGCTGTACGAGATTTTAACCTTCAGTTCACTTCTCCACATCACTGATCACTACTGTTTTTAACCAAGGGTAAACCTCCGGCTGGAGGATGCATAACCACTAAACCCTATGATTATGCACACACGTGTCAATAACAGCGAAGAATCAAGATATACCGCTCTTATCACCTACCCTACACGTGCATGAGGGTTTTTTATTGGGACTAATCGGTACCCTACCTGCATACCCTGGTTATGCAGGACAAGTGATCCTTCCCCCTTTTGATTCTGTTACATTGATACTAAGGAAGCTGAATGGATCACTTCTTCCTTCTCCCTCCACTTTTGATTCTCAAATCGGTGAATCAACAAAACTAAAAAAACTAAAAGCTGGGCGTACATAGAATAAAAAGAATACCAGAAATCCATTGTAACAATCAAAGTAAGGGAATCATTGTATTAATACCATCAAGAGAGAAACCCACTGTCTTGGCCAGCCATCCTCTTAGCCACCTAGAACCTAAATGGATTCCAGATCTTGCTCAACCTCCATTTGCGAGCATTGTTCACTGGCAAAGACATTTCCAAATAGCAGGTGTTCAGAAATTCATTCCACCACCTCCATGGACATGGGGCCACACTCAAGAGCCAGGAGCATGCCAGAACCAGCCTAGCCAAGGAGACTGAAAAAAATATAGACCCGCCACATTTTGATGGATAACCGGAGAGTGCCCCATCATAATCAATTTTGTGTCCCACACAACTGGCAACTTTGAGAGACTATTGGTTTTCCAAAGAACAAAAACCCAATATTCATGTAGAACAGGACAAGTAGCGAAAACATGAACCGCATTGGCCCTGTGGTCCCACAACTTAAACAGCAGTCATCAGCTCTAAGCTTCATAACCAGGAGACAGTGGATATTTAATAAAAACATTGATACATTTAAAGTGATGGACCTTAATACATGATACACTTAAAGTCCACTGTGCCAGAGAATTACTGAGCCTCATATCCTCAACCATTACCACTGTATCCAAGAACGTACTCTTTTTATCAGTCCTCATCTGGAAAGGATCAGCCCATTGGTCCACTTCAGCTGAGGAGATTCATTTATAGGACAGGCTCATGTTCCCCTTCACAGGAGATCTCATCACTATATCTAAAAGAGTATTTTTAGAGCAGCTAATCTCATCTCTATCAAGACAGCAGATAAAATGTCAGATTTTCAGATACTTAAAGAAAACGATATGAGGAAGAGTGAACTGCTGTTGCATGGTCTAAAAAGAGAGAAATACTTTCCCCTCAAACAGTTGTCGCAGAGTGAAAAGTTCAGCTGCCTCCAAATTCTCACAAAAACTGTCATGGACACAGAAAGGTAAGTTTGGGTTACATCCTAAATATATTAACACCATTCTGAACCGGCGCAGCACAGGCGTACGCACAGGCGTACTCACAGGCGTACCCACAGGCGTACCTGACCGGACCGGACAAGGCGACTCTCTCCACTTCTTGCCGCACCCGCTTCGCGGGTGCCGCTTCGCCCAGGAGTGCGTGGGGCATTTTCTCGGCATCCTAAGGAGGAGGACCAGCAAGGCAGGCAGGGCAAGAGGCTCGGCGGGGCTGCGAGCGTGCGGGGACTCCATCAACCAGGAGTCCCTGCGAGACCAGGGATACCAGCATCCGGTCCGCTCTCCCTGCTGGCCCGCCCCCTGCCCAGCTGAAGCTTGTTAAGGCTTACACCACCTTTTCTTCTTTGGGACACCATTCTGAACCGGCGCAGCACAGGCGTACGCACAGGCGTACTCACAGGCGTACCCACAGGCGTACCTGACCGGACCGGACAAGGCGACTCTCTCCACTTCTTGCCGCACCCGCTTCGCGGGTGCCGCTTCGCCCAGGAGTGCGTGGGGCATTTTCTCGGCATCCTAAGGAGGAGGACCAGCAAGGCAGGCAGGGCAAGAGGCTCGGCGGGGCTGCGAGCGTGCGGGGACTCCGTCAACCAGGAGTCCCTGCGAGACCAGGGATACCAGCATCCGGTCCGCTCTCCCTGCTGGCCCGCCCCCTGCCCAGCTGAAGCTTGTTAAGGCTTCCACCACCTTTTCTTCTTTGGGACACCATTCTGAACCGGCGCAGCACAGGCGTACGCACAGGCGTACTCACAGGCGTACCCACAGGCGTACCTGACCGGACCGGACAAGGCGACTCTCTCCACTTCTTGCCGCACCCGCTTCGCGGGTGCCGCTTCGCCCAGGAGTGCGTGGGGCATTTTCTCGGCATCCTAAGGAGGAGGACCAGCAAGGCAGGCAGGGCAAGAGGCTCGGCGGGGCTGCGAGCGTGCGGGGACTCCGTCAACCAGGAGTCCCTGCGAGACCAGGGATACCAGCATCCGGTCCGCTCTCCCTGCTGGCCCGCCCCCTGCCCAGCTGAAGCTTGTTAAGGCTTCCACCACCTTTTCTTCTTTGGGACACCATTCTGAACCGGCGCAGCACAGGCATACGCACAGGCGTACTCACAGGCGTACCCACAGGCGTACCTGACCGGACCGGACAAGGCGACTCTCTCCACTTCTTGCCGCACCCGCTTCGCGGGTGCCGCTTCGCCCAGGAGTGCGTGGGGCATTTTCTCGGCATCCTAAGGAGGAGGACCAGCAAGGCAGGCAGGGCAAGAGGCTCGGTGGGGCTGCGAGCGTGCGGGGACTCCGTCAACCAGGAGTCCCTGCGAGACCAGGGATACCAGCATCCGGTCCGCTCTCCCTGCTGGCCCGCCCCCTGCCCATCCCGGCCCTATAACACAGCACTTAACTCCCGCAGCGCGGGACGCAGCCCGGGGCGAAGACCGGGCTAAGAGCGGGCCGTTTGATGCCGTTCGAGGTCTAAGAGGGCTGGGCTGGGCTACCCCCCTTGGTTTTATTATATTACCTTTTTTGTTATTAGTGTTAACCTCACTGTGTATTCTTGTCCTCTGTTGTGTCAATAATGTGCTCACGGGGTAGTCGGAGCAAAACTGCCTTGGGTCTCAAAAAACCTAGTGGGACTCTGGACGATTTCCTCACAAAGACTAACTTGGCCATTGATGCTGAAATAAATAAAATGCAGCACAGGGTTTCCTTGGAATTAGATGCTGCTCGGAAACTGTCTATGGACATTGCTTCCTCCAAAAAATCGTCCCTGGGAAAGCTGGCCTTAGCACTAACTCCCGAGCGTCCAGCTGGCCCTCGCCCCTTGATTACAATGGCTGAAATGCATCACCCGCCACCCGTATCTCCTCTTAAGCAAGTTAAGGTTTCTATTCCAACCGCTTCAGAGGTGCCAGTACCATCTATTTTTGTGGCAGGGAAAAAATCACCGGGGAAAATTGTCATGCCCAGGTCAGCTGCTATCGCTAGAAAGGCTGCCCTCCAGCGGAAAAAAATTCTGGCAAGGTCTACCTTTGCTCGTAAAAAGGCAAGGATTGCCCGTTCCCAGTTTTTTAATAATCGACGTCCATTGGGTATACTAGGGACAAAGGATGCAAAAGATAAAGTTGTACCTGCTCCACTTGGTAGTGACATTAGTTTTGCCCCAAGTGATGTAGAGTTTGAATCCTTAGTGGAAAATTCCCAGGTCAACAATAACATAGTACCAAACAAGTGTAGATTGAGTAAGGTTGAGGGGGACAGAAGGAGGGATGAGGAATTTTTACAAACAGTTTGGGACACGCTCAAAAAGTTACTTACTCCCCTAGAACTACGACTTTCCCGTATGGAAAACCATTTGTTAGAAATGGACAAAACTATTGTTACTTTGGCTAGCTTTAGTCTTAAGCAAATGGAAGCTAGGGTCATACAGGATGGGAGCTTGATGCCACAGCCACTTGTGGCAGACCCACCTGCCCCCCCCACCACAAACCCCAAACCTGTGCCTAAACCTCGCACAATTGTTGGAGATAGTGCCATCAACTCTTCTAATCTTAGCCTTTGTTCTATGCCTCAGGACTCAATACCACCGAAACCCACACAACAAGCTTGCCCCGCTAAAACTACAATTCCACCAAAGGCGAGGGCTCACACTACCACATCACAGAATACAACACGTCCAAAACCTAGCTTAAAACCTGTTGTACAACGTTCTAACGACTTGATTAATAAAAACTGTCCACCGTTAGAATCTAGTAGACCAAATTTTCGTGGTGGATATATTGATCTACCTCCTGAGGCGAGCTCATATGTCATCATATTAACTGGCGTTCCTTCTCTTGGCCATCAAACAAAAGAGGACCCTTGGTCTCTTAAAAATAAAGTCATCCACTGGCTAAACAAGAACAAACAGATACCTAGTCACCTAAGAAGCCAGGTCTTAATGGTGCGAAGAGTACCATGGGTTGGACGCACTTATAAAAACATTACTGGTGACTGTATAGTGGTGTCATTTGCTGATCCCAATACTGCACAGCACCTTTGCTCATGGCCCCATTACGAAGGTGATCAGTCAATCGTTGTTAGACCCCTCACCTTTTTTTATCCCCCTCAACGGCAATTTGACATGGGTGGGTCTTGGATGACAATTCAAAAGCCCAGGCTTAGAGGTTTTGGGTATGGTGGGCCCACACAGAACACTGGATGGCAAGGTGTGCCTACCTGTAACATGTTTGGCTGTTTGGATGAGGTTGACTGACATGGGGGGGGGGTTGCTCTTAAGCATCCAGTAGATCTCAGCTTGCCTTCCCGGGTAGCACCTAGTATAGAATGCACCATGATGCCATCGGGATTATTATTTCCAGTGGACATCGATGGTGAGCGTATTCTGATTGAGTCTGGAGTTCCGGGACACACTGCGACCTCCAGTTTTAGTAATCCAGCTAACCCAATAAATATGGCATCTTGGAACATAGCAGGTTTAAGGGGTCGCCTGGACAACGATGATTGGGTCGATTTCATTATCACTCATGATATCATCGTTTTCCAGGAAACCTGGTCAGTTGATCCCCTGTTTAGAGTAGGTTTTCTAAACTTTTATATACCTGCTTTGCAGGGTCTTAGGGGTAGGCCTTCAGGTGGGTTAACTATTTGGGTAAAAAACTCACTCTGTTTTAGTGTGAAGGAAATCCAGGTGAAGAACCCCGATCTCCTTTGTCTGCTATTGCGCAAGGAGAACTGCAAGGACATCCTTTTAATTAATATCTATGCCAGGGGTTGCCAGGGTGGAAAAAAACAACCCATTCTTAATGACTTGGAAGCCTTCCTAAATGAGCAGAAAAGTGACCAGCTCGTTTTGGTGGCTGGTGACTTGAACTGCACATTTGAACCCATTATGAATCTAGGTGAGGATATAGGGATGGAGGATGACTCTGTCTGGAATATTCCCCCGCTGGCTATAACTAAGGAAGTTAAGGGAACAGAGGCTGCCCTCCACTGGCTTGGTTTCTGTTTGGAATGGGGGTTCCGTGCAGTGAACGGGCGTTGCTTATCTGATAAGGTGGGCAACCCAACTTTCAATAATGGGCTTGGTGTGAGTCGTATTGACTATATTTTGGTCAATATCGATTCCTGGGACACAGTAGTGGACATGTCAATTGAAATAAGGCCAGAGAGTGATCATGATCCACTCTTATTTGTATTTAAGGTCCCGGGCTTAGCACCCCCCCAGGCTGAAACAGCCTGCATTACATCAGATCTGGTTCTAAGTGACAATAGAAGACGAGTCCAATGGCCGAGGGTCATAGTAGATCAGGAGCTTGTCAGTCAAATAGAAAATCTTGCCCTTGAAACCAGAGATAAGATGCTTGCATTTTCACCTGACGACGACAGGGCTAAGCCCACTATTGTTGATCTTCACGAGACATGTTTTGCGGCCATTAAAGAACTGCTTACTAGGCCATATAGAAAACAGAAAGTGAAGCAACCCAAAGGTTGGTATACTAAAAATTGTCGAGAGGCCCATAGTATACTAATCGCTGCTGTTAAATCTAGAAATACCCCAGAAATCAGGACAGCCCGACAGGCCTATAAACACGTTATTTGGGAAGCCAAAAGGGAATGGGACGATTCATATTGGACGGAACTCCTTAAAGCCTGTGAATCATCCAACCAGATTAAGTTTTGGGAGTTGGTTAGGTGGGGTCGGGGCTCTGACTCACTTACTCCGGAAAATTATGTTTCCTCTGATGATTGGGTGGAATTCTTTTCCACTCAGTTTAAAGACCCTAACATCGTTCATTTAGCTACTGAGTCTGTAGTGGGGACCTCACTAGAAGTTTATGGGGATGTTCTTAACTTCTGCTTTTCTGACACCGAACATGCCTTACACTTAGTCCAGTCTGGGAAAGCCCCAGGCATAGATGCTGTTCCCGCAGATCTTTTTAAATTAAATATAGAATTATGGGTCCCTTATATAACAATTTTAGCAAACTCTATTGCCGCGGGAGCTAGGGTGCCACAATCCTGGAAAGGGGCTGAAATACTTCCGGTACACAAGAAAGGGGATCGAACTTCTCCGAAAAATTATCGTCCCATCAGCTTGATAGATACTATTCAGAAAGTGGTATCAAGAATGGCCCTAGCTAGAATTCAGGGGTGGATGGAGCAGAATAATATACTCTCCCCCTTGCAAGCAGGGTTTAGATCAGGTACTAGCACCCTAGACCAGGTGTTTCGCCTTACCATGTTATACTGGAAGGTGGTCCTCTTGGGCGGAGGTGTCATGTATGCCGCCTTTGTCGATCTCAGGTCGGCTTTCGACCTGGTTCCGAGGGCCAAGTTATGGGATGCCCTTAGACTTATGGGCCTTCCACTTGAACTTCTAGAGCTGGCTAGGCGTCTACACGAGGATAATTTTGCCCGTGTAAGATGGGGGAAGCAGGGTCAGGTAACCGCCAACTTCCCTGTCGAACGCGGGGTTCGGCAGGGTTGTGTGTTGGCACCCACGCTGTTCCTCCTATTTATTAATCGGGTGGTTGCCTTCTTTAATGAAACTCAAACTGATGCACCCACCCTGGGGGGGGCCAAGTACCCCATGTTAATATTCGCTGATGATACCCTGCTCCTCTCTAGGACTCGGAGTGGCCTCCAGGCAGCTTTAAATAGATTTGCAGAATTTTGTTCTGAAAATGACCTTCAGATTAACGCCGATAAAACGAAATTTATGGTTTTTAACAAAAACAAACAAATTACAAGTTCATTTTTATTAGAAGGTGTCCCTATTGAACAGGTCAAAGTCATGTCCTATTTAGGCGTGACTCTTGACCATCAACTTAACTGGAATCCCCAGCTGGAGGTTTTAATTCTAAAATTTGTCTGCCTCACTGGCTGCTTGCTAAAGGAACAAAAAAAAACCTTGACAAAACGCATTACACCAGCTTTAAAAATGTATGAGGCCAAGGTTAACGCAGCCACTTTGTACGGTGCGGACATTTGGGGTTACAAAAGCTTGACAGCATTGACCATAGCACAGAATAGGTTCCTTCGGAGTCTAGTTGGGCTTCCACAATCGACACCCATAAAACCCTTGCTTTTGGATTTGGGCTGCAGACCTCTGGATGAGATGGCACAGTACCGTCTTGTCGCCTTCTGGCGAAGACTCTGGACTACTCATGAGCTTAGCCTTTTTGCCCACGAATTGTGTGAAATTAGATCATTGTGGGGTGCCATGAAAATCCCTTGGCTGCGGGAGGTCAAACAGACTCTGGACTCCATGGGCCTTTCTGAATTATGGTTGCATCCGGAATGTGCTAGGTTCCCCTCCAAAGTGGAGTTTAAAGAGCTATTTTGGGCAGCAAAGAAATCTGTTTTGGTTTCACTCTCATCAGAAAATAGCCTAACGGGATTGTTCTTATCACATAAGATTATACCATCCCTTGAGCCTTTTTGGGATTTGATATGCAAAGCCCTTGACCGCAAGCTGTACTTTCAGTTTCGTGTGGGAACGTTGCCGATCAATTCCTTTACTGCAAGATGGACAAAGTCTTCTACCTCTAAGTGTCCTTTTTGCTCTGATCAGGTTGAGAGTATTGGCCATATATTTTTTGCGTGCCCAGCATATCGGTTGCCCCGACTAAAATGGCTGCAACCAATTTGTAAAACTTTAAATTGTGTAGAGAATCGCACTGCCCTGTTGAAACTACGCGACATGCGCACTGAAAAATCTGTGATTTGTGTTGCTAAATTTCTGGGGTGGATGTGGCTGATACGTGCAAAGAACGTGTAACCCTGCTTTGATTAACTTGTATTCTTCTTCTTAACTTGTGTTTTTAAATTTTGTATGTCGCCTACGGGCAACCTTTTTTTATATTTGGGGTTCCTTGGAATATGCAAAAATGTTGATATCTTGTAAATATTTTATTTTGTGGTCTTTTATGAATTTTATTCGAAATAAAGACTTATGAACTTAAGAACTAAAGAATGTCATCGAGAGAAAAAGGGAATACATCAGAAAAAATACCATACCTGGGGAGGATAATCATTTTAATAAGATTACACCTGCCAATAAGGCCAAAATGTAAATTATTCCACTTACTGAAGACATTAGTGATCTGTTGATGAAGGTTTCCCATAATTATATTTGCTGATGTCTTCCATTCAAACGGACAGTTCTACCCCCAAGTAGGTAGCTGACAGTACCCATCGCTTATCCTGGACAGGTGGGATAACATTAGACAGAACTTGTGATTTGTCGGGATTGAGCTTGCATCCTGAGACGTCACCAAATACTTGCACAACCGCTTCAATTGCTCTTATGGCCTGATTTGGGTTAAGACTGCCACATCATCTGCGTAAGCTAAAACCTTCACTTCAAATTGGTGTATATGCAAAGGGTGGATATCCTCAGCCTTTCTAAAAGCTTAAACATAAGGCTCTATGTATGAAGCAAACAGCTGCATTCATATAGTGAATCTAGACCTCTTCCAAGAGCAGTTTTTGCTCAAATGTCCACTCTTGCAGCCAGGAGGGCTGAAGGACACCACTAGTTTGAATAAACAGGGATAGAGAATTATGATCAGATATGATTCTTGGATTTAGAAAAATCTTAAAGAGCAAAGTCAGCGTGTTGCTCAATAAGAACATATCCATATATAGGAGAGTTTTATTAGGGAGCAGAATAAAACATAAAGCCAGGTTCGTTGGCTCTCTCAAAACACCATTGATCAATTAGTGCATATGGGCCCCTTTAAACCTTTTGCCGCATTAAACTCACCCGGCCAGAATCAGTCCGAGGGAACTGCAACGCTGCTCCTGCCACCACGTAACTCCCACAAACCAGCCACTTTTACCCCAACTCCGCGCCCCCAATTATCACCAGTGATAGCAGGTTGCCCACAGCCAGGCTCTTCCAACTTATGCCTTGTTGATAGCTTATCCTCTTCACCATCAGCTACCCCCACTAATATGCTTACTTGGCAGCAAAAGCTATCACTAGCCCAGGAGGCAACGCCCAGATAAAGAAAAGGAAAGTGCGTAGTGCCTCCAAAGCTAGCCATCAGGTCTCAAAGCAGGCTAAGAACAAGAGTGTGGCATTAGGGAGGGGAGGGAACCCAGCCCCACCCACCGA
Organism: Lissotriton helveticus; assembly: GCF_964261635.1. Taxonomy (NCBI): domain Eukaryota; kingdom Metazoa; phylum Chordata; class Amphibia; order Caudata; family Salamandridae; genus Lissotriton; species Lissotriton helveticus. Next base: position 1,431,019,849 of record NC_136061.1, on the reverse strand, counting down.
GTTTTTCAACACCAAGGTGGGTGCAGTTAGGGTAGATCCTACCCCACTGGGGCCTCGACAACTAAACTCCTTAGAGGCTCAAGATGATTTTCTAAATCAAATAAAAGCCAAGCTGCTAGCCCTAATTGATCCCCTTTTGTCTAAATTAGCTGCAATAGACCAGAGATTAACTAAAATTGAGCAGCATATAACAAAAGTTCCACTTCCTCACTCTGGGAATAGCCAGCCTGAAGTTATAGGTGCCAATCAGGCAGAAAATGTATCAGGGTCACCCGCCACGTTGCGGCCTGTCCACTCCCTAGTGATTCCCCCTAAACCCTCCACATTACCTTTACCACCGCACAACGGTCCATTGATACGCAAGGAAGGGCCAAAGGGCCTAGTGGGGAAACTTCAGGGTCAGGGCGGGGATATGTTGACTAATGTTTTTCTCCATCTTCCACCTGAGGCAACACCCTATAATATAGTACTGGCCAACATCCCGAGACTTCAACCCCGAGAAGAGGAACACTGGTCCTCACTTAAGAATAAGGCCCTCCACTTCTTGAATTCTAGGACTGGGCTTGGGAACCATCTTTTTTCCGAGTTCAAGATGGTTAGAAGGGTCGCTTGGGTTGGTCAATCTGACAAAGGCTTGGATGGAGACTGTGTAGTTTTAAGCTTCAAGTCTCCGAGCATGGTCCGGTGTATCCTGTAACGGGCAGTTTCCTTTATGGTATGTAAAGAGGCTATTAATGTCCTCCCGTTGGGTCACTTCTATCAATCAAGCACTGTTGGACCCGGTCCTTTGGGCAGGTTCACCCCGAGACTTTTTGCTTTTTCCTAGCCTGTTTCTGGAACCTGGGTTGGTGATTTTAGGCCTCTGCGCACTTTTTCACTGTGGTACAGTGTAAAGTGCGTGTGCTCTCTGTGTATGTGTGGTGAGTGACCTGCCCTCCCATAGGAATGAATGAGGAATATGTATGCCCATGGTAGTTCCTGATGTGTGGGGAGTGCAGGGTCGAGTTTGATATGTATGAACTCGTGAGAATGAATGCTGCGTAATGGTGTATGCAGCATGGTTGTGTCTAGTCTAGAAGCGCCACTTTTAGAAGTTGGCATATTTGTGTAAGTGAGTCTGCTGGCCCGTGATTGGCTGGTGAGCCTGGCCCAGGAGTACCTGGGCCTGCTGGTGGATTGACTGTCTGGTTTGAGTAGGACAGGGTCTGCAGGGCCCCGGAGGAGGGGGGCGGAGTCAGCCCGTAGATGAAAGGGCACATCTGCTGCCAGGGAAGCGGGAGGAGATAGCGTCTGATGGTGCAGGGCTGTGTCTGCCTGACCACCCTGCTGGCTCCCCCTCCTGATGGCCCACTGTCACCTCTGACCTGAGGCTGACAGGAGAGGGAAACCAGAAACACCTAGGGCTCAGGGCCCACTTACACAAAGACTTCAAAGGACTTCAAATACTTTTTTGTGTATAAGAAGGGGCTGTGTCCCCTTCCAAAATGTTCTTGTTTCTGACTTGAATCTGCCAGGGGCGTGCTGCTGCTTGGGCTCAGGGGAATCCCTGAGTCCTGCCCAGCCCCTGGACTCCTGATGGACCTTCCTGGACTCCTGGGGGACCCCTCTGCCCTGCCTGGGCTGATGGGGGGACTTGGCTTTGCCCCCCTGGGAAGCTCTGGGGCTTTGGCAGCATGGAGGAGCTGCATTTTCCTGTGGATAGCGCTGGAACTGTATTTCTAGCGCCTGGAGGCGCTGAGCTTCCTCCTGAGCGCCTGGGAGCGCTCTGCCTGCTGTTCTAGTGCCTGGAGCGCTGTGGATTGTGCTCTAGCGCTAAAGAGCGCTTTATTTCCCCCAAGCGCTTGAGAGCGCTTTATCTGGACTTTTCTAGCGCTTAGGAGCGCTTTATGTACGCTTATAGCGCTGACGCGCTGAGGTTTCTGGCCCGTCTTTATTTAATTATCTACGAGTGCCCACCTCGATTTGCCGCGGAGAAAGCAACCACGAAGGGGCCGCGACCGGATTGGCCGAGACCCGAGGAGAGCCGTGCTCTGATTGGTCCTTTGAAGGGGGCCTGGTCCAGGAGCCGCGCTGTGGTTGGCTGGCTCCTGGATGCTGCATGACGTCGTGGGGAGGCTCACCGAAAGAGCCGCGATGGGATTGGCCCATCGCCCGTGACCTGCTGGAGACGAGGCGGCGAGGAAGAAACGTGGCGGCCGGTTAACAGGGCTCCCGTGTGCCGAGGGAGCCCTGCAGCGAGAGAAGAAGTGCGGCGGGAGATGGCGCGGGGCTCCCGTGAGGCTGGGAGAGCCCCGCACTGCCACCGGAAGGAAGCCGCCTGCCGTGTCTGCCCCGGGGCTCCTGAGTGAAGGGGGAGCCCCGGGGAGAGAGAGAAGCTCGACCGCCCCCGCCGCCAGTGAAGCTGCCCAGATGAGGAGGAGAGGGGGCGAGCCCCGCCGAGCCCCGGGCTGAGAGAGAGAGAGCTGCAGATCTCCCCATTGCCGGTGACTAAAGGCCGGCTGGGGGGGAAGTTGTGCAAGGCACCCTGTCGGTGTCCCGCTGTCAAGCAGCCCCGCATAGAAGGGGGGCTGCTCTGACTCTGCCGCCATAGTGATTCGGGCCCAGAGGGGCCCCGGCTTTGTTGTACAGAGGGGGTGATGTCGGGGCACATGATCGGTGCCGCCCCCGGGCCCCCACAGCTGTTGTTGACCCCCCTCATTGCTCCTAGAGCCTAGAAGGCTCCCAGGGGCATTTCTGTTCTCTTGAGTCCAGGAGGGACTCCAACGTTGGGGCACATTTTTGTTTAAGAGCCCCAGTGGGGGTCCCCACGGCCAGTGGTGCCAATGCCTGATGGATGAGGGGCATGATTGGTTAAGGAGCCAGTGTGCTACCTGGGGGCAATGTTAGCTGAAGAGCCTGTGGGCTCCAACGATGGGCATGTTGGCATAAGAGCCTGTGAGGCTCCAACAGTGGGCGCAGTTTTGCTTCCTGAGGGCTAGTGAGAGCCCTGCCGCGGTTTTGTCTTCAGCTGCCCAGCCATTAGTGGGCAGCTGCACCGTTTAGGCGCAATTGGAGAGAGAGTCCCTGTGTGGGACAGAGGGGGCACAGTGGTGCCCGGCCTGTCACAACTGTCCAGCAATTAGTGGGCAGCTGCACCGTTTAGGTTTTGTGTGATTCCCAGGTGCCCAGCAAGTAGTGGGCACCTGCTACGTTTAGGCTTATGCTGAGACTGGCGCTGCATGGCAGCGCGCCCTGACATTGAGACTCAGGGCATCTTTGCCCCTACAAGGCCAGTTGGCCTAGGGACTGCCACAGGTGGTGGCTTATGCAAGGCTGTGCGCAATTGTATGGTTTTTATTCCTGCACCTCTGAATGTGTTTAGGCATCATGTGACTTTTGCGCTACTCTATTGTTATGATACCTCTGAATGTATTTGTATTGCATCATGTGCTTTATTCTTAACACCGCTGAATGTGTAGGTTTATACATTAGGTGGTTTTCCTTTACTACTCCTCTGAATGTGTTCCATACATCATGGGTAATGTGTTCTTGCTTAGACCCCTAAATGCTGTGTGATACTTAGGTGGTTGTTCTTTTTAGTACAGGTGGTCCTAGTGAGGTCCTGGTCCCCTGCGTGACAGTCTCCTGAGGGTTTAGGGTTGCGTAGGAGGTACTTACCTGTTCCCAGTAGTTACTGGATATGATCTATAACTGCTACTTTGTGTTACAGTGATTTTATATACTTTTATTCTAATTTCTGACAAGTATTTCTATATCTGCAAAGTGTTGATTCTGACAGTGGCCCATGTGGCCCTGTCTTGTAAATAATCCCTTGTGAATACGGCCGTGCCAGTTGGCACCATGTACATGTGTGATTTCTATCTGATGTGATTTTTACAATACAAAAGTTATTTTAATATAACCTTGTGTGGAGTTCCTTTTGTGGTGTGCCTAGTATGTTGTTGCTGTTGTGCGCTGGCGCAAATGCTTTACACGTCGCCTCTGAGTTTAGCCTAGACTGCTCGTGCCAAGCTACCTAGAGGGTGAGCAGGGGTTATCTTGGCGTGTGACTTCCTTGCCCTGACAAGAATGGTGGTTTCTGCTTGGCTTTGGCGTCAGCCTTAGCCTACCAGAAATAGCCAGTTCTAACATTGTTAGTCAGCGGTGCGGATTTGGACTTGTGTTTGCGCAGTGCCACAGTGACAGCTGGCTACATTACAAAAACTCTGAGTTTTTCAGATAGTCACATATTTGGGATTATTGTTTTTGATTTTGTTTTTCCTCAAGAGTGTCATTTTCAGACGGTGTTCCTGCGCTTTATGTTTAGTGACAGATGAGAGAAAATGACAGGGCGGGACGCCAGTAGAGAGGGGAGGTTCCCATAGATTAGGAATCCCTTGCTGGGTCCAGTGTCCAATTCCTGTTCCTGTCCCTGTGTGGGTAGATGGAAGAGAGGGAGTGTGGAGGAGAAATTGCTTGTTCAGGAGGGTGGTTATTCCCTGAGTGTAGTGTGTGTCTGGATTCCCCAGTATGGTAGGATCCAGTGGTGGCAGCTTTAAATGTGTCCAGTGCGTGAATTCCCATTCCCAGTTCCCAGAGTATGGTGCCTGGTGCTCTGTAAGAGTGTGACCGGTTGAGAGTCAGAGGCAGTGAGGAACTGTCTCACCAGTCTGAAGGGGGAGTGTGTGGATGAGTGGTGTCTTGAACTAGAGGAGTTGGTGTGAGTTTTTTTAAGGAGCTTGCACGTGAGGTGTACCTCTGGTGGTGTGCAGGAGGTCCTGCAGAAGCATTGGACAAGAAGGTGGACGTCTGGCGGTGTGCTAGATGTCTTGCAGAAGCATTAGGGAGTGATTCTAAAAGTAGTGGCTTGTGTATCCGATGATCCTGTGTAGGTGAAGAGGTTCATGTGTAGCCCAGCTAGGTCCCATTAGGATGGTAGGGGTGTAGGGGCTCACGTCCTGTCTCAGTGAAGGCGGAGTGAGGGTGGGACGGTGTGTCCCACGTTGGCCCGAAACCCTGTCTTTGGGCCTGGAGGGTTCCTTAAGGGAGCGCCAGGTCAGGGGCCTAGGCTGTACTTACAAGTCATTTGAAGAGGATCTTCCTGTGTCTAGAGGACGGGGAGTGTCTGTAATCAGAACTCCGGCGGTCCTGGTGTTGGGCTGTACCGCTCCTAAGTGGAGGGTGCAGAAGTCCTGGTTCGCTGGGCATTTGACCGTCTAGAGTGCTTGACCATTTGTGGGGCCTCTGGAGGTTGTTCCCCGAGGAGGGGGAGGCCAGGTTCAGGTTCAGCCTGACCTGGAGGGAAGGGCATCTGTAATCCGTGTCCTGACAGGGTGTTGGCTTCCAGGGGTACCGCTCCAAGGTGGGAGGGTGCAGAACTCTGGAGGGGGGGTGCAGAGGGACGGTGTCCTTACTTCTGACCCCGGGGGGAGGAAAGTGTGTTGCTGATACGCTGCTGGCATGTGCTCTGTCTAGCCTGAGACATACTGAGAATCCCACTGTGATAGGGAGTACTGGAGGAAAGTGTGTTGATGATACGCCGCTGGCGTGTGCTCTGTCTAGTCTGAGACATACTGAGAATCCCACTGTGTTAGGGAGTACTGGAGGAAAGTGTGTTGCTGATACGCCGCTGGCGTGTGCTCTGTCTAGCCTGGAACATACTGGGCCTGTAATCATGGAACTGGAAGGGGGTGCAGAAGGACGGTGTACTTCTGACCCCGGTGCAGCCTGAGGTTGGGAGATTAGGAAACTTCTAGGTCAAGAGGAATCTCTACCAAATTGGATCAGCTGAAGAGACTGAGGGGGCTGCCCTTGCTGTGTGTTCTGGGGCCCACCTGCAGTTTGCTGTTTCCACTCAGGTAGAGGAAAGGGGGCTTTGCTGTGTGCTGTGCCCCCCACCTGATGGAAGAGGGACTGTGCTGTGTGCTTTGTACCTCAGAAATGGAATAGTTTCCAGACCAGTGATGGAGTGAGGTCCTGATCTGGTAGGAGAGTTGTGTTCTGGTGAGTGCTTCCCTGTGAGGGTTATTCCTTCACCCTGACTAGAAGCAAGGGTCCCTACTTGGTCTAAGGTACTTACCTCTGCCAACTAGAGACCCCCAGTTCTTACATTGGTGGAGTAGAGGTAGGGTGGGACATTCTTGCCCGTGACCTCTGGTCAGCCTGAGGGTGTGGTCCCAAGGTTGTTGGATCAGTGGTAGTTGTAGCTACCCTGAGAGAGAGAGTGGAGATTGGCTATTGTGTGCCAGGGGTTACTGCCCCCCACTCTGTGGATTGGTTAGGACCTGTGACATTTGGATGGCCTAGGGCCTGGTCCTGGCTGTGGATGACTAGTGTGTACCAGTGGGGTATCCTAGTTGTGCCAGAGAGCTTTTGTTGAGGGAAATCTATGTGGGTTCAGAGTGGCGAAAAACTGGAAGGTGTCCCTGCCGTGTGGGCCCGTGTCCGTTTTTTTGTCGCCCAAAGCAGTGAAGCCCATCAGTGGAGTGATTGGTCTACCCTGCGTTTTGGCTGGAAGGGGGTTGAGTTGGACCCGGTCCTTTGGGCAGGTTCACCCTGAGACTTTTTGCTTTTTCCTAGCCTGTTTCTGGTACCTGGGTTGGTGATTTTAGGCCTCTGCGCACTTTTTCACTGCAGTACAGTGTAAAGTGCGTGTGCTCTCTGTGTATGTGTGGTGAGTGACCTGCCCTCCCATAGGAATGAATGGGGAATATGTATGCCCATGGTAGTTCCTGATGTGTGGGGAGTGCAGGGTCGAGTTTGATATGTATGAACTTGTGAGAATGAATGCTGCATACTGGTGTATGCAGCATGGTTGTGTCTAGTCTAGAAGCGCCACTTTTAGAAGTTGGCATATTTGTGTGAGTCTGCTGGCCCGTGATTGGCTGGTGAGCCTGGCCCAGGAGTGCCTGGGCCTGATGGTGGATTGACTGTCTGGTTTGAGTAGGACAGGGTCTGCAGGGCCCCGGAGGAGGGGGGCGGAGTCAGCCCGTAGATGAAAGGGCACATCTGCTGCCAGGGAAGCGGGAGGAGATAGCGTCTGATGGTGCAGGGCTGTGTCTGCCTGACCACCCTGCTGGCTCCCCCTCCTGATGGCCCACTGTCACCTCTGACCTGAGGCTGACAGGAGAGGGAAACCAGAAACACCCAGGGCTCAGGGCCCGCTTACACAAAGACTTCAAAGGACTTTAAAGACTTTTCTGTGTATAAGAAGGGGCTGTGTCCCCTTCCAAAATGTTCTTGTTTCTGACTTGAATCTGCCAGGGGCGTGCTGCTGCTTGGGCTCAGGGGAATCCCTGAGTCCTGCCCAGCCCCTGGACTCCTGATGGACTTTCTTGGACTCCTGGGGGACCCCTCTGCCCTGCCTGGGCTGATGGGGGGACTTGGCTTTGCCCCCCTGGGAAGCTCTGGGGCTTTGGCAGCATGGAGGAGCTGCATTTTCCTGTGGATAGCGCTGGAAATGTATTTCTAGCGCCTGGAGGCGCTGAGCTTCCTCCTGAGCGCCTGGGAGCGCTCTGCCTGCTGTTCTAGCGCTAGGAGCGCTGTGGATTGTGCTCTAGCGCTAAAGAGCGCTTTATTTCCCCCAAGCGCTTGAGAGCGCTTTATCTGGACTTTTCTAGCGCTTAGGAGCGCTTTATGTTCGCTTATAGTGCTGGACGCGCTGAGGTTTCTGGCCCGTCTTTATTTTATTATCTATGAGTGCCCACCTCGATTTGCCGCGGAGGAAGCAACCACGAAGGGGCCGCGACCGGATTGGCCGAGACCCGAGGAGAGCCGTGCTCTGATTGGTCCTTTGAAGGGGGCCTGGTCCAGGAGCCGCGCTGTGGTAGGCTGGCTCCTGGATGCTGCATGACGTCGTTGGGAGGTTGGCCGAAAGAGCCGCGATGGGATTGGCCCATCGCCCGTGACCTGCTGGAGACGAGGCGGCGAGGAAGAAACGTGGCGGACGGTTAACAGGGCTCCCGTGTGCCGAGGGAGCCCTGCAGCGAGAGAAGAAGTACGGCAGGAGATGGCGCGGGGCTCCCGTGAGGCTGGGAGAGCCCCGCACTGCCACCGGAAGGAAGCCACCTGCCGTGTCTGCCCCGGGGCTCCTGAGTGAAGGGGGAGCCCCGGGGAGAGAGAGAAGCTCGACCGCCCCCGCCGCCAGTGAAGCTGCCCAGATGAGGAGGAGAGGCGGCGAGCCCCGCCGAGCCCCGGGCTGAGAGAGAGAGAGCTGCAGATCTCCCCAGCGCCGGTGAGTTAAGGCCGGCTGGGGGGGAAGATGTGCAAGGCACCCTGTCGGTGTCCCGCTCTCGAGCAGCCCCGCATAGAAGGGGGGCTGCTCTGACTCTGCCGCCATAGTGATTCGGGCCCAGAGGGGCCCCGGCTTTGTTGTACAGAGCAGGTGATGTCGGGGCACATGATCGGTGCCGCCCCCGGGCCCCCACAGCTGTTGTTGACCCCCCTCATTGCTCCTAGAGCCTAGAAGGCTCCCAGGGGCATTTCTGTTCTCTTGAGTCCAGGAGGGACTCCAACGTTGGGGCACATTTTTGTTTAAGAGCCCCACTGGGGGTCCCCACGGCCAGTGGTGCCAATGCCTGATGGATGAGGGGCATAATTGGTTAAGGAGCCAGTGTGCTTCCTGGGGGCAATGTTAGCTGAAGAGCCTGTGGGCTCCAACGATGGGCATGTTGGCATAAGAGCCTGTGAGGCTCCAACAGTGGGCGCAGTTTTGCTTCCTGAGGGCTAGTGAGAGCCCTGCCGCAGTTTTGTCTCCAGCTGACCAGCCATTAGTGGGCAGCTGCACCGTTTAGGCGCAATTGGAGAGAGAGTCCCTGTGTGGGACAGAGGGGGCACAGTGGTGCCCGGCCTGTCACAACTGTCCAGCAATTAGTGGGCAGCTGCACCGTTTAGGTTTTGTGTGATTCCCAGGTGCCCAGCAAGTAGTGGGCACCTGCTACGTTTAGGCTTATGCTGAGACTGGCGCTGCATGGCAGCGCGCCCTGACATTGAGACTCAGGGCATCTTTGCCCCTACAAGGCCAGTTGGCCTAGGGACTGCCACAGGTGGTGGCTTATGCAAGGCTGCGCGCAATTGTATGGTTTTTATTCCTGCACCTCTGAATGTGTTTAGGCATCATGTGACGTTTGCGCTACTCTATTGTTATGATACCTCTGAATGTATTTGTATTGCATCATGTGCTTTATTCTTAACACCGCTGAATGTGTAGGTTTATACATTAGGTGGTTTTCCTTTACTACTCCTCAGAATGTGTTCCATACATCATGGGTAATGTGTTCTTGCTTAGACCCCTAAATGCTGTGTGATACTTAGGTGGTTGTTCTTTTTAGTACAGGTGGTCCTAGTGAGGTCCTGGTCCCCTGCGTGACAGTCTCCTGAGGGTTTAGGGTTTCGTAGGAGGTACTTACCTGTTCCCAGTAGTTACTGGATGTGATCTATAACTGCTACTTTGTGTTACAGTGATTTTATATACTTTTATTCTAATTTCTGACAAGTATTTCTATATCTGCAAAGTGTTGATTCTGACAGTGGCCCATGTGGCCCTGTCTTGTAAATAATCCCTTGTGAATACGGCCGTGCCAGTTGGCACCATGTACATGTGTGATTTCTATCTGATGTGATTTTTACAATACAAAGTTATTTTAATATAACCTTGTGTGGAGTTCCTTTTGTGGTGTGCCTAGTATGTTGTTGCTGTTGTGCGCTGGCGCAAATGCTTTACACATCGCCTCCGAGTTTAGCCTAGACTGCTCGTGCCAAGCTACCTAGAGGGTGAGCAGGGGTTATCTTGGCGTGTGACTTCCTTGCCCTGACAAGAATGGTGGTTTCTGCCTGGCTTTGGCGTCAGCCTTAGCCTACCAGAAATAGCCAGTTCTAACAAGCACAAATTTTAGAGGGGTATCACAGAGGACATCAGCAAATTTGCTAGGCCCCTATAATTGTGCGGTCCTGACCTCCAATAGATACGAGGCACTTTGTTCGACGGAGGAAAATTATTCACTGGGTCCCAATTTTGGCTCCACTGCTCCTGGGGAACCAAGGACTCAGGAGAGTATGAGCTTAAATTGAATATCCAGAGCCAAGGGGGTCCTCCCTCAGTAATAATCAAAGTTTCGGAGGGTTCAAATAATTGGGAGAACAGATCTGGGGAAGACGATAGTCCAACAGAGACCCACTCGAATGAAGTGAGCCCACTGGTGGGTGTAATTGATCCATGTCTATTGCCTGGTGACAACTGGTTACACCCATGCATTAAACCTAGCATTGGTTTCTTAAATTTTGCTGTGGTTTCCTGGAATATCGCCGGGTAAAGAACAAATTACTATCATTGGACTGGCTATCCTTTATCGAACATTATGAAATTCTGGTATTTCAAGAAACATGGTCAGTGGACCCTGAGTTTAGACAAGGCTACCTACATTTTTTTAAACCTTCCACTGCTGGTCAAAGGGGTAGACCGATGGGGGGACTAACTATTTGGGTGAGACAGAATGATAGGTTTAAAGTTTGGCAGCTGGATACTGATAGTAATGATATTCTATGAATTAAAATTAAAATTCCACATGCCGAGGACCTCTTAATTTTTTATGTTTATGCTAGAGGGATGCCTGGAGGGAAAGCCGCTGGCACTGTTGCCCCCTTGGATTCCTATCTCGAAAGGAGGGGGAAACATATTAGTTGCTGGTGATTTTAACAGTTCCTTTGAACCACTAGACACCAACGATGTAGACCTTGGTCTTGAGGAGGACCTTCAATGGGATATTCTGCAACTAACACTAACCCCTATTAAAAAATGGACGGAAGCTGCATTACAGCTAAAAGTATTATGTCTGGAGCACGGGTTAAGGGCTGTAAATGGGAGGGCGAAATCTGATAAGCAGGGCTCTCCTACTTTTTCCAATGGATTGCGAAGTAGTCGTATAGACTACATACTTCTCAACAAGGAACATTGGTTCTCCCTAAAGGACATGGTTGTTGTGGAAAGGGTGGAAAGTGACCATAACCCCCTGGTACCTTCACTTCACTTTGAAGGAAATTACGTCGCAGAAGGCCATCCTGTGGGTATAGAAGAGCAGCTCAGTAACGATACCAGGAGAGTAAAATGGTCAAATTGTTTAAATAAAGAGGATCAACCAGAAGTCATGGGCCAGTTGGTCACCAAGGCAACCATAGATCTCCAAAACGGTGTCACGCAGCAGGAAATTGAGTCTAAAGTTATTTCCATCCATACCAAACTTTTTAACAAGCTCAAGGTTTTTTTTATAACTAATGTACAAAAACCCAAGAATTATGCTAGCCCCACGGTGGACACATGGTACGGGAAATCCTGAAGGGAAGCTTACAAATCATTAGCAAGGGCGATAAAATCTAAGAACAGGGACAGAATTAAAAATGCGAGGGTGGAATACAAGCTAGTGCAACATAAGGCCAAAAGGGAATGGGACGAGCAGTTTTGGAATGAGCTGTACCATGCCAGCAAAGATAGAAATATGGTCGCATTCTGGCATTTGATTAAATGGAGCAAGGGGAAGCCCAGCCAACCACCTTCCAACCATGTAGCACCCGAACTGTGGGTCTCACATTTTAAGACGCAGTTTGCCTCCTCTGCTCGAGAACTTGATCTGTCCTATGGCCCTCCCCTCATCCCTGTAGGCAATCCCCCCTTGCACTTTACTAAGCAGGAGGTTGTTACAGCACTTAACATGGTCCCGAGAGGTAGAGCGCCCGGGTTAGACTGTGTACCTGCTGACCTGTTCTTGTATAATAAGGTAGTGTGGGTAACTTACATTCAGTCCCTAGTGAACGCCATTGGAAGCGGCTCTCCTATACCTGATTCATGGATGGGTGCTGAGATTATCCCAATTTTTAAAATGGGGGATCGTTCAGATCCTGGTAATGACAGGTCCATAAGTTTAATCGATTGTATTCAGAAGGTGACTACAAGGCTCGTGTTGAGTAGAATCCAAGGCTGGATTGATGAGTTTGATTTTCTCTCCCTCCTACAGGCTGGGTTCCGCTCACACACGAGCACTATCGACCAGGTTTTTAGATTTGTTTTAATTTATTGGCGTGCGGTGATCCCTATGGGAAACATCCTTTACAACGGAACTTTTACAACGCAGTGCTTTTACAACGCAGGTTTTACAACGAAAACCATTACAACGCATTGCACTGGGGGGGCGCTCTAGGATAGGGCATAGTTTTAATTTAGTATCCAACACCTTCCCTACTATCCACGGGGACTGGAGTTGGAATAGTAAATTAAACTATTCACTATCCAGCACCCCAAAGCGCTATGCGTTGTAACAGCATGCATTGTAAAAACTACGTTGTAACAGCATGCGTGGTAAAAGCATGCGTTGTAATGTCATACATCCGATCCTTATAGGCGGTACACTATATGCTGCATTCGTGGATCTCAAGTCGGCATTCGACCTAGTTCCGCGTGCCAAGATGTGGAGTGTGTTTGCGGAACAGGGCATGCCCTTGGATCTACTGGCCTTTTTAATTAAACTTCATGATGCGCATTTTGCACAAGTTCGATGAGGTCAGCAAGGGAGGGTAACAGATAGATTCCCGATCGCCAGAGGGGTTCGTCAGGGGTGTGTAATTGCACCAACGCTCTTTTCCTTGTATAATAACAGGGTGGTCTAGTACTTTACAAATCACCCTACTGACGCCCCCTACTTGATGGTATGAAGATCCCTCTGCTAATGTTTGCAGATGACACCTTGTTAATCTCTAAAACGCAACAAGGTCTACAGAAGGCGATTGCGAGATTTGATGTGTTCTGCCGGGACCATGGTCTTATTATTAATGTGGATAAGACAAAGTTCATGGTGCTACATAAACAAAAGATCGTAAGAGGGTAGCCATGAATGAAGCCATACTAGAGCAGACCCAAGTTTTTACCTACTTGGGTATCACCCTAGGATGCAAACTAAATTGGAAACCGCGCATAGACCAGTTGGTCCTTAAACACGCACAACTGTCTGGTGTCTTAATAAAGGAACAGCGCCTCTCTCACACAAAGCCAATTGCCCCCGTGCTAAAAATCTACAATTCAAAAATTAGCGCTTCGGTCCTGTATGGTGCCGAACTATGGGGCTTTAGCAATCTAGCGGCATTGACGACCTCCCAAAACAAATTCATGAGAGGCATAACTGGTCTTCCACAATCTACCCCACTATTGCCACTCTATTATGATTTGGGCTGTCAGTTCCTAGAGGATGTGGCACGCTACAGACCTGTGGCCTACTGGAGGAGGCTCTGGGTTACCCCTGAGCTCTCCCAGTACGCTGAGGCTCTCCTCGAGGTTAGGGATGCCGACAGTGCGTGTAAAATTCCATGGTTGAGACAGGCAAAGGCCACCTACAATGAGATGGGCCTTAATCCCTTGTAGCAATATCCCATAGGCAATGTCTTTCCATCTAGAAAGGATTTTAAGGAGTTATATTGGAATATGGTCACCATGAAATGCTTTATGTCATTAACAAGGCCTTCACAATCAAGAGGTTTTCTGGAGATTAAACATAACACCGCCTATGAAGGGTACTGGGATTTTATCACCTTTTTTAGTGCTAGGAAACGGTATCACCAATTTAGGGTGGGCACTCTCCCAGTTAACTCATTCACTGGTAAATGGCGCTCTAAGATTAGCATGAAATGTCCATTTTGCCCGACTCAGATTGAATCTATAGCACATATTCTATTCATCTGTCCAGTGTACAAAAACCGAGGTATACATGGTTGAATCCCATTTGCTTGATAATGGGCATCAATACTGGTAACGGAGCACTAAGTATACTAAAAACGGACAGTACGGTATCAATTGCAATTGCGGTTGCCACATTTTTACACTGGATGTGGGCAATTCGTGCCCACAAGTTGAGCCTGATTTAAATTGTTTTATACTGTTAATATCTGGTCTCTTAAAAATAAAAAAAAATAAAAAAAATCTTTTAAACTTAGTAACAACCACCATGTGGTATCAATTGCACTATGGCTTGGAATTTTTTGACAGTTTTTATCATTTTTTTAGACTAATTTACTGTATGTAGGGATGGAGTAACTTTTATATTTAAACATTTTTTTATTGATTTTGCATGCAGAATTTTACAGTATATGTCAAAAAGTCAAAAATTTCACAGATCCGTATACTTAGATTCATGTTCAGTTTAACCCAATATGTAACAATTGATGCACAATTAAACAAATTTAAACAAAATTGAGCCCCCAAATTTGATCGAACTTTTTTGTACCCCCCAACTCTATAATTGTTCACTTTTCCTAACCCTTTTCATTTTTTCAAACCATTCCTGAACCGTCGGAACTTGTGTAGAAAACCAGTTCTGTAGTAATAAAGATCTAGCAACGGCCATTATAATATAAATCAGTTTTGCCACATGGCTTGTACATGTACATTCAGGATCATAACCAAACAATAAAATGTTCTCATTACATGGAATTACTAACATATAATAAGTTTTTAGAAAAGCAAAAATTTCTCCCCAAAAAATCTTAATTGTGGGACAGTACGCCATAATATGTGACCAATTGGCCTGCTCACAATTACAATATCTAAAGCAAGTAGCGGATACATTGTTATACATCTTGGCTATAAGTACTGGTGTACAGTATAGCAGCCATTTGCTAAAATAGAGCATACGACGCCAATTGGCACCACGTAATACACAAAAATTAAACTGATTAATAGTTTTCCATATCTCAGATGATAAAACTAAGTTTTCCTGTGTATGCCATTTACGGATAGCTTTAGAAATCAACTCATCCTCCCGACTCTGTATCAGACACTGTTTCCAAGCCCCAGGCTTCTTTACCTGGTCGTTAACAAAAAGATCTAAAACTAATGAAGAGGAGTTATTAGTAATGGTGCTAGGGTCCAATTGCACCAGAGTAGGGTAAATCAAATTGATATAGGACCCCAGTAACAAAAAATTGCCTGAAAGCAGGCGTATCATATCGACTGTGAGCCAGGTCCCATTCCTTAGAAAATCAGATAAAGTTTTAAAGCCTGCTTGACCCCAATTTTCTATAACGATTTGATCGATTTTAATCCTTAAAAAGGAAAAAGCACCAATTAAAGGAGTCATTAAATGAAAAAGTGGAAGCGTGTATCTCTTATTCATAGCATCGCGCCGTTTAAAGAACCAATTTAGAGTCTTATAATGAACACATTTTGGTGATTTCCGCACAAGCAAAGGAGATGGAATTTGAATTTCTGAACATATTAAATCAAAGAAAAAAATTATGAAAAACCCAGTTCCTGGGTTTAAGTTTTTGAATCTCTCTAGGTATTGCGCGAAATATGCAAAGTAATAATCTCTCAGATTAGGTAAAGAAAGACCTCCTTATTCAGTTAAAGTCCGTAAGTCTATTCTGGGCGTTTTTTTTCCCCCAAATAAATTTTGAAAACATTGATTCTATTTTCAAAAAGAAAGAGCCAGGCAAATAAACTGGAATCGATGAAAATAAAAAATTAAAAAGAGGAAGGATTGACATTTTAATAAAAGCAATTCAACCAAGTATAGATAGTGGCAAAGGATCCCAACGAGCAAACATTAGGAAAACTTTATTAATTAAGGGAACAAAATTAGGCGTGTATAAATCTAAGATATTAGAAGAGAACATGATCCCCAAGTATCTTTTTGGTTTTGAATTAATACAGCCTTGTAAATCTGTGTGTAGAAC
Organism: Lissotriton helveticus; assembly: GCF_964261635.1. Taxonomy (NCBI): domain Eukaryota; kingdom Metazoa; phylum Chordata; class Amphibia; order Caudata; family Salamandridae; genus Lissotriton; species Lissotriton helveticus. The sequence continues at coordinate 1,431,004,159 of NC_136061.1, read as the reverse complement.
TGGGTCTGCCCCCCCCCCCCCCACAAACCAATATTACGGTCTTTTTTCTATTGATTCGATAGCCTCCTAAGGCTTCTAATTCTTCAAAAATTTTGAAAATATGTATCTGTGAAGCAAGATCGGGTTTAATTAAAAGCATGATGTCATCAGCATATAGTTTGATCTTGGCCATGGCAGTAACTGGTGAAGTGATATGACGACAATTCCTAATAGCAACAGCTAGTGGTTCGATAAAAAAGGCAAAAAGAATGGGAGACAAAGGACAACCTTGCCTAGTACCGCGTTGAACTGCTATTAAACCTACTGATGATTTGTTTATGAGTATATTTGCTCTAGACCCCGTATACAAATTCTTTATCAAATTAATAATATGTTGTGAAATAGCAAACTTTCCTAAAACAACAAAAAGAGTGTCCCACACCACCAAATCAAAAGCTTTCTCAGCGTCCAATAATAAAACCAAGGCCTGGATCCCACGTGATTCAAAATAATCTAATGCTTCAACTAAAAAATGTGTGTTTGTAAATAATTGTCTACCTATAACGAAACCGTTTTGATCAGAATGGATCAGCTCCGCCGTAAAGTTATTGAAACGAAGTGAAAGCAACTTGGTGGTTATTTTGTAATCGGAGTTTAGTAAGGTAATTGGCCTATAAGAGTTCGGATCTTTGGGTTCTTTCCCCTTTTTCAGAAAGCTAATAACTGTACCTTCATGAAAGGATTCAGGGATTTGTCCTCCTTCAAGCATTGAATTTAATAATAACAAAAATAGGTCACTGAAAGAGTTAAAGAAAACTTTAAAAAACTCTGATGGAAAACCATCTGGACCGCAAGCCTTACATAATGAAAGGTCTTTTACCACTATTTCCAATTCTGCCATAGAGAATGGTCTTTGCATATGCAATTGATCTTCTGGAGATAGACTTGGAATTTCATGTCGCCCCAAAAAATCAAAGAGCTTTTGGTGATCAATAGTGTGTTTTGTAGTATAGATTCTATCGTAGTGTTGAAGCATGACAGCGTTTATTTCGGCTTGAACGAATGTATTAATGTGAGTAACCGGGTTTTTTAAAGAAATAATCATATTTGAGGCCGCCTGCTCTTTTACTTGCCAGGCTAAAACTTTCCCTGTAAATTTACTCTCTTCGTATATTTTTTGTGATTGTTTTCAGAAGATCTTTTCACTTTGTTCATAATAATGGGCACTGAGCTCCTGTTTGGCTTCCCGCAGTTGATTTAAAACATCCAGATTTTGTTTACACTGTAGACATAATGTAAGATCCTGAATTTTTTGTAGCAGTGAGTTCCTAGTAATTTTTACAGCAGACAACTCCGCCGCATCTTTACTGATAAGTATATACCGTATAAAGGCCTTCAAAGAATCCCAAATGATATGAAGAGGGGCCGTACCTATATTTCGATCAATGTATTCCGCAATCTCTAATTTTAATGTAGATACCTAATTCGTATCCTGTAAATAAATTTTGTTAAACATCCATCTTTTCGAAACTTTAACATTCTCTTCATAATCAAAATTAATCACCACCATGGCATGGTCTGAAAAACCATTATGATAGATTTTCTGAGAGCTAAATTTAAGCTGTCTAGAGGCAAGAAAGAAATCTATTCGGGAAAAGGATTTAAACCTACCAGACCAGCAAGTAAACTCCTTTTTCCGCGGGTTTCGCAGGCGCCATGGGTCACACAATCCTAATATTGGTATATATTTTTGCATGGTCCTAAAAGATCTAGGCTTAGACTGTCTTTTACGAGAAGAGGTGGAATCTAAGTTGGGGTTCATAAGTAAATTAAAATCGCCACCAATGACGATGTCTCCACCCGCCAATAACAGCGATTGAAACAGAGCCTCATATATCTGGGGACTATCTTCTATAGGGGCATAAAAACAAACAAAGGTTATCAGGACACGATGAGTTTTAAATTTGCATGCCACCCAACACCAACGACCAGAAAGGTCACTTTCAGTCTGGATAATTTCAAACTATAAATTTTTATTCAGGAAAATAGCAACCCCACGTTGTGAACCCATGGCGCATGAAAACCCGTGGAACGAAGCCCAAGTTTTAAACATCTTAAAGTCCTCTTTTTTAGAAGCAGCAATATGAGTCTCCTGTAACATTACCACGGCGGGATTTTCAGTCCTAATCCAAGATTCTATTGCTCTCATCTTTCTACCATTATTAAGGCCATTCACATTAAATGATACCAATTTCAACCCCTTACTGAACGACATGATACATGATCTACTGCAGAAAATAATATAACGTTTTTAATCACAGAACACCTCATTTGATGTATATATATGCCCAAGGGCCTTGAAATTAAATTTTTACACAAAACCGTTTTACTGCACAACCTCAATGTTTTCACATTTTTACCCACAGTGCCCCACCCCCATCTCCCCCGCTCCCTTCACCTGTGGCCATCTTCTTCCTACCCTCTCCCAGGCTGGCCACTGATGCTCTACCCCTATCCTAGAGGTGTCTTGTTATAACACCCCATAGCCTCCCAGCATCCACTCCATGACCACCCATCTGCCCCCTCCAAAAATCACATTTTAACCAGGTGACATTTTACTTAGCAGCTCTTGTGCCTCTTCAACATCAGTTAATAAATGAAATTTGCCTTTAATCAGCACTTTCAGTTTGGACTGTTGTGCGATTGCGGCCTGAGCTCCCTTAGCCTTGAACAGATGAAGTAATTTGACGAACTCCTTTCTGCGTCGAGCAGCAGCCGCAGACATGTCAGAAAATATCCTACACTTTGCTGTAGCATTGACTGGAAATTGACCTTGTTTGATGGCCCTTGATAAAATGGACTCTTTTATTCGAATATCAGCAAAGTTCAGCAGAATAGTACGGGGAAGAGCAGAATTAGGAAAAGGTTGAGCAGGTACCCGATGGGCTCGGGTGATCATCAGATCGCCTTTAAATTCCGATATGACTTCATGTAGCGAAAAGGAGGATACCCACTTAACCATATCAGACCCCTCAATTATCGCGGGGACGCCGACTATTCTCAGATTTGACCGACGATTAAAGTTTTCAAGTTCGTCAAGCTTTACTTCTAAGGCCTTGGAGGTTTTAGATGCACTTTTGCCATTCTTTTTAACCTGAGTCATCTCATCCTCCAAGACCGAAATCCTGGCTTCAGCTTCCTGGTGTGGAGTGCAAAAAAACGATGGATTTGGGCCCAGATCTTTTGACTGGGGGAGTGTGTGACATTGATCCACATTCAGTCCATCACTTGTTGTTTTTTGCAATTGCCGCCCTAAGTGCGCTGGGGATGCCCAGACGTGGGTCCCAGGCACTCCACACCACTTGGAGTCAAGCTAGCCGGGCTGAAGAGAGGTGTTACCTCGAAACCGGTCCGGTCCTCGGATGCTTGATTCCGGTCTGGGAAAGATATGGCTTTTGTAGTTCGGACTGGACTGTTCCCATGGGGCAACAGGGTCAGAGCTGATTTGCATAAAGCCATTATCTGACCCAGGGTGGTGTGGAGTGCAAAAAAACGATGGATTTGGGCCCAGATCTTTTGACTGGGGGAGTGTGTGACATTGATCCACATTCAGTCCATCACTTGTTGTTTTTTGCAATTGCCGCCCTAAGTGCGCTGGGGATGCCCAGACGTGGGTCCCAGGCACTCCACACCACTTGGAGTCAAGCTAGCCGGGCTGAAGAGAGGTGTTACCTCGAAACCGGTCCGGTCCTCGGATGCTTGATTCCGGTCTGGGAAAGATATGGCTTTTGTAGTTCGGACTGGACTGTTCCCATGGGGCAACAGGGTCAGAGCTGATTTGCATAAAGCCATTATCTGACCCAGGGTGGTGTGGAGTGCAAAAAAACGATGGATTTGGGCCCAGATCTTTTGACTGGGGGAGTGTGTGACATTGATCCACATTCAGTCCATCACTTGTTGTTTTTTGCAATTGCCGCCCTAAGTGCGCTGGGGATGCCCAGACGTGGGTCCCAGGCACTCCACACCACTTGGAGTCAAGCTAGCCGGGCTGAAGAGAGGTGTTACCTCGAAACCGGTCCGGTCCTCGGATGCTTGATTCCGGTCTGGGAAAGATATGGCTTTTGTAGTTCGGACTGGACTGTTCCCATGGGGCAACAGGGTCAGAGCTGATTTGCATAAAGCCATTATCTGACCCAGGGTGGTGTGGAGTGCAAAAAAACGATGGATTTGGGCCCAGATCTTTTGACTGGGGGAGTGTGTGACATTGATCCACATTCAGTCCATCACTTGTTGTTTTTTGCAATTGCCGCCCTAAGTGCGCTGGGGATGCCCAGACGTGGGTCCCAGGCACTCCACACCACTTGGAGTCAAGCTAGCCGGGCTGAAGAGAGGTGTTACCTCGAAACCGGTCCGGTCCTCGGATGCTTGATTCCGGTCTGGGAAAGATATGGCTTTTGTAGTTCGGACTGGACTGTTCCCATGGGGCAACAGGGTCAGAGCTGATTTGCATAAAGCCATTATCTGACCCAGGGTGGTGTGGAGTGCAAAAAAACGATGGATTTGGGCCCAGATCTTTTGACTGGGGGAGTGTGTGACATTGATCCACATTCAGTCCATCACTTGTTGTTTTTTGCAATTGCCGCCCTAAGTGCGCTGGGGATGCCCAGACGTGGGTCCCAGGCACTCCACACCACTTGGAGTCAAGCTAGCCGGGCTGAAGAGAGGTGTTACCTCGAAACCGGTCCGGTCCTCGGATGCTTGATTCCGGTCTGGGAAAGATATGGCTTTTGTAGTTCGGACTGGACTGTTCCCATGGGGCAACAGGGTCAGAGCTGATTTGCATAAAGCCATTATCTGACCCAGGGTGGTGTGGAGTGCAAAAAAACGATGGATTTGGGCCCAGATCTTTTGACTGGGGGAGTGTGTGACATTGATCCACATTCAGTCCATCACTTGTTGTTTTTTGCAATTGCCGCCCTAAGTACGCTGGGGATGCCCAGACGTGGGTCCCAGGCACTCCACACCACTTGGAGTCAAGCTAGCCGGGCTGAAGAGAGGTGTTACCTCGAAACCGGTCCGGTCCTCGGATGCTTGATTCCGGTCTGGGAAAGATATGGCTTTTGTAGTTCGGACTGGACTGTTCCCATGGGGCAACAGGGTCAGAGCTGATTTGCATAAAGCCATTATCTGACCCAGGGTGGTGTGGAGTGCAAAAAAACGATGGATTTGGGCCCAGATCTTTTGACTGGGGGAGTGTGTGACATTGATCCACATTCAGTCCATCACTTGTTGTTTTTTGCAATTGCCGCCCTAAGTGCGCTGGGGATGCCCAGACGTGGGTCCCAGGCACTCCACACCACTTGGAGTCAAGCTAGCCGGGCTGAAGAGAGGTGTTACCTCGAAACCGGTCCGGTCCTCGGATGCTTGATTCCGGTCTGGGAAAGATATGGCTTTTGTAGTTCGGACTGGACTGTTCCCATGGGGCAACAGGGTCAGAGCTGATGTGCATAAAGCCATTATCTGACCCAGGGTGGTGTGGAGTGCAAAAAAACGATGGATTTGGGCCCAGATCTTTTGACTGGGGGAGTGTGTGACATTGATCCACATTCAGTCCATCACTTGTTGTTTTTTTCAGCTTCCTGAAGGCAGGGGGGGGGAGTGGATACGATATCTTCAATTTTGTCCAATCGGTTCTGAATCCCGACCAATTCAGCTCTTTGAAACTGCTTTACTTCACGGATTTCATCTAATATTAGATTTAACATATCTTTGACTGATAATTGCATTGACCCTACTGTCTGAGTGGTTTCTAAATCCATAGTCAAAATAGGGCTTAGAGCACCTGCCCCTTCAGCTGTACAGGTTGACGTGTAAGTAGCGGCTGTGCCTGCTGAGTTGTCTGTATTAAGCACTGAAGCCGCTTCCACCCCTGACAGGGAAGGTACTGCTTTTAAAGTTGAAGTGTAAGACAATAATGCGTCCGCCTTACGAGATGCAGCATCTGTCTGCAAAGACTCACTATCCGGTACAGTAATTGCTGGGGTGAGACTAGGGTCTAGATCAGAAATAATCGTGGCTGAATTGTTAATAACTGATGCATTGAACTTGGTTTCAAAGAGGGGAAACTGCTTCAACGGCTTATTGGTAGTCAATATGCTTCCCAAATGTTGATCAATCTGCGTAGAATTGAGGCTAGAGGCACCCACTTGCACTATCTCAGATAAAGTAGTGTCTCGCGTAGAGTCTGGGTGTGCTTCTAAGATACAAATATTCCCAAGTGTCTCCTCCTCAGAGGTCAAGATAGAATCTTCCTCCTTATCTTCTTCGGCTGCTAATCTGGCAGCTGCTGCTTCTTCTTTCGCTTGGAGGCGGCGGGCTCTGGCTCTTGCTCGTACTCCGGTAAGTTTGCCCATTAAGACGGTGTTACTTCCTGCACTGTTCTATTCCGGTCTGTGTTTTCCGTATTTTCCAAAAAGAAAGGGAAAGAATGTCAAGTGGGGGATGCGAAATATAGTTTGCTTTATTTTCCCAGCCTCTGGTTGTATTTTTTTTTATTTTTACATGGAGTCTTCACTTTTTTCCCAGCCTCAGGTTGTGTGTTTTTTAAAATTATTTTTACACGGAGTCTTCACTTTTCTGGCACCCGCGCCTGTATTGTTGCAACCCCGCAGAACTTGAAATCCTTATTTATCTAGAAGAAGCTACCTGATAGAGATATCTGCAGAAATGTAATTAAACCGAAGCTCAGGTGCCGAACTATTAGCGCTAAACCAGCTAAACCAGCTAGTTTTTACCGTGTGATTACATCCACCTCAGTTCGCCTCAGTTCAAAAGATAGCACAGAGTACTGCAGAGCCAAATGATACAGCTCCAATGCCAAGTTCGCCACAGAAAAGTGTCTCCTTTTTCAGCATATAGCGCAAGGGGAACAACGCTCACCGTGCTCTGTACTCGAAGCACTTCTCACCAGCTCCCGCTTTTCACTTGTCCGTTGCACCGTTATTCAGGATCTGTTAAATAAACGGTGTCCTCCTCGGAATCCGAAGTCGGCGGTGCCCCACTGCCTCACAGTCACTGAGCCACAGTGCCGCAGCAAGCCGTCATCAGTTATCGAGCGATAAGCGCCGGAGCCCGCATTAACCTGAGATCAGGAGATCAGGAGATCAGGAGACGCCGTCTGCACGCTGCCCGCACTCCGCCATAGCTCTCGCTTTCGATCTCAGGATGGGAGGGGCAACGACCAGGTGGATCAGGTAGGGGAGGCGCAGGTGCTAGGTGGAGGCGTGGAGCTCCACCATAGCCGGCCAAACACCGAGCCCAGCAGCCAGGGATGGAGTAACTTGTGGATTCATTTTTCTATTGTGTCAGTTTTCTTCTATTGCGAGAATGGAATTTTTAATATTTTAAATGTAATTGTCTTTTATGATTATGTGTATCGAAATAAAGACTTATCGAATCGCATACGAGGTGAGCTGTTTCAATGCCACCGTAAGCTGTTGCTTCCTCTTGACCACCAAGTTCAAGTGGCCCAAGCCCTGATACGTGAACTCTCTTTTCGGGCATAATCTAACATTAGCATTATTGCAAATGATATGGGGAGAGGGCAGGAGGTTGAGTTCACCAGCAAAAAGTCAACAATTGTCAGGTCATTATTATTAGGTCCATAAACTAGGCAAATAGTAAGACCCATGTTATCCTTACGAACAGTTGGGAGAAGCCACCGACCACCAGTCAGCTTTTTGCCTCACATCCCCCATTTACTGTCCTGGAACAATAATTCAACTCAACACCCCTCTGGGCTGAGGTGAAACAAGAGGTACATAGAACTATGTAGCCAAGGTCCATTAGCAGTGGAATTTCTGAAGGAGACAAATGTGTCTCCTGAAGGTAAACAATTTGTGGCTTGAGGGTATATAATTCTTTCAGGTCATCTTACACTTATGAGGCGCCTTAATCTCATTGATATTCCAAGAGAGAATATACAATTGCTGGCGAAGACTCCTATTTTCTCCAGCCAGTATCACTACTTATCAAAGTCCATGAGCCCCTCCTAAACTGATCATACATCTGCATTCTTTTCCCCTGAGGCTGAGTTAAAAAATCAATGACCATGATTGTTCCCTGTCAAACAACATTTCTCCATTGTTAACCCTCAACCTTTTCCAATCCTCAACCAAAAAATAGAACCACAAACAAAAAACCAAACTTCCACCCAATAGTCCCCAACCCCTTTTCCCCACACCCCATATGCTCCGCCACAAATCTAAGCAGTATCCCCTCTAAATGTCGCATCAGCGGGAAAGATTAACGCCCTGACCCGCCCGCATCCAAGAACAGATGAGATTTGATCAGGGGGCCCCTCTTGGTAGAAGAGAGAGTCCCGAGAAGCTGAGCGGTCAGGGTCGGAAAATGGCAGCCTGACTGATATGGGCCTAGTGAGGCCGCTCTGGACTCCGATCCTCACCGGAGGTAAGCTGCGGACCAGCTGAGCCCACCAGAGACTGGATGCGTGCTGAAGGGAGGTGGTGAGTGGCAATCAGCAGGCGGGGACCCCACGAGCGGCACAAAATGGCAGCACACAGGCTGGCATCCAACCACCTGAGGCAGCGAGGCATACGGCAGATGGGCCACGCCAGCGGCAGAGCCCAGAGCAGTTCAGGAGGACCAGGGCAGTAAGGGGAGCGCCTGCGGGGGCACAGCGACACCAGGGTGCCCAGCAGCAGCCTCCTCCATCCCAGAGCATGGCGGGCAGAGATATCAACTGGATGGCGTAATTAGTGGAGCCGAGAGCCGGAGGCAGAGAGAGGACCAGATAGAGTGAGGAAGCAACTGGCAGCAAAAACCCATAAGTATACCCTCAAGGCAGAGTGAAACAGAGAAGGCATTAGCAGGCCACACAGAGACTGCGCACTAGACGCTCATCGCCCAGGGGCCCTAAGCGAGGAACCCAGTGCTGCAATCAGGGCCCGCAGAAGGCGAGTGGAACTGCACCCCAAATGCAGGCACATGAGAGAGAGGCCAAAAAGCGACAAGAGGACAGGGAGCGACAAGAGGACCAAGCGAGAGTCCCGAGAGCACAAGAGGCCTCCAGGTGGGGGTAAAAGGAGACTGAGGGACAATTGGGTAACCAGTTGCATAAATCTACAAGGGAGGCCCACGCCCGTGGGTGAGAGGCTGAGGAGCAAGACACAGTGCAAAGAGACCAAGAGGCAAGCATGAACGGAGGACCTGAGACCGGAGTGAGGGACGGGGGCCATCTTTGCGAGGCCGGGTCCTGGAGGACCTCCTGGGGTGACCTGCAGAGAGAGAGGAAGTGGCACAGTGAAAACTCAAAAGCAGGAGGGCGCAGGGAAGCACACGACCGAAGAGGCATGCAGGCAGGACGTAGGGCCTTCAGAGTCAGCGAGCGTGGCCAGACCCTCCCTCTAGCAGCCTGGCACAAAGGTAGTTGGAGAGACCGGGCACGCACCGGGAGGAACGTCGGGGGGGCCCCCTGCAGCTTCACAGAGAATCGCATATGCCAGTAGATTCTGATATCGGGCCCACACCCCGTTAGAGACAACGTGGAAGGTGACCGGTGGGCAGGCACACTAGTAGACATATACCACCCAGGGACAGGAGACATACCCCTCCACGACAGTGAGCAGCGGCCTGGGGAGGCAGGGAGAGTCGGTGCAGCCATGTCTACGGTGCAGGACAAGAAGGACAGAAATCTTAAAGAGATGCTGACCAAGTTTCCTTCATCTAGCAGCGGGGACGGGAGACTTTCCCCCACTACACAAGCTGGGCAGGACACAGACTCCCACAAATCCCCGGTCACTCACGCTTTTTTGGAGACTGTCTTCGGCACACTGAAGGACAACTTTCAGGCACTAAAAGGAGAAATTGCGAGGGAGATGAGAGAGGTGAGATGGGACATTGATGCAGTGGGTGAACGAGTGGCCTCCATTGAGGATCAAGAACAAGTACAGGAGGAGGAAGTAGAACAATTGCAGGAAGAGATTCTCAGGCTCAAAGAGCAGCAGATCGACCTCAAAGCGCACACAGAGGATTTGGAGAACCATTCTCACCAAAATAACATTCGCTTTAAGGGAGTGCCACCTAAGGAAGAAGAGCCGGACATAGCGCTGTACCTACAAGGTCTCTTCGGAAGTGTGCTGGAGGTCCCACCGGACTTTGACATAAAAATAGACAGAGCTCATCGAGTGGGGCTCCCGGGTCAAGCACCGGCACCCCCGCCAGATGTACTGGCATACATTCCGGATTTTCAACTTAAAGAGTGCATACTATGAGCTGCCAGGGACAAACAACCCATACGATACCAAGTAGGAGTTAGGGTGGGGAGGGTGGGACACTGGTACGCAGTTTATTTTCATGGAGAGGAAAGAGCATTGACACTGGGGACTAGCTGCGGAGGGGACAGTGGGTGACAGGGAGAAACACACGGAAACGGGGACATCCCAACGGACATACACACCCCAAAGAGAGATATGGCCTGGCCCACCATGAAAATTCTCACTCTCAGTGTTAGAGGCCTTAATTATCCCTTTAAACGGAGGTCCATCCTTTCCTATCTAGAGAACTCGGAGGCGAATATATGCCTTCTCCAGGAGACGCATCTCCTTTCCAAAGACTGGAATAGATTAAGATCCAGGGTTTTCACACAACAATTATTTTTATCCCCCTCGGATAAAAAAGCGGGGTTGGCTATCTTAGTGGCTAAAAGGTTCAAGGGGACTGAGGGGGAAATGGTGGCCGAGATCAAAGGAAGACTACTAGCTCAAGCATTCAGGATTGGGGACACAACTTACTGATAGGCTCCATCTACGCACCTAACACAGGTCAGGAGAAGGTTCTGAGATCAGCACTTACGGAGGTCATGCGCAGTCAAGAACGTAAGATGATCATAGGGGGGGATCTGAACATAGTTATGTATAAGACACAGGACAGGTGGGGTAACCAACACTCACAGACGGGGGAGGTATCAAAGGAAGGCAGAGAGTGGCTTCAGTCCCTGGGTTTGGTGGATCTGTAGAGGGAGGCTCAACCCCACATGTCGCAATTTTCATATTACTCACACGCACACAAGACATATGCATGCTTGGATCACTTGCTGGGATCAGTAGAGATTGACCAGATGGTAGGGGAGGTGGACATGTGCCCAGCGGCATTGTTCGATCACGATGCCGTGATGGTCTCTTGACAGGTGCCAACGCAACGGGGAACACAAGGGGTTGGTGACTAAGGGAGATATTGATCCACAAAGACAAATTGAAAACACAGCTCACTAAGTGCATACTAGGGTACTTAAAAATAAATGACTCCCCGGATACCCCAATAGCCTCATTTTGGGGAGCCCTGAAAGCGGTAGTGAGAGGGGAATCCATTGCGATCCCTGCGGTGGAGAATAAAGAGCCTAAGGAAAAGAGGGCTGATCTTTCGGCACAGGTGCCACAACACATAATCACATACACTAGGTAACTGTAGACCACAGCGGTCTCAAAATATGGAGGACGAACATGGCCTAACCTTTGGCGAAGAGGAAATTGACAGAATCTTGGCTGCAGTAAACCCTTTTGAGGGACTGGGCAACCCTGAAACCGGACCAAACATTGATGACTGGAATGAATTAGTTAAACTAAGACGTAACCAGATAAAGGCAGCTTTACACGGTCTGATAATGACGGAATACTTGAGGAACAAGATGGGACCACCTGGCTTGATTGTAAAGAATGAACCATTCATTTTCCAAACAGACATGCAGTTCAAGAAGGAGTGGTCACTAATCTCATGGCACTGTACCAGGGATTGGTTGGTTCTAATTATAAAAACAGCAACCAGAATCACACAAGAGCTAAAGATTGATATTGGGAAAATTGAGGTGAAGTTAAACACGTATATGTCAACAGAGGACCTTAAAGTCAGGTTGGATGAGCTGAGTCAACAAATGACGGAATTTGAATTTAATCTGAAGCAAAGCAAACTCAATAAATTGAGCAAAGATAAAGACAAATTCACACCTGAAGGAACCTACCCATACACGAAGGCCGACTATGTATCCACGAAAAATGATACAGACAGTGATGGGTCGGATATTAGTTCCGCCAGCTCAAATTCCAGCGGTGGCAGAAGGAATCGCCCGAACAGAGGCGGGTGGAGGCAAAGAAGACAACAGTTCCCAAGACAAAGAGGGTGGAGAGGATACCCACCCCAGTACCCACAATTCATGGGACCACCACCATTCCAACCTTTCCAATTCAACCACCCTACCGATGCACAGGGTTTTCCACAGTGGAACCAAGAATTCAATGGAGGTTTTTATGGTCCACAACCTTTTTTAGGCTCACGCCCAGGGACACGGGGAAAGAACCGGAAAGGCAACAACGTCACATGGGAGGCGACAGACCAAGGGAACCCCCGACAAACCAGGAGCATGACAGGCTCCTTACCCAACCAAGCATCAACCAGCAACCAGAGAGGGACTTAGTGGTGAATCTAACCTCTAAACCGCTGACGAGTATTCAACAACAGGTATTAAATAAAGGCTTGGGTTTTGTACCAACACAAAAACCAGATATCTTCAAAGTGAACGTCGAAATGAAGGAATTTGTACGGAAATTGAAATGGCAGGCCTTTTTCATAGACAAACCATCACAAGCCTTAACAACAGACACGGGTCTGAGACCCAAATCGACCTTCACACCTCCAGACTCAGTACTCCCCATCGAGCTACTTGCTTTTGAAAAGGCTGTCATGACAGAGGTCAACAAATTGGATGTGTCCTCCACACAAACCTTCCACAATACAACAAAAGAAGAACAACTTGCCTTAAAAACCTTATCTGGGGATACAAGCATAGTTATAAAACCAGCAGATAAGGGGGGAGCTATAGTACTACAGTCAACTGAGGATTATGATAACGAATGCCTGCGCCTTCTATCAGATAGACGCAACTACATGATCCTACAACAGGATCTAACAGAATACCTCAGGACTAGAATCGGTGGTATGATTGAGGAAGGCCTAACACATGATTGGTTGAGCAAAAAGGAAGGCGAATTCCTGGAGCAGAAAAAACCCCGTATTCCATATTTTTACAGCATTCCCAAAATCCACAAGGATCTCAACAAACCCCCGGGAAGACCAATAGTTTCAGGCATTGGCTCAATCTTAGAACCATTGTCGAGGTTCGCGGATGCCTTCCTGAGACCTTTAGTACAGTCAACAAACACGTATCTAAAGGACACAAAGGCAGTATTACAACTACTACAAGAAATGACTTTTGACCCAAAAACCCAACTTCTGATGTCCCTTGATGTGGAAAGCCTCTACACCAGCCTTCCCCACGATGAAACGCTGGTGATCATCGAGGAAGTACTCTTTTCCACTCCATGGAAATATCAAACACCACGAGGACTGGTTCTAGAATGCATTTCACTGGCTTTGCAAAAGAACTTTTTCCAGTACAAAACCACAATCTACCAACAATGCCATGGGACCAGCATGGGGAGCACCTTTGCTCCGAGCCTGGCTGGTCTCTATGTACACCACCTTGAGACCAGCAGGATTCTCAACTACCAAAATCCATACAGGTCAAATATAAAATGTTGGAGAAGATACATTGACGACATCCTGGTCATTTGGCAAGGTGATCGCCAATCAGCTGAGCTTTTTCTGGAATGGTTGAACAACCAGAACGCCTTCCCGAAGTTCACAAGTACCATCTCAGACCATACATTGGTCTTCCTAGATCTCAATATCTATGCAGATGCAGGGGTACTAAAAACAACTACCCATTTTAAACCTACCTCTAGGAACTGCCTGCTGAGGTACGACAGCTTTCACCCTCGACATCTACGGGAAAACCTGCCATACGGACAGTTTTTACGCCTAAGGCGTAACTGCACTGATGTGTCCGAATTCAAGAAGCAGGCGAATGACCTAAAAGAAAAACTCAGGCAACGAGAATATCCCAACAGGATCATCGACAAAGCAATGAAGAGGGCAAAAAATAATAACAGAGAGGCATTACTGGAAGAACGAATTAAAGAACCTACAGAAAACAAAAGACCTATCTGTGTAACAACATTTAACACAATGTCAAACGAAGTGTCCAAAATTGTGAATAAACATTGGAGAATATTAACAAGTGGCGAGCTGGATCTGGACAAACCAATGTTTGCACATCGCAGGGGACGTAACCTCAGAGACATATTGGTACACACTAGACCAAAACCAACCAATGTGTCCTTACAACCATCAATAGGCATTCAGGGTCATTTCCCATGCGGAAACTGCAGCAGTTGCCACTTGACAGAAAAAAGTACAAGACTCACCTTCCGCAATGGCTCAACATGGGAGCAAAGGAGATTCACGAACTGTAATTCCAAAAACGTAATCTACCTCATAAAGTGCCCATGCAACCTTGAATATGTGGGCATGACAACACGAGCCATCAAAACACGAATGAATGAACATAAAAGCAATGTGCGATGTAAGAAAAGCACAACGAAAATGGCCACGCATTTTCTAACTATGCAACACTGCGTCAACAACTTAAAATGGACAGTCATTGAGCAATTGCCCCCGGATGCGGGCCTTTTTCAAAAAGAACAAAGGTGGGTGTTCCGTTTGGGCACCCATCTCAATGGGCTTAACGATGATGTGCCCTGGAGCCAACTGTCAGCATAACATACACAGTAACACCCTTGATGTGCAACTTCCTAGACAGTAGCACCAATCCTTTGTTCTAAAAATGATCTCTAAAATTAATGTCTTTTTATGGTTTAGACCATGTATATTTTATCACCAAATATTTAACAACCTTGTGGAAAGCGGTAGTTTATTATACACACAATCTCCATCACTCGCTGGATTAGCCTTTGGTTGGATATACACCTTATTGCATCCATACGCGCATTAGTCTTGGGCGCATGACCTACACTCGCGCTCCTAAGACAAGATATGCATCGTAGTGCGCGTGTGCCTACCGCGCATGCGCTAAGAGTGAACAAAACCAGTTCCTTCAATACGCATGCGCAGGGGAACAGTGGTGATCCGGTGCGCATGCTCGGAAAAGACCTCCTGAACACGCAGACGCTGATCCTATGCTAACGCGGCTACAACATACGAATGCCCTGTATGGCTGTAAAGCGGAATAGCCATACATGGAGGCATACTCGTTTCCGCCCAATTAATGAAACGGGGTATAAATAACCATGTCTCTTGCATGACTCCACACCAGCGGAGCAGCGTGAGGGGTAAGGCGGCGATCAGAGTGTCCTGACCTTGTGAGTATAATACCTGAGAATTAGTATCCCACGACCATCTGCATTCCTCTAAGAAAGTAAGTGGGATTGAATTGCATTTATAGCTGCACCATTCTCCACTACAGATATCCATTGGAGCAGCACCCCAACGTTTCCAATTTTGCTCATGAAGCCTACAAACCAAGCTTCACAAGTATGAATACAACTTACAGTAAATCCTAGTTTTTATGTGTTTTATGTTGTATGTGTTGTGAGTCCCCCTTTTTTTCAACAAGCTTATTAATAAGCAAATGGTGTGGTTCCAGGTGACTGCGCCTGTATGAACTACCCGCTACATGGGTAACCATTAGTTGTTATTTTTTTGTCTTTCTGCAGGTCATTGAACTTGTAGCAGACCGCTGTAGGCACACTTAGCCAATTCCTACAAAAAAAAATTCACTTTTTTGTAAAATACACATTTTTTTGTAGTAGAAGACGTGAGTAGGGAAGGGAGTTTGTGCCCCTGTCCTGAAGAAGGAGCTTGCCTCCGAAACATGTCGACAACATAGCACACCAGAGGTCCTGTTCATTAATACAACAGACTTGATCTCGCCCTGCACTTCTTTTAATAGTACCAGCCGGAGTTCAGAATAAAACTGTTTTTCTTTTACACTCTAGTTGCCAGGTACTTTTTAATTTCTTTCACCACATTCCCTACTCACCTTAAAAAACATACCCCACACACTGTACACCACACATAGCCAACCTGATAGTGCTCCCGCGTAGCCGTAGGTCGTAGCACGCCGCATCCCGATAGAGGGGTGCGAAGACCCCGATGATGAAGCATGACACCAAGGGGCCTTTTGGTGTGTGAGGGGTATTTTATCAAACACTGAGTGCTTCAATACCTATTGACCACTCTTTCTCCCCTTTTTCCCCCCTTCTATTTGTTGGATTTCTTTTGTTTACCCGGAACTAGAAAGGGTACATAGCCAGACAGGAGCGCCAAGGGTCTGCGGCAGCTGAAGACGACTAGAGCAAAATTGGCGGGCTAGACCTCGACAGAGTATCCAGCACTGTGGCTAAAACACTCCTCTAAGGGCACAGAATCAACAGGCGAGGGTGCAGACTATTGAGACTGACAGTGGGGAGAACCTAACGGAAGACGAGAAGATAGCATGAGCATTTCGGGACTTTTACACAGAGTTATACTCCAAAGAAGAAAAGTTGAATAGATTGATGACATCCTACTTGCAAGGGATACAGACAACAGCGCTAATTAAAGACCAAGCAGAGTGGCTGGATGCCCTGATCAAGATCGAGGAGGTGATAGGGGTAATAGCTTGTCCTAAACCTCATAAGTCACCAGGGCCTGATGGCATCCCCGGGGGTTTTTATAAGTCCTTTTGCTATCTGCTCACACTGATCCTGACACATTTGTTTAATTCATTTGAGGGGCCAGGCTCGATTCCTACCAATATGTTGGCACCGTCTATAGTGGTCCTCCCTAAGCCAGGGAAGGACAAAAAGAAGTGCAGCTCTTACTGCCCAGTGTCCCTACTCAATGTGGATCTCAAACTGCTCACGGGCATTCTCGTGGCGATACTGGGTCGGATGATGCCCGGAATAACAGAACTGGACCAAGCGGGATTTATCCAGAATTGCCAAGGGGGACAGCACGAAATGGATCCTCCACTTAATAGACATGGCCCACTGCACGAATATGGACGCATTACTGTTGACGGTCAATGCCGAGAAAGCGTTCGACCGAGTTGACTAGGGTTTCCTAAAACCCATGTTGGTTCACTTTGGGATAGGGGAATGCTTTAGAGTGTGGATAACGAGCTGTTATAGTCCCCCCACCACTTCCATTAGGGTCAACGGGATCTCGTCTTGCCCCTTCCCCATTCAACGGGGCACCAGGCAGGGGTGCCCTTTATCGCTCCTCCGTTTCGCTCTTTACATCGAACCGTTGGCGCAGAGGGTACGAGACAATCCGGACATCAAGGGCATACCATTTGGCGGGGAGAGACATACCATAAGTCTGTATGCGGATGACATACTGGTCGACCCTTGAGGCTCCTGGGAGGTCAGTTCCAGCGTTCCTGAGAGAGCTGGAGATATTTGGGAGTGTATACGGGTTTAAAGTTAACGTGGGGAAATCTCAAATTACAAATCTAGCTGGGACCCTACTGGGCTCACAGATGGGGGAGATCGTTTTTTGGGGATTCAAATAACGAAGTCGATCCCTTACCTAGGTATCGAGCTAGCTCCGTTGGTCCAACTAACGATCACCACAAACTATGACAAACTCACTAGACAGATCACAATCGACCTATAGACTTGGAGGCGACACCAGTTGTCGCTAATGGGCCGAATGGCTGCAGTAAAGATGTCGACCCTTCCGAAGGCATTATACTTGTTTCAGACGCTGCCGGCCAAACCACCAAAAGGGACACTCAAGGCCTTACAGAAAGAGATATTTCAATTTGTATGGGCAGGAGCGAGACCACGCATGTGCAGGGAATTAGGCTACCTGAGGGTAGAAGAGGGCGGGCTGGGGATCCCGCATCTAGAGGAGTACTACAGAGCATCTCAACTGAGATACTTGGTTGAATGGAGCTGAGAGGCATCCGAGAAGCCGTGGCTGTTCCAGGGCAGAGCTCTGGAGCAGATCTCTCTATGGAAGGTTCCCTTCCAGAAAAAGGCCGATAGGCCACAAGGCTGAAGGGGCTCCCGCAACACTAGGCCGGCGATGGACGCATGGGAGGGGGTGGCCACGGAGAAGAAGCTCACGTCATTTCCCTCCCCAATGATGACCTTGCTAGAGAACAGGAATTTCTGTCTAGGAATGGATGCCACAGCTTTTCGAGCGTGGCAAGCCACACCTTGTAAAGCAGCAGGCCACCTGTTTGATATAGATGGGATTATTCCCTTCACACAATTGAGGCACTCCCTGACACAGAACGATATTGCTACATGCAGGTGCGACATTGGCTTCTGCACTCTGTCATACACCCCAAGGTAAACAGAAAGCTGACAAAATATGAAAAATGGTTGGTCAAAAAGACATTGGACAAAAAGTTGATCTCAGAACTATATGACATGCTCTGTAAGCCGGCCTCTATAGAGCCTAGCCCCAGTCAAAGAAGGTGGACGAGAAAACTTGGTAGGGAACTTTCAAAGAAGGAATGGGGAGACATATATTACAGAGCCAAACACACAGTGAGGAACACTGCCAGTAAGGAAACAGCATTTAAGATAGTTACATACTGGTATCTGCCGCCAGTGAGACTGAATCAAGGAAATCTGGACTGCAGCCCTACTTGCTGGCGAGGATGCGGGGAGGAAGGGACTCTAATTCACTTGCTATGGGACTGTCCGGTTCTGGCTAAGTACTGGCCGAGGATTTTAGACAACATTGACGGGCAGTTTGAAACACAGATTCCGAGATTCCCAGTCCATGTAGTTTTAGGATTGCCCAATCCCCTTGCCTTTCCACTGAAGTCCCTCACAGGAAAACAGATGGGCTTAGCACTGGGGGCGACGCTTCAAAACATAATAATGCTGTGGGGCACACTAACGGAACCCACTCATACTGGCTGGCTCCATAAACTGTGGTACATTTTGGGGATGGAAAGTATTCAGGCCTCTCTCAAGGACCCGAGGTCTGCCTTTAGTGAGGTGTGGAAACCCCTTCTGTCCTTACTGTCCAACGAATTCAAAGAGATTACGTGCCCTAAATACCTTCGCCTCCTTCGACTAACAGCAGCGGAGGAAGCTTCTGAGACAAGGTGAAGGCACAGAGCCCAATCTCCTCATGACGGCATCACCCGAGAAAGAGGGAAACTGCATACCAGTGGGGGGAAGGGGAGGATGGGAGTTTCATTGTGTCAGGTCAAGGGGGCAAGTTCTTACTCTCCTCAAGTTACGCCTAGTCATACTTTAGCAAATAGACTGACTCACATACACAGAGTGAAGCACAATGAAAGCAGGGGACATGTCAGAACTGCAAGCATCAAAACCTTGCCACTTCTTCTTTGTTTATTGCGTATTTAATGGCAGAGCTACAAATGTATGTACAATGAAACTGCTAATAAAAAAGAGTTAAACCTAAAAGAAGGGCCGTCATCCACCATATCCAGGATTTCCAGCTACACAGCTCATGACTGTGGTCAGCTCCAGAATCAAGACCCCTCTCCAAGTCCACCTTAACTTAAATTAAAAATACAGCAGAACTCCCATCAGTAAGTAAAACCAAAATTATAACCTATATGAAGTACCCTCCAAACCCCCGGGAGGTTCCCCAACCCAGCCAAAAACCTGCCAATGACAGCAGAACCCCCCCCCCGACCCCCCAACAATTCCAAAAGGAAAAAAACACTGGCAGCCACTCTAACTACAAGAGAAAAGTCATGAGTGAAAGAAACAGCATGGAAAGAAATAAGACTCAATGCTCCAATTCTCATTTAGCTAGCAGCTCCAAAACCTTTGGGGCATTGTAACAGAAATGAGTTTGACCATCAAGTCTAATCTGCAATGTTTCAGGTTCCATAAGAGAAACAATCGCCCTATCATCTGTAAGGCCAGAATATCCTCTGGCAGTTGCCACCGTCTCATCACCATTTGATGGCAAAAGTCTGACTGGACAAAGAATTCCCCCCCGCAGACCTTGATGGGTGACTTTGGTAGCACTACCCAATAGATATCCTGCCATAGTACGAAATTCCCTACATATATGAAAATGGCACAGGGAAACCTGGAGGGCCCACGCTTACTGGGACACCTACATGGAAAAACCATGAGCCCTCTGTATAAAACTGTCCATATCCCAGTCACTCATTGTAGGAACAGATTCTCGAAAAAGGCGAACAACAAAGCCCCTGGGGTCATCCCCTTACACCCCCTCTAAAATGCCCAGGACTAGCAAGTTATTTCTACACAACCAGTTCTCCAGATCTTCCACACTAGATGAGAGACTAGAGAACTGAGAACAATGAGCAATGGCTAATTGTTTTTGCTTGACACCCGTGCGGAGGGCAGTTGGGACATCCCTATCTCCCCCAGGCAAGAATTAATAATGTTCATGTTCTTTTTGCAGCTTCCTCAGAGCTACCTGGGTCTTTAGATGGCCAGACTTCAATGTAAGGGAATCTTTCTGATATAGACAAACAGAGTATTCAAGAGAGGGTCTCAGGGGAAGAATTTTTAAAGACCTCGTGGTATCAAACCCCCATTAACAATGTATCACAACAAAAGAAATACCACTGGTCTACTGGTACGTGAACAAATGAAAAAGAGGAAATGTCTGTGGTAAATCTGGTTGTGTTGCAAGTGAGAATGAAATGATTCAGATTCAAAATACTTTATTCGGTTAAAAAAGACAAGAATAACCATAAAAGTAGCATGAAGAAAATACAGTTTACACGGGAGTCATGTGTTCATTATTTAAAATACATATGTGCAACAAAGAGATTAATTCATTTGGATCGATTTGCGACATTTAAAAATGGATTTAAAAAATTCACCCAATGAGGCTACCATAAAAACAGTTTCCATTTTCTGGCACTCTAAAAACGCTAAGCGACATCTGCGTATATTTAAGTCTTTGAGAATAGGGATGATAAGTTTCTTTCGAAAAAAGGTATAAAATTTACAAAAAAATAAAATATGTATATCAGACTGTGGGGAGACATCATCACATGGGCAAAAGGATAATTCTTTCGACCAGCAATTCATCACAGGAAAAGACAAGACTCTAAAAACAATATTGAGTCTAAACCGGGTTAAAAGGAAGTGTTTATGATTAGACATATATAAGGATAAATATGGCTGTAGTTTCTCTCCACATAAAATGTCCTGGTGAGCAGAAACAGTCTTTTTTTTCGCCTCCTCTAAGTGTCTTTTGTCCCTGAGATGGGCAATACACAAATTTTTCAGATCTCTTCTTGATATGTATGCCATAGTTGGCGGGTCCTCAAAGTATTGAACACAATTTATTTAATTGAGAAAGTTCTTCACATAACATATCCATTTGAAATCATTGATATTGTCCAATGCTAAAACGTCCTTTAAAATAGCCCGATTAACCAGACATTCATCATTTGTCCACACCCTATGCCAAAGAAGGATTGGCTGAATCCTAATCGTGTCAGTAACATAAATTACTCCCAATTCAACATGGCATATCTTAGTTGCAGTACTTTCAGGCACAGACAGGATGTGGCGTAAAAATTTATTTTCCATGATTTGGATTGTGCTAATATTTGAGTAACCCCACAAACCTGATCCATAAGTGGCTACTGCTAAGCAGGTTACCCTATAAATAGTTAAAATATCTTTTATGGATTTTTTCCCTAATTTTCTCATAAAACATTGTAAGGCCATGATAGTTTTGGAAAACAGCAGGGATCTAGCATGGATTGCACTAGTCCATGATCCACTTTCGTGAAACAGAATTCCCAAATAGGGAAAAGTGGAGGTCTTTTCCAAGGGATTGGAATTTATAAAAATGGGTTTCAAATGCTTGCTTGATCTTGGCCCACAATACATGGACAAGGTTTTTGAACAGTTAATTTTTAAGTCTAAGCCAAGCATGAAACTATTAAAAGAAGTAACCAAGGTTTGTAACGCCATTGGGGCTCGTGCCATCAAAACGGCATCGTCAGCGTACATCAAGGCAGGGACAGGCCTTCCACCCACCATAGGCATATCCCTACCCTCCTGCACGAGACGTTTCTCCAAGCCATTTATATATAGCAAAAATAAAAATGGAGCTAAAACACACCCTTGGCGTACACCCCGACCAATCCCAAACTGTCTAGTGCATTCACCATCTTTCCCAAAACGGACACTTGCATTGGCCCCGGAATATAGATCTCGCAAGAAGCATATAATGACATTGTCTACCCCCAACTCGGTCATAATTGACCACAATTTATTGTGTGAAACACAATCGAAAGCTGACGATAAGTCAACAAAGGTGAGGTATAGACGTTGTTTTTTAACCCGTACATACTTCTGCTGCAGGATAAACAGATTCAATCCTTGCTCTATAGTCCCTAAGCCCCTTTGAAACCCAAATTGAAAATCGCTTAACACCCCATTCTCTTCTGACCAGATTCGCAACTTATCTAAAACTACTCTCCCCAAAATTTTTATAGAGGAGTCCAATAAAGAAATTGGCCTATAACACATGCAATTCTGCCTGTCACCTTTCTTAAATATTGGGACTATAATCGATGTAAGCCAGGTGGGAACTAAACCCTTTGCCAGAGCAACATTAAAAAGCTGGACAAGCAAAGGCCCCCATAATTCAGTATTAGCCTTATAGAGGTCTGCTGGTATGCCATCTGGTCCAGCCGCCTTACCCCCTTTGGTTGCCTTCAAGCTCGCCAGAACTTCAGGAAGGGTTATGACCAAGACTTTGGATGTGTCTATGTTTGGGGACATAAAGTCCTGACCTGTATCGAGGACTGGTTCCACAGCCTTGGAAAGGGAGGAAAAGTGCGCCACCCACTCATCTTCTGGGATGGCGATTTCCATACGTGCCTTTTTTTCATATAGAAGGGGGGTATTATTAACCCTCCAAAAAGCTGCCGGGTCCTTTAATTGTGACGCCTCGCATAAATCATCCCAAGCCTCTTTTCTTATGGCGGCCTTCCTGTCCTTCAGTGCTATGTTATAGTCCCTCCTCAGGATTCTAATTTGGGTTACATCCCGTGGTCTTTTATGGATCGCATGTCTAAGCTTTGATAAGGCATTAGTACATTTCTTGTCGAACCATTTTCTATTGTGCTTTAGGGAGTTTTTCTTTGCAACCCACAGCGCCTCCTTGATTGCAGTAGAAATAATATAAAAATGATTTAAAATTTCATTTCTCTCGGCATGCTCGTTCAAGCAGGTCAAAAAACTACTCATACACTTATTCAGTAATTTAGACAAAAAATCAGCCGGGACCACTCTACTCCATTTAAGGCTATATCCGTTTTGGGTACCTAATTTCACATCCTGCGCCTTATTATTGGAACCTACTACATGATCTGCTACAGAAAATAGGTTCTCCATTTTTAGTACCTGTGGGTAGTGGTCACTTAATGGTAAGTGCATGATAGTAGAGCTGATCAATCTGCCCGCCGAGCTATTTGTACAGAGGCTAAAATCAATGATAGTTGAAGCCCCCCGCCCCACAAATGTTGGAACAAATGGCATTGTGTGGTGGGCTAGCTCATTTGTAAAACCAAGATCAAAATTAAAAATCATCTCATTTAATGAATCACCTAGAAGGGTATGTTCAAAGTGCGTCAAGTTAATATCCTGTTCCAACATCAGGCCGCAAATACCCTTCTGACCCTTTTTACACAAAGTACAGTTAAAATCACCCCCCCATAATACCATGACTTCACCCTTTTTTTCT
Source organism: Lissotriton helveticus (assembly GCF_964261635.1). Lineage (NCBI taxonomy): Eukaryota > Metazoa > Chordata > Amphibia > Caudata > Salamandridae > Lissotriton > Lissotriton helveticus. Next base: position 1,430,980,516 of record NC_136061.1, on the reverse strand, counting down.
CAAATTCATTCTGTATATCTGCAGTTATATTAACAAATACATCCTTAATTGTGCTACTTAGACAGTTATTGTAAAAATTAAAAAGAACAATCGTTGGACCCTTCCTTGTGTCAATGACTATTTTCTGGTAGTAACTGGAACCAGGAGAAAAAGAGATTTTATCGGTGACTAGCAGGTTCGATATATACACAGACAGTCCCCCCTTTGGTCTTCCGTGTGCTCCCCCCACCGCAGGTGTAAAATAAGTTCTATAACCATTAAGGTGTATTGGTGCGGTGGTCCAGGTTTCTTGTAAAGCTAATATGCCCACATCAGCAATTACATCACACCAGGACGGGTTGGAAATTTTCTGCTTTAGTCCTGCCACATTCCAAAAAACCACCTTGCAATAATCTTCTATAGGTGACTCTTCAACAATAGCTCCAGTTGCACTACCCAGACTCCCTAGTATAGTCTCATCCTCCCCATGGGTTTCATGTGTCTCAACATGAAGTTCCTGAATCTCGACACACCCCAAGGATTTTATAGGCCCCAAATCTACAGGTTTAGTTGTCCTTAAAACCTCTTCTTTTATCGTTGGGAGTCAATCCACTGCTTCCAAACAATCAAACCGGTTAGAACACGGGAAGATCGGAGGAAATTGTGGATTGCCTAACCATCCTGGGTCAAAACTCTGTGGTCGATAGTAAGGGGACCTTGATCTATATTTCACTACATTCCAACCATCCTCATCTCTCCCTCCTCCTTGTATGTTATAGTGATTACTATCAGGAGCCCAGCCCTTATTACCCCCTTGATATCTGTTGTCCCTAGTCCAACTCCACCTGTTGTCAGGGTGTTCGCCCTCAGGATAAAAATAAGATAATGCCCTAGCCGTAACAGAGAGGCCATGATTTCTAGGGGGTCTTGTGGTAATGTATTTAGCAGTTAATGGATTCTCAAATGTTATTACCACACAATCGCCGTGTGCCCTTTTTTTATTATACCCAATCCATGGGGCCCTTTCAACCATCAAAATATTACTTTTAACAGCTGGCGGGAGAGGGTAATTATCATTCAGCCAATGGATGGTTTTATTTACAAGTCCGCCATTATTTTCATTAGAATTTTCATTTAATTGAGGGACTCCTGTAAGGACCACAACATACGGTGCGGCTTTTGGGGGTAAGTGTATATTTCTACGCGCATCCCGTTTTCTAGACTTATCTTTATCTTTATCTTGTTGTAGTTTAGGAGTTTCTTGGACTGGCACTACTTTATCAGTCGGGGCAGGAGTTTTAGGGGTTGGTATAGTTTTTGGCAATGAGTTCGTGGTAGTAGCATTTTTAGCAGCTGGTGGCGGCCTAGTCATTTGATTTTTTGCAGGTGGAATTTTATTATCCAAATTAAAGCTAGGGGCACTTATATCTTTGTGGATGTTTTTTAATATAGTTTCCAAACAGCGTAGCCTAACCTCGATTGGTTCGAGGAGGGTCTTTAGCATTACCAAGATGTTATTGTTAGCCGTATTTAGGCTACTATTGTCCTCGCTACCTTCAGCTTGATTCATAACTGCGCCGCTTAGATCCAAAATATCCTCCAAACTGCTATCTAAAACAGTATCATCTGGGAGACTCAATGGTAGGCCAACATTGGACTGATGGTCTGCCCCATTATCACTAGTATGGACAACTGAATTAATGTTCACGTTCAAAGGCACAGGTTCTGAAATGGCCAGGTCTTGATTCTTGCTAGTATATACCTTTCTCCCTTTGCTCGTGTTAGGTTTAACAGTTTTTTGAATATTAATCTTCTGTTTAGGGATCGCCCCCTCTTTCATACCCCTATGGGTTAAATCACTAGCCATAGTTAGAATTTCAGTCTCCTTTTCAACTGAAGTGCTAGCCACAAGCAGAGAAAGATTAGGAGTAGCCTCCAGATCCTCCTGTGAACCTGGAGCGTCATGACCCCTATCGTTCTGTGCGTTTCCTGGATTTCCCAAAGCAAATATGCTATTAGGAGTACGAGCGTTGGCAATAAGACCTAGAGAGGAGCGTCTAGCTGCGGCTAGATCCTGGGACACCCTTCTATCCATAATTACTATCCCTGCATCGATTAAAGCATTAGTACGAACGATGAAGTCATCCAGGGTACCAGTCAGTTTCTTTACCCCCGCAGCAGCCCTGCTTCTAGTTTCTGGGCAACTCATGGCAGACCCTGCGAGTACCCAGAAATAAGGCAAAGGGTATATTTAGAGAATACAACAGCCAGTCTCAAAATGTCAATGTCCTGCAAGGTCACGATTGCAAAATAAAACGGGTGGGTAACCTACTTACAGTTCAGTTGTGACCAAGTCCGTGGGTAAATGGCAATCAGGCAGAGTTTCTGGGCCAGGCCAGGCTCCTCAGGCCTCGGAGGGCCACAGAGGGCCCGCCCTTTGCCCGGGCTTAGCCCCGGGCGTCCCGCTCGCGTCCCGCGACGCGGGGGTTCCCGAGCTTTATGGGTCCGCCTAGCGCTCTCTGGGCACGAGCCGCGTCACTCAGACGCGCCGCCGCGAGGCCTGCCGGGATTTGTGGTCTCCCGGAGCGGCGGCGCGGAGTCCGGTGCCTCTGGACTCTTGGCGGTGGCGGCGGTGTTCCCTGGAGCAATTTCCGCCCTCTGGTATGCTGTATCAGCCCTCGACTGACTCTCGGCGGTGGCGGCAAGGTAAGTGGTTTCCCCCCGCTCTGCCGGGGTTCCCGAGCTTTATGGGTCCGCCTAGCGCTCTCTGGGCGCGAGCCGCGTCACTCATACGCGCCGCCGCGAGGCCTGCCGGGATTTGTGGTCTCCCGGAGCGGCGGCGCGGAGTCCGGTGTCTCTGGACTCTTGGCGGTGGCGGCGGTGTTCCCTGGAGCAATTTCCGCCCTCTGGTATGCTGTATCAGCCCTCGACTGACTCTCGGCGGTGGCGGCAAGGTAAGTGGTTTCCCCCCGCTCTGCCGGGGTTCCCGAGCTTTATGGGTCCGCCTAGCGCTCTCTGGGCGCGAGCCGCGTCACTCAGACGCGCGGCCGCGAGGCCTGCCGGGATTTGTGGTCTCCCGGAGCGGCGGCGCGGAGTCCGGTGCCTCTGGACTCTTGGCGGTGGCGGCGGTGTTCCCTGGAGCAATTTCCGCCCTCTGGTATGCTGTATCAGCCCTCGACTGACTCTCGGCGGTGGCGGCAAGGTAAGTGGTTTCCCCCCGCTCTGCCGGGGTTCCCGAGCTTTATGGGTCCGCCTAGCGCTCTCTGGGCGCGAGCCGCGTCACTCAGACGCGCCGCCGCGAGGCCTGCCGGGATTTGTGTTCTCCCGGAGCGGCGGCGCGGAGTCCGGTGCCTCTGGACTCTTGGCGGTGGCGGCGGTGTTCCCTGGAGCAATTTCCGCCCTCTGGTATGCTGTATCAGCCCTCGACTGACTCTCGGCGGTGGCGGCAAGGTAAGTGGTTTCCCCCACAGCCAGATTTCGAAGTGGAGACATGCTCTGCTTTCCTTAATGCTTTCTTCAATGTCTGGCTGGCTACAGCAGCAGTTCTAAGCAATATCTTTGCTCATTCTTTCGGTTCAGTGATTCAACATTCATTTCTGATTCTGAGTTGAGCAGGATCTAATTTTTTGAACACTGAACTTGTTTGGGTGCACTTTGCATTAGATTCATTTATTGTTTTTGCCAAATACACGCCTCTGGAACAAACAGCTAGGCGACCATTTTAGTATACTCTCTTGTAGAGAAACCATGTTTTTCCGCCTCCCTTCATAAGCACATTCTATGTACCATTGTTTGATTTATTATGGAACCTGATAGAGGTTGACTCTTAGTCCTCTATCTTCTGTATTTATACTTAGAGCGGGGCCTCCACACCTGAGCTGTTGCCAGGCGAGGTGAGGCATTCTCCCACGACAAGTTGGGTGAGTTATAATTACTATTAAATCTTTTTTCTGATTTGATGTGACAGTAAGGCTCAATGAACGACCTACATATGATCAAAGTATATTTTATGTCTGTGGTTTTATGTGTTTGTATTTTCTGTGTTTGTGCTTGTTTGCAGGAAGAATCCCTTTTCTGAGGACATACTTCCTACACACCAGACAACTGTGGATGGTAGGACATATGGTACCCTGTTTGACTTTTTCACTTTGATATATATTGTTTTGCAGTAGTGTATTTGAGTGGTCCTGACGAAAGCCTCTGGATTAAATAGTCCTATTAAGGCTGAAACATGTAGACCCCTTTTTCCAACCAGTAACAGTTATTAATTCAAACTGTTTACACCTGCTTTTAACTATTGACACCAGTATGTTCCCCTAATAAAGCTTTCTTTGACATTGTGGTTGACAATTTTAAAAATCACTTTTTTCCACATATTTTTTCACATTGTTTTTCACTGCAAAACCATTAAACCCACCACTATATACACACATTCGCTTGGTATGATCCATCACTGAAGGAGTTGGATTAAGGTGACACACGATTACAATCAGTATGCCACCTATATCTGGAACACCTTCTTTTACAAATTCCCAGATGATGAAGCTCTGCCATTGGGTGGGCTGATGGGATTCATTTCATTCTCACTTGCAACACAACCAGATTTACCACCTACATTTCCTCTTTTTCAAGTGTTCACATACCAGTAGACCAGTGGTATTTCTTTTGTTGTGAATCTTTATGCTACTCCTTTCTGCTGCAAGAAAAGATTATAGATGACAGACAGTGTAGGAGAATCATGACCCGGTGATGAACCCAGTAGGGGGTCCCCCCAGAGGCCGAGTCTTTAAGAACCTGCTGCTTATTAACACCTAATGATGTAGTAGGGGGAACAAGAGGAATCAAGACTGATGGAAAACTGCTGGTAGGTGTTAGCTCTGTTCCTTCCAGGTGCCAGAACAGCTGCTTGTCATTGTCTAGTGTGCAGACAGGATCCAAGACCCCCTGTACAAAGGCATCCATAACAAAGTCCCCAGGTGGGTGGCTGACAGAGCCCTGGTACCTCTCAGTCCAGCCAACATAGCCGGAGCAATAGCTGGAGCTAGAGTACCTAGAGGTGGGTAAGATCGCCTCACAAGCTCTGGACAGTTGATATGAACTTGAACTGTTTGATCGCCATTGCCATATAGACTGCAAGCGTCAGAGGGGGAAAAAACCTCCTGTCCTTCCTCCAATAGAATCTAATGGCAGCACCGCAGAGATAGCTGCTGCCCCCTGCTGGAAGTCTGTAGGTTGTTAACAAGCACATTTCCAAATTCAAGCTGGTGGACCGTCTCTGCTACAGCAACACTTACGTCGACCACCTCTGGTTGAGCTGGGGCAGCATCTGTCTAGGTGATAGAGGAAGCCTCAGCACCCAGGACATAAACCCCCACAGATGTGGTATTGAGGATTGAAGGAGCAGAGGGAGAATTTCCCAATAACTTCAATGAACTGAGCCCCGTATAAAGGGGCAAGGCCACAGTCCAAGGTGCTCCATTTGGAGAGATTTCTTTATTCCCTTTATTATTCATGTTATCTGGAGGTGGGGTGGGAGGTGGAGGAGCAATTAAGTCATCCAGCATTTTCTGGGAACAGCATCCTGGCCCTAAAGAATCCATAGTAAGCACAGTTGTGTTGGAATTGCTGGAGGGAACAGCACCAGGTTCATCACCTGGAAGCCTATGAGCCCATCCAGGGTTACTTAGGGCTCCACCTACTACTTCCAGAGGTGAGGAGAGGCAGCCAGGGGTTGCATGGAGCTTCTAGGCACCCAAAGACCAACTGGGTTATTAAGATTACTAGCTACTGAATTACTTGGAAGAAGCTGCTTCTTTCCAAGCCTTTGTGGAGAGAAAATACCAGCTGCAGCTAGCCGTACCCAGCCGTAACTGGCATCTCCATAAGTGCTCGATTGATCAGTGCAAGAAAAAAAAACAGATGGTAAAAGAGCTCACAAATCCTCCTTGTATTCAGTTCCTGCTGAAATCATACCCACCTCAAGAAACTGCAACAGAATATCAGTCAAGCAGGCTCCCAATCCCAACCCCAATCACAACTGCAGAGAAAAAAATATGGCTGGTGCAACTTGAGGATCTCCCTCAAAGTACCATATAGACGTCATACATAGGAAGCCAAACTCTACTCCTCCTGTATAAACCGCGTATGCAGCACCAAGAAGCTTCCTACTCTACTGCCGGGCAGAGAAGACACCCTTTCTCTGGTGCCTGGGACCATGGGAAGATGGCAGCCATGGCTACTGCTTGCTACTCTGTATACTTCAGGTAAAGCGAAGCAGTCCTGCCATCACCCGAGGCATCCAGCATTTGGAACGCCAGTCAGCCCCTCAGGTCAGGTGAGCGAGAAACCAGGGGCCCTAAAAAACTATCATTGAAAGGTGCATCACAGCAGGGAACTGGACCAGCTGCGACTAACCACGAGCCGCCATCTAGCTTTACCGGAAGATACCGCTTCTCACCTGCTGTGGTCCTTGACATGGCTGCAGACCAAAAGCAGGAGCTTGATTCACCTGTGCCCGTCTCAAGCTAACCCTACATAGGACAAAATAATTGCTGTGCTCCATTTTATGTCTCCTGGATCTTTCCACAGGGTTATTTATTACAGTGTTAGCATCTCACAGGTAAGCCAGTCTTGATGCTTGCATCATGTGCTGAGATGTGTCAACAGAAGAGTGCACCAGTTTATTGCTATTCCACAATCACTGGAGAAAAAGCAAAGGGATGGTAATGGAATGTTATGCCTTTGCCCATTTACCTCATGAGGTAGGTGCATTGGACTGTATAAACATGGCACTTCCACAATAGACAACAGCTGCTAGTCCATTAGCATATAAGCTTACTGTGATACCACAAGCTGCTTCCCTGATGTGTGTGGATGCTTTCCTGAAAGCACACATGGCAGCTACTCCTTCCCTCAGTCACCTCTTGCATGCTGATTGGTTGCTGGGGAGTTTAATGGCATCTGGTGTATTGTTAAGCATCAACATCTCACACTGGGTCTACATGTGCACTTTGGGGTTGGCATCTCAAACATACTCACTCATAAATCATTACAAGCACAACAGATACACAAATTATTCTGCCACTACATATATTTATATATAATGTATTGCATTTAACCTAGAACCACATTTGATAAAAATCACATTTGTGTTGCAGCCGATGCCAGGTATGCTCTCTCTCCAAAACTCACAAAGTACAGATGTCCACACGTACACAAGCCATCCTTGAAACATACTTTTGGGATCCTTAAGTTGTAATTCAGTTGTCTTGGCCATACAGGGGGTGGTGGCCTACTACCCAGAAGTTGTTTGCAAGATTGTTGTAAGTGTGTTGAACAGCACTGCCATGCAACGGGGCTTTTCTATAAACATTACCCCTTATCTACGGCCACATTCGGTTACCTCCAGTGGGGGTATAGAAAAAAGATTGGGTATATAGGTGCAGGATAAATTTTTCACTTGCACTGCTACTTTGCTTGCATCAGTTTTGTAGCTGGACATGGTCTTGTCAATAATGAGTGGTGGACTACTACACAGTCCTTATATACCATCCTAAGACAACATTGTTTTATTCATGGAATGTTATCAGCAAACATGCTATGCTCATAGAAATAGTAAAATGACAAAATTTCAATAACATCCTATCTCTCTCATAGTACAAATATTTTTTGGAACAAAAATACAGTAGACCTTTTTTGTCACCCAAATCACATACATAACCAACAGTGGTAGTATCTATTTAATCCGTGAACTTTTTTCAGGGTTTCTATACATGTAGAAGTCTACCTTCTGCATATGGAGTCCTCTCCGCATGCGGAGGGTTCCCTCCCACATGCAAATCTTCTGCACCAGATGCAAAGCAGAGATCTCCATATGCAGGACAGAGGCTCCAGAGTCAGTGCAGAGACCTATGCCAAATGAAACAAACAGGAAATTACATACAGGAATAGGAAGTCATCCATTTTGTTGTCATTCTGTGCCATCCTTTCTTCACAACATCCTCATCTACCCTGTGGTTCCTTTCTGCATCCAAAACCCCAACATGGCTGAGGGACAGATGAGAAGAGCCCCCTTCACTGATAAAGACTACTAATAATCTGTGAATGACTCCTACAAAGGTACCCTCAGCTTTATGGGTGTCCTAATACCTAGCTAAGAAATTTAGCGCAGGCCCAGATGTGAAGGGACATCTGCTTGCACTGTAGAGCAGAAGTTGTGCACACCCAGCATATGGAAAGAATACTGCAATTGCTGGGAGGACCTTCATGCTGAGCCAGCTTTGGGGCCCGGACATTCTGGGTGTGTCCTTCAAGCCACATCCTTGGTACCCCCACATGACGCCAATGTACAGAAGAGTCCTAGGACTAGTCTGGTCAACAATTAAGAGCTGAGAGGGTTTGAGGAGCAGGCAGGTGGTAAGCAAAATATTTTTATAATAACATAAGAGAACTTATGTTTTGATTGTGGTGTTCAGTCATGTGTCCGGTCTGCGGTTTGTTCTAACATTACATGCTGTTTCTAACCCGTGTTATTCTTTGGTAATGAATGGAATGAAAGTTTGCAAATACTACCATGAATGTAAGTTTGTATTTTTGTTTTGAGTTGCTAATTATCTAATCATGACTTTATGGAAATGCTTTTAAAGTTTATCTGACAACATTACATTTCAAGTTTAACTATATCGCTACTAAAGCATGGAATGACCTGCCGCTAAAAAATCTGCATACCGTAACATAACATGACAGTAATGTTTGGAGTGTAACATTTCTGTTTTGTCGAAGTTTGTTTATGTAAGGCTGACATTATGTATCTTTATCGTACTATCAAACTGCCATATTTGTTTGGTTCAAAAGACTTAAAAGTCACCAAATTATTAAAATGTTTTGCAACATAATCCTTTTAACAACTTGTTTTCCTGCCTGTCTGAAGTGGTTTAATACTGCCTGCTCTAAAGCGAATAGGGATCTCCACCTGCCATTAACTACCAAACCCAGGGATTATTATTTGGCCTGTATTCTGCACAAGCAATACATAAAAGCCAGAAAAACACATCGTCAGGTAGTTGTAAGCTCGTGCTGAGATACACTCTTACAAACATCCAAACAGGGCTGTAGTAAGACATATTGGGCTACTGTTACCAAAGGCAAATCCAGTTTCAGGCCCTCCACCACGAATTCTAGCCATATCACCAGTAGCAATTAGGAGGAACATTTTAAGGGAATTTATGCTGCCCCACATCTAGGATATGCAAAAGAAACAACTGATGGATGGAATGCTGGACAATGCAAACATTCACCCCAGTAACAAGGATCTGGATTTAATCCATCATTCTTTTGCTCACCACACCACCCCAGTTTGGACCCAGCCATATGCAAATCAGTCCTGAGCCTGTTCCTTGTGGGAACAGTCCAGCCCGAACTGCCAAGCCAGGTCGTCCCTGGACCGGAAACATTTGTCACCCCGAGTGGGACGGGTATGCCCAGACGTGGGTCCTGTGCTCTCCATGCCACTGGAGTCAAGCTATTCTGGCTGATGAGGGCTGAAAGCCCGAAACCAGTCCTAGGATGCTTGTTTCCAGTCCAGGGAGGACCTGGCCTAGAAGTTCGGGCTGGACTGTTCCCATTGGGCGCAGGGTCAAGACTGATTTGTATATGGCTGGGTCCAAATTGGAATGGCGTGGTGAGCAAAACAACGATGGATTTAGGCCCAGATCTCTGTACTGGGGTAAATGCATGACATTGTTCTGCATTCTGCCCATCAATTGTTCTTTTTGAATTGCTCCACATCTAGGAGGCACTTTTCAAGTTGACCAAATGTTAGTGCCACCTTTTTACACAACTCTGCCAGAGGTCGAGGCTGCGATCCATCAGAGCTCAGGTGACAAGGCACCAGATCCTGAAGCTGTCCCCATCAATTTCATCAAACATAATATACCTTTTGGGCCATGCTCCTCACAATTATCTTCAATGCTCTTGCACATAGTAGCCTACCCGCCACATGGAGCTCCTCTGTCATCATACCCATATTCAAAAAGGGGGACCGCTCATCTCCCACATGCTAATGGGCAATTTCCCTCCTGGATGAAATAGCTAAAATACTGGGCCATGTTATATATAATAAAATTACTGAGTGGATGAACATCAAATCTATACTCCAAAGCTGTCAGAACGGCTTCAGACATTAGCTAGGGACCATCGAGCAATGCCTTAATTTCGGCCTGGTGCTAGGTAAATATACTGTGCTTAAAAGATCTCCACTTTAGCTAGCATTTATGGATATGACTTTCTCATTCAACTGTGTAAACAGGGGGTATTTATGGCACATTATAATTTCTTATCGGCTTGTACTGTTTTGGTCCATTTTACATGAGGGAACGAAGGCTAGAGACTGCATTAGTCAACAGGGAGAAGTCACAGGAGAAATAAAAATTCATTTGGTATGTGAATGATCTTTATCCCTCATTCTTAGACGCAACTCAGGACATCCCAGTAATTAGGGGTAAACACTCTCAGCCTTCTTGTACGTGGATGACGCAGTGCTTATAGCACGTACACCTAGGACACTGCGTCTCCTAGAACATGCTTTTACCAACTTCATCCCTCCCTCGACCTGCAAACCAATTTTGCCAAGTCTTGCATCATGTCTTGTGTCCCCTAAGTGCAGGCCCTATCAACTCTGTCAATTGACCCCAGTGCGCTAACCAGTGGAAGCTCCTTGCAGCAGCGGTGCGTCCATTGGGGCGTAGGGGCGTAGCCCCACAAGCCCCATGGACGCGCTGCTGCAATAAAATAAACTGGTGTGACTGTCACTGTTTGTTTAAAAAGTTTGAGCGAGCGCCGCCGGGAATCACCCGAGTTATCCAGGAGTGGGGAGTGCAGGGGGGCTGGTCTGGACTGCTGCGCAGCTTGAGTGACAGTCCACGACCACGTGACGCACTCAGCTGCAGCATCAGACAGCCAGCCAAGGTATATAGCGCGCAAGTGATGTTTAGGGCAGAAACTTGCCTGCGCATGCGCATCAGTGTTGCCCCATAAGAGGGTGCTTGTTTAAGCTGGCCGCAGCCCCCGGCTTCACAAAGGCGACACAGGGCGAGCATTCATGAGCCCCCCTAGGCGCCAGGATTGGCCGGTCACCGCAGGGCAATCCATTATTGGATGCCGCGCGTGCCGTCAGATCCTGATCCAGCCTCTCTAGTCTCTACCCGCCATTAACAAATGCGAGTATCCTGGCTGAAGGAATTGGGACTGGCCGAGGGAGGAAAACCATGGGGTGTATAACGAAGCTTGGGGAGGGAGAGGAGAGGTGAGTGTATTCTCTATATTTCTCTATATTTCTCTATATTTATCGCCATTAACGAATGCGAGTATCATTTGCCTCTAGCAACATTTGCCCGTCCCTCTCTGCGTGTGCCAAATTTTGCTATTTCTAATCGTTGGTTGTGACCTCTCTCTCTGCCAGCCTTTCCCCCCCCCCTCCCCCATCTACTCTCTTGTGCCTGGTCCAGCAGCATGTGCCCTCTTTGTGCTAATAACCTTCAAGTGCCTCCCCTTATCAGAAGGGATTCTCTCTGCCTTCTCATTATTAAGCTATCCTACGTCCTAACACCTGCCCCCAACCAGTGACCAGAGGAAGGTTTCCTGCTGCTGTCCTTTTGTGTACTTGATTGCGATGCAGATTTGAGGGCTCCCCAGCTGTCACACTAAAGGTTTTCATTTTGTAACATCCGAATAATTGTTTTTTAACATAGTTTTTATAATATCATATGTGCACTGTTTAGTCTGCCAGTGTATTTCGCAACCTTCCACTTCAGGGACTTGTATTTAGTGTATGTTATAGGGTTTTTCAGTTGCCAACTTCCGGCATTAAATGCAGTGGTAGACTGCAAGTGCTCTTTTCTGAGATGATTTTACGCGATGTTGCACGTTTTGCTTTTACGACAGTGAGTGCTGTCGGGTGATAAGTAACTTTCTGTAATTTTAATGTCTGTTAAGGAAACAAAGTGCAGCCTTTTCATGTTCAATGCCTTGGGATGCTTATGTGCCATTTTCCGTAATTAGATATTGAGGATTTTACCAATGCCCACTTCTGGCATTGGATAACTCCATTTGTTAGCTCTTCCCCTGCCTTAGCGTGTTGTTACGTGGCAAATTCTAAAAATGGGTTTCTTATGTGATATTTTGCGCTGACTGGCGTTGTTTCTTGGAATGTTCTAGCGCCAACCACTCGATTTTAGTATCACAATATTACAAATGCTATTTTCTGATAGATGGGCAACCTGGGATATGCTTACAAGTGCCTGTTTTAGCTGACGAATGCCGTGCGCTATTACAAGTACCCTTTTCTGTTTCTGTCAGTGGAAGATGTGGGGTGTTATGCGTTCAACTTAGTCAATGAGTATCTGGTTATATTACAAGTTGTACTATTCAACCGTGAATGCTTAGGGGTGTTCAATATTCCACCTGCTGACAATGAGTGTCTGGATATATTATCTGCACTACTTACTTATACTGGATGTTATGTTTACCAATTCCTGATAGTGGTGATCTTGGGATGATATTATTGCCACTTCCTGACATTGGGTGTCTGAAGATGCTACAGGTACCAGTTTCTGTCAGTATGTCTTGGGACGCTACAAATGCCGCTTTCTGTTAATGGTGCCAAACGGTGTTTAAAAATGTAACTTACTTTTGTGCAACATTCTTTATTGGTATTTAATCACCCTACAATATACTGATCAAGTATGGTTTCATGGAAACAATTCAAACAAGATCTCATAAATTAACATTTTGCAATGCATATATATCTCTATTATAAGAAATGTTTGAGAGTAAAGGCAGCCTAACCTACTATTGTTCGTCACACTAGCTCTCCAGATCATAATGACATAATTTTCATTTTCCAATGTTTTTCTGTTTTGGATGTTAAAAAGGTATGTAATGACTTTCTCCGCTTCTAGTTGTTACCTCAGTTCTGGAGATGGACTTGTCAACTATCTTGTCTGGAGAGTACTAATTGAGCTCTTCAAGCATTGATCCTCCACTAAGGTCTTTTTGCATTTACAGTGTTCCCCTCGATGTGGCATTGCTAACAGCCCAGAATTAGGGCAGATTTGTTTGGGGTGGTATTTTTAGATTTGTATACGGTTATGTGAGATGAAGTTTCTTCTTGTCCTTGGGGGTCTTATGTTTTAATTTTGAAATGTAGTAGTGCATGGTCTGATAGTCATCTTTGACTAATTTCACTGTTGGTAATTTTAGATTTAAGCGAGATAAAGAAATCTATTGTAGATTTTGTGTGGTGTGGGGATTGAAAGAAAGGTCTACTTCTTTCTCTGGAACGTAGCAGACTCCATATATCTGTTAGCCCCTATCTGTTCAGGGGGCATACTCTCAACAAAGGTTTCCTTCTTGGGGCAGTGGCTGGCATTGCCTGCTGAGGGCATCTCGCCAGAACATATTTCTTGTGTTAGGTGCGCGTCCATGCTAGCAGCGTCAGAGTGAGACGTCTGCGCAGTCAACAAGGCCATTAGAGAGTCAACGGGGTGACAGGTGGCTCAGACAGGCAGGCCCTAGGGGCCACAGGCACTTGGAAGGTACTGGCAGGTGACAGTTGTCTAAGGCAGGAAGAAGGGGGCACCTGGCGCAACAAATGGGTGACAGGCGAGCAACAGGTAACTCAGGCAGGTGGCAGAGGCAGGTGGGAAGTGACTCCGATGGATAACAGGTAAGCCACTGTAGTTGTGTTCTGTGCATGGAGGGAACGTTTGATTACATCTCCACGTGTCTGACGTCAACAAGTTGTAGTATAGTTTTCTCTCGTTGTGTTGCTTTATGCTGAGGACGAAACTGCAAATATAAATCTGGGACTAAATGAACTTCACATGTGTTAAGTGGGATAACCTGAAATTTCATACACCCAGGCATTCTTTAACGACTGGCCATTGGCCACCAGTTCCCCCTCCTTCTTACATATGGTCCTGTGTTGTGCCTGCTCATGTGAAGGACAATTTTCACTTCAATGATCAATGTCCGGATCGAGATGTATATCCAGTGTTGTCTAGTATGTTTTACGGAGCTATCAAAAATATCTGGTGGGCTTTGGGCAGGCACTGATCCTGTGCCATGTGAGGGCATATGAGGGTTTGATTGAATTGACATCTGGGCACCTGCTTCCAGTTGTTGCTTCTATTTCTTAGGTGAAGATTACACCACTCCGATGTGCAACTGTTTGTTTTGGGGCAAAATTAGGACAAGCCAGAGTTGCTCCTTAGACACGCCTTTACATTTTTATCCTAAATCGGAGGCAATATTCCTAATACAGTAGCTATGTTTCCACAATCAGAAAATGCAGTTTTGCCCGATTCAGGACTTTTCTCAGGAATATGTGGAATAAGACGTTGGCGATCATGTTTATCATTAGTTGTCTGTATTGATGTGCAGAGGAGTTTATACCAGTGTTGAGGTGATGTTAATCTCTGCCTTATTTCCATGCTCCACAACATTTTAAGTAGGTGGGTTTATCATATGGACTTTTAAATAAGACTTTTTTGCTCGGTTAAAACTGAACTCTCTGCACTGTAGGGTTTGCAGGCCCAGGTGCTCCTGTGCTAAAACATGCTTCAGCATTTGCTTTTTTACCCTTGATACAGCATAGCAAGGTGTGTGAAGGAGTTAAATACTCTGAGTGGGGATGTAGTACTTTTTACAACCCTCCTGATTTGCTGCACAGAGGCCCCTGTCCCATCCTGACCCCTTTGTAATTGTGACCTTAAAAGCTTTGCCGTTCAAGCTATTTTAGTATAACTGCGTAAGTGGCATTACATTTGGGAAGGTGATTTATCACAAGAGCTTCTTGTGTTGCACTGCTGCAATATATATGCGGAATGACACCCCGTCTGGTGCTGGCACGTGGCGGCTGGAGGGCCACACTACACCCCGACTGCTACTGTCACATGTACTGCAGCGGCTGAAGGGCCACACTACACCCTGACACCCCCTCAGATGCTGGCACGTGTACTGCAGCGGCTGACGGGCCACACTACACTTCGTCAGCCCTTTAATGCAGCAAGCTGTACTGCAGCGGTTGTAAAGGTCATCCCACTATCCATGGCGGCCTCCTGCAGGAATGGCATGTGTACTGACACCTGTATTAATATGGCTGCAATGACCAGACCCTTCTCTTCCCCCCTCCCCCCTTATCGGGGCAGCACTTGCCCTGCATTCTGGGTTTTTTTTGTGGTTTTTTTCAGATTAGGGGCTGGTATTTGGATGTGACTAAGGCATGCCTCCTTGCTGAGTTTAGTCATAGCTGGAAAGTGGTCCAAAGTCACACACAACATTTTTAGTCTCTTTTGATTTTTTGGGGTCAATACAATTTCTCTGCTAGGACATTAATGTCTGGAGAAATAATACCTGCAATTAGCAGAATACAAAGTTATGTTCGGTGTGCACTAGATGGCATTGAACCAGTTGGCAGGTATGAGAATGTGGGATGAAAATACAATCCTAAAATAGGGGTAAACTGTCTTTACCAACAATGGTGCAAGCTGTGTTCAGGGCATCTGCCCCTTGTCTCCTTAGGTGGCTGGAACAGTTATTTAAGACTTGCTGAGTGACCTAGCACCTCTTACCTGGAAGGAATTACATTCTGCAAATATTGGAGGTAAACGGGAAAAAAGTTGTAGAGTGTACAGGCGATTCACATATTTGTGGTGAGCAGTCTGACACGGCCGCCTATAATGTTTCACCATGCCTACCCTGTTCCCTTTATTGCTTTCTTCTACTGTCATTCATTCTTTGATACTCACTCAATCTATCAAGTGGATTTTCCTTGCTCTCGTGGATGAGTAATATCAGTGTTTTGATGGCAGTAGTGTCAGGGCTCTCACGTCATTGGATCTCTTGGCAGCATTGGACAAAATTGAACATGCCGTCTTGGTCAACTTTTTGGCAACTTTGGTGGTAGGGAGAACATTTTTCCATTGGTTTAGTTGTTTTTTTACTAATTATGCAATGAGGTAGTGCTTCTCCCTTTCTTTTCACACTCAATTTACCTTTTCTTTCTGAGGTCCTCATATCGCCTCCTTAAGCACTGCTATATTCAATGCTAGTGTCAGCTGTTTTTCCTGATTTACTATTAACTGATAAATCACTTTTGTCTCTGCTTCATTATATCTGTGGTTGACACCCAGATTTTCTTTCGTATTGATGAGGTGGTTTGACAGTCCCCTGCCCCAGTAAAGTTCCCTGCCAGCCATCCATTCCTGGATGCAGGCAAACTGTCTCTAGATCAATGACTGTTAAGCGGCAATCCAAATCTGTAAGGCTCAATCACAAGTTTGGACAACCACCTGGTCCAATATATTAGGTTGACGTCCTCTGGGTATTCAACTGATTAATAGGTTTTTGATGTCAGCACAAGTCCAGGTCATTTCAAAAGTCTTTTGTGTATCAATTTCTCTCAAGAAAATGCTCCCATTGCTAACTTATTCGGAGCGTTGTATTTTGATGGTATTGTTACTAGCCCATTGTTTAGATTTTTGCAACAGTTTTTTTGTCTTGTCCTACCTAGTACCTGATTGTTCAGTCGTGACAGCGTCAAAATGGATTTGCCCAACTTGCTCTCATTATCAATCCTCATCAGCACTTTTCTTCCAAGGTCTAGACAGCTGCGGCCTGTGCAGGTAAGAGCAATGGCTTTTATTTTTTTTATAATTAATACGTTAATAAAAGTTATTGTAATTTATAATGGCAATAGCTTAAACTTTTGTAAATAACTTTTGTGAAGATTATGTTCAGTGTATTTTATTGTGACGAAAATCCAAGAACAGAAGTGAAATATTAACATCTTTTGGTGACATTTGTAATATAGCTGGAGACATTGAGAGAACATATTTGAACCAGTTGTTGTTGAATGGTTGCACAGATTGATGCTGTGGTGGTACTTGAGTCTTGGTTACCTGGTAGCGCCTTAGTTTGCAGCTCTGCAGCATTACCCAGACCAGGAGTAAACGCCCCAGCAACCAAGCCAGGAGTAAACGCCCCAGCTCATCTGCTGCATTTTTGGCAGACTTGTCAGACCGCATGCAATTTATGTGTAAATAATTAAGGGAGAGGTGCTTTGGTGGAGCCCCTTCACTCGTTTTTTGGTCCAGTCTAGAATTACAATACATAAATACAGATTTCTAAGTATGCTTTCACCAAATTAGCTTGTTGTTTTCACAAGGTTTAAAAAACCTGAGCCCTGTAAATGGTTTGAAATAAAGGAGATGAAAGAAGTCAATTTGTTTGTTGTGTTTTGCTCAGCCCATCACTAAATATGTTTTCCATGCGCTCTGCTCCCTTAATTATCACACTGAATGAGTTGCTATTTTCATCATGTGGCTGAACCTGTAATCTGTGTGTAGCAAAGGGGTGCTATGCTGTTGGAAACCTTGCTGAAGCTGATAAGCTGGAGGGTACTTTTAATGCCAATATCGGAGTCTGTAATAGGACGGAATGTATGAAGCTCTGTGGTTATACTGAATAAGCAGCTACCTATGTTATGCCATCTATTAATGTAATAACTGCACTTTCACAATTGCTTTATTAACCTTCCTGCTTTCTCAAATGTGCTTGAAAATGCACGATTTTTCTTCTTTTTTTTCAAAATTTTCTTGGTAATCCCCCCAAACCCCCGCTACGGCGCTGTATGCAAATCACTTTGCGCCCCACCACTTTAAAATGTCACCCACCACCCCTGGCTCCTTGCCTTATCTTGGTATTTATTTCTTTGCCCAAGGGTCACAGTCTTTCAACATCTCTCATTGAAACAACAAACTTTTCTTCGGCTAATGGGTCCCTATGCTCTCTCTCAACCCCTGGGTGGTGGATTCCTAGGCATATTGTTAAAAATGTATACATTCCAGTACCATCCAATTGTTATGTATAGTGCAGAGTTTTAGGGTATTTCCAACTGTAAGGTAAACCAGCAAGAGGAAAACAGATTACTAAGGGCACTGCTTGCACCTCCCGCCCCTGCTGCCAATTACATTAATCATAAAGAACTAGGGCTGCCATACCTGGAAGATTTGATCCGCGTTTGGCCGGCCCTGCTCTGGTTATCAAAATGGGAAAACCCCTGAGTTTGCCCTAACAAGAGACATAATACTGGATTGCCTTTCCCTAGATAAAGTTTTGCAAATCCCCTGAATTAGTTATGTTAAGAATGTTTTTAATCATATAGGAATGGAATCCTTTTTCTGGGATCCCTCGACCTTTCAAAGGGATAAACGAGCATGACAGAGGCATTTTTCCAGCTTGAGAAAGTCCCAGCAGCTCAGGAGTCTCCAGGCATGTCCAACGGTCATAAGATATTTTGACTTATGCGACACTGATAAGATCACTAATTACCTGTGGACTGCTCGCAGCAGATGGGAACGTCCACTCTTATTTCGTTTTAGATCAGGCACCGTTAAGTACCTGTTCTGCTTTCCCCAAGACTACACACAGCATCTTGATTCCATATCTTGCCTGTGTGACGATGCTTCCAAACAAACTATGCCTTTTTTTTTTCTATACATTTTACTTGCATTAATTCAAGTTGTTTTAACCCCTATTTTAGCCCCTCCACTGCGCCGAACGTTCCGCGCTGGTGCGGAACGTTCTTTTGCGCGGGTGGGCTGGAACGTTCTGCTGACATGCGCAGCACTACCGAGGTAGTGCATGCGACGTCCGCTGAACGTGCCCCGTACGGAAGGGGTTAAAGCCGCACTGTTATGGCCTAAATCAATGCAGACCCACTCTTAGATTGATATTACTTTTACATAATGATGAATTGTCTTTTATTGTAGGCCCATTTTTAAAGGCTGCCACATGGACAAGATCTTCCATGCCCTGATGAGATATGCTGCTACAATTTGGTACTGTATTGAATGTTTTTCCTTTCTAGTTGAGGCATTTTATGTACTGGTTACATTTAAATTGTTATGATGTAAAATGTTCTTATCATTTTCTTTTCGTGAATACCTTTTATGGCTGCCACAATGCTGCAGAACAAAGTTTTTAATTTAATCAAAATGAATTGAACTTGTTTCCCTTAAGTTCTAAGTCAGGTACCATGTTAAATATGTTGCTCAAAATATTACAAAGTTTTGAAGACGGGATTATGGAACTAAACCATGTATCCTAGGGCAAACTGCTCTCCTCTTAAAAAATAATATTTAGATTAACATTTTTACAAGCTGTGGTTTAAAAAAAAATCTTTAACTAAATATTGGCATGGAAACGTTTGTTAAAGAGTGCTCAAAGTCATGTCTTGTATATAGAGATATAACATACCTCTCAAAAATGATATGCAGTATTGACCTTATGAACTCCAATATTTTTTTTTTAATTCTGGACTGGCCAGCAATCATCAGAGCAGGACCCAGGCACAGACAAAGATCCTCTACTGCAAGGCGAGCACAAGATCCACCAATCACCGACAAGGAGAATGAAGAAGACACTAGAAGGGAGAGTGTGCCCACCCAGAGACAAACATGATCTGTTACTAAAAAACTACAGGCAGAAGCTGTAGAGCTAACAGTGGGGGTGGAATATGTAGACACCATCAGCTAGGCATGTACTAAGGCTCTCCCTGGCCTTGAGGAAGATCAGACTGTAGTGTCTGAAAAGCAGACCCCACACCCTTTCTAACTCCAGAGGCCTGCATACCATCGAGGCCGCCATCTGCCCCACCTATACAGACTTCTTCTCCTCTTCCAAGACCCTATCCAGAATAACAACAACAGTTAAGGGACACTTTACACCACTGGAACCGCAGAGATCTCATGTGTTTGCCACTCCCTTCTCCAAGACTATGTCACTCTCAGGTATAAAATGAGGTAATTCAAAGGATTTCAGGGATCAATCTCTCAGGATATCCAGAACCTAGTTGGAGAAGTTCAGTTACTCCAAGAGTTGGTCACTGAACAACCTCATTACCTCATTGATTCCAGGCCTGTCTTTTCTGCTACATTATCCTGTCCCATCTCTTGTTGTGCTGCCTCCCAGTTCATCTGTGATACCTGTATCCCCTGCTAATCCTGTGTTTCTGTCTTCCCAGTGGTACCTGGTCCTGCCACGTTCAAGCATTTAACGTCAGTGCAATGATTATTTTAACATAGTTATGGTGAAATGTGAAACTGAGGATAGCCTAGAACTTTTGCCCCAAGACAGGAACTTGTCTGTTACACCCCTTCTGGTTTGAGGCTACGATTGTGCTATTGTTTTGGACAGAGGAATAGGTTTTGAAATGTTGATTTTTTTGTTTTACAAATTTAAAAAATCATTTTGAACCAGTTTGTTTGGACTATTTATTGGCATTTCTTTTTCTTCTGATTCTTTGTATGTAGACTTGTTTCCTAGATGTTTCCTGACATGTTTTACTTATGTGCCTAACCCATCCAAGTTTACATTTACCCTCTAAATCAAGGCTCCATTTTGTTTACTTTTAGCCATTCCCAAAGTCAGTTTTTATTCATCAAATACTTTTTTTTGCATTATTTCCAAATTTTATATTTATATCTAACATAGTTTAACATTTCAAATCATTGATATGTTTCTTGATTAACAGACTGTCATGAAAATTAAATGTTTATTTATTTTGGGGATCCTTTCAATGTAATAATGACAATTTTATTTGTAATTTAATTTGAAGGTCAACACAGAACAAAACATAAGTAACACTTACCTAGATAGTAATTTCTAAAATATAAACAGAATATAGATGAATAATAGACACTGGTGTTTTTAAGAAAAGGTAAAGAGTATGTTAGTTTTCAAAATGGTTTTCAGTGTGAATTTTAGGGATAGAGTAAATAAATGTAACAAGAAAATATTTTCTGGTGTTTATCCTTCTAAATTGCCTACAAACTATGGGTGATGAGTTTGTTTGAAAGTGTGCTTCTCTTGTGTATGGCTGAGCTTATGGTGGTGGAGGGAGAGGTGAACAAGGTGGTGGTTGTGATAATGGTGCAAGTAGTTGTGGCATAGATGGTAGATTTGAAGGTGTGGTGCCCCTTATAGGTTGAGGTGCATCTGTAGAATCTTGTGCATGAAATTGGCAGTGAAGAATTACATTGGTATGTTTTGTGTATTGCTTCTATCATCTTAACGGCCAAGGCATGTTACTTTCGCTCTCATCCCTCAAACTCTGAAGATGTTCTTGATGCACCTTTGCCATGTCTTGGTAACATTTCACAACACTAACTGAGGCGGTACAGGTCTGCCTGTCAATCATCCAAGGGAGTTTTTCAGGAGACAGCTGTCTCATAAAGAGTAGCCGCCATTGCATGAAGATCTTTTTGCACCGTGAACTGATATTGGAAAACATTATCTTCCCAGAGAGCAGCTATAGACAATGCAAATGCCCTTACCCCAAGTGCACGGCCATATGAAATGGCCAGCAGGTTGGCCATCATAGAGAGGGTTGCCCTCAGGGCAACTGTGGGAGGGGAATAGTGAATGGGAAACACCTGTTCCACACCAGGAGTGTTCTTTCTCTCAGAAAAATGAGATAAGACTTTAGAAATACACCTTCCTGGATGAGTGTGTTGGAGATTCTACAGATGTACATTTTAATTAAGTCCTGTGCAAGTTGTGTCTTGCATAGGCACAACATTCATCCATAGCTGATTAGTTTATGGCTGAGAACTGGTAATCCTCAGAAGTGATTTTAAAGGAGAGCTGCCGCCAGAAGTGGTCTTTTTGGAGATGTTATGTGTGGAGGTAACAATGTTCTCCTCGTCACATAGGTCTTCCTGCTCCTTGCAAGCTCCTGCTCCTCCTTCACCACTTCTTTTTGAGCAGTATTAGCCACTGAGATAGTTGCTAAGAGGAAGATTGCATTTTCTCCTTGGCTGCCCACCATTTCAGGTGCAATGTCCCCAGTACCTGCAAGAAGAATGAGCAAACTGTTGAAATACATTATTAAACAAGGCCTAGCTTTCTTAAACATGTGGAATGGATGTAACAAGTAGCTAAGCCACCCAGGTTTTTGAAGTAACCGCCAGTCAAACATTTTAAGTCATACAAAGAAGAAACTTTTTCATCAGAGGTCAAGAATGGAATGCATTCCAGGATTGATGTTTTGGTGAACCTGAGCCTACACTAGATTTTTCCTCTTCACCATAGGTCTTCAATGATTCAGGCACTGCTAGAATAGTATTCTTACACCAACCCTTTCCACACGTATATGTTTGTTGCAGGGTATTAGGCCACAGATCTTCGATTCTAGTTCTTATTTGTAGCTGGAGGAGCTTATTGGTCCAATCGGTGCTCCCATCAGCTCAGCCAGAATTCTAGACCATGAACACTGAGTTCCAAGATACTGACCCCTGGCATGTAATACTTGTCAGGGCTGTTTTTTGCGGGTGCCAAACAGTCCCAGTGCAATAAACTTGGACTAGTTAAATACCTAACTTCTCCCCACCTCAAGTCACTATGACTGGAACCCTTTACGACCGTTAGTCCCATTAAATCAGGAAACAGAAGGGGATATTTACAGTATGGGTGGCAGATGCAGGTCACATCTCAGAAATTGGCAGATAATCTGCCCCCCTTGTTTATAGTGTGTACCTGAATACACTCTCTAAATAGTTTAGATGGGACATCTGCCAATGTTTGACATCTGAAGAACTCTAAAAAACAATCTAAAGCCCAGATTTTCAAAGATCTCATGCAACGCAGCACAGAACCCAAAGTTGCTGCACTGTGTTGCATGACATGGATAGAGAATGACAGAGCCATATCTACAGAGATATGGCACTCTCCTTCCCTCTCCCTAGCGCAAGTGCACAATCAGGCAGTAGAGCGCCAAACACACACCTTTGCACCTTGGTGCAAGGCTGTTTGTGTGAGTCTAGCATAGGTTTTGTACTGGAAGGGTACCCTTTCCATAGAAAATACCATGCTTAGACTGACTTTACAACTTTTCCTCCTTTGTATATGTGCTGTAAGGTGCAGCACACATGCAAAGTCAGAAAAAAAAGGAGAGATGAAAGCATTTCTCCTTTTAATGCCTGCTTTCAAGTTGAGTTAAGTTTTGGTGCAAAACACTGTCTACTATTGTTAGTAGATAGGGTTTTACGTCCAAAACCATAGGTGGTAGTAGCATGGGAATACCCATGGACCACCCATGGAACACCCCTTGATGCAAACCAACGCAAATATCTATTTTTGTAGGTATTTGACTACGTTATACTTTGACTTGAACAATCCCTTTAGGCTTAGCATTGTAAGAGAAGCACTAAAAAAGGATGTGTTAGGGCTAGTCTTAACTCGTAGAAGATAAATCTTTGTGGGTCTTAAGATTTGCATTTAAACCATCAAAATACCATCATCATGTATGACATAGGATGTTGTACTCCTCTATATATGTCTCTTTCCCTTGGCAGCTCCTGTCAAAAAACATTCCCTGGTTTCGACTTTGCAACCAACAACACCAGTAACACCAGGGACATCCTGGAAGCAAGATTTAGACCACCTGTCAGTCAGGTAAGTCTAGGAACCTCTGATCTATACTTCTAGACTTCATGATAATTCCTTTCACTAACTTATCTTTTTTTTTATATAAATAGTTAAATATGTTTTTATTGGTGATGGTTGTTTCCCTTTCATGTATTTATCTCTAACATGCCAGTATTTGTGTTGAAGATCACATGTATAGTTTTTCCATAATCATTGAACATAATTTGTCCATGTACACCTGCTGGATCAGGTTTAGCAGCTGATGTCACCAGGATCATCCGGAAATGGAACATCTGTGGCTCAAGCTGGTGAGTTGATAGTGTTGAGTTATAATAATTCCATGCATGGATCAACCCTTTTTTTCTTGGGTTTATTTATGTTCACATGGTACTAAATGTATAATAGTTTTTCAGAACAATGTCAATTAAAGTAGCATGCAGACCTTTAACCACTTCTTGAATTCCGCAAGTAGCTGAAGATCTAGCTTTTTGAGTATTTCCACTAGGCCATAGGTTTGGCTAGACTCACACCTGCTCAGCACCAAGATACCCCCCCCAAGCTACAGTGCGTTCTACAAATCTGCATAACACAATTAATCCATTAACACATTTTACTAAATACTTTACTAGCTTCACTGAATCATTCACCAACTGCTTCCACACACCAGTTTCTTTCAAAGAATGAACTTCAATCAAAATGTCAGTCATATTATCACTATATCATTTAATGCTCATGCTGACCTTAATTACACAACACACACCACCTTCTTTGCTAAAATCATATCTAAAGGAAGCCTATTGTTGATTGCCATTGCACAAACGCAAACATTTCTTCATTCATTTTAGTTAATGCCCCTGCAGTATTAATAGCCAAACGTTCTACCAAACTAGACAACTTGCTAATATTATCATTACTACCATCATTGAAAACAACAGAAATAGGGTGAATTAACATAACAAATACATCCAAAATAGCCTGCGCCAGTCCATAATTCACTTTTTTATAATTCATTTCACTCATTTCATTTAATCAATTCATACAGTCTTAGGGAATATTGAAGCTAAATATCTAGAACCTACTCAATGATATGGGGTATTCAGACAAAATATTAAAATTAAAATATTATCCTACCAAAATATTGTGTCTTTAATATTGTGATATGGAAATATCGTCTGCAAAAATATCGTTGTCAAGAATATCGATTTTAAGGTAAGTAATATTGATTTTTAAAATATCAAAGTCATTAATATAGTTTACAAAAAACATAGATGTTTATAATATTGTATTTAAATTACTGTTAAGCATTTTTGTATATATTTTAAGTGTATATGATGTAAATATTTTTTATAATTATTGTTAATGTTTTTTAAAGTTGTTATATTTTTAGTAGTTATTAAATGTCATGTAATTCATTTTTGTGATTTTTAGTACTGTAGCTGGCTGTGGGTTTAGAGTGGTACAGGGAGGGAAGTAATTTATTTATAATAAGTTAATAATTAGCTTTTAATTAATATCATTTATTTAATTAATAATTAATTATATTAACTGTGCATTTTTTTATTTAAATTTTAGGTGCAAGTTGTGAGTTTTAAAGGGGCACATGGTGGGTAGTAATTTAATTTTAATTATGTAATCACTAATTGTTAACTAATATTAAATATTATATTTGTAATTAATAATGTTAATTGTGTATTTTTATTTTTTTATTTGTTTTTAAGTGCGGGTTGTGAGATATAGAGGTACAGGGTAGGAAGTAAATTAATTTTAAGTAATTAATATTTAGGCTTCTCATTAGGATGGCGGTCGGACTTAAGTCAGACCGCCATCCATTCGGAAAAGGGACCGCTCGACCACAAGTCGGCAGTCCCACAAGCCAAATTAGGATGCGGCCGCCACCACGGTAGTCGCAATGTCTATATTTATAATTCCGGTGGGTGCTGCAGGCTGCAGCATACGCCGGAGTACAAAATATAGACATCACACGGCCTCATACTGTAAGGATATGTAGGGGAGCACCATAGGCTCCTCCGACATGGGCCCCCAGGGCCCATGTCGGAGGCCTTGGGCAAGGGGGCCCGCTACTGGAGCCCAATGTCCCTTTCTGCCTGCCTCTTCATGGCGGGTTCACCGCCATGAAAGGGCCGGCTAAAAGGAACATTGTAATACCTAAGGAGGTACCTTGCAGGCACCACCACATTTGTAGGTATTACTTCACCTTCGACGGTCAGATCGGTGTCTCCGACTGCTACCCATCTGCCTGTCATCCTGATGTGGCAGGCAGAAAACAGCATTATAATGGCGGTGGGATTGCCACCGAAGGGCTGTCGGTGGTGGTCCCATCGTAATCAGGCCTGTGTGATCTAATTGATAATTAATTATGTTAATTGTGTAATTACATTTTTTTTAACTTAAATGTTAGTTGTGGGTTGTGTTTTTGTTGGGGGATAGGGTGGGAAGTAAATGAAATTTAATTAAGTAATAATTATTTTTTTATTGATAATAAATAATAAATTGATAGTAAATTATACTAATTGTGTAATTCATTTTTGCTATGTTAAATTTTAGGAACTTGTTTTGTGTTTTGTGGGGTATCTTGTGGGAAATAAATGAATTATAATTAAGTGATAATTAATGTTTGATTAATGATAGTTAGTTTGTTAATAAATATGTATGTTAAAAGTGTAAATAATTTCTAGAAATAACAAATAAAAAGGAGCGTTCAATTCTATACAGGATTATCTGTTACAAAATCAACTGATAGTTAAACTGTTCTCCAGCAAAAGATCAGGTAGTCATGATGTGCAAATAAAAGTTATTCAGGAGTCATGCGAGTTGCTTTTATTCCAATTTTATTAAAAAATTCCAATTTGACAGAAGCAATCCATTTGGCCCAACCAACGAGTTTCGTCCCTGTGGGACTTCATCAGGGCTTGATCAATATCCCAAATTTGGCATCCACCCAGTGTTGGCTCCTGTTATCTCATAAATCCTCATAGATACAATTTTGTACCACTAAATTACGTGTTGCGCTCCCATCTTATCTTCATCCTTTCTGCTTTCTGGTTCGAATGTCCTATGAGTTCACGCCTCTCTATTGCTGGAGAACAGTTTAACCATCTGTTGATTTTGTAACAGACAATACTGTATAGAATTGAACGCTTCTTTTCATTTGTTACTTCTTGACCTTGTGTTGGGGTGGCCTCTTGGCAATTGGGTCACAAAAGTAGAGCGCTGGAGGAAACAGAATTGGTATTAATTACACACCAGTGCACCATTTTGAACCCACATCGCCAGTGTGCCCTTTTCTAGTATTTAGTTTAAATATATATTTTTTTATTATTTTCATACAGAATACAAGCACTTCCATTGTTACAAGGTTAGCCGAGATGAGTATTTTTAAAGTTAAGTTTTAGGTGTGGGTTGTGAGTGTTGCAGGGGTATAGGGTGGGAAGTAAGCAAATAAAAATTATTTAATATTTTTTTGGTAAATAAATAATTTTTATATAAAATTAGTTATTTAAATGTAACATATTTTAGTATTTTAATTATAATAAGATTTGTAGTTATTTATGAAATGTGTTTAACATTGTAATATGTGTTTATGTTGTATAATTTTTTATATAAAATATATTTGTATTTCTGTTTTTTACATATTTATATTTGTATTTGTTTACTATGATTTTGAAATAGTTTTATTGTGTTGAAGAGAATTTATGTGAGCGAACATTTGCTCTTCCAACCCACTTGGGATTTAACAATGTCCGTGTTGGGGAAGCACACCATAACTCACTGAAGTAATACAAGTCAAGTACTACAGGAGCCAGCAGGCAGTGCGTCTGCATACGCGGGTCTCGTGATGATTACCAGATGCTTGAAAAATGAGGGTGTGGCTGCCTAGAGACTCTTTGCCCATGACTAAGTGCTGGTATGCACGAAACGCAACGGGAGTGTTATGAAGGGGAACTGATCTGTTTTTCACGCTGCAGCCTTCCATAATAAATGCGGTGAAACCTACCTTCTGTGAGTGGCTTCCTGGAGAGGGGATAACTTTTTTTGTATATATATATATATATATTTCCACTAGTCTCGAAGCCCAGCTTGGCATCCGCTTTCGCTGATCGACGAGAATTCGAAAAAAGCCACAAACTCGGTGATTCTCGTTCCAGTGAGTTTATTGTGCATTCAAACGCCCACCAGTCGCCATGACGCGTTTCGCCTCAGCCGAGGCTTGATCACATGTCATGTCAAGAAGGAGGAAGTGACATATATAGTGTGATAATCACATGGGCAGTACTTCCACTTTTAAAATTTAAAGGGATATACACCAATTCACAATTAATGGAGAAAACAAAATTTAGAGCATAGTGCTCTCATCATTTGTTGGTTCAAGAATGCATTATCAAAACAAATACGGCATTTCATCACATATGTCCATTTTGCTGATCGCTTTCCATGGATATTGTTCAGGGTAAGAAGGCATGCATATATATAAAAGGGAAATAACCCAATAAGAATATTCAATACAAAAAACAAAGAAAAGAAAATTCTATTTCTTTAAAAATATGTATAGATCCATATCCTAATTTCATATATTTACACCCTATTTACAAGTATCACATTGACTCTATTTTGCCACAAAAGACAGACTGAATCTAGCCCTTTGCTAATCTTTATATGGGTATAAATACCCTTGGCATGTTCAGGTCATTAAGTATAAAATTGCAACCTTCAATTCATATGTTTTAATATCTAACCCTTTTACGTTGTAACCTGATTAATTATCAGAACAATATCACAATTGGACCAGAACCAAACCTCAATTCTCCATTATATCACCTAAAATTCATGTTCATACCCATTCTCTACTATGTGCTTCCTCGGGGGTCATTCAATTTATGATAAAGTGACAGTGCATTAAAATTGTATCTATTATTCAAAATAGGAATACAAATATTCAGAGGCTGCTTTATATACATATTTACATATAATTTCATTTAGCTCTAACGACAGCCGGTGTCCTGCAAGAAAATTCTTAAAAAGGAACCATAGATCATCCAAGACATGTGTAAAGGTCCTCACTATGGTTCAATCCCCCAGGCTGTTTACTATTTAGTTCGAGGATGTAGCGTGTTTCTAAGAGACGAAGTTTCCCATCTCTATCACCTCCCCTCTTTAATGGTAATACAGTATCAACCAAATAGTACTTTAAAAGATCTGCATTACTTTGATGGTGTTTCTCAAAGTGTCTGGCCACGGGGTATGCCTGATCTTTCCCAATGATCGCTCGTAAATGTTGGAGGATGCGCTTGTGAGCCGGGAGACGAGTACTCCCCACATACTGTAGGCCACAAGGACACACTAATACGTAAACAACATATTCGGTCTTGCACCCCAACTTCTGTCTAATGGCAACAGGAGTGTCATGAAAAGGACTGATAAAATGGGTCTTATTTATGCCATGTTTGCATGCCTTGCAGCTCTGGCATTTCTTAAATCCAGTGATACGTTCCCACCATTTTTTGGGAACGTCCATGGTGCTACTGACAATGGCATTGCCTAATGATGGAGATTTCCTAAAGGTGATATCAGGTTTGTTCTTCACCAAATCTCCTATTATGGGATCACCCCGAACCAGATTCCAATTCCGTGAAAAGATCTTACGTATTTCACTGTGTTGTTGACTATACGTAACAATGGCTCGACACTGTACTCTCTCCTTAACTATAGGCTGACTTTCAGCTAGGTCACTGTCATCCACTGGATGAATTCCTAGTAGTTGCTCTCGGGTAGATTTGTTAGTTTTAGTTATAGCAACTTCCACCAGCTTTTTACTGTACCCCCTCTCCAAAAAGCGTGATCTACACTGCTCCTGGGCTAATCTGCATTCAGACTCAGTACTGCAGATACGTTTAATGCGCAGCATCTCCCCATAGGGGATGCTGCGTATCAAATGTTGGGGATGGCTGCTTGAAGCATGCAACAATGTGTTACCGGCAGTAATTTTTCTATGCAGTCTCGTCTCCAATTTATTGTTCAGTCTATCAATGTAGACTTCTACATCCAGAAACTGCACTGAAATATCACTAATTGACGATGTAAATTGTAAATTCACATCATTAGTATTGAGTTTAGCAACAAATTCAACAGCACTGTCCATTGAACCACTCCAGACAAAAAACAAATCATCTATATATCTGAGGTATAGTTGAATATTTTGTTCAACGATAGTCCTGTGCTGTCCCATGAGGGTCTGCTCCTCCCACAGCCCCATGTGAAGACACGCAAAGCTGGGGGAAAAGCAAGACCCCATGGCAACCCCCCTAAGCTGTTGATACGCTTGGCCACCAAAGGAGAAGAAATTTTGCTGCAAACAAATTTGTAACATCCCCATGAGCATTCTGTTGTGTTCAATGTCATGCATAGGGCGTTTATCAAGAAAAAATTGAACTGCCTTCATGCCATCCATATGTCTTATAGAGGTATAGAGAGAACATATGTCCAGTGTCATTAATATATAATCTTCTTTCCACTCCAGTTGAGACAATTTGCACAAAAAGTCAGTAGTATCTCTTATGTAAGAGTTCAGTCCCTTCACCCACTCCTGTAAAAAATAGTCAATATACCTTGAGAGGTTTTCTGTTGCACTTCCAATCGCCGAAATTATCGGCCTACCTGGTGGGACCCGGGGATCCTTGTGGACCTTCGGCAGAAGGTAAAACGTGGGTATCACAGGAAATTCCTTTTTTAGAAATTTGAGTTCGTCTAATGTGATCAACCCACTACTCCGCCAGCCAATAAGTTTGCCATTGAGTTCGTTCCAGGCTGCTCTAATCACGGTGATGTTGGTTTTGCGGTAACAGGATGTGTCACTCAGTTGTTTATCTGCTTCTGTTAGATATAGCTCACGCCCCCAGAGGACGATATTACCACCCTTGTCCGCTTGTTTTACCACCAACCCTTCGTTGGTTCTCAATTTTTTGATTAGTGAGTTATAGCACTGGTTCTGTCTTGCAATGGCTTGGCTTTTCTTATTTGTACTGATGTACAGTTTTTTTAGGTCCTCCACTATTAGTTCCTGGTAGATGTCCAGATTGTCATGGACAGAGATTGGATTAAAAGTTGATTTGGGCTTGATATATATATATATACACCAGCAATCTTCACCACCTCCGAACAAACGGCGAAATGAAGACACGGACCCCAGGCTGTCGGCAAGGTAGATTTATTTGCAACCTCTCAACGGGCGACGCGTTTCGAGCAACAAGTGCTCTTGTTCACACACCGTACATCCGGTCAGCTGACAATTTATATATTTTTTAAAGTGATGCTCCACCCCACTTGTGAATCACATGGTCACATAATGAACATAGAAAGAATACTTAATATAATTCATAGTGAAATCATTATAAGAAACACATGGTACATAAAATATATTACGGCATAAATGCCATATCTCACAAGAACTATGTGTGGTAAAGGAATGATGCCAAGTCCACTTAGTAGTTAAGATCCTTTATTCAGGTTCCTTCCAGGTTAGATAGACAAGTTAAGTTGTAATGGAAACCCCACCAGGAGCCAGCTGTAAGCAGCTCAGCCTCAGATGACCAACTGCCACAGTAAGTAATAGACAGGCACAGTGAGCTAGAGGAACACCCTGGCATTCCATGACGTCATAGATAACACAGTACAATCTAGCCAGAGAAGAACAGTGGAGAGGACATTTACTACACTATGCATCAAAATAATATTTGATGCAACTTTGGGCCTTTAGTAAATTGTAATTTCCTGAAAGATATATCAAAGAATATATAGTTGTATCTAAGAATACATAGTTTCGGCTAAAAAAATAGCACTCAAAAAAGTAATATATACAAATACAAATATATAAACAGGTATCAATATTATTTATATATATATCTATACTACTATTATAAAGAGAGAACTGTGTCCTTTGAGCCAGGTAAACTCGAAAAGTACACCACCAATCCAAACACCCAAGACATCTTTGAAAACCTCAGGGCAAGCAGAAGGACATAGGCTATATAAAAAGAAAAAATATAAGTTCTTTAAAAAATTTAGGAATAAAAAAAAGTAGTCCCTTGCAAGTAGCGCCGGCCGTGACGTGCGTGATGACATCGGGAGCGCGGGGAGGAGCGGCGTTCAGGAGCAACAGGAAGAGCGGCGGACATGAGCGTGGGGAGGAGCTGCGGACAGGCGGGGAGTAGCGGCGAGCGGCGGACAAGTGGTGAGGAGCGGCGAGAAGCGGAGGAGCAGTGGAGCGGTAAACTCAGCAGCGCGGGGAGGAGAGGCGGCTGAGGTAAGTCAAGCAGCCACGGCTGCGCACCTAGGGACAGGCAGAGGGACAGGCGGGGGCCATGAGTGCTCGCAAGCCTTTTACTCAAAGTCGGGACGTCGGGGGAAACAGCGGACAAGAGCTGCGGGTGCGCACCAAGGGACGGGCGGAGGGATGGGCGGGGGCCATAAGTACTCGCAAGCCTTTTACTCAAAGTCGGGACGTCGGGGGAAACAGCGGACAAAAGCCGTGGGTGCGCACCGAGGGACGGGCGGAGGGACGGGCGGAGGGACGGGTGGAGGGACGTGCGGAGGGACGGGCGGGCAGGGGCCATGAGTGCTCGCAAGCCTTTTCCTCAAAGTCAGGACATCGGGGGAAACAGCAGACAAGAGCGTGGGCAGAAGCGGCCAGGACCAACAAAACCGGAGCAAGGGAACACTGTAAGTACACTCTGCTGCTCCTGGCCGCTCTGCTGCGCCTCTCCTGCTGCGATGCTGCCCCCAGCCCCCTTTGCCCCGGGCAACGCTGGGGCGGGCTGCTAGTATATATATATATATATATATTATATATATATATATATATATATATATATTCAAAACTGAATCCTGACCGCCAAACGTGGCGGAAACAGCAGGCGCGGACCTCTTCAACAATCAGCAGTGCTTAAGCACGAACAAAAGCCACAGCACGAAAAGGCGTTTTCAAAAATCCATATTTAATTTGCAAAAGAATGTAAGAGCCAGTGCCCTCCCTGACGCGTTTCGCTCCGCAAGCGGAGCTTGATCACATGACGCGTCAGGAGTAGGACGTGCATTAAATTAACATTAAAAGCCCAAGCGCCTAAAGAAACAGGACGCAAGGGTGGCAAGAAAGCAAATGAACGTTCAAATCAACATTCAATATATATATATACAAAATGTAGATTGATCCATTTTGACGTTGTCGCTCATCATGTAGCGTGGTGCGATTCCATTCGGCGGGATCCAGACGATTTTATATCCACAAAAGTCAGTCAGTTACGAACTGAAATAAGGATGCACTCACTCATGTGTATATTTCAAAAAGCTTTACAGCGGCTTTATTTTCCTGCCACTCCCAACGCGTTTCACCTCCTCCAAAGGCTTGTTCACTGGATGAGGTAACCTGACAAATTGCTTTCTTTTATGTTTAGCACACGTTTACTTCCTGTGGTTTATTTAAAGTGCATTGTGGTCAGTGAAGTTCTATGGTATAAAAAGTGATATGCTTTAAGTGCTAAGCGTCAAGTGAAAATTTAAAAACAAATGTGACGCATGCAGATTTCACTTGATAGGTATGACAATTCTAATTTCTACACTTTGGTGTGTGTGTTGGTGTTTGTGTCAACTACTGTCAATTGCCAATTAATTACAAACAGTATTTCAAAGGTTCATTTTCTGTCCTTTCATTAATTGTTCATTTTGCTGCTCTCTGGTGAGCTAGAATGAATTTTCATTTTAATTTTTACTCTCTGGTGAGTATATCATCTTGGTTTTCAAGCATCATTTGATTAAGAGAGTTTGTGATGTTTACAAGTGGACATAAAGTTCCTCGTTTTGGTTCAATCCTCTCTGGTCCAGGGTTCTGAAGGTTATAATGTGTTTAGCCTCTTTCTGTTGGAGGGTTTTCAGCCGATCTCCCCCTCTTTCTGATGTTGGAATTTGTTCCAGAACACAAAATCGCAGGGCCTCCCAATCTCTGTTGTGACATTTCTCCATATGTCTGGCCACTGCATTCATGCGGTCTTTGTGAATTGTGGCTCGGATGTGTTCTAAGATACGTTTCTTCGCTTCAAATATTGTGCTTCCTATATATCTTCTGTGACAGGGACATTCGATCATGTATATCACAAAGGAGCTTTTGCACGTCAGATGTTGTCGTATCTTCCAGGTCATGCCTTTTTTGATAGAGACTTCCTTTTGTGGAGTTGCGATTTTGCAGGTTTTGAATTGTTTACATGGCCAGAAACACTCTCTCTGTAACCGTGTTTTGTTAGTGGCTTCCTTAAAATGATATCTGTCATGGTTGTGTCCATTTTCAAAATACCCCAATGTTTCCTGATGATTTTGATCAGTTTTTTGTTTTCTGCACTATATGTCGTGATTAGTCTGATTTTGTTTTCTTTTTCTTTTTCTTTTTGATTGTGCAGAATTGTTCTTCGATCTTGATGTATGACTTAGTTTAGACATCTTGTGACTACCTTTTTGGGGTATTTTCGGGCAAGGAATCTGTTGCTTGCTTCTTTGCTGTTTCTGAGAAATTCTTGGATGTTGGAGCAATTTCTTTTGAGTCTTAAAAATTCCCCGTAGGGAATGCTCCACTTCAAGCTTTCATCGTGGAAGCTCTCCCCATGCAATGTGGCGTTGGTTGCTGTAATTTTTCTATGCAGTGTGGTTTGTAGGGAGTTATTCTCAATATATATCTCCGTATCTAAGAATGTGACTCTCTCTGAGCTTATGTCATACGTGAATTTCAATTTCGCTGGAGAGTTGTTTAATTTCTCAAAATATGTTTCAAATTCCTTATCAGAGCCATTCCAGATGATCAGCAGATCGTCTATGAATCTGAGCCATAATATTGTTTTCTCTCTCCACTCGTAGTTTATGGTGTTCCATGCTATGTGCTGCTCGAACCATCCCATGGTGAGGTTCACGTAATTAGGTGAAAATATAGAACACAAAGAACACAATGCAATGCTGAATGAGATGATCTCATTGTGTCTGAATAATAACGTTTTCCTATTCAACAAGCAAATCAACAAACAGCTAAGAGGCTTGCAATGGGGTTTTCGTTTTCACCTAATTACATCTGAATCAGAGGAGGTGAAAATAAAACATCAGTTAAAATTCAAGGTATCTTAAAATGACAAGCAGTAACAGATGCTGCTAATCAGCCTAAATATACAGCAAGTGCTTCATTACCATTGTGGCCTGATGGTTGCAGAGTATGGTATTTTATTATCATCCTGGACTCCAAACGTCTTATCTCTTTGAGTCTGTCTTTCCCTCTATCCCGTCTAGTGATACAGTCCAGGACAACAAATGACAATAGACTTGTGTTTTGTCAATGATCTGAAAAGAAATGGTATGCAGTGGGATACTGTCTGTCGTTATGAGTAATCGCCCTCAGATGCTCCAGCACCCATGTTTTGGCTTTATGGATGTTACTGCCAATGCAGTACTTTTTGCAAGGGCATCTAAGGGCATAAATCGCATACTCAGTATTACACAATACATTTTTCGTGATTCTGAAAGTACTACAATTAGCAGACAGTCTAACCACCTTACAGTTGGAGCTGTACTTACAGGCCTTGCATCTGCCACTTACAAAAAACCCTTGTACAGCCCCACTCTGCATTTTGGTTGGTTTTGGCAAAAGAGCAGGACACATCATGTCTTTAAAGGAGACTGTGCTTTTCTATAAGTAACCTGCGGGGAGTCACCTACGTATTTCTCCAGATCAGAGTCAGTGTGTAGAACATTCCAGAATTTGCCTAGACATTTTCTCATATCATAAGACTTATTATTGTATGTGGTAATAAATCTTATATTGTTCGACTCTTCATCTTGTGAGTCACTGTCTTTGATCAATAACAGTTCATCCCTACTTCACGCTTTGACTTTTTTACATGCCGACGCGATGCATGCCTCACTGTATCCTCTTGCCTGAAATCGTTTAATCATAGTTCCTTTTTCTTCAATGTTTGCTTCCTGGGTACTGCAATTTCTTTTTGCTCGCAGTAACTCCCCATAACAGATACTCCTAATGAGGTTTTTCGGGTGGCAACTGCTGCATGTAATATACTATTACCTGCTGTACTTTTATAGTATAAAGTGGTCGCAATTATTTCATTTTGGCCTCTAACATAACATTGAGGAATTCAATTTTATTCACACTCAGTTGACATGTAAAAGTCAAATTTAAATCATTGGAATTTAATGTAGCCACAACATTTTCAGCTTCAGTTTGTGTGCCCTTCCAAATACAGAAAACATCATCAATGTATCTGGCCCACATTTTCACGATTTTGATAGGTTTCCAGGACCCGGACCACCTGCTCCTCCCACCAGCCTAGGTAGAGACACGCAAAGCTGGGGGCAAACAGATGCCCATCGCTGTCACGAGGACCTGGCGGAATACCTGGTTGTCAAAAATAAAAAAGTTCTTTGTGAGGCATGTATACATCATATCGATCAGTATTTCCGTATGAAGAAGATAAGATAATGATCTTTCTCAAAGGAAATGCCTATAGGCATCGCTGTCCTGAGGACCTGGCGGTATACCTGGTCGTCAAAAATAAAAATTGTGATTGGTTGTGATGACACTTGTCATCAAAGGTGGGGGGACTGATAGAGCGTGATTGTACTCTTTCATTTGTAGAGGTGCATATAATCACGAGTAGTTTGCACCTGCATTTATTCTTTTGTCGAGGTTGGCTATTAGAATGTGAAATGTAATAACGTGTAAAAGTAAAGTGATAGAGATGCTTTGTGCAATGTGGAGAAATTAACATGGTAATTGTGTTCTAAATGGAGAAAATTCTAATGCTTGTTTATAAATGACTAATGAGAATGAGTTTACTGTCATGTAATATATTGATTTAAATATATACAAACTGGGTGTTCATGCATATGCGTGTTTAATGAAGTACCATGGTGTTTCTTATGTTAGCCGATTTTCAGTAGGCCTTATCCGCCTTTCCCTGGCTCTCAAAAATGGGTTGTTCATAACATTCATGTGTATATAGAATCTTTTTCTTTCTTATGTTTCTGCTGCAGGTGGAGAAATTCATCCTTGTTAGTTAGAATGATGCTTTTGTTTTAGGAGTTAGGCTTAGGGAGGAGAGGATACATTGAACAAGTGTTGCTGATAATGTGAGATGGTGTTCTTTCTCACTGGAGAAGGCTTGGAAATCAAGGTCATTGAGCCAGAGGCTGGGAATATCGAAACTAAATTGAAAATCACCTACGAGGAAGTGTCCAGCTGGATGAGGCGATTGCATGATGTGAAATAGGTGGGCCCTAGGATTTTGGTGTTGGAATTAGGGGCAGTGCCCAGGGGGTTCAGTTAGGAGAGGAGATTCATTGGAGAGAGAAAGAGCATCTTAGAATGAGCTCTGTAGTGTTTATGTTTCCTGACCGATTCAACGTGAGTGCAATTCTCAGGAAGTCTTCATGTGCTGACACCTTTTGCACTTGCCTGGGGAATGCTAAGTAGGGATGTCCCGTTAGTGGTAGTCTAGGGACAGACTAATGCTTTTTACTTACAAACCTCCAATGAGGACTACTGTTGATGTTGGGGCAGTCATTACCTGCGTTCTGATTTTGGAACTTTTCATTCTTTGTATGCTTCAGAGACTGAACTGTGCCCATAGGTTTGGCTTTGTATTAGTTCTGATTTATTATTACAACCTCATCTTGAGATGCCTGTATGTCCAGTTATATTTGCCCTTGTAATAAACTAACCAACTTAGAACCTGGAGTCTGTGATTCTTCGGAGTCATGCATTATTGGGACTGTAAAATATGATAGGATAAGTTGCTTCTCCCCTCTACAATTCCAAGCAGGTACCAACAGTCTGTCGACAAGGGGTTCCAGAGCATCTCCAGAAAAGGGAGCAATTTCTAATGTAAGATTTAAACCACTTGGAAACATTCCCATCAAAGCCAATATGGTCTTTAAACGTCTCCACAAGGATATGATATTTGACAGTATCAAATGCCGCTGAGTAGGATGAGTGACAGAAGTCCATATTGTCTGTGATGCTGAAGTAACATCCACTATTTGCAGGATGGCTGTCTACGTACTTCAGTGTTTGCTGACCCAGAGGAAAACTCATCCAGTAGAATATTGTCATTAACAAATTATTTTAGTTAATGTTTTACTCACCTTTCCAGCATATTGGCCAAAAAAGGGAGCCCAAATATGGGGCAGTGGTTGTTGAAGTTGACTTTTTGAAAGCAGTTGTTTTATATTACACACGGAGTCCTTATGCACATTTTTTTGTTTTTTGATTTGCTGAGGCCAAGTGACTGCACGTGAGGATCATAAAGAACCAACAGCCTTATGCACTGTGCTCCCATCCCCTTCAGTATACTAGGTTAGTGTGTTATCAACTGTATTCATGGAGGACTGGCGACTTGATGAGAATCAATATGGATATGTGTGGAATGTGCATCTAAAATTCTCATCTTAGGAGACTCGAAATTGAATGTTATTGACTGGGGAGTTTTACTCAAGTATTGAAATATATTTTATTGACCATGAGGTGTAAAGCCTTGTTCGATCATTAAACAATGAACAAAGATCAATGGGGTTCTGTTCGGAGGAAGATGGCGAATTTAGACCAGCACCACCGAAACGCTGCATCCATGAACTTTTTAAGAATTACTGTTAACACAATGCAAAGTGTGTTTGGGTGAATATGATTTTGAGTACTCTGCTTTAATGGATATGTAATGGAATCTGTGACTAGTAAGTTTCATATAATACTTGACAATTGAGTCATTAGAGGGATTCGTTGGAAAAAATGTGTTTTCATAACATCTTTGAAGATTTTGGTTATAATAAATCACAGTCAACTTTTTTAGTTTTCTGAGAATGTTGGTTCTTGTGCACCGGTTTCACTCCCTTTATATCTTACAGGAGTTCTTGTTTTAGGAACGTTATTGTATTTACTGTCAAAGATTGGGACATCTTCGCTGTAAAATGAACGCCACTAGTCTATTTCCAAGTACGCTAGCCAGAGACAGACGCGCGCGGGCACATACACAGACATCTGCAGCAGTCACATTAAACAAATGAACTTTCTCCTGTAACAGTGCATTTCCCTAAGATTCGTTTAACTTGCATTTTTTTGCATGTAATTTGTGTGCCTTATGTTTCATAGGAGTATAAGGCCAACAAAATGTTTACGTAATGATTGGTTCTTTGTAGCCACAGATGTACACCGCCACCACCCTCATGATCCTACTGCCCTCTTGATCAAAGTTCCCAGGGCACAGGTCGGGGGTACTGTACACGTGTGTACACGGCGTTCACCCACTATTTTCACTGGGTGGACGCTGTCCACCCTGCAAGAAGTGGGCCTCACTGAAATGTCCTGAATTTGTCCCGGTGTAATTTTCATCCACAGGGACACATTCAGCAGCAACCGGGCACCGTGCCTGCTTTCTTTCAGGAAAAACAAATAACAATATCCCAACAGGTAATATTCGGTAGGCAGTTACATATGTATGTAAAAAGCATTACACAAACGGAAATAAAAGAGACAATTATTCAGTTGGTCTTGTGTCGTTATTCATAATGTATTTAGAAAGGAAATATTATACAGGGTCATAATTATACAGTTGAAGCAGCACTGTATTTAGACAAATCATATGACAACCGAGAATATACTTGGTGCTCAAAAAGTGTACAAGTGAACAGTGGCGACGCAAGTGGTAAGGTGGACAGCTTGCTTTCTTTCAGAGCAGCAACGTGCGGGCGGTGAGGGGGCTATCATATTTCAGACTCCAGCTGGGCCGATAACAAAGGACGAGTTTAAGGGCCATCAGGCCTCCCTTTGGCCCACTATCCTAGTAGGGAGCATTCTGAGACTCACACCTAGATGCAAGGGAGGGGAAACAAAGGCACAGAGGTTTACCTCTTCACAAATACTTAAGAGAGGCATACTATTCACTTTGTTTAATCCCTGTATATAAGAGCTATGCATGCACTGTAAGAATGTCAACTGTGCTGGTCTGTCTCAGTATTTACAAAAATAAATGTTTAAATACCATTATTTTATTTCTTATAGGCACTAATCATCCCAATGCAGGGTCTCAGAGAGCTTTATATCACACATGAATAGTATACATTGATAATACATCGTATACGGATGTATGACGTTACAACGCATGCTTTTACCACGCATGCTGTTACTACGTAGTTTTTACAACGCATACCATTACAACGCATAGTGCTTTGGGGTGCTGGATAGTGAATAGTTTACTTAACTATTCCAACTCCAGTCCCCGTGGACACTAGGGAAGGTGTTGGATAGTAAATTAAATCTATTCCCTATCCTAGAGCGCCCCCCAGCGCAATGCGTTGTAATGGTTTTCGTTGTAAAACCTGCGTTGTAATAGCACTGCGTGGTAAAAGTTGCGTTGTAAAGGATGTTTCCCATCGTTATTTACTCCCAGGAGAAAGAACCCTCTTTTTGTTAGATTGTTTCCCATCGTATACATTTGTAAATCAATATACATGATGTGTTAAATAAGACAGTGAAGGATACAAGGCGAAGGAGTCATGTCCTTTATAGCTCACTGTGGTATATTAAAAGGATTAAAATGTATGTATGAACTGCAAGGAACAAAATGATCTCGGTGTTAAAAACAGTAATCCACTTACCTAGCTACATCAAATGAAAATCTGTCATCTGCATGTTAGATGATGTGCTTTGCAGGAGACACATCAACCCACAATACTACTTTGATTCAAAACCTGGACTAGAGAAAACACAAATCTCTCCAGCAAACGTGTTACCCTCCAAAATTATCTTACCATTATTATTGTCCCTTGGGATTTACTGGCCACACAAATATCTGCAGCAGGTGCCTTAACCCCATAAGGTATTTAACAATGCAGACTTTGTAACTAGTTAAACAGAATATATGTACTGCCACATTTCATTTCTTCGTGGTAGAGTTTTACAAAATAAATGTGTAAGTTGAGGCCCACATTTTTGTTGTGTTGGGGGATGCGTCACATTTTTCGCACAACCCCAAACAAACGCTAATTTGTTAAATTTCATAACGACCTCAAATATACTCATGATAGACCTGCGAAACATATTTGTGAGGTGTTAAGATCTAATGTCACTCCTTGTGATGTCACTTCCTGTGAGGTCATGGGTTGTGATGCCACTTCCTGTGATGCAGCACTGTGATGTCACGCTGTAATGTCATGCGTCATGACGTCACTTGCATACTGCCTAACTTAGTTAGTACCCCCACTTCTTTTTTTAGGAATTGTGCCCTGACAGTTCCCATACTTACTTTATGTATGCACAGCAACCGTTGCAAAAAAAATATGACTAGCAATGCAGTTAGTAAATATCTTTCAGCATGCTGGATACGTATTTTCTATTGGTCAAAGTGCGTGAGGAAAACTTTCAGTGCGCCAAGAAAACACCGCTGACTTGCCAAAAGTAAATCGTCCTCTTGCACATGTGTACAAACAACATAAGAGCATAGAAATCTGTTAAAAAAAATATGACACCAGATGTCTTCTGACGCCACCTTAAAATATATTGCTCCCAGCCCACCTTAAACCCATCTCATTGGAGGAAACGCCGTGGACGAGTCCATTTGACAGCACCTACTTTTAGGTCGTTCTAACGGGATAATCCCGATACATTTTGATTTTGAACAAGGATCGGGAAGGCTTTGGAAAAGAGTATTGCGTTTTACGTGCATTCAATAAATGTGTTTGCGTGGATAAAGGGGTTAACATAGAGAGGCTCAGACCAGGCTCCCCCTGCTCTGGAACCATGCTATTTTTAGTATCAGCTGTTGCAATATAAAGAATCTTTAGCGTAGAGCGCCGCGCACTCAGTGCATGTCAGTGAGAGTGGATTGCACTGGGTGTTCACTCACTCAGAGAAGTAAAGGATGCTCTGGGATTCTCGTGCAGGACTCTGAAGAGATCAGGGGCTGGGAGATAGGAGGGGGGGTGTTTTGGGAGAACTGGGTGTCAGGGGAAAGGTTAGGGGGCGGAAGGGGGCAGCCATCTCTTAGCGCAGGGCACAGGGAGGGTCAGAGGACGCGGGGACCTGAGGGACAACTTCCGTGCTGCCGGGGGCGGCGACCGTCACTGCCTCGTCGCGGGACACTGAATCTCTCGGAGCAGGAAGCCGCGAGGGAAGGAGAGTGCATCTCAGCAGAGGAGGGAGGCCGAGAGCTGTCTGATCTTAGGTGCAGGGAACAGTGAGGACCCGGAGACTGCTGCCCCAGGACAGTGGGGAGCGAGGGGCGCGGAGCATCCGAGGAGCCGAGAGGACGGCGGAGAATCACTCCTGTGGCCCGGGAGTGTCCAGAGCGGTAAAAGACAGTGCTGGGGGCGAGCTCATCCCTCGGGCCGCGCAGGGCACCTCGGCTAAGGGGGCGGCGAGGGGCCAGGGTCGGCGTCTCCCGGTGCGGGCAGCCGAGGAAGCAGGGCACGGGCATCACTTGAGAACAAGGCCTGGTTCCTGGTTCTGTCGCCGACGGGAAGCTGGACCGTTCGACGGACTGAACTGGAATCACTGTCTCCAGTAGGTGCCTAGAAGGGCATACAGCGCTTCACGTAAGCAGCGGCGTCCCACACCTCACTGACCATGCGGGGTCACTGCTAGGAGCTGCCACCTGTGTCCGGTGAGTGGCGGGCATCCTACTGTGGTTGGTACATTACTGGGTGGTGATGAGATGGCATGGGGAGGGCAGTTCGGCAGCATGTGGTGTGTTAACCCCTGCTCATAAGGCTGTAATGGATTAATTGGGATGGTGTCCTCGTCAAGACGGTTGGTGGAGGGTCAATTGTGGTTGCTTTGCACGCTCAGTGCTTTTCTCCTTGTGTCACATGGATAGCACATAATACGTTGTGTGTTTCTCGGAAGGAGTGCACAATTTGTGTATATTCCAGATAAAGCGTGGCATTTGTGTGTACGTGTTTGTTCACGAGAAACGTCTTTGTGTGTTCGCTGTGGTGTCTTTATTCTTCTTGTGTGTAGCTCCTATGGAACACGTCCAGGGACTAATGTGCTCATTGAGTGCAGAACCCTAGTGTGTGGAGCTCAGGCGAATGTTTCCTGGCAGTGTGTATATCAAGGGAGGGGGTATTTCACACGCTCTGTATGTGCCTGACTTTCAGGGACGCAGACACTGCGAGGGAATAGGTCTGCTGCCTACACCCAGTGTGTGTTCGCATGTGTTTCTGTGTTCAGAGAGCGCACCCAGTGCCTGTGTGGGCGGATTTCACTGAGTGCACCCCGTGCGGGCGTTTCTACAGCGTGCACTTGGCCAATGGATTTCGCCACACCAGGTGTGTTTCAGTGCGAACACACCCAGTGGGTGTGATTCGAGCTGTGAGCTTTCAGTGTGTGCCTGTGTTAACGGAGCGCATTTGATGTGTGCACGTTAGCACCTATGAGAGCGCATAGGGCCTGATTACAAGTTTCGGTGGCCCTGAAGCAGGAGGCATGCCAACGCCCGTCCCAGGACCAGTGACACTCACCGCAGCCTGCCCGCCAGATCACAAGTCATTTTGTGGTCGGGTGGGCGGCATGGTGGTCCCGCAGTGGTGCTGTTTAAAGGCTCCCTAGACCTGCACTTGGAAGGTTACGGTTAAGTGGCTGTGAAACTCTGGGGGCTCAGTCAATCATGTTGCGTTTCACAACTCCTTTACAACACGCCTATGTGTCTTCTTTACCCGACAGACCACCCTCCATTGGACTCTTTTATAGGCACACATCTATTGTGAATATTGCAGAGCATTACTTGTTTTCATTTTTTTCAGTGTCTTTTAAATTGAATGACTCCACTGTTTGTGTCTCGTTGTACTCGTTTTTACTGGGCGTGTTGTGTGAAGCACACCAGTGCAGTTTCTG
This sequence comes from Lissotriton helveticus, assembly GCF_964261635.1. NCBI lineage: Eukaryota > Metazoa > Chordata > Amphibia > Caudata > Salamandridae > Lissotriton > Lissotriton helveticus. The sequence goes on along the minus strand of NC_136061.1, from coordinate 1,430,937,111 downwards.
AGGGTATCAGGGGAGTAAAACAGGCACACGCAGATGTTGTATGGGGGCTCTTAGCCTCCAGGGGCCATCCAAGGCCTTTAACAATCTGTTAGATAGGGAAGTCTCCAGGGGCCCTTACTGTCATGTTGCGGAGCACAGGCCCACAAATATGCTCTGCACTTTGGAATAACACAGCCAACACTATTACTTTCACTTAGGCATCTGGAGGTCCGGACTCTGGTTCTTTTTATTGCCTCCCTTGTACACGTCATGGTTCATACCGTTAGAGCCATACATGACGGGTTCATTTAATCATATCCCCTCCCTCAATTTACAAAATGGAATGTCCCATCCCAACATAACATTCCTCCTTTACAAAAGATAAGGCAAACACAAAGTTGAAAACAAAACATGCTAGAACCTACACTTGAAACTAAGAGGTATATATACCTTATATGCACAGCGATACTTCAGATAAGTTAAAACACCAACACATGAAGAGCTATAGAATGCACAGGTTGAATATGGTACCTTAACAGTGAATAACAAAACATTCCCAAATTAATACAAAATCCTTCAACTTCGTGTAAGCCGCTGGCCTATGTCATAGGTCATATCTCCCCATGCTTTGCCTCTGGGGACCTGGCTCATCCCTTTCAGGCTCGCCTCCTCCTATCTTGCCTCTCATGATAGTCCCATGGAATTTAGGGGAATTAGGCTGCTGGCGGTGACTATCGAACGTCCCAGGTGAAGGGAATGACGTGCAGGCCCACCTAGCAGACTGCTGGCAAGGTTCTCGTCATTATCAACCTAATCTGTTGGAGAGGTACCATAATTGTTGCCTATAAAGTTTTAAGACGATATGTACGTCATGATTGTCTCACTATTTTTCTGGTGGAGATTTGTCCAGTGGATATTGCACGTATTTACCAGAACATAAAACGGTGAGGGTCACGGAGCCCTTATTTGTGGCATTATTCCTTATTGTATCTCTTCAGGCATGTACAAGTTGCTACAAACATACATACCACTGTGCATGCTCAGGCCTGCTTTATTAATATGTGTATCTAAGGACCAGAAATAAAAGTGTGCCACAGGTGAAAATACTCAATGGTCATAATCCCATAGAAGTCTCGACTTTTACTGCAAGAGAATTATTCCTCTAAAATTGCAGAGTCTTTGCTTTAAACTCTAGAACCAAACACTAAACTCATTACGATGGCGGACAGACTACCATCGTCTCGGAATGGGGACAGGCTGCCCAGATGTCAGCCTCCCCACATTCCGAACCACGATGTGACTGCCACCAAGGCTGTCGCATTGTATATATTTTGTATTGCGGCGGGGATGGGGTCAGCCGCCCCCCCCATACAAAAAATAGGGGGTGTGCATATCCCTGCACTATGTGGCAGGCGCCATTTCCCAGGCCCAGGCTGGAAGGGGGGTCCACTACAGTCCCCCAAATCAGTTTTCACATGCCTGAATCACAGCGGGTTAACCGCCGCTGACAGACAGGTGGAAAGGGATATTGTAATCCCCATGGCCGCCATTCTTGTGATGGAGGGAGGTCCGCCATGTGTTCTGAATGCTTCCGACCATCAGGACCGTGGCAGTCCGTCTTTCTGACGCCACCGATCTGACCACCATCATAATGCGGCGGTAGGATCGGCCCTTCTGAATGGCAGGGGTCCCCCACCGATGGCCTGGCGGTGGCGGTCCTCCCATCATTGTGATCAGGCCCTAAGTTATCAATTCACTAAAATGTATGGTGAGTGAAAATGGCATCACGCACCATTGACACTCAATGACATCACACAGTTGACTTGCTTATCTCCACTTTAGTTCCCCAAAGCTCCCTATTTGTTGCCAAGCGGTATATTGATAACTCAAAGACTGGAATATGAAGTCAGTAAACAGGGCTTTCAGAGCCATTGCCTTGCTTTGCGTTTGCTGCTGACTTCACTCTGGCAGTGTTAGCCACACCGAAGGGTAAGCAAGCTGCTACCAGTGGCTTACCACCCAGTTGGCGCCCTCGCATCTCTCCCAATCCCATTACTGAGGTGAAGGCTGAGTCGTTTGCTGAATGATACTAGGACCACTTCATAATGCTTCAATATAGACAACTGTGACTTTTCTGACATTTTCATTAAAATATCATGCTGATAAGCAGTATAATTCCTCACACCATGGTTGAAGGAGATCTTTGAAACTCACACATCTCACTCACTGCCTTTCCTGTCAGTCATTCTACAGCCAACACATTTCCAAATATGCACTGCAAAAGGTCGCCTGGAACCTGATATACATCAGATGACTTATTACCTCAAATGGGTATGAAGTACTATGAAAATGCTATAAAAGCTACATTATTCCCTGACACTGTTTCTCTCACTTAGGCCCTAACATGCAAGAAGGCACTCCTCTCCAGGAATGCTTTGACATAACCTCATTTCAGTGAGCCTATCCTCAAGGTCAGAACTCGAAAATAAGGATCATTCAATGGTTTCTGCTTACCACCTGCTCCTTTCCTTTCAACATGCATGCTTAAATTGACCAAAAAACAATCAGTGCAAGAATCAAAGGATTTCTTAACAACCCCTTTTCAGTACTGTTGAATGCCCTGGTATCAACACTGCCTAATCTTGGTTCCTCCTTTAGCCCCTTTATTCCTACACCCTACACACTCTGTCTCCATCTCACTCTTTCAGGTTCTTTATTTCCTGTCTTCACCGTTTGTTTCTGTCTTCGACATTTTTCTTACTCTTTCTCTCTATTCTACCCGTCTCCCTCTTCGTCTGGAACAAAGTATGATGATAAGCCAGTCCCCATACCCCAAAAAGAACATCGGGGACTACTGCCAAGATTTATTTTTTATTATTGGACGTTGACCCGGAGCTAGAGAGAGAAAGATAGCACGGAGGCAAATTAGGAGGTAGAAGAAAGAGTGACAGAGGATGAAAGCAGGTATGAAACAACATGTGAGGGTGAAAATAGAGACAGGAAGTGGGGGGTGATAGAGAGATGCGTGAGGTGGAATTAAGATTAGGCAGCCATGGTATTCAGCATCCCTCGTTAGTATTCGGAAGCCCCAGCTGCGAGCTACTAAGGTGAAACTGTGCCCCCTGCACCTTTGATTGTCACATCACTGCCATCCACAGCGCATGCGCAGCCTGGTCACTTGCTCGCCCCGTGGTCAGAGCAGTGGTGTTGTGAAAGCCCTGTCTCCGATAACACACTGACTCAGCGCTCTTTGCGCTGCCCGCCCCACGTGCTCTGTCCGATGTTGTAATCTTCTCAGGACTATTCCCACTGGGGCCCAGATGAGATCACCCTTTAGAAAAAGCAGAAATAGAATATTGTGTCACTGTCAATTTGGTTAGTGAGTCTCCCGCCTCCTTGAAAGCCTCACTCGTACGCAGGTCACGAACTGAACGCAGTTTTTTTTCCTCATTACATTTAGGCTCGTGAAGAACCATTAATCTTTCTAGACCATTTCTGTAAACCCCTCTCCCTGGGGGACGTTACACGAGAAAACCCTCAGTTTCCAGGTCCCTAAGTGTACCAGTGTCCACCTTGCAGCGCTTTAAAAAATGATGTCATATCAACGTTACTTTGTCCGAGCATTTCTGAAATCTGATTTCTTTTATCAATTGCTTGATGTCTTTTTATCCCGTGCTGATATGTTGCCTTCCAGCTATATCAGAGCCCTAACTAGGCCAAAGTTCGGCTGTTGGATGCCTTGTTGTGTTTGAAGAGTTAATTAAGGCTTAGGGACTCATTTCGAGAGGCCTTGTATTTTTGGTGGCAATTCCGTACTCTATAAGTACAGATAACACTGGGGTAGCTCGCACAATGTTACCTCCAGCTTCTGACTTCCTCACCTTGTGGGGCACACTGCGATAGATACAGCACATTTTCTCCACCAGGAGCTGCAAAAATCACAATGTTGTAGTGTTACATGCTCAACTTCCTCCAGCCAAGAACTAGAGAAAGTTATGGGTGAAAGGGCGGTGTGCAGAATGTTTGCACTACTACTTGTCGATCTGATTTGGACCCAAACACGTGTGTTCACATGAATTGTGATTCAAAGGCTTTTTTAGTCAGTTCGGGTTTCAGGTGTTTTCTGAAGATCAGGTGTTTAAGTTCTGCTCCCAGGGTTCGGTTTTGGTAATTTCAGAGTTTGGGGTTTGAATTCTGAGGAGCAGCCACAATGTGTTTGTTACCACAATGTATGTTGGCAAATTATGTGCACTTTGCCAAGCTGATGTTCCTACTTTGTGCTTAAGAGCCAGGGGAGGGTACCTATGGATGTCCCCTGACCACTTGCTCCTGTAGGCCTCTTACACGATACTCCACTATCACCAGAGGTGTTTAGCTGCAGTTTCCATATTTTTTCCCAGCAAAATGGATGAGGTTGATTTGCTTGTGCTGGGAATGCCACCCAAGGTAGACAAGCATTGGCATGCTGCCTCCACCAGTTCCAGACTCTCTATTAGGATGAAGTCTGAGTAGCAGTATTTTTTAGGTCGAGCCTGTCCCATTCCGCAGGAATGGATAGGATCGAATTCATGTCGGCAAAATCCTCTTCAAACTAAGGGGTTTCAGCCCGGCGTTTTCTTGCAGTTCACGTGAACATGCACGAGCATTCACGGCCAGGGCTTCTCCTCCCCTAGCAGCACTCCTCCCACACCAGCGACTCCCCCCTCCCACACCAGCACCTCCCCTCTCTCTCCCCGCAAACACAGCCTTGCCGTAGCAGCACTCCTCCCACACCAGCACCTCCCCCCTCCCACACCAGCACCTCCCCTCTCTCTCCCCGCAAACACAGCCTTCCTTTCATTTCTCCTCCCCCTCCCCAGCCAGCTTCCCCCAGGCCGTGTTCCCTCAGATATGCTATTGCATATTGTTTGCTACCTCTTGTATTTTGTTGCTCTTGATACTTGCACAACTGTCACTATTGTCTCATGTAACGTAACGTTTGCTTTTGTAACATGCTCACTTGTAATTTTGGCTTCATGTATCTAAAAACGCCTCCCTCGCGCTCCTTTCTCCCTCTCTCCCGCTGCCTAGTCCTCCCACCCCCTCCCTCTCCAGCGCGCGCTCCACTCGCATCTGCCTGCTGCTCCCCCGCCCACCCCCCCCACTCCCCCCACCAGCAATTCACACACAGCAACGCCACTCACACACGCAACGCAACTCATCCACGCAACCCCACTCACCCACGCAACGCCACTCACCCACGCAACGCCACTCACCCACGCAACGCCACTCACCCACGCAACGCCACTCACCCACGCAACGCCACTCACCCACGCAACGCCACTCACCCACGCAACGCCACTCACACACGCAACGCCACTCACACACGCAACGCCACTCACACATGCAACGCCACTCACACATGCAACGCCACTCACACATGCAACGCCACTCACACATGCAACGCCACTCACACATGCAACGCCACTCACACACGCAACGCCACTCACACACGCAACGCCACTCACACACGCAACACCACTCTCACACGCAACACCACTCTCACACGCAACGCCACTCTCACACGCAACGCCACTCTCACACGCAACGCCACTCACACACGCAACGCCACTCACACACGCAACGCCACTCACACACGCAACGCCACTCACACACGCAACGCCACTCATCATATTGTGCTGCAAAACGAAATACTTATAAGGTCCCACAAGCGAGACCTATTGGCAATGCCAATGCTTGTTCTGTATCGATACCTACTTGTTTGTTGTTGGTGCGGGATAGAAGGGGGCGGAACACCACAGCCTTTATCTAGTGCAGTTACTAAGACAGTCATCACTATTTATATAATAATACAGGGGTTTCACACCCTTTGTAGCCATAACTCCCCTCTCCTTGCTTGTTCAGTGCAGCATCTCTCTTCCTAATATTTCTATGCCCCCCTTAACATACCTGAAGTTTTAAACACCCGAACTGGGTCTTTGGTTTGTAGAGCACCCCCTCCCTGTGTGCCCCAGAACGTTTTCAAATTACTTACCTTCCAGTTGTAATTTATTGCTAACGACCGCACTTTGTCGATATTTTAATGCTGTATTTATAGATAGATTATTTTATAGAAATAAATGTTTTATGTATGTATGTTTTATGGAGTGCTTTCCGTTACACACCTATTGCGAACGACAGCCACTCCCTCCAAGCCCCAATTGGTCAAACCAATCAAATGAAATGAAAAAGAAATTTATAGAGCGCTCTGTGGCCATGCGGCTTCCTGGCGCTGAGGAGCACATCGGAATCTGCCTAACTGGTGCAGGAGAGATTAGCCCGGGAAAGCCTGAAGAAAGAAAAAAGTTTTGAGGGCTTTCCGAAAATGGGAAAAAATGGGAATGGAGCGGATAGAGAGGGGAAGAGAGTTCCAGATTTGTGGAGCACGCACAGAGAAGCGGGTGCCCCCTGTGCGGGACTTACGGAAGCGGGGAACGTGAAGAAGAGAGAGGGAGGAAGATCGGAGGGAGCGAAGAGGGGCATGGGAGGAGATCAGAGAATTGATGAAGAGAGGAGCGGACCGGGCCTGCGCCCTAAAGGCCAGGCAGGCAAGTTTGAACTGGGACCTGAACTGAACGGGGAGCCAGTGAAGGGTTTTTAGGGCGGGAGTGATGTGAGAGAACTTAGGTAAACGAAGGACAAGACGGGCCGCCTGGTTCTGGATGGCCTGGAGACGACGGGTCTCGTAGGCAGGAATGCCTACATACAGGCCATTACCATAATCCAGGCGGGATGTGATGAGGGCAGTGATGATAACTTTAAGGGCATCAACAGAAAAAAACCGGGAGATCTTACGGACGAGGCGGAGGGAGAGAAAACAAGAGGATACGACAGAACTAATGTGCGCATGCATCGAGAGGTCATTGCTGACCTTGATGCCCAGAGTCCGGACAGAGGGAACCGGGGAAGGTGGGGGACCAAAAGAAAGGGGCCAGTGGGCCGAGGACCAGGGGTTAGAGGGGCCACCAGTGAGGACAAGCTCTGTCTTGTCAGGGTTGAGCTTCAAGTGATTGAAGCTCATCCACTGAGAAATAACGACAAGAGTTGACCTGAGCTTGGGAAGAGAGTGAGTGGGAGAGGATAGATCAAAGACGAGCTGGAGGTCATCAGCGTAATTATACACTGAGACCCCCAGCTCAAGAAGAGAGGAAATGAGGGGGCGGATATAGAGGTTAAAGAGGAGGGGGGAAGAGAGGAACCTTGGGGTACCCCACACGTGACCGGGAGGGGAGGGGCCGAGAAAGAGGAGAGGTGGACTGCCTGCGAGCGTCCCTGCAGAAAGGACGCGATCCAAGAAAGGGCAACGCCCTGAATGCCCGCTGCGCTGAAACGGTCAAGAAGAATAGTATGATCGACCGTGTCAAACGCAGCGGACAGATCCAAAAGGACTAAGGCCTGAGGAAGATTACCATCGGCCTTGCCCTTCAGTTCGTCAAGGACCGCAAGGACCACGCCCTCAGTGGAGTGGCCCGGTCGAAAGCCGGCCTGATGGGAGGCCAAGATGTTATTCCCCTCGATGTAGGAAGAGAGGCAAGATGTTACGTGGCTCTCGAGAATCTTCCCTAGATAGGGGAGGAGGGAGATCGGCCTAAAGTTCGATGGAAGGGAGGGATCCAGGCCAGCTTTCTTCAGGATGGGGAGCACGATGGCAGACTTGAAAAAAGAGGGGACAGAACCCAGAGCCAGACAGGAGTTGAGGAAGGTTAGGGGGGGGGTGGGACAACTAGTGAATAAGGTTCTGAGGATGCGAGCAGGTGCGCAATCCACCGGGGAGCCAGACTTGACCTTAGCAAGGAGGTCAAGAAAAAGCTCAGGTGAAATGGGTGTGAAGTGATCAAAAACGGGGGAAGAAAGGGGGGGATGGTCCGGTAAATCAGGGGGAGGAACAATCGGGATATTGGCCTTAATGATGGTTATTTTATTGATGAAATAGGTGTTCAAGGAGTGACAGAGGGATTGCGAAGGAGCAGGGGAAAGACCAGCACGGTCAGAAGTGGCCAGGCTACGGACCAGAGAAAAGATCTCGCGAGTTTTGTTAGCCGAAAAGGCAACGCGGTCCGAGAAGTATTTGGATTTGGCTGTTAAAATAGCGGATTTGTAAATATTGAGCAGGGCCCTATATTTCAGGCGGAGAGTGGGGCAATAAGTGCGGCGCCAACGACGTTCCGACCGTCTGAGCTCAAAATTGTAGCACGGAATTCTTTTCTACGAGATGGATCAATATTAAGCTGTTGGATTTGTCGAAAGACTACACAGGGTGGAACAGTAAAAACTGGGTAGGTCCGTGGCGCTTTCCCACTTTGCTTCTTCCTGTAGATGAACCAGCCTGCCACCGCCACTCGCACTGAGCTCCTGCCCTGTGTCGATCTATATAGGCTCTCCTGTGGTTCACTTGCATCCCTGGAGCCAACCTCTTTAATTAGTGGTGGTTCACTAAAGCTCTAAAGTTTCTCTCTATAATATTTCTCTTTGGTAGCTCAGGTTCTATTTCTCTGCGTTTTTGATTGACAGTGCGAAGTTTTTGTCAATGTGCACCAGTAAAATACATAACCACAAACTCTTGCAATCAAGGAATCGTTTTCAAACAGCTTTTTTTGTTGAACTTTAAAACACGTTGAGGGAAAAGCTACCGCGTTGACTTCACACCCCTCACATACACTGATATTTCCCCATAGCTACGTTTATTTCATGTTTTTAATAGTCCGCGGAGGTACAATATATTTTGTTATGAAAAATTTGATTAGAGCAGCGTTTCCCAAACTGTGGGTCGTGACCTACTGGTGGGTCGCCGGCCGAATTCTGGCGGATCGTAAAAGAGCAATACATAGAAATGCCTTTACATATTGTATTTATCTTGTGTCACATTTGCTGTTCTTCAAAGACAGAGGTCAGATGTCAGGCTATGTCTTATGATAAATGTAACTGTGTAACAATCTTGCTGAGGTACATGCAGTGTGAAGGGAAAGGCTGCAGGATGTAATTTTTTTGTAACACTCAATAAAATGTAAATATCTGTAAATGAGCTGTACACATGTTTCAGAATAAATCAGCAGTTAGGAAAGATTCTAAAGTGCATGAAAAAAATATTGTAATAGCATCACAACACTTTACTTTGTGATGCACACATGATAAATATTCACTAAATATTCACTGAAACACGATTTTCCCTCATTATCATTTGTGTTCCATATGGTTTTATCAGTAAAACTGTATGCCTGTACAAATGTAGTGACCATTTCAATAGAAAATGTAATGTTTGTAAATAACAGTGTGCTACCACACAATGCTTTAGTAGTATATTTGTGATAGTGTGCTCCAGAATGCACCACCAACTATGTAATACATACTTACCACTCTCCTGCACGTTTATGTCAAGCAAGACATGTTCACAATCCCTATGGCTTCTTTGATGTAAAATTGTTGTCAGCACCCCAGTCTGAAAATTACTTTATCACCACTAGTGCAAAGATGCTGAACTACATTCCTATGTCTAGTTTTAAAACAAACCCTTGCATGTATTCCCAGCGAAAACTCCAGGTGAACCTTCCAGTATTTTTTGCTGCTGCTTTTTTTTAACTTTCCAAAGCCATTTCAACAGAGAATGTGCTTACTAAATCTAATCATACACAATCATCCCACCTATGTAAGACTTTCTCACATAAATTGAGAAATATGAACATGGCCTAACGGCCAGAGCTGCTTACTTTGGATCTGGGGAATCAGGGTTACAGCCAGGCATTGGCTCTGGGCATATCACTTAATCTCACAGCCTTAAAAAAAAAAAAATCCGACTTTAAGTAATCTGGCGCTCATGTAAAGTGCTCCAATGCTCTTGGGCAGATTTTGCACTATATAAAACTGTACTAGATAGATATATATGTATGGGGACCAAAATGAACCAATGCGCCTCTTTTTAATACAAACATGTATCTAAGACCTTGCTCCATACTTTGCTACAGAAGGTTTTTTTCAAATTTGCAAGAATCACTGGTGTCGATACTAAGTCATGTGATTTTAGTGAACAGATGCTATAGGCCAGAACACAACTCTCAAAAGCTCTGGTGCAGTTCACCATGTGCCACTTTTATGTGGATTTCAATATCTTTGCCACAGTACGATAAAGACATTTCGAAGGTTATGGTCAAGATCTTGTCATTTGCAAACAATTATTGTTAGCGAGGAACACAAAGAATTGTAGGAAGTATGTTATTTTGGTAATTCACAGCATTTTGAAAGCCATGTCTACTATCACAATAAAGAATCGCCACACCTCTTGTCTGTTAAAGCTAGCTGGGTCGGGAAAATTTGTCATTCTAAAAAGGGGGGTTGAGGTTCTATAAAGATTGTGAAGCCCTGGATTGAAGTCTTGATCATTGTCAAAATATTACTCAAAGGCGGGTGTTATACAAATCAATCCAAACAATAGATCAGCGCATTCAATCCAGTACTCTCACATTCAAAATTACGTATAAAGCTCTAAACATTCAAAGGCATCCAAGCACTTCACAATGTTATGTCGAGATCAAAATCCCTAAACTCCTCTATAATTTGTACTGATGGTTGCCTGTGATGGGCATTGGTACTCGATTTTGGAGACCCAGACTTATTTTTCATCATAAGACTTCGAAGCGGAGCAACAGAGGAAAATGGCAGAAAAGGGGAGAAACAGGAAAGAAAGAGTGAGATAGGGACTGGCAGCATATGAGTAGTAAAAGAAACAGACATGAGATGGAATCCAAACAGCAGAAGCAGCAGGAGCATTCTAAAAAGTCTTTGGAGCCCTGCACTTCATTTGTACAAACTAAAGACTGATTCAACATTAAATAATTTACTTACCTATTGAAGATCCGAGTCCTCTTGGGAAACATATTTCATAGCCAGAAGACCTGGACAATAACATTCCTGCCACTAGCTCTTGTCTTACAGATTTAGGGAATCTAAAGCGGGCTTTGTTTTGAGAACAAGGGTGCATAGAAGGTCATATCTACTAATGTTTTCCTTCAGGACCCTGGGGACAGGGTGGTAACCAGCACAGAGTTTAATAGACAATATTTAGAATGAAACCTGCAACCTACACATTTGCATATTTTTAGAGGGATGTGAGATCTGCTGAGTTTGGTTCATGACAGATTGCATCAATCTAGATTATTTGGAGCCTGTTTTTATGTGTCTTTATTAGCTGAATCAGTGACATACATCCGTTGCGAGAAATATACATTTGGTGCAGTTGTGCAAATGAGTGAAACCTACCGATGTATGAGATTGAAACATGTCTGTGTAATTACCTGCAGCCTGTGAAGTGGGCAGTTAGCCAAACCCCCTTCCTTGCTGTTGCAGTAATCAAACTTAGCACCAACAATAGCTCTAGCGAGGCACCAGATGTTGCTTGGGCTACACCCTGTCCACGCAAGTGAATTGTTATGAAGATCTCATCAGCTCTTTGATCTGGTGCCTTTGCTACAACGGATGAAGAGCCCGGCTGCTCAAATGTGGCACTCTGTAGTCAGGCTAGAGGTCAGTCAGTCAAGTGGTCACGGTTAAGATCCTTGTGCGATCTACTGATCAAAGGTTTCAATGTTTCAGTGCCATTAGTTTCAAGTTTGAAAACTGGCAAGGCTACCTCACCCTTCCTTCCTGTTTGGGACAATCGATGAGTACCATTAAATTGACTTAAAATGAGGTCTGTCATGCACTATATAAACAATATTAATATTTGGGGGTTTTCAGCAAAGAAAAAAAATAGAAAGAAGTCTTGGAAATGTCCCAAGAAGTATGGGATCATTATATAAAAAGGGAATTTAATTTAGAGTGGCCACTCGTAACCCACATTTACAACCTGCGACAAGTCATGGAGGAGGGCAAGTGCATTCTGTTTTTGAAAAACATCAGTGGCGTCACTAGGGTTGGTGTCACCCGGTGCGGGTAACTCATGGTGTCACCCCCAAACAACTTACCGGACGGACCAACTCACCCTCTGCCTGCACCATGTTCCCTCTGCCTGCACCATCTCTCCCTCTGTCCGCACCATCTCCCCTCCGACTGCACCATTTCACCCCCTGCCTGCACTATCTTTCCCTCAGCCTACACCATCTCACCCTCTGCCTGCACCATCTCCCCTCTGCCTGCACCATCTCTCCTCTGGTTGCACCATCTCTCCCTGTGTCCACACCATCTCCCCTCTGCCTGCACCATCTCTCCCTCTGCCTGCACCATCTCTCCCTCTGCCTGCACCAAATCCCCTCTGCCTGCAACATCTTTCCCTCTGCCTGCACCATCTAACCTCCGCCTGCACCATCTCTCCCTGTGTCCACACCATCTCCCCTCCGCCTGCACCATCTCCCCTCTGCCTGCACCATCTCCCCTCTGCCTGCACCATCTCTCCCTCTGCCTGCACCATCTCTCCCTCTGCGTGCACCATCTCCCCCTCTGCCTGCACCATCTCCCCCTCTGCCTGCACCATCTCCCCTCTGCCTGCACCATCTCTCCCTCTGTCTGCACTATCTCCCCTCCGCTGCACCATCTCACACCCTGCCTGCACCATCTCTCTCTCTGCCTGCAACATCTCACACCCTGCCTGCACCATCTCTCTCTCTGCCTGCAACATCTCACCCTCTGCCTGCACCATCTCCCCTCCGCCTGCACCATCTCCCCTCCGCCTGCACCATCTCCCCTCCGCCTGCACCATCTCCCCTCCGCCTGCACCATCTCCCCTCCGCCTGCACCATCTCACCCTCTGCCTGCACCATCTCCCTCTCTGCCTGCACCATCCCTCCCCCACCGCCTGCACCCCCTCCCCCGCCTGCTCTTTTAACCTTTCCTCGTCGCCTTATACCCCCCCCCCCCCTCCATGGTTTCTCCCTCACAGTTCTCGGCTTTTCTCAAAGTGACTGAAATAAACACATGAAATGTGCTTTGAATTTCTGCGTAGCTCCATAGCCAACTCCATCCCATAGAAACATTGCACGATCTTTCTTTACATGTTTTAAGGAAGGCAATGTGCACATAAAACAGAACACACAAGTTATTTTTCGTAAAAAAACGGTATCTTGACACAGAGCTGCCTTTCACATTTTCCAATGTGGGAGGCAGGACCTGGGGTGCTGCAGCCATTCTAGTGACTTCATAGAGACCACTGCACCCTTTTTATGGCTACCATACGACCTTTAGTAATGACTTGAGATAAGATATCATTGTCTCCTACTTCAGATGGACCTCTAATAATGATGGGCTTCTGGGAGATTGGCATTATTATGCAAGCCAGGAAAATGGGCCTCGTGCCTCGGTTTGGTTGCAAAAAAGCTAAAGCTGGGGTGCAGTGGGCCCCTCGCACCCAGAAGCACCAGTGCCATGCACCTGCTACACTGCAGATAATGTCGTTTCACACAGAACACGTCTTGCAAGTGATTGTGTGGGCGCTTAAGCCAAAAGCACTTTCTGCAATACCCCTCCAAAGGGTGCCAGAAAGTCAGCACTGGTGAGTTTTTAATATATCCTAAGCAGCATATTGTTTGTTCTTCAGAGAAAATAAAGGATGACAATATTTTACCCCCTTTCCAAAAAGCATATCTGAAAATGTGTGCTAGATCTGAAAGCTACAAATGCCATGCTTTGTGGTAGTAATGCACATGTGGTATATGGCCGGCGATCTGGTTTTCAGTTTTACGCGAATATCAGACTCCTATTTTGTGCCACTGAACAAAGGGCAGGCGCGTCATGAATCCGTGCCCACATCTTTAAAACAACACTCACCATGTCTGGTTTTCTTCAGCCCCATACAGGTCACTCGCGCTTTAACCCTAGAAGACCTAAAATATGTTTACCTTTTCTGTCTGTACCAGCAGAGGCGGCCGCTACCTTCCCTCGGCTCGAGATAGTACTGCCATAAAGCCTCACGTGACGGATGGTGTCACTCCAAGTGAGAGTGTCACCCGGTGCGGTCCGCACCCCCCGCACCCCCGTAGTGACGCCACTGAAAAACATAATCCCAGAACTTCCGCAGTGGAGATGTTAAGTTATGGAACATCGATTGAGATGTTTGTGTGGTGTGGTAATGAGTAAGAAGTCGACAATTCAATTATACTTAATCTCCTATTATATCAAAACCAAGTCAGACACCAAACACAAACCATACAGAGCCATACACAATGTCACAAGATAACATGGCTTTAGAATGGTATAAAATGTCTGTGTAGCAAACTCAACCTCAAAATATAGAAATACACATATATATGTATATGTGTGTGTGTGTATGTGTATGTGTATATATGTGTTTATATATATCATACGTCATCCTTGGGGGTCACGGAAGTGAAACAGCAGCCGTACACGGGATCGAGGACGGGCCCACTTGCGGGGTCCATACAGGACTTGATTATGTGCTTTCCGCACCACACTTCCCATAATACACAGTCTCATTTGAGCCTCCCATTGGTGGGTGTGTCATATGGAAAATGGAGAAGTGGGTTAGTGGTTGCGCACACCGCTTCCGTTAAAGCCCCTGAAGAGAAGCATATGGAGCTTCGAAACGCGTCGGGCAGATCACACACACACGCATTCAACATTAACTCCGTTCCGCTCAGGATAGCACTGTGCATCTTCATTACAAATGTGTACCCAGCTCAGCCATGCAATTCAGTCATACGATTCGGTCTTGCTCATGCTCACAGGTCTGTCTGTCTGTCTGTCTAGGAGCAGAAGATAATGCTGAACTTCCCAAGCTTCCATAACACCTGTAGAGCCAGTTGCGTTCTCTTTTAGAATGAGAATTGAGAGCAGGGACAGAGTGAGGAAAACTGCAGGGAAAGCAAGGTGCTGTTATTTTGAGTCCTATACTGGGAGACGTAATATGAACTTTTAATACAGCTGTTGTTGTCCCTACTCCATTGTTTTTGACTCAGGAGGTGAGAAAGGTAGGGTGGAGAGTGAGGAGGGCGAGATGGAAAGTGTGAGGAGGGTGTATTAGAGAGAAAGCCAAAGAGGTGAGAGCTAGGAGGACAGCATGAAGAGATAGTGGAGAGGGAGAGAGAATGGTGAGTGATAGAGAGAGGATAGCTAGATCTACAGGGAGAGAAGGGATGGTGAATTGGAGAAGGAGTGGAGGGTAAAATGAGGAGGAAGGCAAGCCTGAGAGGAGGCACATCCTCCCAACAAATACATTCTCTAGCGCCTTGAGGCCCCCACGGGTGAGTAGCTGCACTTTACAAACCCCTGCTTGATTGATTGATTAATTGATTGATTGATTGAAGTAAAGGCGAGACTTGAAGAGGTCTTTACCTTTACTATGCAGCACTCAGAATAGATTTGAAGTTACTTTGTTCTTCTGTCACCTAGTGCGCTGCTATCGTGGGTCATGCCTGGAGGTCACTTTCATACCTGTGTCACAGCTGTGACACTTCACTTGCACTGACGGCAGGGCTGACACAGTGAGATCATGATAAGCCCTTCTGCTCTAGTGCGGGAGATAGTGTCAGTATACCGCTGGGATCGAGTCGTGCGACCTGCCTGTATTAAAGTAGCGTCTAGGTACAGAACTGAGTGCCTGTTACGTAGATTATACCGAGAATCATCTACCGGAGTTAAATATGATGTCGCTCGAGCACCCGCTGGTCCAGCCCACTCAACAGTGCCATGTGCTTGGAACAACACATTTTTAAAACCTTAAATCCAGCTTGCCAGGGACAGACCTCTTGATATTGCCAAACCTTGTGCGTGACATCTGAGTGCTATTTTTCGTCTATTCCCCAATCTTCAGCTTGGTGATTCCCCCTTACAAATTTCAACAAATTGATATACATTTGTATATTTCAAGCTGTTTAGATTGTTTGCGAGTACAGTGAAAATCAAAATCACCCGAAGTACAGAGTGCAAAGTCTTACTCTTCCCTCCTTGTTTTTTTTATATCATTTTGATAATTGTTCCTATCCATGTAATTCAGACATTGAACTTAAGGTGTGGGAAGCCGCAATAGATGGTTTGAAAGACTTCGAGGTTCAGTACGTGGTGTCTGCAACCAAGGCTGCCGTCTTGAGGGAGGAGAAACCCACAACTTGCGGTACCCGCTTCGCGGGTCCAGCTTCGCCGCTGCTGCCACAGGAGTCACAGGAGTTACAGGCACCAGCTGGGCGTGTGAGCGTGAGACAGGGCTGCGAGCGCAGGAACCGGGACTCGCTTTCCCAGGAGTCCCGGTAATCCTCCGGCCGAGTCACCTGGCCCGCTCTCCCTGACCGCCCCGCCCAGCTCATTATCCTCAAAAGACCCCGCCTTTCACTGCCTGTGGGGACGCTGATTTTACCTTTTGCCCAGCTGCCGTCTTGAGGGAGGAGAAACCCACAACTTGCGGTACCCGCTTCGCGGGTCCCGCTTCGCCGCTGCTGCCACAGGAGTCAAAGGAGTTACAGGCACCAGCTGGGCGTGTGAGCGTGAGACAGGGCTGCGAGCGCAGGAACCGGGACTCGCTTTCCCAGGAGTCCCGGTAATCCTCCGGCCGAGTCACCTGGCCCGCTCTCCCTGACCGCCCCGCCCAGCTCATTATCCTCAAAAGACCCCGCCTTTCACTGCCTGTGGGGACGCTGATTTTACCTTTTGCCCAGCTGCCGTCTTGAGGGAGGAGAAACCCACAACTTGCGGTACCCGCTTCGCTGGTCCCGCTTCGCCGCTGCTGCCACAGGAGTCACAGGAGTTACAGGCACCAGCTGGGCGTGTGAGCGTGAGACAGGGCTGCGAGCGCAGGAACCGGGACTCGCTTTCCCAGGAGTCCCGGTAATCCTCCGGCCGAGTCACCTGGCCCGCTCTCCCTGACCGCCCCGCCCAGCTCATTATCCTCAAAAGACCCCGCCTTTCACTGCCTGTGGGGACGCTGATTTTACCTTTTGCCCAGCTGCCGTCTTGAGGGAGGAGAAACCCACAACTTGCGGTACCCGCTTCGCGGGTCCCGCTTCGCCGCTGCTGCCACAGGAGTCACAGGAGTTACAGGCACCAGCTGGGCGTGTGAGCGTGAGACAGGGCTGCGAGCGCAGGAACCGGGACTCGCTTTCCCAGGAGTCCCGGTAATCCTCCGGCCGAGTCACCTGGCCCGCTCTCCCTGACCGCCCCGCCCAGCTCATTATCCTCAAAAGACCCCGCCTTTCACTGCCTGTGGGGACGCTGATTTTACCTTTTGCCCAGCTGCCGTCTTGAGGGAGGAGAAACCCACAACTTGCGGTACCCGCTTCGCGGGTCCCGCTTCGCCGCTGCTGCCACAGGAGTCACAGGAGTTACAGGCACCAGCTGGGCGTGTGAGCGTGAGACAGGGCTGCGAGCGCAGGAACCGGGACTCGCTTTCCCAGGAGTCCCGGTAATCCTCCGGCCGAGTCACCTGGCCCGCTCTCCCTGACCGCCCCGCCCAGCTCATTATCCTCAAAAGACCCCGCCTTTCACTGCCTGTGGGGACGCTGATTTTACCTTTTGCCCAGCTGCCGTCTTGAGGGAGGAGAAACCCACAACTTGCGGTACCCGCTTCGCGGGTCCCGCTTCGCCGCTGCTGCCACAGGAGTCACAGGAGTTACAGGCACCAGCTGGGCGTGTGAGCGTGAGACAGGGCTGCGAGCGCAGGAACCGGGACTCGCTTTCCCAGGAGTCCCGGTAATCCTCCGGCCGAGTCACCTGGCCCGCTCTCCCTGACCGCCCCGCCCAGCTCATTATCCTCAAAAGACCCCGCCTTTCACTGCCTGTGGGGACGCTGATTTTACCTTTTGCCCAGCTGCCGTCTTGAGGGAGGAGAAACCCACAACTTGCGGTACCCGCTTCGCGGGTCCCGCTTCGCCGCTGCTGCCACAGGAGTCACAGGAGTTACAGGCACCAGCTGGGCGTGTGAGCGTGAGACAGGGCTGCGAGCGCAGGAACCGGGACTCGCTTTCCCAGGAGTCCCGGTAATCCTCCGGCCGAGTCACCTGGCCCGCTCTCCCTGACCGCCCCGCCCAGCTCATTATCCTCAAAAGACCCCGCCTTTCACTGCCTGTGGGGACGCTGATTTTACCTTTTGCCCAGCTGCCGTCTTGAGGGAGGAGAAACCCACAACTTGCGGTACCCGCTTCGCGGGTCCCGCTTCGCCGCTGCTGCCACAGGAGTCACAGGAGTTACAGGCACCAGCTGGGCGTGTGAGCGTGAGACAGGGCTGCGAGCGCAGGAACTGGGACTCGCTTTCCCAGGAGTCCCGGTAATCCTCCGGCCGAGTCACCTGGCCCGCTCTCCCTGACCGCCCCGCCCAGCTTAACCCAAACTTACGCCCATAAAAACCAGTGATCCACGCTGCGCGGGAGCGCGCGGGAGCGCCCGGGGCTAAGCCCGGGCAAAGGGCGGGCCCTCTGTGGCCCTCAGAGGCCGAAGGAGGCCGGGCAGGGCCATACTCCTAACTCTTACTTGCCAACTTTATCCTGCCCTAGGTGATGCCCTCGCCGGCACCTTCCGAAACCCCATTAAGGGAGGGGGCAGCAATACAGGGACCCTGGACAATTATTTTAAATCTGCCAAAGGAGATGGGGCCAAAGAAAACTCCTTAGAGAGACGTAGGGCGGAGCGACGGCGCTCCATTGAATCTATAAAGAGCAGATCCCTTACAGAAATTATCCCGTATCCCACCTCCCAAGAGGAAGGTACGCTCCTAAATAGCTTAAATCCCCCGACTCCTGAGGATTTCCCCCTTCTACTTCGGGAAATTCCAGGCATCCCCGGTATGGCGCCTACAAGGTTTATAGATACAACTCCCCCCACGACTTGTCCTATTTCTGTTAATTTGGTTACGCAAACTCCCGCTTCAAGCACTAATAAGAAGAGTAAGCCAAAACCAAGTGTTGTGGTAGAGGTGCATAGGCCCCCACCTAGCAAACGCGGTAGGAAGTCATTGGGGGGGCGAGGGAAAACCAAACTTTCCCATCTAGATTTTGGGAAAAAACACACAAATGCCTTTCAATTTGGGAAGGCTAATGAGCCTGTGCCAACTGTTGTCCCCTCTAAGGTCCCAAGCTCTAATACAGCTAGCATTAACAGCGACCCAATGGCCAATTTTTCTACTACAAATCCCCCGCCCATATCCATAGGGAGTATAGAACTTCTATTCCGTTCCCTTCTCCAGCCGATTAACGACAGCCTAAATAAAGTAGAGACTAGGCTCACTCTACTAGAGTCATCTCTCACTACACTAACCACCTTAGTGAGCAAGCAATCCAAAAATGTGGGACCTTGTCCCCCCGCAGGAAATCCTCCCAAGTCAGGAGCATCTCAGGGTGCCAACATAGTCCATCCCTCGAGTGTACCCACTGCCCCCCCCCTTGCAGCCTTTAATGGCTATCCCAGTCAAGGCACCGCGCAACATCTTACCCAGTGGGCCCCCACAATCAACAGTCGCTGCTCCTCAAAGCTCCCAGATGGGGACTAACGACGGCCATCAAGAAGCCGGTGGAGCCCCTGCTTTTTCCCCGGGTCGGCCACCCTCAAGACCACGGAGACCAGATCTCCCGCCAGAAACTAATAGTCTAACGGTGGTACTAGCAGGTGCCCCCCATTTAAGAACAGGAGAATATGAAGATTACCAATCTTTAAAGAAAAAGGTCATTAAATGGCTAAATTGGAACCGACCCCTACCATCACATTTTAACAATGAGATCATTATGGTTAGAAGGGTCCCTTGGCTAGGGAGGTCCAGAAAAACAGTAATAGGGGATTGCATTTTGGTATCCTTCAAAGATCCGGGCACTGTCCTGCATATTTGTGAGGGTGTAAATCGATCACTGGACTCAACTATTCAGACCCTTCCAGTGGCCTTTTTCTTCCCTCCAATTCGCATGCACAATGCTCCATCGCATGATGAATGGACAAGGGTGGAACACAGGCGCAGACCTAAGGATTTTGTACAACGCCCAAATCTTCAACTGCCGGATACCCCCTATTTCCACTTCAACCGTTTTAATTGCTTGAACAGCTTGGATGGGGTTGATTGACTCTCCGCACATTATGTAGTGCCTCGGATAACGGTTCCTGTTTATTCTACGAGCCATTTCTTTTGACTGTTGGTAATATTCCTGGATCATCGAAGGACCCAGTGACTTCGGATAATGGCACCCCAGGACTTTTGGATCTATCTGTCCACAGTGCTGAGAATGCATCTGGAACACTGAATGATCCGGTGCTTGTGGCCAATGCCTCTTGTAGACTTCCTGACCCACCCGCCCCTACTGTTGGCAATGCGCCAGATCTCTTGATTGAAACGGTGTCCGAAACTACCCCCTTCAACCCTTCTGGCAAGGCAAACAATACATCTGACCATTTGAGGTTAATATGTTGGAACGTTGCGGGGCTGGCCAATAAATTGGGTGACCCGGAATGGGCAAATTACATCGAGACCGGGGACGTATGTATGTTCCAGGAAACCTGGGCCAGGGAGGATTATGGTCATCAAGGCTACTTGTCATTTTTTATTCCAGCTAGGTGGGAAGGCAAAGGTCGTCCTTCGGGGGGGCTTACGACTTGGGTCGCATCTCATCTGGGCTGTGTGGCAACTCGGCTGCCGACCAACTCCGAAGATATTCTTGCGGTCTCATTATCCTGGCCTAATCAAGTGAAACTTGTTTGCATTAACATCTATTCTAGGCCAGTGGGAGTTGCAAAGGAATCGCAGACCATAGATGAACTCTCAAATTATTTATCTGAATTACCGAGTGGTTCATTCTATGTGGTGGGAGGGGATTTTAATTCACATTTTGAGCCACTACCCGGTCTTCTGGAGGGGTTTTCACTGGAAGAAGAGGCCAGATGGGCAGTGCCCCCAGTGGAAGCTCCCCCCCCGAAGGCTTGGACCCCATTAGCATTACAGATCACAGCCCTTACCCTTAAGTTTGGAATTAGAGCTTGCAATGGGCGATTGAACTCGGATATACCCAGTAAAACCACCTACAATAAACTTGGAAGGGAATCTCGTCTGGATTATGTCCTGGTTCAAATAGTGAAGTGGCCGGCAATACAGGACTTTAGGGTGATGGAGAGGTCGGATAGTGACCACAACCCGCTCGAGCTTGATCTTATCCATCCTGGCCCCCAAGCATCCGCGACTAACGCGGAAGGAAACAAACCTGCTCTTCTCCTGGATAATACCAGGAGAAGAATTAGATGGGAGCACTTGGTTGCAAGTAAGAACAAACTCCCCTTGCTCTATGATGGGATAACTCCCATCTTGGAAATTGTGGGGGGCCTGGATTCCGATCCACATAATAAAGATTCCCAGGCCAAACTGTACAAGGCTCATGAGGACCTTATAAATGCTGCGGCCCCTCATCTCTCCTCTAGTTTGCGAAAGCCTAGAGAGGTGCGACAAGGCAAAAATTCATGGTATAACCCAGCATGTAGAAGGGTAAAAGCAGAACTCCTCAGACTAATTAAGGAGGGGCTAGGGGGGGACAGCTTAAAACAAAGTAGGAGAGCCTACAAGAAGCTTGTTGCCCATGCTAAGGCTGAATGGGAGGAAAATCAGTGGGAAGAACTCACTAAGGCCCTAGCGATCCAAAACCATCGTTTGTTTTGGAGGATAGTGTGCGGGGGGTCAGGGAACCTACATTCGGCACTGGAGCCCAACATCGCTCCAGAGGTGTGGCAGGCACACTTTCAGTCCTTATATAGCTCCGAGCTGGGAGAATCTTCTGCAGTTACTGAGGTGGGCTGGCCGGGATATGAGGGTGAGCCTATAACGCTGGGTGAAGTCACTGCTGCCATTTCAGCCCTGGCTTCTGGAAAGGCGCCGGGACTGGATGGCTTACCTGGAGATATGTTTAAACAAGAGCCCATTGTCTGGGCGCCTTACCTTGCTGCCCTCTTCAATGGAGTCATTGGTGGCATGGAAATTCCCAGTACTTGGCTGGGGGCAGAGGTGGTCCCTATCTTTAAAAAGGGCTCGCCTCTGCTCCCAGCCAACTATAGACCCATCAGTTTAATAGACGTGGCACAGAAACTGTTTGGCAGGGTCTTGCTGAATCGGCTCCAGGACTGGATGGAGGAGGTGGGTGCCCTTAGTCCTTACCAGGCGGGATTTAGGAGAGGGGTATCCACAGTGGATCAGGTCTTTAGATTGAATCTCATCTATTGGAGGGCAGCAAAATTCGAGGGCGGCAGTTTGTACACAATTTTTGTGGACTTACGAGCCGCCTTCGATTTGTTGCCGAGGGGGAAACTTTGGAGCGTCCTGGCAGAGATGGGCGTTCCCCCGGACATCCTACTAATCCTACGGAGGCTCCATCAAAATAATTATGCCCGAGTGAGGTGTGGGCGCTCGGGGGAACTGACGGATAGATTCCCCGTTGGCCGCGGGGTAAGACAGGGTTGTGTGTTGGCACCGACCCTGTTCTGCCTCTTCGTCAACGGGGTAATCGCCCACCTAAATGCCACTGACTATACTGACGCTCCCAAATTGAATGGCAGCAGGGTGCCCGCAATTATGTTTGCGGACGACACCCTGCTGCTATCCAAAACCCCAATGGGGATACAGAGGATCCTCGATTCATTTCTGGCCTTCTGCACCGACAGAGGGCTAGAAATCAACGCAGCAAAAACTAAATTCATGGTTTTGAATCCGAGTCAAAAATTGCGGCCGAATCCGCAACTGGGAGCTGTGCGACTCGAGAGAGTATCCACCTTTGAATATCTTGGTGTGACTCTTAACGAAACCATGTCTTGGGGAGCCCATCAGACTAGGGCAAACCTCAAACTTACACAAACTACTGGAGGTATTGCCCGGATGATGACCGGTTCATCATACCGCCCACTGGGGGCACTAATCCAGATATACAAGGCCCAGGCTAGGGGTGCGATCATGTATGGGGCGGAATTGTGGGGTCATACACCCTGCCGGAGTATGACACTTACGGAAAACAAGCTTATAAGACGGATAGCCGCACTTCCGCCCAGTACTCCGCTGCTCCCCCTGAGGCTGGATTTGGGCCTACGACCGTTAGCGGACGAAATAAGCTTGAGACCTATAGCTTTTTGGCGTAGGTTGTGGAGCAGTAACGATCTCGCAGAATATAGGGCGGAATTGGCCGAATTATTGAACCATCCAAAAGCGCTCCATATCCCCTGGGTCAAAAACATTCAAACTACCTGTATGGAACTAGGGCTCCCTGATTTATGGACGGACCCGGCGAATGCTGCATTAAGCATGTCTAAAAAGTCCCTGGCCAACATATACTACGAATACAAACTAACCAGGGCCCGATCAATGCAGCCAGAAGGGTCCTTATCCTCTGAGTTTTTGCAAAGCAAGGACCTTTATAGGTTCGAGAAGGTACTGGATCCTATCTCTCCTGTTTTAGCTAGGAAGTTGTTTCTCCAATGGAGATACGGCACGCTGCCCTTTCGGTCCTTCACAAGCACTTGGTCACCTTGCTCCATCACAAAGCAGTGTCCGGCCTGTGATGCCACAGAGGAAACCGATCTACATGTGGTTTTTTTCTGCCCTGCTTACAAGGCAGCTAGAAAATATTGGCTCCTCCCATTGATAAGGAACATGGGCTGCAGGGAATATGCACCAATGTACAGGATTTTAAAATCTGATGTCTCTGCCCCAATAGTTTTTGCATTAACAAAATTTCTTATTAAGGTTTGGTATACACGTAACCGCATTTTAAAAACGTTGGGTCTCTCTTAAAAAATTTTAAGATGTACAGTTCAAGTATTTTGTATACATATTCCAATGGTACTATCTTTTATGAATCGATGTATTGTGATGTATTTGTGTATTGTTACCTTTTATGGCCAATGGCCGAAATAAAGATTGGATATGGTGTGATAAGCCTTGCGACCTTTGGCATGTACAAAATAAAAACCTGAAAACGAATAGAGCCTGGCATTAACTCTGCCCTTTCCAATTTGTCAAAGGGTGGGGTGTGGTTCCACAGGTGGTAAGCTATGGCTTTTCAGCTAGTCTTACCGGCTAGGGATTTTAGGTTGCAAAACTCCAGCTTTTTGATCGGCCCTGCTCTCATGACTCACTGAACTCTCAAGAGTCCTAGAGGCACCTTAGATGACTGAGCAGTCACATACCATGGCCGCTCTAGTAAAAAGCCATTCAAATTGGAAATATCTGTTTGTAAATATGTGTCAGCTGGGCAGCCGTGGTTCAGTTCCCTGCACCTTGACCCCTCCATCTTTCCTTCTCCGGACAATTGCATTTTGATCAAAGTCTTAGTAAGGTTTATGGACATAGGTACATGGAATGAAATCCACAGTTTGTTTCATGTTATGCCCTTTAGCTCTTAACTTGCCTCGGCATCTCTCTTTCTGCCAGTCTCCCCTGCATGAGTCTCTTGTGTAGCACCACAGTGTGAACTGAGCTCCCCTAAAAATTCACAATTTCTGAAAAATAATGAGACTGGTAGCATATCCATGTAAAGGGGTGTAGTCAAGATCCCACAATTCTCTCCAGGGTTAAATCCAGGATTTAAGCTTAAGTCTTTTGGTTTTGTACTCTATAAACATAAGCACAGATGCTCTATTCTTTGATGCAAGGCAACTCTGCACTAAATTTCCTGCACTGCCTTGCGTCAATGTAGGACAGAGAGAATGTGTCATACCTATTAAAATAGGGTGCAGTTTTTCTCTCCCCCACGCTGCTGCGTTTTTGGCAGCCATGCACCAATGAGCACGCCCTTACGCCATAGGGCAAGGGTGCATGTGATCTCTTAAGCATATGTTTTGTACTGGAAACAGTACAAAAATATGCTTTAAGGTTTTTTCCACTTTGTATGTCTGTTCTACAATGACACAAACATGCCAAATTGAAAAAATGAGGAGGAATGAAAATATTTCTCCTCGTTAGCGTTACACCTGCTTCAAGAAGGTGTGAGATTTTTGCATATCACTTTCTACCAACGCTTGTAGACCGAGATTTGTGTCAAAACCTATGGGCACTTGCATGGGAATGCCCATTCATCACCCATGGAACACCCCTTTGGCACAAAGTAATGCATACCAGTGCATAGCGCAACCGTACGTTACTTTGTGATACTATCTTTTGCGTTGGATAGGAAATTCCACCCTAACACTTTGCACTGGATTTGCATAAAAAGAAGGACTCAAACCAGACACAAAAGTTTAGTAAGTCCTGTCGCGCCCCATATAGGTAAGACCGATGGGGTGGAGTGGTGGGTAGTTGACAGACAACGATTAGGGAAAATTGATTAATTATTTAATTTTCCCTCGGTGTCGTCTATCGAATCCACCCACTGCACCCTATCCCACCGCTCTTACCTGCACGGAGCGCTCCTGAGTAAGTCTAAGCCTTAACCTCTAAACCGCATCACAACTCCTCACCGCCTGACCTCTTTCTCCTTTGTGCTAACCACGTATTCTATATTTTGAGAGGCAGAACATTGCACATGTAATCTGTATGCCAACTGAAACACCAACGTCGGTTTCCACCTTTTAAAAGTCACTGTTTGAAAATGAAATGGAAATATTGACAAATAGGTCTTCACAATGTTTCGAAGCACTTCCAGACATTAACCCACTAGTACAAGATGATACATGGATTTGTCGAGGATCACACAATATGGCTAAGTTGGAAGGATGATATTCACACTTGTGTGAGCTTGAGGCTGATGACAGCAATCAAAGGCCAGTCATTTATTTCTCATTATGTTATCGTGGACAACAGCCAGACATCCCTTTCATTTAATTTGGGTCTCAAATGATTCAATTCACTATACCTTCATTGGGTCAGTGACCATATGACACCTGTTTCCAATGTGTCATATCTATAGTGTTTTTAAAAACTGAAAAGTAATGCTTTTTTTTGGTCACAGAATGTTGGTAAATATTGGGATGTGTGAGGTGGAGAGAGAAGAGGAGGGCAATGAAGGGAGAGAAGGATGGGGAGGCTGAGAGGTGGTGGAGGAAGGTGAAGCAGAGGGGGACAGTGAAGCAGAGAGAGAGGAAGGTGGCATGGAGAGAGAAGAGTATTGTGGGCAATAAGAGGAGAGTTGTGCAAAGAGTGGGTGAGGCAGAGAGAGGGAGTGTGGTACAAAGAGAGAGGGGTGAGGTACAGAGGAGGAGGTTCAAGTAGAAAAGTGAGGAGTAACATAAGATAGATACAAGAATAGGGTGTATTGGAGAAAAAGAGGAGGTGGAGACTGGTTGAGAGGGTGTGATGGAGATGGGTGGACGAGGGAGAAGAGATGGGTGAGGAAGACAGAGGAGAGTGAGGCAGAGAGAGAAGAAGAGGCAGAGGAAGGGGACAGGGCTAGGAGGGTAGAGGGAGGCTGAGAGAATATGGAGGTCAAGGAAGAGCGGGAAGGAGGTGGGGTGAAGACAGGAGGGTGAGATGGGGACTGGCCAATCCTTTTAGACCTATAACAGGTAGTAAATGCAGTGACTGTGGGTGGCCAGGATATTACTGCATGTAACACCTGCCCTCTTCATAGATGCCCGGGTGCGACACAGGATCACGAAAGGACTGCCTGGCAGGTTCCCTTTGAACAAAGGCAGAATTTAGTGGATGTACTGGACCCTGGGTCATGGTGGTGGTGTTGTAGCAAGAAACTGCACAAGAACAATGGAGTCAGTGAATTCAGTATCCTCCGTAACTGACATCTATAGCAAATGTTAAGGCAGAAGTAGAAACCGAAATGTTCCTCGAAACAGAAGCAGAAGTACATAACTGGGTATCTCTCAAAATATCTCATGTACCTTTCCCTGTGTGCCTCTACCCGCCTTTCCATGTATTACTCAATCTCAGTCTCTCTCTCTCTCTCTTTGTCTAAATCTGTCTCCCTAACATTTGCTCTGTCTTTCCATAAATCTGTACCTCAATGTTTTTTTTCTCTGCCGTCCTTTCTTTCCATGGCTCCCTCTGTTTCTCCCCTTCTGTTCCTGCCCCTCTGTTTTTCTTTCTGTTTTTTTCTACGTTAATTTTTCTATGTTCTCCATGTCTGTCCTCTCCTGTCTCTGCCCATCTCTCTGTCATTCTTTCTTTGTCTTTTCCATCTCTACCTCCCTGTTTCCCTTTCTGGTTTCTCTCTATGTCTTTCTCTTTCCCTCCCTGTCTTACTCTTTCTCTTACCCTGTTTCTCTCAGCTTGCCTAACTTTGTCTCTCACTGTATTTCTTTGACTCTCTTCTTCTCATAGTCTTACTTAGTCTCACCCTGTTGCACAGTCTTTTCATATCTTTCGATCTCTCGATCTCTCTCTCTCTCTCTCTCTCTCTCTCTCTCTCTCTCTCTCTCTCTCTCTCTCTCTCTCTCTCTCTCTCTCTCTCTCTCTCTCTCTCTCTCTCTCTCATTGTCTTTCTCTGTGTCTAATTGTCAGTCTATCTCAGCATCTGCCTGGACAGAAGTACCTTTTATCCAAACTGGAGTGTGTTTTGGCCCCATTCACTCTCGCATTATCAGCATCTGTGAGGACACAAGTGCATTGTCGCCCCATTCTCCCAAAACTTCAGAAAGGACAGTAGTGCTTTGTGTATCCATTCTGACCCAGAATCTGCAAGGGCAGTTGTCTCGGCCTCCCCAATAATCTTTGCTAGTCTGATAAAGGAAACGTGTGCACTACAACATACTTTCCCCACACACCTGCCTTAGTAAGGTATACAGCTATCTACCCAAGTCAGCTATGTTAATTTGTCAATTCTGCATTTCAAATGGTTTTCAAATAAATAAATATGAGTCGAGATTTTGCTGCACCACTTTGAACGCATTTCGTTGATTATGTATGATGTCCTTTAAATTCAGCATATACATTTCATCATTCAAATATACTTTGAAATAAAAAATAAAAAAAATATCACAGATGTAATTTCTTCAATTTCTTATAATGTCTTCAATTTAAATTGCGTTTTACAAAATGCAGTACTCCACTGGTCTTGAGGCGAAAGCAAGTCATAATTTTTGTGACTTAACTGTCCGTACCGTTTGATTGTGCCAGCTCCTGATCCGACCAGCTCTACTTGCATAAACAGTGCGGTCATTGCAGCCTAGCAGTGGACAGACTGTGTGCCTTGAGGCACCACAGTGCATGATTGAAAACTTCATTCTGAAGCATTACTCTGCTGACACATTTATGAATAAGACGGCATTAGTTCACGCTCCATGGGATGGTGTGCCACCTGATATTCAAGTGCATCTAGCCTAGGAGCTTATCAAAAGTATAAGTTATAGGATTATCTTCAAATTCAAATATTGATATTTCTTTCTATTGTCTTACATTCTCATTTGGGGTGCTATCTCAAAATGCATCCTCCATATTTCTAAAATACAGCATATAAACTGACCGCTTTTCACAACTTGATTATCGCCTTTCTTTTTTTCATTCAAATGACTTTCTCCTTCGATTCCACCCTTTGCATCCCTCCTCCCTTTATTAATTATTTTTGCAAACGTTCTACAACTCCCTTCAAACATTACAACGTCTCCTTCCTTGAAAGTTCTGCCCCTACAACCTGAAAATACATAATCTCCTCTAGAACATCTACTAACCCCTCCAACCATCTGCATCCAACTCATATGCCCCCCAGCCCCACTAAGGATCACACCTAACTGATTAATTTATTCTACAAAGAAACTGGAGTGAATGCATAGAATGGTTTGCTTGCGCTCACATGACTAATAGCTATAGCCAACAATAACCGATGACACTGGATTAACTGGCTTTACCACTAACATTGGGTTTTTTTAGCAGTCTGTTGCCCGGCAGTAAGTGTCAGTGGTAGTAAGTGCTATATAAATGCAGTTACAATACCTCGTGTGTTCCTTTTTTGGCTACGCTGTACTACTATCACACATGGCCTTTGCTGACTCTGCTCTGTGCATACTTGTCAATTCTTATTGATTCACTTTGATGCAGAATAGGTCTGCAAATCTCCTAAAGCTTTCCAAATATTCCACTTGCTTCCTGAATCTCACAGGGACTGAAGGGAATCTGCATATGCCATAGTAATCCTAAAGTGGAATGCTAGGACATAAGTTACAGGCCTACGCGTAGGAAGTGGCAGAGACTGGCAGTGAGTTCCTTAAGCTGAAATCAACTGCTGTGTCTGAATATATATATATATATATATATATATATATATATATATATATATATATATATATATATATATATTGTAGCTCCGAAACACCAAGTACGCGAGTGCTTTTTTGAATAAACCGTTCTGCTAAAAAATATCTGTTGCTGCCTTTGAGAGTGCTGGTTTTTTCCTGTAAACCCGGCTGGGTATCTTTGGAAAATCGGAGCCTTCATATATATATATATATATATATATATATATATATATATATATATATATATATATATATATATATATATATATATATGCTTCCTTGCGTCCTCACTCCATTAGCACGTGACACCATGGCACCAAACACCACAAGACTCACTGCAGGTGACGACATGCTTTTATTCAAAGGTACAAATGGAATCCAGTAGTGCGTCTCCAAACTGTGCGTTTGTAAGTGCAAAATGCAAAGTTACAAATTAGAAAGATATTTGCTGGCCGACGCATTTTGGCGTGATGCCATCTACTGGGTTTATCATACCCCCATGGTGTCCAGAGCATGATTATATAAAGTCCTTCCTCTATTGCGCTGCTCCTTGAATACTGGAACGCGTATTTTCAAACAGTCTGCGGTTCCGTTCACACACCATTGGTATTCACCACAATCCCATAAATAAGTGCTATGGGCCATTATGGAGGTGTGTAGCTTTGCATAATTAATGTTTATACATAAGTTGCCCCAACTTTCTGTGCACCACATTTCCAAGCTGCATTTTTTAGTTGATCACCTGGCAATAACTCCTTCCCATTAGAACGTGTTACATTTCTGTAACATTACTCCTCCATACGGTATCATGACAATTGTCATTCCTTTCAATGGATAACACATTACGCAATCCCAAATGTGGTCATATAGAAGTAAATCTTTCCTCATTCTCAACATTGCATATACTATGTCCTTTCATTATAGCTATTAAAGTGACAAGTGCTATATTCCATATGTGATTACTCTTTAATACATTGCACAACCTCTGGTCGCATCGTGGCAACGAGGAACATGTCTCCTCATGTCAATCTTTGCCCATGAAGGTACAGCACATTATCTCTGGAACACGGTCAGACATTACCTGCTGATGTGGCACATACTATATCAAAAGCATTGTGGTCCACAGTGTTATGTGGTTGACATCTCGCTAATTCAGACTTGTGGCAAACTTTCTATCCCCTTTTCCACCCCTTTTCAGTTATGCAGGCACCGATAAATATGTGTAAAGAACATGTGTTCAGGTGGGCTGAGGATAGGAGTGAAGTTACACATGCTGACTTTGATTACAGGGCCAAGTCCTGTAATCCTGGTATAAAGTGGCATATGCTTAATGGAACCAGGTGTCAAACTAAAGTGTCCTGTGCACTGTTTAAGTATTATTTTAATTATACAGACCTGTGATGAATAGAAAGTTAATTATTTAAAAAAAATTACAATCTCGCCAGACTCTCAGAAGATTGTGAAAAATAGAAAGGAGTAGGAGATCTTTGAATACACTCTGCTATGCATACTTGATATTGTAGCAAGGAGTCTTACTGGAAATTATATATATGAGAGCATTCTATTTACACCCTTCAGCTTGGGAAGAGTTCTCAGTTGAGAGTTAAGTCTGTTCCACACCGTACTATGCACTCCCATGATGCAAGAAACGGGTCTCAGAAGAGTGGCCAGTCCCTCCATATACCCTATTACGCACAACTGTTATACAAGAGAGAGGACTGAAGGGAGAGGCCACTCCCTCACCACACCCTACTATGCGCACACGTCATACAAGAGAGGAATCTCAGTGGGGGTGGCAGTTCATCCATACACATCTACTCACACCCATCATCTGAGAGAGAGGTCTCAAAGGAGAGGCCCGGCTCTACCCACACCCTACTATCCACACATGTCATCAAAAGAGGCTTCCCAGCAGAGCCCAGTCTCTTCAAACCAGGGGCGTAACACAGGCCCCTGCAGCCCCGCGGTGCGGGGGGGCCCTCACCCTCCAGGGGGCCCCGTCAGCACCGCACTTCTGCTGGGGATCCCTAGATTGAGTCCGGAGGGGGCCCCTTCACGTACCCTGCAGGGGGGGGGCCCTCAAGGTTCGTTACGCCACTGCTTCAAACACCCTACTATGCACACCCGTGAACCGAGAGAGCTGCCCCAAAGGAGAAGCCATTCCCTCCTCACAACATACTATGCACACAGCTGTCCAAGAGAGGTGTCTCAGTGGAGAGGCTATTCCCTCCCTGCATATTTTATGAGCACCCTACTTGTAAATCTGACGTGCGTTCTAGATACAGTCAGAATGTGGAAGAGGGACAGAGCAGACAGGACCAGTCAGCGTATTTTTCTGCCTTTGGTAAGATTAGCTGTTCGGGTGTATGTAGCTCCATTGCTCACCTGCTGTCAGCATCTGCTAATTGCCCTTTCCTTTCATTATGCTCCCTTGTCTTCGGTTCGGGCCCACCATTCCGCCTTGTGAAATTAACAGCAGCCAGCACCTTCATCTAGGGCTACACAGTGGGAGGTAATGATTGCACGTACTATGTACAAACTTTACTTAAACTGAATATTTAGTGCAGATACTATAACAGTTCGTTAAAAAGCACTGTATTTTTTTTGATAATGTCAGTTCGTGAAATATTCTTTTTGTATTAAGAAATATACTTTTACCCTACTTTAACTTTCCTGGAAAACTGGAACATGTGTAATAAATTCCCCATGAAAAATGTATAAATGGACTTGTACCATGTGCTTCTGCCACAGTTTGCAGACTGAGGCCCGGTGCTTTTTATCCTTTTCCCCAAATCCCTGTGGCGAGCAACAGCATGGGGAGCTCTGCTCGCTCAAAGCGTTAACAAAATGATCATCCTTGTTGGCAGCAATAAGATTAGGTGGCACACAAGGCCTCAATTATTTGTATGTGACCTTCTCTAGCATTTAAACCACATCACGCCTCTGATACAGATCAGTAATGAATACTTATGCAAATACGATTGCCAGGGGAGAACTATCGCTTCTTGGACATAAGCCGATGGCTTCTGCTCCACAGCCCTTGTATCTGTTCATTCTTGTTACGGAAACACTAGTATGCACTTTGTAATAGAAGAAGTACATTTTTA
Source organism: Lissotriton helveticus (assembly GCF_964261635.1). Classification (NCBI taxonomy): domain Eukaryota; kingdom Metazoa; phylum Chordata; class Amphibia; order Caudata; family Salamandridae; genus Lissotriton; species Lissotriton helveticus. Next base: position 1,430,904,934 of record NC_136061.1, on the reverse strand, counting down.
AACTTGCAGCAGCGCATTGCCAGGACGCGCTCACCGGATACTGTGAATCCTGACGCCGGACCTCGCCGCACCCGCTCCGCGGGTGCCGCATCGCCGGAGGCAGTGAGGGGCAGCAGACTCGGTCTCTACCAGGGGAAGTTTCATCTTTGGCTGAGGGCTGCAGGGCTGCGAGCGTCAGGGACTCCATTTCCCAGGAGTCCCTGCTAGACCGTCTACCACTTCCGGTCCGCTCTCCCTGTCGGCCGGCCCACCGCCCACCTGAGGGCTTTTTAAACCCCCTGCCGCAACTCCACCAGTGGGACATTTTTAAACTTGCAGCAGCGCATTGCCAGGACGCGCTCACCGGATACTGTGAATCCTGACGCCGGACCTCGCCGCACCCGCTCCGCGGGTGCCGCATCGCCGGAGGCAGTGAGGGGCAGAAGACTCGGTCTCTACCAGGGGAAGTTTCATCTTTGGCTGAGGGCTGCAGGGCTGCGAGCGTCAGGGACTCCATTTCCCAGGAGTCCCTGCTAGACCGTCTACCACTTCCGGTCCGCTCTCCCTGTCGGCCGGCCCACCGCCCACCTGAGGGCTTTTTAAACCCCCTGCCGCAACTCCACCAGTGGGACATTTTTAAACTTGCAGCAGCGCATTGCCAGGACGCGCTCACCGGATACTGTGAATCCTGACGCCGGACCTCGCCGCACCCGCTCCGCGGGTGCCGCATCGCCGGAGGCAGTGAGGGGCAGCAGACTCGGTCTCTACCAGGGGAAGTTTCATCTTTGGCTGAGGGCTGCAGGGCTGCGAGCGTCAGGGACTCCATTTCCCAGGAGTCCCTGCTAGACCGTCTACCACTTCCGGTCCGCTCTCCCTGTCGGCCGGCCCACCGCCCACCTGAGGGCTTTTTAAACCCCCTGCCGCAACTCCACCAGTGGGACATTTTTAAACTTGCAGCAGCGCATTGCCAGGACGCGCTCACCGGATACTGTGAATCCTGACGCCGGACCTCGCCGCACCCGCTCCGCGAGTGCCGCATCGCCGGAGGCAGTGAGGGGCAGCAGACTCGGTCTCTACCAGGGGAAGTTTCATCTTTGGCTGAGGGCTGCAGGGCTGCGAGCGTCAGGGACTCCATTTCCCAGGAGTCCCTGCTAGACCGTCTACCACTTCCGGTTCGCTCTCCATGTCGGCCGGCCCACCGCCCACCTGAGGGCTTTTTAAACCCCCTGCCGCAACTCCACCAGTGGGACATTTTTAAACTTGCAGCAGCGCATTGCCAGGACGCGCTCACCGGATACTGTGAATCCTGACGCCGGACCTCGCCGCACCCGCTCCGCGGGTGCCGCATCGCCGGAGGCAGTGAGGGGCAGCAGACTCGGTCTCTACCAGGGGAAGTTTCATCTTTGGCTGAGGGCTGCAGGGCTGCGAGCGTCAGGGACTCCATTTCCCAGGAGTCCCTGCTAGACCGTCTACCACTTCCGGTCCGCTCTCCCTGTCGGCCGGCCCACCGCCCACCTGAGGGCTTTTTAAACCCCCTGCCGCAACTCCACCAGTGGGACATTTTTAAACTTGCAGCAGCGCATTGCCAGGACGCGCTCACCGGATACTGTGAATCCTGACGCCGGACCTCGCCGCACCCGCTCCGCGGGTGCCGCATCGCCGGAGGCAGTGAGGGGCAGCAGACTCGGTCTCTACCAGGGGAAGTTTCATCTTTGGCTGAGGGCTGCAGGGCTGCGAGCGTCAGGGACTCCATTTCCCAGGAGTCCCTGCTAGACCGTCTACCACTTCCGGTCCGCTCTCCCTGTCGGCCGGCCCATCGCCCTCAACGCTAGTATAACCGGGACCATCCCTCCCGCAGCGCGGGACGCAGCCCGGAGCAAAGACCGGGCTAAGAGCGGGCCGTTTGAGGCCGTTCGAGGACGGCCCTGGCCCATAATCCTTGCACAGTTGTGATTTAAGTAAGGTAGGCGGATTTGTGACCCAGAGATTGATTGGACATAAGGAACATTGTACTGACTGTGAGGGCTACTAAGTTATTACCCCATTTTGTGTAAGCAGCGTGCCTAGTCTTGATTACTGTAGCTGGTGCTAATTAGATACCATGGTTTTAAGATCTGGTAAAACACGCACTGTCCAAATTCAAACACCCAAAGGAGTGGTATCGGGTCCATTGGACGCTTTTATTACACGTGCCACGGGAATCCTGGAAAAAGAAATAGCATTGGTGGAAAAACGACTCTCCATTGACCTAGTCAGCGGAAAACGCTCTTCGCTGGGTAGGTTGGCCACGATTCCTAGCCCCGTGCCACATGCATATGCACATGCAGCTTTTAATTGTATACACTTAGATACTATGGATGCCATAGTCCACATGGATAGTGAGGGGGTTGATTTTCCTGTACACACACCAGCTCATCCCGAACACCTTTTGGAAGATCATGAGGCAACCGGGGAAATTGAAACTCAGGATAGTCTAGATTCCGAATATAGCTCGGAATCTGCCGACTCATCCCTTGACTCACCTAAGACAGTCTCTAATAGGCTAACCTATATAGATTCTTTAGGTATAGACATGGTATCGAGGAAGAGAAAGCAAGACATGAGCTACATGGGAGGGAGAGAACGTAAGATGCCTAAATTAAAAGACACTATTGGCAACCCTATATTGGCACCTGGCCACCCCAGCGAAAAACAATGTCCTAGTACATTGTCTAATGTCTTATGCCCCTCCCTTATCTCCCTAGGTTCCTCGAACCCATGCCCAACGTGCCAAAGCAGTGACGAATCCTTGTTGGCAAAGATCGAGGCTTTGATGAAAAATCTTTTATTACCAGTCTTGGAGCGAACCAGATTAATGACTTTAAAAATAGACTCACTGGAGGCAGTAGTGAAAACGAATTCAGCCCTGTTATTATCTTTACCTGGCACGAACCAAGGGGGGGTCAAATCCTCACATCTGGCCCCAAAAACATCAAATATTCCAAAAACATCAAATATTCCAAACACTCTTATTAGTAATCCCAGCAACCACAAACCCCCAGGGCCAGTAACCGATAGACCAAAGAGGGGTGGAGATTCTAAAAACATCCCAAGCAAGGTATCTGAGGCCCCGTCTCAATGTACCCATACGATGAAGCCCACGAACAAACCGGATAGATCAAACCCTGCTAGACCCCATACTACTAAACCACTCTCTTTGGCAAAACCTAGCACAAACACACACAGGCATCCTTCCCACGGGCCCCTAGTTAACCACCATAGTACCTTAAAACCTATGGCAGATAAACACCCCAGGTATACAGCACCCCGGGTTGACACCCCTATAGAGGCTATACCATTCACAATGGTATTGACCGGTGTGGCCCCCCTACAATCTGGTAAAAGGGAGACTCATGGTGATCTGCGCAACAAGGTGATTTTCTGGCTGAATAAAAACCGACCCCTACCTCCTTCCTCGCCAACTGAAATTCTGTTTGTAAGAAGGGTCGATTGGGTGGGCCACGGCACCAAAGATCTGGAGGGTGACTGCATTTTAATTTCGTTCAGGGACCCCTGGGTTGTGGATACAATTTGTAGAGAAGCTAGGTTTGCCAGGCAGGGGGATGTCCAGACCCTGGGCCTATCATACTTTTACCCATATAGACAGGCTTCTACCTTGAAGGCCCCTAAACAGGGACGACCCGCCATTAGGAGTTACCCTATGATAAGGACACCCCAACTACCGCAATTCCCGCTCCTTTTCAATCATTTTGGCCCCTTGTCTGATCTCGAGGCCATTGATTGACTTCAAACACCTTCTTATCTACCAGAATCCATAGAAAATCCTGGCCTTGGGGTAGAGAGGCAGAGGCAGGGTCAGGAGTCCCCACAGCTCGCAATTATAGCAGAAGAGTGTATGGGGGTTCCAGTACTAACAGGGATTGTCACATCACCACTGAGGGCAGGGGGAGTCCCCATGATGACCGGGAATAACCAGAACATGGTTGGGAGAACTGAAAATGGGTGGGACGGTAGGGTTGGACAGGGCAAGTCTGCAGTTTTAGATGTGGTGGCCCCTCCTGTGGTACCCACATCAGAAACACTTGCCCTTGTGTCCTGGAATATTGCTGGGGTTAAAGGTCGTATCCATTCTGAAGACTGGCTGGAGTTTATGGACAAATTCGATATCATCCTACTCCAGGAAACCTGGGCAGTTGATCCAATCTTTAGGCAGGGTTATGTAAACTTCTTCAAAGCCGCCACTCGAAGCGCCAATACAAATGCCAAAGGGCGAGCCTCAGGGGGCCTATTGATCTGGGTGAAACAATCTTTGGGATATCATACTACAGAAATAAGTGTACAAAACCCGGACCTCCTTATTGTCAAGTTGAGCAAGATTGGTTATCGGGACCTGATCCTGATTAACATATATGCACGAGGTTTGCCGGGTGGCCGCTCCCCACCCTTGTTGGAGGAATTGGACCCCAACTTGGCAGCCTTAGATAGCAATAATGTTATTCTTCTTGCTGGAGACCTAAACTGCTGCTTCGAACCTTTACTTGACCCAGGGGACAGTTGGGGTTCTGCGGAGGACGCAGTATGGGGTATACCCGATCTGCTGTCCGCCAAACCGGTACCTGCAACAGAGGCAGCGGTGAATTGGATGGCTTTCTGTTTAAATAGAGGTTTTCGGGCCTGTAATGGTCGTACAAAATCAGACCAGGAAGCCAACTATACATTTGATAATGGGTTAAGAAGAAGCCGCATTGATTATATCCTGCTAAAATTAGGAGACTGGCCCCTGCTGGTGGACATGGAAGTACTTTCCCGTCCAGAAAGTGACCATAACCCCTTGACCTTGCAACTAAGGTTGCCAGGACTTGTGAGACTAGTGGAACCCGGTATTTCACAGACCGGGGACACTTATCTTACAAACGATAGGAAGAGGTTAAAATGGTCAAAAATTGAGGAGGACGAAACATTGAGGAATAAGGTTATCAGCGTGGTTAACAATATATATAATGAAATGCTGATCCACGCCCAGATGGGGGATAACCCCGAAACGGCTAACATTATTATAAACCTTCATAATCGTTGTTTTGACGATTTAAAATCTCTGCTTTCGCAACCTCGCCCTCAGGGAACTACTAAAGCACCTATTCGTCCCCAGAAATGGTATAACAAAAAATGTAGGGAAGCCCACACTGACTTGATTAAAGCTGTTAAGTCTCGGATTATGGGTTCAGTGAAAGCGGCTAGATCAACCTATAGGAAAATACAGTGGGAAGCTAAATTGGAGTGGGAGGATAAGTACTGGTCAGACCTACTGGAAGCTTCCACATCCAATAACCCCATTAAATTCTGGGAAATAGTTAAGTGGGGGAAGGATCCGGATGCACGCACTCCCACAAACCATGTGTCTCCCACTGAGTGGGTGACTTTTTATTCAACCCAGTTCTGTGCCGTGAATCCCATGCTTTCCTGTATCCTGGGAATGGCATCCCATCCTTCTATTCAAAGAGAGAACATCATTTTCACAGAAAGTGAGGTCGAGCTGGCACTAAATCTCACCATGCGAGGGAAAGCGCCGGGCATGGATCTTATACCCGCCGACTTGTTTAAAGCCAACCCCGCCCTGTGGACGCCATATATTACCAAGGTGGCTAATTCCATAGCTGCAGGTGCAAGAATACCCAAATCCTGGAAGGGGGCGGAGATTTTACCGATTCATAAAAAGGGTAGTAGGTCAAATCCAGGTAACTACCGCCCGATTAGTCTCATTGACTCCATGCAAAAACTCATTGCACGCATGGTTCTGGGTAGGGTCCAAGGCTGGATCGAAATGGAGGACATACTATCTCCAATGCAGGCGGGCTTCAGATCGGGAACGAGCACCATCGATCAGGTGTTCAGATTTTGTCTGATCTACTGGAAGGTGGTTCAGCTTGGCGGCGGTACCATCTTCGCAGCGTTCATTGATCTGAAGTCCGCCTTCGATCTAGTCCCGAGGGATAAACTGTGGGGAGTCTTGAGGAGTTTGGGAATGCCCGTGGAATTGCTTGATTTGATAATCAAACTACATGAGGAGAATTTTGCGAGGGTAAGATGGGGAGGACAGGGCCAAGTGACGGAACCCTTCCCAGTCACCCGAGGTGTCCGTCAGGGGTGCGTACTGGCACCCACCCTTTTTTTATTGTTTATTGACCAAGTGGTCAAATTCTTCGAATCGACTCCGACAGACGCCCCAATGCTGGCAGGACAGCGATTCCCAATGCTCATCTTTGCTGATGACACTTTACTCCTCTCCAGAACACGTAGCGGATTACAGCGGGCATTGGACCGCTTTGAGGAGTTCTGTGCCATCAGCGACCTCAAGGTGAACGTGGGAAAAACCAAGTTTATGGTGTTAACAAAGAACTGTTCTGTCCGGAGCACAGTTAGTATGGGTGGTGTCAAATTGGACCAAGTGGAGAATATGATTTACCTGGGGGTCACGTTAGATAGTCGCTTGAGATGGAAAGCCCAAGTTGGTGCTCAACATCTCAAGCTCGCCCGACTCACTGGCTGCCTCCTTAGTGAGCAAAGAAAATCTATCACCAGCACTCAAAATCTATGATGCAAAAATTAACCCAGCAATTTTATATGGTGCAGATCTGTGGGGCCATATGGATCTTACGGGTCTGTTTAAAATACAATGTAAATTTTTGCGAAACTTGGTAGGCTTGCCACAGTCGTCCCCTTCCATTCCCCTTTGCCTGGATCTGGGATGTCCTCCGATTAATGAGATGGCCAGATTTAGATTGGTTGCCTTCTGGAGGCGCCTATGGACCTCCCCTGACCTCACCTTATTCGCAAATGGGGTAGCAGAAGTTAGGTCAATCAGGGGATCGGGGAAAATCCCCTGGTTCCAAATGGTAAAATCCATCTTGATGGACATGGGTTTAGAGCAGCTTTGGACATCCCCCGCCACCAGTATCTTTCCATCTAAACTGGTACTTAAAGAACTGTATTGGGCTACGCTCCGTCGGAATAGAGTCATTGCCTCCAGCTCCACCAATCTCACGGGTAGGTTCCTTTCCTTTAAGTTGGACCCATCCCGTGAACAATATTGGGATACAGTTTCTAAATCTTTAGACAGGAAACTTTACCACCAGTTCCGGGTGGGAGCATTGCCACTGAACACTTTTACGAAAAATTGGCCATCAAGCACCACGGATCATTGCAAATGGTGCCCAGGCCATAAGGAAACTGTGGGTCATTTTCTGTTTGCTTGCCCTAGATATCAGGCACCAAGGGCCAAATGGCTAAAACCACTGTTTCAGCGCCTGCCTATTAGACAATCTGAAGAGGCCATTCATGTATTAAAAACTAATACACTAGAAATTATCACAGTGAGCCTGGCCAAATATCTGGGCTGGGCCTGGATACTCAGGGCAAAACAATAGTTCAACCTTGGAGTTTGTTTTGACGTACTGATGGTTCGAGCATTCTTTTTGCATGTTTGTCTATTTGCTCCTGATAATGATTGCTTCTTGATTCAATCCATATTTTTTAATTGCATTGTCCCTTTCTTCTTTCCCTACAAATTACTGTTTGGAATTTATTTGTAAACCTTTTTCCTTTCAAGGAAAACTTGTTTCAGGACTGTCTTTACATTGTTTAATGCTTATTTTATGGTTAATTAATATGTACTTATTATTAATTAATGTTTGTTATTACTTGTCTTTTATGATTTTTTTTAATCGAAATAAAGACTTTAAAACCTGAACCTGAAACCTGAATAGAAGAAGTACTGACAAAGCCAATAGGATTGGCTTTTGAATGGTACATCCACACAAAGATGCAACATTCATACCTATATTGACATAGATCATTCACAAATGCTCTTATGCACTCATAGGAGCACCATGCTTGCATATACCAACTCACTTCTAGTCACCAAAGGCCACAGTGAAGCAGACCTGGTGGCCCTCACATACAAAGATGTACCACACAGGTTTTCATGCCCATGAAGCAACACACAGCAACCCTCTCGCATAATGCCTACACAGGCAAATAGCCAGGGACGGACTGGCTACCTGGCAGTTTTGAATGCTGCTGAGCTGGGGGCTGATCTCGTTCATGGAGACCTGCATGTGCTGAACAAAATTTGTTTTGCTTTATTTATTTCGAAGCACACGCAGGTCTCCATGAGCGAAATCAGCCCCCACCGCATTGAAATGAGCCCAGCATTCCAACCTGCCCGGTAGTCAGTCCGGCCCTGCAAATAGCCCTACAACACTGTCAGACACAAAACATTATTCATAATTACACAGATGACCAGGTATGCGGATAGACAGAGGGACTTAGGCAGATATGTGCAAATATGTCGGCTTCTTGTATACTGAGGGCCAGATTTCCTATTGGGTGGTAACAGAAATGTTCTAATATCCGAAGAAAGTGATAAATCCGGAAGAGAATCCACTGATTAGCTTCACTACAATATCCCTACAGTGCAGGGTTTTCCCATGGTGTATCGAACACAAGTTTACCATTTTATTGAGATTTTTAATGATCTCTCATCTCTAAGTCAAGCTCTCAATTTTGCCCCCTCAGCCGAAGAAATACAATCCATAGTGGGGAAAAGAGAGGATCGCAAATGCGAAAGACTACCCTGCCCATCATACCATCGGTTCACCTACCTCCTTTAGAAACCGCAGTATGTATTTAATTACAGAGTGCCATTTGGTTCTATCGACAGAATACTTCCTCTGAGGGCCTACAGGGTATTGGCTGGCAGAGAAAGGACATTATACTGGCATCCTTGTTTAGGGTGGACAGTATCAATGTCTATTGTGTCCTGTTAATCACAACCAGGAAAAATCTGGCTTTGTCGGGCATGAAATACCTTGAAAACACAAGAGACAATAGGCGTTTACAAAACAGGAACAGTTTGTTTAATTAAACAATGAGACCAGGAGCACTGTCACAGGCATAGGGTCTGAGGACTGTCTTAACCCCTTCCACGCTGAGGTACGCCTGTCGTACGCTCATGACGAGCTGAGCTCGTCATGTAACGCGGTAATTGTGAATCTTTAGCGCACAGCAGTAAAACGCTTAGCGCGGATGGGGTTAAGTTACAATCGGTCTAACAGTCTAACACAGACTTTTTACAGCTCATTGAATGTGATAAAATATTTCTGGCTATCCTTTTTTGTTAAGAAATGTGCATCTCTGTCCTTGGAGCCATAAATTAGGGTATTGGATGAGAAATCCAGGTGGGCCTCGACCTTGCATGGACACTATGCGGCCAGTGGGTAACGTGTCTAGATGTCCGGCATGGGGAGCGCCTGATCATTGTGTGTACTGTGTGTGCTCTGTCTTGATTAATCAAGTGTTCTTAACTTCATGTGGCATCTGGCTTTGACTTTATTTTGTTTTGGGAACTCACGCACCCCTCCGGTCCTGTGTGCCTTATTGGAGCCAATCTCTCAGGACCATTGTGGTGTCGCTGCACCTATCTGTGGGATCGATCTGGGATTTCCTGTTTGCGCATGTGTATGCAGGCTACGTGCTACCCCACCTGTGATCTGTCAATCAGTAACCTCTGGCCAGGGTTTCAGGGCTTGCCTAACCACGTATTTCTGAGTCAGGGTTGATGTGGAGTTCACTACGGGCAAATTCGTCAATAAAGATGTGATATTGTTTTTATACAGGAATGTATCATTATTCATATTCACATTGACTTTCTCAATATTAACACTGTAGTGACCCCCACACCATAGAATTTCTGTTTTGTTTTCGAAAAACAAACTCCCGCTTTGGGAGTTTGGTTTTTGATAAGCAAAAATAGTTAAAAGTTTGGCAGAATGTGGTCAAAACCGACAGCAGCAATCCACCAAAAATGTAATACTTTAAAAGAAACAGCCATGTAGGGACAATCACTGGGCCGGCAGCCATCTCTAAACTTGGTGGGCAGTAGTTCAATAGGGTGGCAGAGGAAAATGTCCTCTGCCAACCAGATGACAGTACTTCGCCTTCTAAATTTTAAATCAGGCCCTAAATATAGTCTAGGTTGTTGAAGATGGAAAAAATGTGCCTGGCCATAACAGACTAACTGTCCTCACCAACCATAAATCTGTAGGTAGCCTTTCTTCTCATCTTACATAAGCCTATAAAATGTACGTCATCAAAAGTGTAAGCCAAAAATGCAATACATGTGCCTTTTACCTGCAAGCAATGCCCTCTAAGGTAAAGTTCTTCACTGAACTACACTGTCCAGTGAGCGGACTGTGCACGACCAATAAAAGGATGTACTTTTTAATGCTGATCCATCCATGACATCCGTTATGCTATGTTAAAAGAATTTGTAGAGCGCACGTTCATCATACGGTTTCATGGCGCATCTACAGCAGACCCGAACTCCCCCCATCTCCAAGGTTCTCTAGCCGCCTGCGCCTAGAAATTCGAAATTCATGGCGTTAAGGTCTTTAAGAACTATTAACCCGCTTCTGCCGTGGAGCAGAGGGCCAATAGCAAGATGTAAATGCAGACCCAACTGATTAAAAAATAGTATTCTAATTCCTATATGTCCATAGTCTCCATGTAAGGAAGAAAGAGGAAACAGACTGGAAGGAATATAGAAAGAAAAAATAACAAGGAAAAAATTCTGGATGGAAGGGGGTAAGATAGAAATCAATGTGTGAAGAAAGAAAGGAAAGAGTGGAGAAAAGAGACTGGAAGAAACGAAAGGTGGAAGCTAGAAAGGAAAGAAGATGGAAAGGAAGAAAACAAGGGAAAAAGTAAGGGCACAGTCTAGACCTTTATTACTTTAAGGTACACACAGAAAGATAACACTTAGATAGCCAATCTCCACATAATAATACCAATGGGTGCTTGTTTTTTCGTTTCCAGCCATGGGTTGCAAATTGCATCTATTTTGAATGTTTCATCTTCATCCAAACCGGAACTCAGTATGCCTTTCAGCGTGTCTTTTAGAAACGGAGGTCAAATGTCTTTCTCACTCACTCAGACGCACACATTCATTTCCACTGTGAAAGGTAGCAAGCTCCACATGTTTCATTTGTGCAGTGCCGTCTGCCGGGACTCTTCCCTGGCCTGAGCCGAAGCGTGATAAGAGAGGAACATGACAACTTGGTAGTCGAGAAGCCACCACCCTCGAGAAGTTTATAATAATTATACTATATTTCAGTTTTAATTCTAATTTTAATTTTTTACAGTTCTCAGCAAAGTATATAATATTGTTTAATAAATAATATAGTTACATATAAACAGTTAAAAAATGCTAGAAATTCAGTACAAAAAACATAGGTATAATTACTCTATTATACTTAAAAATTTGCATTTAAAAAACCTTTTGAAATTCACTGAAAAAAACATACGTTTCAGGGACATTATAGTTAGAAATTAGCATTTAAAAAACCTTTGAAATTCACTGACAAAACCATAGGTTTCAGGGGTGTTATAGTTAGCTGGATATTTCACTCATACAAAACCATAGAAATTCCTCCGTTATCGTTAGTTCTGCTAACTATAACTCGCGCACACGCAATGCACTGCTGAGGATGTCACATATTACATCATTCATGACATGGTCAGTGACATCACTGATGACTTCTCAAATGACATCACTGATGACATCATCCACGGGAGCTATCTGATACACCTCATCACTCACTAGTATAACCTTTGATCACTCTGTAAAAATTAGAGTACCATATTTGAAACCATTGATACGCCAATACCAGTTACTACATACCCACTCACTGATTCCTAAGTCTACACACACAACTACCCATTCACCCATGGAATCACTTATACATACAGTCACTGATCAATAGAACACTATCAAATGCACTCATAAACCTATATAGACATTGACACATCAGCAGTCATCCTAGTCGGTTATGCAGTCATCCTACTCACTCATGAAAAGAATCAATCACACTTACATTTACTCACCTACACAGTTATACACACAACACCTCATAGTTCCCCAGGATTCCGCGATCAGCCCAGTATTGTTTAACATTTACATGAGACCTCTGATTGCTGTCATAAGGGTGCATAATGTTAACATCGTAAATTATGCGGATGACAGTCAACTTATCTTATCCCTAGAGGGAGAACAATCTATAACCTTGGAAGTGTTTCATGCCTGCCTGCGAGATACAGCACAGTGGTTAAGAGAGAACTCACTACAATTTAATGCTGACAAAACTGAAATCCTCTACTGTACGGCAGGGAAGTATCCCCCTTCACTCCCCACGAACTTCTACCCACAGCCACCCCACTGAACCCCATGGAGAAGGTACGAAACCTGGGTATTATGTTCAATAACAAATTGACCATGGAATCGCAGGTTAATAAAACCGTGGGGAGCTGCTTTGTTAGTATCAGAGCCCTTTGGAAGATCCTTCCAGTTTTGCCAGTTCAAGCCCGAGCACTGATAGTACGGACCACCATCCTAAATAGACTGGACTATTGTAACGCCTTGCTGCTGGAATCCCCGAGATATTTGATAGAGAGGATACAGAGGATTCAAACGACAGCTGCTAAGCTAGCTTTGAGGAGACCAAGACGTTTATCTGCCTTTATGGCCTTGTCAGAGCTGCACTGGCTCCATATGTTGCAAAGAGCCCAGTTCAAATCTCTCTGCATAGTTTAAGGCCCTGCATGGGTCCGAATCTAAACTAATGCGGAAGAAATTTGCCTGGTATGTTCCTGGCAGGAGCCTTCGCTCCTCCTCAGCCAGAATGGTGAAGGTGTCAAGATATAAAAAAATAAAATCAGGAGGTAGAGCCTTTACTACCTCTGCTGCCCGACTATGGAATAGCCTCCCATTTGAGTTGAGACAGCTGGAGGACCTTCTTTTATTCAGGACGAGGTTAAAGACTTGGCTCTTCCCCAGTGCATCATTTCACTACCCTGACAAGACCCCTTAGTACGGGCCCAGCTGGGCACACATATTCTAGTGCCAGGATGCCTGTCAGGTGATAGTGCGCTATATAAGTGTTGAAAATGAAATGAAATTTATTCATACACATAGTAACTCATAGTTACTATGTTATAAATAAACTATTACAATTATACACTCATCAATACAGTCAGTCTCACAATCACTGACTCTTATGTATACTTATTTATATACACCAACTCTCACATACAATGCCTTTTATTTTTGTACTTCGTTGGAGATGTAACAGTGATACATATATTCGCTCACCAGCACACCCATAAACACACTCAGTCACCCAAACAACTGTTTCCACATGCACTCTTAAACTCATACACCTAGTCAATCAACCCCTCACACATGTATGCAGAGTCACCCCCCCACCCAACCGCACACACACTCAGTCTCCCATACAAATACTGAGCCAATCAATCAATAACTAATATAGACAATTATGTAGCTAGTGACCAACTGATACAGCAGGTTACACAACAACAGACAGAGTGATACAGACATTTATACAGTTTAGTCACTAACTCATATATTTAATGAGACCCTTTTAATAACTCACTTAAACAGTCAGTCACACAGCTACTAAATCCTCCATCCAAACACTTATATATCCACTCATTCTTCAATACATATTGGTATATATATATAATATATATTTAAATTTCATATGTATATATATATATATATATATATATATATATATATATATATATATATATATATATACACATTGTGATGCATACACATGCACAAACATATACATACACATGTTTTTCTGTATCCTGCCGATGTCTATAGCCACCTAGCTCAAGTGCAGGGTGATCCTCCCAGGCTGGGCAATGAACAAATCAGTAGTCTTCAATACGCCAACATTGTACTCTTCAGCAAAACACCAATTGGGCTACAGCGGTGGATAGACAAATTACTGGGGTTCACCTCCAACCTGTACTGGGCCTTACCTTCTGCAAAACCAAGGTACTTTGTTTCACGAGCCTATACTACAACAGGCAACCTAACTTTACCTGACTGGCCAATGGCAACACCGTAGAACTGGTAAAATCCTATAGGTACCTTGGAGTCCACCTAGACTCACACTTTACTTAAAAACTGCACCCCCATTGAGACGAGCCATAGCTAACAACCTGCTGTTCATATTCAAACCCTTCAACAAAAGACACAGAAAACCTCAACACATCGTCTCCAGCAGGTCGGAAGTTCCAAATTCATCCCTTCGATATCCTGTGAGCTGAGAACTGCTCAAAGAGACAGTAGCAATCTTAAACTCCTTGCAATTGAGCCGCTTTAAAAAACACTTTGCGATTCCGCAGTACGTCACACCAGCCCAAATCAGGCTTGAGTTTGGCCTGCATCACTAGGACCCAGCCAGGAATGCAGCCCTAGTGAAATTTTGCTAGAGGACAGGGCTGCCGAAGCTTACTTGCTTTCACATCCATGTTGGCTGGAAATAGAAAAGCAGGCCCACGCAAAGAAATCAGTGTTCCATGCATTACAGCAGTCCCTGTCAGCGCTGCAATTAGGAGATGCTTGGCACACCCCCATGGGTTATGCCTTTTTTAAATGAACCACCAACAAAGCAGCCAAGCTCTTATCATTCATCACCGGCTTTGGAGAGCAAATGGCACATGTGGGTGGTTATTGCATGGTATGTGGATTGGAGTGCCCAACACACCTGTCTTCCCATTTCTCAGAGGCCAAGAAACACATAATCCAATGCTAATCCTGCTCAGTGTCTTTTCATTGAAGGACTTGGCACCTTCCTGAAAGCAGCCTTGGTCCACCAATGAGTGCTGTCTCTGTGGATATATCAATGAAACACTGCTTCACTTATTGTGCATCTGCCCAGCCTGGCTAACCCACAGACTCCTACGTCCATTCTTAAGACCTTTACAAATTAGAACATGCCGTCTAGCTGTAATAGCCTTACTTTGAGGGGACCCGGTGCAAGTAGCATGCAAGGCCATGAGGTTCCTGAACCTCACTGCCAAAGAGCTGGAAAAGTATAGCATTCGGCTTGACTAGTTTCCCTGATCTGTTTTCCACGCCAAGGTTTGCTGCAGTACAATTGATGTCCTCAAGAAGCTGGAAGTGCATTGCAATTTATACTTTTGGTCCTGCTTTTAAATGTATATTTGTATACTATTCCCGATCTGGTTGGCGCCACTACAGGAAAGCACCACTCACTTTATCCCCCCAGACCTGCCCTTTACACCTCCGGGTCTTTGTCCCCCATCAATTCTTGTCAGCCGACTCAGTGAGCTGGGAGTAAAGGGTTCCGCACTTGATCTTCTTGCCTCCTTCCTCGACCAACGGAAGCAAAGGGTCAAGCTAGGCGAGCATATGTCATCTGTTAAGGCCGTGAAGTGTGGGGTCCCTCAGGGCTCCTCACTGAGCCCGACGCTCTTTAACATTTATGTCGCTCCTCTCGCCAAGCTTATAAGATCCTTTGGGCTGGAAGTTCTTTCCTACGCCGACGACACACAGATTATGGCCTCCATCTCCCAATCTGTGAGCTCCATTGCGCATAATTTCAAAAACTGCATGGAGTCGGTCGCCGGGTGGATGGTCAAGAACTTCCTTAAACTGAATGGCGAGAAAACGGAGGTCCTTGTTTTTGGGGGAAAAAGTGAAATTTGGTCCTTGGACTGGTGGCCGTCTGCTCTTGGGGCTTACCCTGTGCCGACGTTCTCTGCCCGCAATCTTGGGATCATTCTGGATACCTCCCTCTCCCTGGACAAGCAGGTTAGTAGGACTGTGTCCACCTGTTGCAATGCCCTGAGGATTCTTAGAAAGATCACTCATTATCTCTCCCCTGGGGCACGCAAACAGGTGGCAATAGCAGTCATTGCCTCCAGACTTGACAACTGCAATGCCCTTTACCTCGGCATTAGCAGCGGTCTTATCCAGCGCCTCCAGACCGTTCAGAACGCGGCTGCCCGGTTTGTTGTAGGTGCCCCTAAACGTTCCTCGGGCACTTCCATCAGAAAAGACCTGCATTGGCTACCTATGCAGGCAAGGATCAATTTCAAGGCCCTATGCCTTACTCATCGTGCCCTGAATCAATCTGGACCGGAGGCAATTCGTGCCCTTGTGGCCCACTACGTCCCCAGTAGAACATTGCGCTCATCCAGCAAAAGCCTACTCACTGTCCCCCGTATTGCCAAAGCCAGATGGGGTGGAAGGTCTTTTCGCTTCCTTGCGCCCAGGCTCTGGAATACGCTCCCCAATGACCTCAAGGGGATCTCTTCTCACATACATTTCCGTAAGGCACTCAAGACGTGGCTATTTCAAGAAGCCTATCTCTAACTCTTCCCTGGCTGATATCTGAGCATTCTGGTTTTCCATCCTCAGCGCCTTGATGCCTCCGGGTTTAGTTGCGCTCTTTGCATATAAATTTCCTTTAATAATAATAATAATAATAATCAAGGAACTAATGAGGTGTTTAAGCCCATATTGCTTGTTTACATATAGAAGTTAGTTGTTTACAGGTTTTATCCTTCATGGATTGCTTGATCATTCATATGGATTCTTTTTTAATTAATCTATCAATAAAATAGCACGTTTACGTAGTACATCACAATAGCAGCACAAACGGCACTTTAATGTATGAGGATTGAACAGTACGATAGCCAATTTACTCCATGAAAGACTTACGTCCCACAAGAGATAAAGCATAAGGGATTCTTATTCAGGCGGGCCCAGGCAGAGTTCTAACTTTTTGATTCATTTTATTGTTCTGTCCAGCTCATCCCGACTGATCCCGATATTGCATCATTTTAATTCTCAGTCAGGTACAGCTTAATTTGATTGTATGTGATACAACATTGACTTTTAATGTGCTTTATTGGACATGTAATCGTTTTAATGAACTATGCACGATAAATAAACTTGAAACTTAAAACAGGAAATATACATACACATATACCAGTACATCCCTATTCAAACTCTAAACGCATATTGATGCACACATGCACACAACAACGGTCGTCTAGCTACACATATACATGTAATGCATAAATATGTCTGAATTACTATATAAATCACATTTCTTTTCTTTAATTTAAAACACAGACCTAAATACATATGTATGCACACAAACGCACACAGAAATATATATATATATATATATATATATATATATATATATATATATATATATATATATATATATATATATTATATATATATATATATATATATAGCACAATACATCCCTCGAAGAAGAACGCGGAGGCCAAGGGGATTTCAGGTCAGACAGCTCGTTTATTTCTCATTTCAGCAATGGCGGCGAATGCATTTCGGCATTTGTAGCCTTCTTCAGCGCCCAACAAAGCAGCATGTCCTGTCACAAAATGTTCCTTCCTGTTCAAATAAATGTTCCAGCACCTCGGCGCTTCTCCCCCTAATGTGGTCGACACATCCTGTTAGAGTCCGTTTCAATGCTGGACTCCAACTCCCAGAAGGCACTGTACTGGCACGATTGGGTCGATGGCGTGGGGGAGTGAGGCAGACAGTAGGTCCCGGCTGGCTGACAGGTAGGTGGTGATAGGTTCAATGCCCCGAAGTGAGAAAAAGTCACCAGCCGTAGTCCTTGGTCCCCTTTGAACCGCTACAGCCAGCACAACACAGACAAGCTGCTGGGTCGGGGCAGTCAATGCGGACTATATCGCCCGTCCGAAGTAAAATACCTCGCTCTTCCCAACGATGATCTGTGTCCTCTGGCGGTCGTCGGAGAATATCGATCCCTCGATACAGTCTTGAAGCTGCAAGCAGCTGGGTGCCAGTTGGATCTCCGAGACTCTTAGCGCAGCGGGGCCATCCGTACTGTGTCTCTGGCAGGCACAGAAAATATAGCACAATACATCCCTCGAAGAAGAACGCGGAGGCCAAGGGGATTTCAGGTCAGACAGCTCGTTTATTTCTCATTTCAGCAATGGCGGCGAATGCATTTCGGCATTTGTAGCCTTCTTCAGCGCCCAACAAAGCAGCATGTCCTGTCACAAAATGTTCCTTCCTGTTCAAATAAATGTTCCAGCACCTGGCGCTCCTCCCCCTAATGTGGTCGACACATCCTGTTAGAGTCCGTTTCAATGCTGGACTCCAACTCCCAGAAGGCACTGTACCGGCACGATTGGGTCGATGGCGTGGGGGAGTGAGGCAGACAGTAGGTCCTGGCTGGCTGACAGGTAGGTGGTGATAGGTTCAATGCCCCGAAGTGAGAAAAAGTCACCAGCCGTAGTCCTTGGTCCCCTTTGAACCGCTACAGCCAGCACAACACAGACAAGCTGCTGGGTCGGGGCAGTCAATGCGGACTATATCGCCGCTCCGAAGTAAAATACCTCGCTCTTCCCAACGATGATCTGTGTCCTCTGGCGGTCGTCGGAGAATATCGATCCCTCGATACAGTCTTGAAGCTGCAAGCAGCTGGGTGCCAGTTGGATCTCCGAGACTCTTAGCGCAGCGGGGCCATCCGTACTGTGTCTCTGGCAGGCACAGAAAATATAGCACAATACATCCCTCGAAGAAGAACGCGGAGGCCAAGGGGATTTCAGGTCAGACAGCTCGTTTATTTCTCATTTCAGCAATGGCGGCGAATGCATTTCGGCATTTGTAGCCTTCTTCAGCGCCCAACAAAGCAGCATGTCCTGTCACAAAATGTTCCTTCCTGTTCAAATAAATGTTCCAGCACCTGGCGCTCCTCCCCCTAATGTGGTCGACACATCCTGTTAGAGTCTGTTTCAATGCTGGACTCCAACTCCCAGAAGGCACTGTACCGGCACGATTGGGTCGATGGCGTGGGGGAGTGAGGCAGACAGTAGGTCCCGGCTGGCTGACAGGCAGGTGGTGATAGGTTCAATGCCCCGAAGTGAGAAAAAGTCACCAGCCGTAGTCCTTGATCCCCTTTGAACCGCTACAGCCAGCACAACACAGACAAGCTGCTGGGTCGGGGCAGTCAATGCGGACTATATCGCCCCTCCGAAGTAAAATACCTCGCTCTACCCAATGATGATCTGTGTCCTCTGGCGGTCGTCGGAGAATATCGATCCCTCGATACAGTCTTGAAGCTGCTGAATATACATTCACATAACGATGGATCCCTATACCAAATGTAGAGATATACATGCACACACACATATATATAGGTCTATATGTTACATAGAACATGTATAAATATGTAGGGGTTAAGAATAACACATTCCACAGTTTAGCCTTTCTTGGATGTATTTTGTGATTTTTCAACCTGATGAAAAGTGGTCCCTTGCCATTTATTGCCTTGTGGGTGATAAAAGCAACTTGAAAGTGGATTGTCTGGCAGCTGGTAACATGTGGATGGCCCATAAGGCAGGGGAGATATGGGCGTGTGGCTATATATGTAGGAGTAGGTTTGCAGCAGTTACATGTTACACTAGCAGTTTTTGGCTCTGGAGATTCATGTGAACGATATATATTTGTGTTTTTTTTTTTATCCTAAAGCCCTACTAAATTGGCCAATGGTTCAGAACGTCAACGTAACCACTCACAACAATATCGGAATAGCTTGACTGGTTTTGTCTTGCACAAAAAAACATAACTTATAATGACAAGAATCACATTGTGTATCTCCGTTTCAAAATAATACTATTAGGACGTATTCTTGTGGTTTCTCTAGCAATGGAATGATATGTTTTTTCAGAGATGGAAAGGAAATGAGTGAATATGTGCACAACTTTTGGCGCCATTGGAATGTAGAACATTTTTATAGAGGAAAATGATTAAGGGCCTTTGTGGTACTCCTCTGTCCTAAAGAGGAGGCCTAACACTGACTTGAGATGATTTCCTTTGTGGGGTGTAGTTTCCTCTCTAAGAGTCTGATGGAAGACATTTATATGATATTGTTTGGATACATTGATGCCTAAAGATGTTTAATCGTAAGATTTCTGAGAATATGTACCCAGATAAAGATTCAACATCCGTAATATCATCCTTGAAAAAGTTTTCTTTTTAAGCAGCTGATCTCAAAGTGGCAATGTATAGGCGCGATTTATAGAGCACACAGCTGCTTACAAGGTAACAGAGTGCTGTATGGACAGACTGATTTTGTAACGCTTTATGCTGTCGGCTCATATACAGTTTTCATAATATCATACGTTGAATACACAATTTTTAAACTGTTAACATTCAGCATGACCCATCTAAATCAGATCTGGCTATTTTCAAGACTGAATTTCCATTTCAGTACTTTTCTCTAAAATAACCTAACTGACCTATGTGGAAAGGAGGTCTGTACTATCCATGACTCATAAGCAACTGAACACACTTTTATTAGCACTAGCACAATATGCAAATTTAGGAAGCAAAATCTGTTTGGAAGGACTGTGCCATGTTGACCTGCTTGCTTTTCGTACATCGGATGAATCTGTCATAATAGGATTTTTTAATTTAATTTTCTTGTACATACACACAGAATGAATAATTGACAACGCAGTGCGCCATTTTTAACAGTATGCTAGTATTTTTGCACAGCAATGATGTGATTTGTATCATGACTGTAGCGTGCTTGTTCAAATTCGGTAATCTACGTTAAAACGAAAGGGCGAGGATGGCATGTCTGAATGGGGAACTCGTTGCGCAGTAAGTCTCAGGAGCCAGGGTACTCTCGTGAGTTTGTGCTGACTGCATAGTTTATAGATATGAAGGGAACATTCACATTCCGTACTTAGGAGGGTGCGTCGGTATTAGGGATGGGCAAGCGCACGGAAAATGGAACATTCCATTTGCCTAGCAACGTTCAGCTAACATTTGTGTATTCATACATGGTTCACTCTGAACTTAATCTCAGCTCAGGATTAGAACATTTTTGCTCTGCCTATGCATGCATACCACCTACTTGTTTTTTTTTTTAGGTTTGCCTGTCATTGCTCTCTAATGTTGCCTCTGGGCAGCATGGTCGGGATATGTAAAACAGAGTAACATACATTACAAATCACCCATACGCTGCTGCATAGTGCAGAGTAATGCCTCCCCCTGCAGAATGTGGTGAGGGGTCCTTAAGACTCTTGAATCCTACAGATAGTCCTAGAACTTTGTGTGGGTGAAGGGCCTGGTGGGCAGAGCCCCCCTTCAACGCACAGGCTGCAGGTCGTGTGTTTCGCCCCTGTTCACACATCAACTCTTAACTCTTCTGGTTATTATAGACATACTTTTTTTGGAGAAAAAATGTATGGTATGGCCAGCATGGGAAGATTTTGCATGGCTAGCAGTGCAGGGCAGAATGAACATAGTAATGAGCAGCTGCAATGGAAACGAGGCATGAAGCTTGCTTGTAGTATGTGTCTAGTTAAGGCATCCACGATTTCCTGGATTACTGCTGCAATACCTGCAGAGGAGAGATTTGATGGTGATAAGGACACTGAAAGAGATCCTGCCACCCACCAATAACACACAATGTGCAGTTGCACTATTATCTCCTAACAAAGTACTTAGTCTGAGAGGATAGATACACAGGAGAGGTCTGAAGGTGATGGAAGGATTAGGGGTGGGTGGAACTGGTGTCATTTTTCTCTGCGGAATTCCGCAAAGTTACATGAAAGCTCTGCAAGATTCCATGGAGATCCTCCAATGAGCGGAATTATGCATGTCGTGTTGCTCACGCTGCAATTTTGTGCTGGTAGTGTGTTCCGTGCTGAAAAATCAGTGCGAACGGCACAATGCAGTGAGCAAGAGAGTGAAGTCATTCGAGCTGACTTTGCTGACCCTGGAGTAGAAAATCTACTCAAGAAGCAGCCTCTGACTGCGACTGCTCGCTACTGCCTGCTTTTGAAAATGTAATGGGAAGGTCCTTCGAGTGGCTACAAACTACACTAGGGGACGTCAAATCTTATTGGCGCTTATCAGCTCGCATTTCTGGATCCTCCCAGGGTTAAACTATTCCTCCACACAATGAATGGCGGAATTTAGCTGGCACTCTGTGTTTCAAGAATAATGCAGAGCACCAAATGCCACCAATTCTGCAAAGCGGAATGAAATTTTATGGCAAGGCATGGAGGCCAATATTATGCATACCTCTTTAATTGCAAACTCACAGCAGCAACTACAAACAATCAGAATAGGAATAGGAATCCAAAACACTCCAATCTCTATATAATGCCCTGCCTGGCAGCCATCTTCTTTCTTTGTTTGTGCTCACAGCTAAAATAAGTACTTGTATTCACTTTATTCATTTTTAGAGTAATTTATGAGAAAGATTGGTGTAATTTGAACGTGTGGAGATGTGTATGATTGATAATCTTAGGATATTTCAGTAATTTGATGTTAAGTGTTTTTGTATTTGTAACCTTTGTTGCAAATTTGGGTTAATTACATTTGCAAGTTTAGGTAAGGTTTTACATTTAGGGTTCCGGTGAATTCACTGGGCTTCGGGAGCGGCATTGATGTGGGTTTTTTTGGGACTTGAAATGAGTTTAAGGAAAGCAATCGCAACAAGACCTTTCAACTGTGTGGGCATGAGACACTCTCCATTGTGAGCGCTAAATCTAGGTGAGAGCAAGCAGCAGGCATGCTGGTTTCGCTAGGACTAAGCCAGGTGCAGGCGCAAGGTGTTTTCCGCAGGAGCCAAGCACGAGGAGAGCTCTAGTACGGGCACTGGATGCTCCCCGCTGATGATATATTTTTCTGCTTCAAGTTCAGGCAGTGCCGATCAGAGCAGAAATAGTTTAAAAATAAAATACTTTGTGAGGCTTACCTCATTTTGATCGTTGCCCTAGTGAAATGTGTTAAAGTCCATTGAGGGCGGAGTGAAGGCTGTTTACCACTTCAACTGACGTAGGAACGCTAGGAGATATGGTCAGCCATATTGGATTGGGCCAAATAAGATTTACGAGTATTTTTCTTAACACCCATATAGTGAATGAGAGGTTGTTTTATTCCATACAGTAAGACGGTGAAGTGGAAGGAGGAGTGTGGTACTTGTAGTTGTGAGTATTTCATTCAGATTTGAGTATTTGGCTGGTATTTTTTAGGAGTTGGGAGGTATTTTAGATAAGTTACCTTGGGTAGTTTATGACAGATTTTGACCTCATTAAAAAACTCTGGCGCAGTTGAAAACAGGGTGCAGGACTGAGTTAGTAAAGTGGTTTCTGTGTTGGCAACACAATTAGGAAAGAAAATTGAGGATTGTATGGATAAACCTAAGGGAAGGTTTGGTAACAGGATGGAGGATGAGCAATTCTGGTCCGTAGAAGAGGCTGCAGGAGAGGCAACAGCTTGAGGAAGTAGTCGAAAAGCGACTCAGAAAAGAAAGGAGACTCATAAGAAGGTCATTAAGGAGAAAGGGGCTTTTACTCAGAAAAGTGGACAGAAGGCAACATGAACAGAGATTAGTGGCAAAGCTAAAAAGGCTGCACAGGGAGATCACAGAACTATCATCTGTGACGAATCCTCCAGCAGTGGAGATATTGTATTCTCATGCCCATTGGAATTTGATTCCTCTGAGGAGGAGGAAGGAGGAAAGAAAAGAGTGAAACAGGATGAGAAAGATGAGTTGGATCAAGTAAAGCATCCTCTTATGGATTTTTTGTTTGACCCACATACAATTCAACATCCGCTGTCTCCACAATGGGTCCCAGCTAGGCATGTAGCTGAGTATGTGGAGTATTGGATTAGGTGGGAGAGGCCTAAGGAAGTTAGAACAAGACTTCTTTCAGAATGTCCTAGATCGTCTCTGGCCAATAAAGTGGCATATATGCCATAATTGGATGCAAAAATGCTTGCTTTCTTGAATAAGTCTGGGAGGGATCCCAAACATGGTCTTGATAAGGGAATGAAGTTGTGTCAGGGCTGCCTTCTTGATGTGTTTGGGCCCTTGACCAAAATGTTTCAATTGTGCAAAGAGGCATATTTGCAGGAGACTACGGTTAATGTGTTTGAGCTGCGACAATGTGTGCAGGGAGCAGTGTGTTTGTTAGGAAACACCAACACAGCCTTGTGCGCAGAAAGAAGGAAGAGACTCTTGATGAGAATAGACCAGAAATTAGTGGAGTTAGCAGGCAAAGACTCGGGACGAGAAGATATGAGTCTTCTTTTTGGAGACAAATTTGTGAAAGAAATGGCTTGGTACGCCGGAACATTCAATTCTATTCAAAAGGTGCAGAAAGACATTAGGAAGGTTTTTGGTGGGCCGGGAGAATGCAAGGTCAATTCCCCAGCCATAGTTTTGGAATCACATGAAGTTCTTTTTAGCGTGGCAATAGACTCACTGGATTTCATTCGGCTGGATTCCAATCATTCGGCTCCTATGCCCTGAGGCAAAGGGGACGAGGAAGTTATAGAGGAAACAGAAGGGCAAGAAAATAAGTTATGTTTGGGAAAAGGCAATTTGTGCATTCCAGAAAAGTCGGGTGGCAGACTCGTCCATTTTATAGACAGATGCAAAGAAATAACATCAGATCAATGGGTGTTACAGACTGTGACTGGATATTGGATAGATTTTGTGAAAGATCCGGTTCAGAGAAGACATCCAAGAGCTTTGAGTTTTTCAAAAAAGGAGGAAAAACTGGAAAAACTGGAAGAACGGGATGTACAGGAGTTAGCAAAGAAAGGGGCCATAGAGAGGGTAAGAAACTTTTCATGCAGCTTTGTATGCATCCTTTTTCTAGTAGAGAAAATAGGGCCAGCATTAACTTTGAAGGAGTTAAACGATTGGGTGCAATACAACCATTTCAAGATGGAAGTGATTCTTATGTTGAAGGATCTCTTGAGGAAAAGGGATTAGCTGACCCACTTAGATCTGAAGGTTGTCTAGCTGACTGTCCCACTTTGTCTCAAACAGAGAGATTATCTGAAGTTTCAGTGGCAAGGGATAATGTGGAGATTCTAAAGTCTTCCTTTTGATTTGACATCAGCTCCTTGGTGCTTCACAAAGGTGATTAGACTAATAGTGGCCTGGTTGCTGACGAAACTGGTGGAATTTATAGTGTATTTGGAGACATCCAGATTATGTTACAGACAGGGAGTTAGCTCAGGAAAACACAACGCTTGACATTCGAGTGTTGGAAGATCTAGGTTTTGTGGTAAACAGGAAAAAGTACTGCCTGGAACCAGCACATGCGACCGTGTTTTTAGGTTTTCAGATTTGGACGTTGGATTGTGTATTGAGATTACCTGTAGACAAGGTAAATAAGATCAGCATGGAGATTAGGCACCTATGGTAGAGATGGTGAATTATCTCACAGAAGTATTCTTAGAAGGGAAGTCATACAGTTCAGTGAATATTAGTAGGTCAGCGATTTCTGCGGGCCATGAGTCGATGGGTAATTTACCAGTGGGACAACAGGATGTGGTTAAAAGATTGTTAAGCGGTGTGCGGTTAAGGGCACCGCCGGGACCTAAATAATTTGTCTCTCTGGCATGTGGATCTTGTTCTACAAGAATTGGCAAGTTGGTATGAGAATTCATTTTGGGATTTAAGAAACCTTTCTTTCGAACTGGCCATGTTACTTTGTCTAATTTGATTTAGGAGGGTCTTGGATGTTAAGGCATTAGAAATTTCAGGTCGAAGGTATTTGCCGGAAGGGGTTTGTTTCAATATCAGACAAAGAACGAAGTCTATCTCTAGAACTTTCCTATATCTAAATTTGGATGAATGTAGGAAATTGGTTGTTGTGAGATGTTTGTGTGAGTATGAAAGGAGAACAGGGAGATTGAGAAACAGCATGGATATGTAGTTAATAATTTCATTCATGAACCCTTATAAAGCTGGGTTCATACCCACTTTTGCTCGATGGGTGAAAGAAGTTATGAGGAAAGCAGGAATAGATATGACTGGGTTTGGGCGCATGCTGCTAGAAGTGCTATGGCATCCAAAGTCTTTTTGTTAGGAGGTGGTTTAACTGGTATTTTAATCGACTTAATCGGTGTTTAAAAAATATTATTTTAAGCCTGTAGAGTGTGCAGTGGGGAATATTATGGCAAGCCTTTAAACATACATAATATTTGCATCTGTGCCTTGCCATAAAATTCGGATTACCACAGCTGTGGTGGGTAGAAAATCATGATTTTATTAAAGACGTGGAGGCTACTATTATTCCACCCTGTGAATTTCCCACCCTAAAATGTGTTTCCAAATTGTTTTCAGGAGGAGGAGACTACAGGAACTAAAATCATGTGGAGAAGAAGATCACCCAGTTGGTTATATGATATCAGTTATTTCAAGAATGTTTAAACTTTTTTGGACTAAGAGCTGAGTTTGCAGTGAAAGAAGGAAGATGGCTTCTAGACAAGAGAGTATATAGAGATTGGAATGTTCTTGGATTCCTATTCTAAGTTCTTTTTTATTGTTTATAGTTGCTGCTGTGAGTTTGCAATTAAAGAGGAATGCATAATATTAGCCTCCGTGCCTTGCCATAAAATGTCATTCCACTTGCGGGATTGGCGGAATGTGGTGCTCTGCATTATTCTTGAAACGCAGAGTGCCAGCTAAATTCCGCAATTCGCTGTGTGGAGAAATTTTTTCCCCTGCGAGGCTCCAGAAATGTGAGCTGATGTGCGCCAACGAAATTTGGGATCCCCTAGTGTGGATTGCGGTCACTAGGAGGACTTCCAGTTAAATTTTCTAAAGCGGGCGGTCCCGAGCAGTCGGAGTCAGAGGGCTGCTTCTTGCGTAGATTTTCTACTCAAGTGTCAGCAAAATCAACTTGAATGGCCACACTCTCTTGTGCCCCGCATTGTGCTGTTTGCGCTGATTTTTCATTTCTGAATACACTACCAGCACAAAATTGCATCGTGAGCAACACAATGTGCATATTTCCGTTTGTTCTCTTTGATTGTTTGTAGTTGCTGCTGTGAGTTTGAAATTAAAGAGATATACATAATATCAGCCCCTGTGTCTTTAATACAATCATGATGTTCTACTCACCCCAGCTGTGGAAAATTATAATTTTCCACTTGCTCCTAATTAGGATACAAAATCAGGAGATGTTTGGTAGTGACACCCAAACATAAAAGTGGACCTATTAAGACTGCCCATACTGTCCATGAAAAGTGGAACCGTTCCTTTAAGTCTAAACTACTGAAGACTGATTCCTGCTTCTTAGTTCACTAAGCAGCATTGCAAACAGGAAACTGAACAATACATGGTGATATGCATCAGCAGGCTGTAAGAAAAAAAGAGAAGAGGAAAAACAGTGCAGAATTGAATCGCTATCGCTTTTGTGGGCACTCCTGCTTGAATCACGGTTTCATTACATACTGTGCTGGGATCTATCACCATTATGAAATGCAGCTGGCCAGTCCTGTCCAGGGAAACTCCCTGTAAAGGTTGCCAAGAAATCCAATATCTCCAAAATTCAAATATATTTTATCTGAAGGCGGTCTGTCGTCTCCTGGCTTAACTGTTCCGTCTTTTGAAAAATTACATATGGTGCAATGAAGGCATGATTTAAAAAGTACACAAAATGTACCAAATGGTGTGATGCACTACTCAGAAGTTACAGTTTACTGTTCAGGTAACACATAGGGAAAAACAAGCATTGATAAGAAATCAAGAAATATGGGTTTGATGTAGGGTGCCCAGAAAAAGACAAACACACACACATAGAGACATGTGCAGAAACAATATAAACACATGCATCCATGCATTTACAGTCACCCATGTGCCTGCAGCTGTGCACGCACATAGGGACACCCCACAAAGAACCCCATGCACACCTGCACTTGCCACATATAGCCACCTCCTATACATAAAAATACACGTGCAAACAGTTACGAACAACACCATCACTGGCATGGATGCAAACACAGAGACACATATGGATGCATGAGTATGAGGGTATAGATAGATGGACTGACCTGTATTTGTGATGTTTGGGTGAAAAATGGATGGATGGATTGATGGATGGACGGACAGATGGATGGATGAATGGATAAGAATGAACACGTAACAGGAGATACATAGTTGAAGTGATAATTACCTGATTCATGAGTGTTTGGGTTCAGAGAAGATTGGATCATTGAATTGGTGGATTGGTGGAAGGATGGATATGTATCGTTAAGTGGATGAATGCATGCATGCTCGTGGATATATGGAAGAATGCATCACTATGGTGGTTGGACATGTGCGTATGTGAGTTATATCTAACCTCTCCTCTTTTCTTGACCCCTTCTTATACACTCCCAGGATTTCCACACCCCTTCACTCTGTTAGAATGCAGTGATACAGTGTTCATTAGCATATCATCATGGCCATACTCCTCTGCTCTGATTTAGATGCATGCTTAGTTAGATTATACACATGCCAGATACTCCTTATATACCAAGCCACAGGACAGTGTTCTGGGAACTGCCACCAGATGTCCCTGAGCAGTGGAAAAATGCTGCAGAAATGTACGATTGTCTCTTCTCACTGAATTGTATCCATAAACAGTAGCCTTTACACTCCTTGCTAAGTTCTGTGAGAAGTATAAAATACCCTTTACATTTTGTTGCTGCTACTTAGATTCCATTAACTATTCTTTTCAGAAATAAAAAATCTATCAAGCTGTTTTTTTGCTTTATCTGGAGGATATTAATCACTTTGTCTAATATTGGTGGCACCCTCATACGCCTAGCACACTTTAGAGATACTTCTCAGTGTGAAAGGCGGAAGCAAAAATTCCACATTTGCATTACATTACATTTACGCTTACATTTGTTGGGGTGGAGGCTGTGGATTTTACAGCTTGAGGATATCATGTTGGGAACATTTATACCATTAGAAACATTTTATAATGTGAACTATTTTAGAATGTGTTGTTTTGCTTTCCATCTCCTATAATGTGGACCTCACAACAGCAAACATTTGCTGCCCTTCCTATTAGGACATCTTCAGAAACAAATATGGTGCAGTATTCTTTGATCCAGGCACTGCTTTGCTGATCTCACAAGAAAATACAGGAGTGCCTGACCCCTTGATGACATAGATGTCACACACCAGGGACCTTCAAAGATGCCATGTTCTACTGTGCATTAGCTAAACTCCATAAACAGGGCCTCACAATGAGTCTATGTCAATCCCAGTGGGCAAGTAATAGCAGTTACTGGCCCCACTGGGATACAAGATCCATGGTCATAGTTGGTCATGTGTTTTTCACCCTGACAATTACGCTGCTGAAAGTAGATGTAATTTCAAGGTGATGCTTCAGTATGATAGTATAGTAAAGTATGAATTTATTGTACAGTTGATTAAAACCTTTACAAACGTGCATCTCATATCATATTTTTCAAAGCAACAGTTTGAGCAAAATCAAAATCATCTTTCTCATCCTGTTTCACTCTTTTCTTTCCTCCTTCCTCCTCCTCAGAGGAATCAAATTCCAATGGGCATGAGATTACAATGTCACCATTAAAACACATTAAAAATGAGATGAAATAAAACCCTGGTACTCCAAGGGGGAGTTGCTTAAAACCTTCAAGAGAAAAAGTACAAATAATCTGTTTTTTATGATCGTAAGCTTAGAGCTGAACAGCTAGAGCTGTCCTCATTGAGCCGACACTTGACACCAGGATGGAGGAAGCAGCAAAAAACAAAGTGATGGGACATGCAAGGGAAAGTGCAATGTGCAAGGCAACAATTTAGCCTCTACAGGGATTATAGAAAATTTAATGCGTGATCCGCACGGCGTTCATTGTGAACAGGCAGTCAGGGAAAAGCACCAATCACAAAGCCTTTAGTTGGGCCTTTCGGGCCGATTGCTTCTTTTTATACGTCCATATGAGATTTGGCAAAAACTTTAAAAATGAGCTAATTGACGAGCCATCTAGTTAAGCCCAAGACAATTCACCCCAATCCAACACATGAAGAACACTCTTGGGAGAAAGTGGCAGCTCTTGTAAAGAATCACATGCCTGCTGCCTCTCCATTTTAGCTGCTGGCGTTTGTGACATGTTAATAGGATTAGGCGAAGTGACATCAATACTTTCCAACTCGAGGCAGAACCCATAGATTACTTGTAAGCAGGAACTATAGTTTGTCTTTTATTCACATATGCAATGCAACCTGATGCCAAATGGAATTAGTCCCTGCAAAGATTTCATTTGCTTTTTACATTGGAGTCGTGGTTGACTTATAAGGTTAAAGACTTTGGAATCTATGAAGTGCAATCAAGTTTTTCTTTAAATCGGACTTATTTCATCTCCTTACGAGCATACACTTCAGAGCCCCAATTGTTTAGCTGTCAGGCAAGACTCTAGGCTCACTACGTACAACACACATTACACTGCATACCAAAAGGGTTTCTGGGGCATTCCTCTTCAGCCACTGTCTGTTTCGTGTCTTTTCGCAGATGGTTTCACATTGTTCAGCTCTTTGAGCTTGAAACAGTGAAAGTGAAAGAGAAAAGTAATTTCTCTTTAATATCTGTTTCATTTGTAATCTGGTGTAAGGCTGTCAGAATACGACATAGTAATCGATTGGTCAGAAACGCTGTCCGTTGAGCTGTACGAATTGACTCCGACCGACTCGGATTCTCCAAATGCCAGTCGGAACCAATTCAGAATGACTGAACGGTTCCCCTTCCGACCGTGTGCATCGTAATCGGTCAGTTGGAATTGTTTTCAACTGAGTCGGGTGGATGGGTTCCGACACGGTATAGGGAAATCCGACTGTCGGTCGGAAGCTTTCCGACCAACATCCTAATGAGCCCCGTAGTCTGAACAGATTAGGTGGAAGGGGCAAACCCTGAAACCATTAATGCCCTGTGTCTTGTATATCGCTCATCAACTGATGATTCTGGCATTAGAATCTTTAGATGTAAATGGCACTACTCCTATACATCAAAGGATTTTGTTGACCCCTTGTAATTTTTAAGCGCCTGTAATGAAATGTTTCTCTCTTATTACAAAGTAAATGTAGAAAACTCTAAAAATCAAAAATAAACTCTTTGACGTTTTAATGAGCTCCAATCACCCTCAGCCACAGGCAACAGGCAACAAATGGCAACTATCGGGCTGCTCTTCCAATTGGCATGAGTGAGTAGGCGTACTGTGAGATTTCATTTAAAGATTTGCATATAGGTGGGTGAAATGCATTAGTTTTGCAAGCCTTATACACTATATACACCCTTGCTATATAGAACAGTGTGTGAACGCCTCTGATGAGGCAAAGATTTCCACCCTTTCCTTTGTTTTCTTTAACAATCAACAAGGATTGAGCGCTAAAAGCGTTCCTGTTAGATCTCGCTCCGTCGCTAGCAACTCCGGCCGCACAAGTGATGAAGATTGGTGATTACATCTTTAAATCTGCTGTCAGCACACTTGGGTTAACTGTACATCTTCTAAACAATCATTTCTACGGCCCTTGCAAGGCTTAACTGCATACCTCTTGACTTCCTGTCTTTGTGTTAAAGTAATGGACGCACTGTCCGACAGTGGACACAAAACTCTTGATCTGACATCGCACTGTGGCAGTACGTCATTGGCTTTTTTGTTATTTTGCAGCATTGTTTATTGGATTTTGAATATAGCATCCATCGGTTTAGCACTAGGACATCAGATACGCACATATGACACAGCAATAAGGACCTTTGAAGATAGCATAATGCATAGATTACTCACCAAAGTGAAAAGAAAAGAAGAACGAAAGATCGGTAGAATAATCGTTTTCAGGCACCACTGTGAATATTAGAAATGTCCATTTGTCCACAACATACAATTTTCACATTTATTAAAATGATTCAGAACTGCCTCCGACCTCAAGGACACCATCGGGATATGGACGAAGGAAAGAAAAGAAACGCACAATAAATAGGATACAATAATCAACCAACTGACATGTTTTTCAGAGTTGTCCAGTTTAATCCCCTGCCACCCATAGACGAAGAAGGGCGACTCCTCATAAGTTCCTGTATATAGGCCTCCCCATGGAATCACGAAAGGGAGTGGCGGTGGTATCGTTATTTGTTCCAGCTCTCCACGTTTCTCGCAGACCTTTAAAGGAAGAACCCCATACATTTTTGAACAAGGACATTTTGTTCTGGATTTTATATATACGCCTTTTGTTAGAAGCTGAGCTATATAGTTCAGTAATACATTCCTGTTCTGCAGGCACCTATGGTGAGCACCAGTGTCGCAGTATGCATATCTTGGCGATCATGAGAGCTGTCACCATCCAACTCCGCCAGTGTGCGTTGTGCCATCTGTGTCTCAAAAGTTGTGCAATATAGCAAGTTTGGTGGAGTCTAAGAAAGAGATAAGACTCCACAGCGTGGAGTTATTTGCCATCCATCCTGCCAGCGCCGAGCTAGGCCTGGGCAAGACCATAGGATATGCTAGAGATTGCAGCCCTCAGCGGTTCATCTCCAGCAAGCATTGTTTGGCAGCAGCTTAGCTCTGTGAAGTTTATAGAAGGGAACAATACCAGTCATTTAAGATTTTGAAGTGAGAGAATTTTTCCCGTGCGTCTCATTGGGAGCGGTAATAGTTGGGCATAAATTTGGTCCAGTCGTCATCAGAATAAATGACCTCAAGCCACGCCTGCCAAGATGTTTTTGCGCCAGTTGCGTGCTATGAGAGTATAAGTTGTCTTTAAGGACCTGGGATAGAGAGAAGTAGGTCTACTCTTTTGAGTAACTTTGCACACATAAATGGTGACTAGCCAAAGTAGTAAAGCTACCCAAGAGAGTAACAGTAAATTTACTTGCAGTACATCCACACATGAAGAATTAGCTTTGTGAATAGGTATCTTAGTTTGTAACACAAATGAGGCCTGCAGAGTACAAAGGTTTTTTTGCACGTGTTGCGTCAATTCTAGGTGATTTCTCATGTTTGCAATCTTTTTTACCACCAGCTGATATTTAAAAAATGTATCACAAATTACAAACAAGGTAGCACATTTGTGCTCACCTTGTAAAGGCCTCAGCTGTAAACACAGGTGCTAAAAAAAATTGTTTCTCATCTTGCCATTGTAACAGTCACAGAATGGTTGTTTGGTTAGGGCACAAAAACTCCACTGGAATGTTCTTGCCATAATGAGCATCGCGCTCTAACTGGTTCTCTCAATGTCAGACTCAGTGTGCCAATAAAGCCATATCAACTGCAACTTATTCACAGAGCCACTTATGAACTTTTGTTGATTTTTCCAACGCGAGTGCAGAGAAATAGTAGTAAATCCCATGCAAGTGATGGGATGTGGGTGTTACAAGGCGCATTTGGCCTTATAAGTCTGTAAATGACCACACACATGAATGTAAATCTCTACATGTAATTTTAGATATTTGTGCATAAATGTGGTCTTCTGTTTATTTTTTGCAGAGCATGACTAAAGCTCTGGCAAGCAGCTGCACTGTTAATAGACACATAAAAAAAATCCAGCTAAATGCCATTTAGCACAATATTGTGTTATTTTTGCCCCCTATTCCAACCTTTGTACCGTGCAATGAAGAGTAATATGCCAAAGCATCTTTACAACCCTTTTTGTGTTTTTGCACGGTATCCCGTGAAGGAAACTGTGCATGCAAAACCTAGGAATGTAGTGCAATTGGCACGAAAGCTATGATTATAAATCCGGATGCAAGCACTGTTTGCGCCCAATTTTACACTTACCAGTGCTCCCGAGTGAGGCCAAAGAGTTATTTTGGCTAGAACAAACCTGGATCTGCTCACTGGAGACAAAAGAAGCAAGTGAAAACTGACAGTGACTGCCATAAAAAAAATGATGATTTAAGGATCAATTGTAGAAAGAAATATGAATGCCTGCGCTTCTTTCTCGACAAATCCCACTTCAGTTAAAGCAGGAATCCCGATTGACAGAGTTCTAAAAAACAATCTGATATTATGAGAATGACCAGCGTTTCTCATGAAATATCGATTTGCACAGCATGAAATGTTTTAATAAAAGACTTTGTGGAAATAAACTCAAGGATTGGAAATACAAGTTGCATGCTAAATATCCTACCCTCCTAGTTTTCCACTTACAGGTTAAACCTTCTGAAATGTCTTATGGAAAAAGGTCAGCAAAAAAGGCTCAACATATTGAATTTGGTTTGTTAAATAAAGATTCTGTGTGTTATGTCTTCACTGCGGGGAATGGTCTTTTACAATGACCTCACATGAAGTGGCATCATAGAAAATGACATCATAGCCCCTTGTACCGACCCTGACTTTAATAGGCATGAGTTACATTTTTGTTCTATGACAAATAAATATATCATATATTCACCTCAAAGCAATCTGTTTAGTCATTAGAAAGGAATATGATCTTGCATGTCATATACTGTTTTTCCTTTGTCCCTATTCACCAGATGTTAGGGTCGAAACCTTTTAGAACACTCATGCTGAAACCTGCCTGCAATCTAGTCCAGAGATGCTCCCATATAATGAAGGTTAATGATATGAGCAGCAGGTCTGAGTCTGTAACAGCCGACATACTACGTTCAATGTAAAATGACTTTGTTAGAAATGTGATTAAAGAACACATTTGTATTATAATAATTTAATGAGTTATTCTCTCCACTGTCGCTGCGCAAAAAGCCTGCTAAACCCATAGGAGAGAGATTCTCACCTCTTGAAGGACTGAATACAGCATCAAAAGGTAAATGTTGGCTGTTCCATCGGTAAAGAATTAAAAAACGCAAAGGCACCACCTCTTCGGCCCTCTTCAGAGATAGAGCAGAAACTCCCAGCAGGGTCGAAAAGAGTCCCATGAAACCACATGTTTGTATGTGTTTCTGATATTACACATCGAACATATAAAAGAATACACAGCGAACATATATGGTAACAGCCATTTTGCTGGGACACAAAGGGTGTCAATGCTTGAATCCCATTAAATGGACACCATCCACGCACTAGACAGGACCACTGGAATTATGCTACTTTGAAGCCATACTATCACAAAATGTTCCACATTATACTGCATTATCTGCATTTGTTTTGCCGCATAATTTAGTCAACTCTGCCATATTGTATTGTATTGTAATTGCATTTATATAGCGCTTGCTATCCCTGACGAGATGTCAAAGTGCTTTTTCGGCGAGTAGCACACTACTCTGGAACCCATAAAGGATTAGTGTTACGTTAGTATAGTGAAATATGAAAGTAATTTGAGTGGTGGATGGGTTAGTCAGTTATTTGGATTCAGAAGGATAGCGGTGGGTTAGAAGAGGGAAAAAGGTTTGCATAAATATACCGTGTGTTACCCCTGATGGGATGTTAAAGCGCTTTTTTGGCGAGTAGCACGCTACTCTGGAACCCATAAAGGATTAGTGGCGAATTAGTATATATAATTTTGTCCTCCCATGCCACATCATGCCATTGGTCCTGTCTATAGGCGGGTGACATCAACGTGTAGCCACCCTTTATCTGTGCACTGCATTTCAGGAAGGCACATGTAGGAAGGAGTACGGTTTAAAGTATTGATATAAAATCAACGCAGGAAGGCACTTCCGCTGACTCCTCAATAGTATCATACCACATGTGTGTTCTGTAATTGTAACTGTGATAGGTGCGGTTTGGTGGGCACAGTTCAACTTAATATCCTAACCGTGACGGATATTATGTTTTCTTTTCCTCTGAAGGTCATACCCATATTTTGGCCACATAACTAAAAGCTAGTCAGCAGGCGGGACACCAAAGAGAGGGGCAGTCCATTTCCAGGAATTGTACTTAAAGGAAAGTCCTTTATCATGTGTTCCAGGCATTTCCTAGATTACCAGTACACCCTGCGGTTTTGTGTGCCACTCTCAGCGTAATGCAGATATGATGCTTTAGGGATTTGATTTGTATCAGATTTGTTTCCAACAGCAATGAATACCACTTTACCGTTTCCATGAGAACCTACTGGTGAATTAATGGGGCGGTTTCTGCTGCCTCGGTTTAAGTGTTTAGATTGGCACACAGGGGGGTAGTGTTATCACATATTTTTTTAATGAGAGCCTGGACATCTAGGACACAGGAAGAGCATTATGGTATTCAAAACTACAAACTTTTAGGACTTACAGGACTGCGTAGCATAAAACTGCATAACATAAACTAGGTCAAACATAGCTCTTTTGTAGATATGACGTCAAGATGATCTCGTAGTAAACTGAGAAGAGGTCTCCTCGGTCTGTGCACCTAGATTCGTTGGTGTGGAGTATAGTAGGACGTTCTCCTTAAAATCCTCTGCTTTAACCTCAAAACCAGATATTTGCTTGCATTTCCATATTATGGCCCAGACACTCAACATTCAGTAACGTCCATACAGTCAGGGCTTTAAGTGGGATGAAAACACCAGGGGGTGGGAGTCTCTCAAAGGGGCATGAACAATTTAATTAAGGGCATGGCTTAAAAAACACTTAAGCTAAAAATCTGTGCTTAGCATAGTGTGCCTCCCGACTTGTATTTTGCTGTTTCTGTCATTGCATCCAGATATATGATACAACAAGCAACCTCATACCTACAACAACTCTGGACTATTGGCTTTGTCAATGGTTGTTAGTTACATAAGATAAATAAGGAGCTACTATGGCTTGTTATATATAATATTGAAAAATCTTCCATTTAAAATCCTGGTGACACCACAATAATGTTGCTGCTCCTGAGTTTAAAAAAGAGAAGGGGAAAATCAGAGAGAAAATGACTCTCTTGAAAGGATTTCCCTTCCCCTACAACGCTCACCTGGCATGACATTATGCCGTAACCTCTCCACTACTGAGAAGTGAGCACTGTGAGAACGCGCACATCAATGTGCCTGCTGTCACTGCAGTCCGGAAAAAACGGACCGCCTGTGCAGGGCACAAAACAGAGACTGATAGAGACCTGTTTCGAGGACCACTTTAAAAAACTGCCAGTGCTCAGCACCGGTGAGATCCAACCCACTTAAAGCCCTGCTTACAGTAAAGATTAATGGAAGTAGTGCTAGCCTTTTCTTATTTTGGGCTCGGTCCATTCTCTGTTGGAGATACGCCCAACCTGATTCGGAGCCCACTGAGTGCTGACTTGTGCCTTGTATCTCACCTTGAGGCTCATCTGTACATGAAAACAGGTCTGAAAGAAGGAGTAATCTACACAGGCACCAGGGCCAAAACTGGCATTAAGCATGCAGGAAAGGATGTGGTAATTCTAGATCCATTTATTATTCCCCATTCAGACTAAACTTAAAGCTAACTGTGGGAATACTCTTTAGAACAATAATTCCTGACCCCCTACAAAATGTGACAAGGGGCCCTGAGTTTGTTTTCTATATTTGACAGATTACAGTGGCCTTAGTCTTAAGGGGAGCTCACCTAAAGGTTTGAGGTCCCTTAAAGGGTTGGTAGCCCCCATGCACTCAGTACTTAAATTGTAAAAGGATGAATGCTGGTGCCTGAAGCTCTACTCAGAAGCGCACAGGCGGAGCAATTAGACATTGTGTGCCGGATACCTAGGCCGTGCAATCTTAAATTCCCCTCAAGCCTCTTTAATCCATGAACAGACACTGCTTGCCACTCTATCTCACTTCTGGTGGTTCATGCTTTCTCCCTTTATGATGTTTTTTCCTTCTCGCCTCTTTGTGCATTTTTCCCTCTGTTGCTCTTGGTAAACGTCTACAACCAGGGCTTCAAGTGGGATGAAAAAACTGGGGGTTCTCTCAAAGGGGCATGTCCAATGTAATTAAGGGTGTGGCTAAAAACACATAAGCTAAAAATCTGTGCTGAGCACAGTGTACCACCTGACTTGTATTTTGTTGTTTCTGTCATTGCATCCAGATACATGATACAACTAGTAACATCATACCTACAACAAGTCAGGACTATTGGCTTTGCCAATAGTTGATAGTTGCATAAGATAAATAAGCAGCAACTATCCCTTGTATATAATATTGAAAAAACTTCCACTTAAAGCCTTGCTGACACCAGGACAATGTCGCTGCTCCTGAGTTTCAAAAAGAGAAGGGAAATCCAGAGAGAAATGACTCTCTCTAACCCCTTCGATTTGCGCGTCGGCCAACGGCTGTCGCGAGCACTACCTCGGTAGTGCTGCGCACGTCCGTTGGCCGACGTGGCTCCGCCCACTTGTTCAAACCGGCGCAACAAGGCAGAATTCGTGCCGCAGTTAAGCAGTTGAAGGATTTCCCTTCCCCTACAACGCTCACCTGGCATTACCTCATGCCGTAACTCTCGACCAGTGAGAAGTGAGCAGTGTGAGCAGCGTACATCGATGTGCCTGCTATCACTGCCGTACGGAAAAAAATGGATGCCTGTGACAGGGCACAAAATAGATCCTGATCGGGACCCGTTTCGAGGCCCCCTTTAAAAAACTGCTGGTGCTCAGACCCGGTGAGACCCGTTCCACTTAATGCCCTGTCTACAACTGAAAAATAAGTGCTGGTCCCCCAAAATGAGTGTTGGTGGCCCCCACCTGCTCAAATTAAGCACGGCGTGTGCTGCAAGGGCAGCAGGATCCAGCGTCTCGCCCCTGCTTTGGATGTGGGCTTATTTATTATTGTTTCTGCACAATCATCTCCTTCCTGGCCGATCCCCACCAACTGACGTAGACAAATACCTCAGCGCTCCATTCCTGGGTGTGGAGCGGACCTGCGACTCCTACAGCTAAAAGATGAGCGTTGCGCAGTTGCAGTAACCGGTCACCACCGTGCCTAGAAAGCCATTCCGTCGTCGAGTCACCGTCTATGACTGATTCTTTTTAACTTGTTTTGTATCTGTTTCCTGAAGCCACTGTGAGGCGTTTGTCAGAAGATTGCCTTTGTTTCGCCCAGAATGCTTCCCAAAGTACACGCTGTTATATCACCTCAGGAGAGTAATTAGTAGTCAGCTGCGTCACGTCAGCAATGATCCTAGCAGATCAGGCATGATCCCCAACACGCGCCGTTATGGCGCCCAGACCCAGAGAAGGCTGTAGACGCTCTCTCATAATACAGCATCGGTTTGTTGCATTCAAACTAGAATGTATTCCTTTCAACAGGTCACTAGCCTGTAATTCTCACTGTAGCATAATATTTAAGTAAA
This sequence comes from Lissotriton helveticus, assembly GCF_964261635.1. Lineage (NCBI taxonomy): Eukaryota > Metazoa > Chordata > Amphibia > Caudata > Salamandridae > Lissotriton > Lissotriton helveticus. The sequence continues at coordinate 1,430,866,057 of NC_136061.1, read as the reverse complement.
GTCCAAGAATATAGTGCTGGCAATTGTGCCTGTAGGTTCCAGATATTTATAATCACAAATAAATCCCTCTTCAGTACTGGTATTCTTGCTGCAGCCGTGAACATTAAAGCACTGCTTTGAGGATTTTAGCTACTCCATCGTGCAAAAAATCTGATACATTTCTGATGATTTCTTTCACCCTGCCTTGTTCTTTTCCTCTTCCTCTCTGCACACATCTTTGGTTAGACAGTTTCCTCGCAAGGTAGCGGGTAACAGGAGAAGGACAGAGAGGTAAACAGTAAGTATAGAAAGAAAGGTATAGCGAAGGGAGGTGGAGCTAGAGTTGAGGCGAGAGACAGGCGAAGCAAGAAAAGAAGGTAATGGTGGAAAGGTGAGATAGCCAGAAGGAAGAATGCAAAGAAGTAGAAAAATTAAGTAAAGAAAGCTAGAAAGATAGGTTTTTAGAGTGAGGTAGAGAGAGCAAGGTATAGGGAATGGAATGTAGATGCTGACATGGGTAGGGAACACTGAGGGATTGAGAGATGAGCTAAGAAAAGTACATGCTGCGAGAGATATAAGCAGAGAGCTCTGAGGTAATGAGAGAAACGTTGAGCAAAGCAAGCCAGAGAGAACCTCAAAATAACAAGATGTATAGAAAGGCGGGTCAGGTAAAGACAGTAGTGGGGCAGACCGAAAGGAAAGGTAGAGAGAAGAGAGTGAAGGTATAAGGAGAGATAAGCCGAAGAGTGAAAAGAGGTGAAGAATGGAAACAAAGGTGAAGTAAAGAAATAGGGGTGAAGTTAATACAGAGTGAGAGGGTGAGTGAGGTAGAGAAAGAGTTGTGAGGTAGGATAGGTAATGATAGAGATGTGAGTTATCTGGATTTATAGAAGGAGAAGCAGAGAGAACGATTAGGTAGACGGGGTTAGGTGAAATGGAGAAAACTATAAAGGGAGATGTGTGTGTGGGAGAAAGAGGAGGTATCGATAGTGAAAAAGAGGCAGAGGTAGAGAATAGGTAGAGAACAAGGAATCGGGTTGAGAGACTGAGTTAGTAGAAGAAACAGATTGAGAGAGGGCAGTTGGAGAGGTGATGTAGCAAATGACGCTGAGATAAAACAGAGAGAATAGGTAGTTAGAGGAAGAGGTGGGGTGGAGATGTGAGGCTGAGAAGGAGGTGAGTTAGAGAGTGGTTAGACAGCTGAGAGAGGTAGAGTAAGGTTAGGTATAGAGATATTGAGAGAAAAATAGATAGGTGTGGTAAAGAGAGAGTTGGGTTAAAAGTGAAGTAGACAGAGGAGAGAAGTAGGAAGGAGAGATGAAAATAGAATAGTGAGGTGCAGAGGGGTGGGGCTGAATTGAGATGGAGGTGGGGAGTGAGAGAGGGGTACATATAGAGAATGCTAGCAATAGAGGCAAGATTATGAAAGCATTGGAGGAGAGAGGCATATTGAGAGAGAGGTGATGTAGATATAGGTGAAGTAGGGGGAGTTGATATATATTTAGAGACAGAGGTGATAGGTACATAGCGATATGTAGGGGAAGAGTCAAAGTGAGAGGGGTGAGATAGAAAATGTAAGGAGAGTGGCATGAAATACAAGGTATTTAATTGTCGCCTCCTGCATGAGAGCCTGAGGGTTAAGGTCATGGAGGCCAGGCATGCACGGTACATTTCTTTGCCCAGCTGTAAAATTTGAAAATAATCTGGTTTTCAGGCAGACCATTTTTATGACTGGATTTGGACTGTCTCAATCCCTTTACCAGGGGATTCTTTAGAAGGTTGAAGCCAATTGCCTACTTTGCTTATGGCTTTGAAAGTCACTGTGTATAAGGGGCGAAATGCTTATTCCACTATCATTCCATTTGGGTGTATGATACTTTGATTCAGAACGCTTGAAACATCACCTGTATCTCATATAACGCTTGCCTTCATAAAGCATTTAATCTTTTATGTACTTAGTTAGTTAGTTAAAAAGTTCTTGATAGAGCGCACTGTGACCAATCGGCTTCCTGGCACTGAATTCTAGACTAAGAATCACAGGAGTCTGTCGGACAAGAATCAGCAGGAGTACGCTTGGGAAAACAGGAACGTCTTAAGTGCCTTGCAGAATTGGGAATAAACAGGGATAGACCTAATGGACAGCGGGAGACTGTTCCAAAAGCGGGGTGCCAGCACGGAGAACCTGGTGCCACCAGTTTTGGATTTGCGGAATCGAGGGACATTAAGGAGGGCCTGAGTAGAAGAACGAAGAGTGCGACTGGGGGTATAGGGGCAAATGAGTGAATTAATAAAGGCTGGGGCAGTGCGGGCACGAGCCATAAAGGCCAGACAGCCCATCTTAACCCCTTCGACGCTCATGACGAGCTGGGCTCGTCATGCAGTAGCCTCCCAGCACGCTCATGACGAGCCCAGCTCGTCATGAATAATGGGTTTTTGTAAATCCCAGCGCAGCAGCAGAATATGATGAGCTTCCAAGTGGTTAAAGAGGGATCGCTGGCCAATGGGGAGCCAGTGAAGAGATTTAAAAAAAGGGGTGATATGATTGGATTTGGGAAGGTGATGTATAATACGGGCGGCCTGGTTCTGAATGGCCTGGAGGCGGCGGAGTTCATAAGCTGGAATACCCGCATACAGGCCATTCCCGTAATCGAGACGGGAGAGAATCAAGGCCAAAATAATACGTTTCATATATACATTATATACATTAAACAGCAAAGGATATTGTGGATTTGGAAAGTTGCATGATAAAGGAAAAGGATAGCATTGCCTAAAACGGATGTATGACGTTACAACGCATACTTTTACCACGCCTACCATTACCACGCATTTTTTACAACGCAGGATCCATGACAACGCATACCATTACCACGCATGTATTTACAACGCATATACCTTTACAACGCATACAATTACAACGTAAGTATTGGTAAGTATATAATATTTTTTAATATTTAATTTAATTAAAATTAATATAATGTAATTTAATTTAATTTAATTTAATTTAATGTAATTTAATTTAATTCATTTAATTTAATCAATTTAATTTAATGTAATTTAAATTTAATTATATTTAATTTTTACACTGTACCCTTTTACCCAAAAACCCAAAACTGACCCTGAACCCAAAAAATAACCCTTTTACCCAAAAACCCAAAACTGACCCTGAACCCTAAAAATACCCCTTTACCCAAAAACCCAAAACTGACCCTGAACCCAAAAAATACCCCTTTTACCCAAAAACCCAAAACTGACCCTGAACCCTAAAAATACCCTTTTACCCAAAAACCCAAAAATGACCCTAAACCCTAAAAATACCCCTTTACCCAAAAACCCAAAACTGACCCTGAACCCTAAAAATACCCCTTTACCCAAAAACCCAAAACTGACCCTGAACCCTAAAAATACCCCTTTACCCAAAAACCCAAAACTGACCCTGAACCCTAAAAATACCCCTTTACCCAAAAACTAAAAACTGACCCTGGACCCTAAAAATACCCCTTTACCCAAAAACTGAAAACTGACCCTGAACCCTAAAAATACCCCTTTACCCAAAAACTGAAAACTGACCCTGAACCCTAAAAATACCCCTTTACCCAAAAACTGAAAACTGACCCTAAACCCTAAAAATACCCCTTTACCCAAAAACTGAAAACTGACCCTAAACCCTAAAAATACCCCTTTACCCAAAAACTGAAAACTGACCCTGAACCCTAAAAATACCCCTTTACCCAAAAACTGAAAACTGACCCTAAACCCTAAAAATACCCCTTTACCCAAAAACTGAAAACTGACCCTAAACCCTAAAAATACCCCTTTACCCAAAACCCTAAAAATACCCCTTTACCCAAAAACTGAAAACTGACCCTAAACCCTAAAAATACCCCTTTACCCAAAAACTGACCCTAAACCCTAAAAATACCCCTTTACCCAAAAACTGAAAACTGACCCTGAACCCTAAAAATACCCCTTTACAAAAAAACCCAAATAATATTTTTAATAAAATAATATACTTACCAATACTTACGTTGTAATGGTATGCGTTGTAAAAGTACCTGCGTTGTAAATACACACTGTTTAACATATATATGGCACCTTTAGCGGAGGTTGTAGCCCCTTTTGGAATCCAGCTGATAAGCTATGCTGATGATACTCAGTTAGTGGTCTCTCTAAATCGGGTGGACCACCCCCCAAACAATCTACGTAGCTGCCTGGAGGCGGTGGCGAAATGGATGGATGCATCCCACCTGAAATTAAATGGGGGAAAAACTGAGCTAATGATGCTGGGAAGGAAAGCCACTTTTAACAATACCATCTTGTGGCCTCCCTGTATGGGTCTCGGGCCCACTCCAAAATCTGAAATAAAAACCCTTGGCTTCTGGCTTGACACGGAACTGTCTCTCAAAATACAGGCAAGAAAGACTGTAGCCACTTGCTTTGGCTTAACTAAAACAATTCGGAAAATCCTCCCTCAGCTCCCAGAAGCTGCAAAAAAAACCATAGTCCAGTCGCTTATTTTATCAAGGCTGGACTATGGGAATGCACTCTATCTGGGCGCCCCCATTTCAGTTATACGACAACTTCAGATCGCCCAGAATTCCGCAGCAAGACTACTTACCGGAACCAGTCACCGCATATCAGCTGCACCATCACTCAGGACTTTGCACTGGCTCCCCATAAAGGAGCGTGTGCATTTTAAATCTCTCTGTCTGGTCCACAAAACTTTTTATGGGAATGGCCCTCCCATCTTAAAAGACATGGTCATACCATACAGACCATCTAGGGATCTCCGTTCAAAACAGCAAAACCTCCTCACAATCCCCAGGACTTACAGAGCTCGAACAGGGGACCGCCTGTTCTCGCGTAATGCAGCTAGATTGTGGAATGCCCTCCCTTTTCCACTTCGCTTAGAGCCCAGTTTGACTGTCTTTCGGAAAAAGATAAAAACTATTCTGTTTCCCAACACATAATTACATTCGCCCAGTCTACGTCAGATCTTTATTTCTCTCTCTCTCTTTCTGGTTAACTATCAAGCGCTGGGATGCTCTCGAGTAGCCATGCGCTATAGAAGAACCTTTTCAATTCAATTCAATTCAATTCAATGCGTGGTAATGGTATGAGTTGTAATGGATCCTGCGTTGTAAAAAATGCGTGGTAATGGTAGGTTGTGGTAAAAGTTGCGTTGTAAAGGTTGTATACCCCTAAAGGATGTATGACGTTACAACGCATACTTTTACCACGCCTACCATTACCACGCATTTTTTACAACGCAGGATCCATGACAACGCATACCATTACCACGCATGTATTTACAACGCATATACCTTTACAACGCATACAATTACAACGTAAGTATTGGTAAGTATATAATATTTTTTAATATTTAATTTAATTAAAATTAATATAATGTAATTTAATTTAATTTAATTTAATGTAATTTAATGTAATTTAATTTAATTAATTTAATTTAATCAATTTAATTTAATGTAATTTAAATTTAATTATATTTAATTTTTACACTGTACCCTTTTACCCAAAAACCCAAAACTGACCCTGAACCCAAAAAATAACCCTTTTACCCAAAAACCCAAAACTGACCCTGAACCCTAAAAATACCCCTTTACCCAAAAACCCAAAACTGACCCTGAACCCAAAAAATACCCCTTTAACCCCAAAACCCAAAACTGACCCTGAACCCTAAAAATACCCTTTTACCCAAAAACCCAAAAATGACCCTAAACCCTAAAAATACCCCTTTACCCAAAAACCCAAAACTGACCCTGAACCCTAAAAATACCCCTTTACCCAAAAACCCCAAACTGACCCTGAACCCTAAAAATACCCCTTTACCCAAAAACCCAAAACTGACCCTGAACCCTAAAAATACCCCTTTACCCAAAAACTAAAAACTGACCCTGAACCCTAAAAATACCCCTTTACCCAAAAACTGAAAACTGACCCTGAACCCTAAAAATACCCCTTTACCCAAAAACTGAAAACTGACCCTGAACCCTAAAAATACCCCTTTATCCAAAAACTGAAAACTGACCCTACACCCTAAAAATACCCCTTTACCCAAAAACTGAAAACTGACCCTAAACCCTAAAAATACCCCTTTACCCAAAAACTGAAAACTGACCCTGAACCCTAAAAATACCCCTTTACCCAAAAACTGAAAACTGGCCCTTAACCCTAAAAATACCCCTTTACCCAAAAACTGAAAACTGACCCTAAACCCTAAAAATACCCCTTTACCCAAAAACTGAAAACTGACCCTAAACCCTAAAAATACCCCTTTACCCAAAACCCTAAAAATACCCCTTTACCCAAAAACTGAAAACTGACCCTAAACCCTAAAAATACCCCTTTACCCAAAAACTGAAAACTGACCCTAAACCCTAAAAATACCCCTTTACCCAAAAACTGAAAACTGACCCTGAACCCTAAAAATACCCCTTTACCCAAAAACCCAAAACTGACCCTGAACCCAAAAAATACCCCTTTACAAAAAAAACCAAATAATATTTTTAATAAAATAATATACTTACCAATACTTACGTTGTAATGGTATGTGTTGTAAAAGTACCTGCGTTGTAAATACATGCGTGGTAATGGTATGCGTTGTAATGGATCCTGCGTTGTAAAAAATGCGTGGTAATGGTAGGTCGTGGTAAAATGTGCGTTGTAAAGGTTGTATACCCCTAAAACGCTACCACAATTCTTATAGTATATGAAAAAGTCATAGGTGGAATATGTAGCCCTGTGAACACAATCTATCATTCCCTGTAGGATGTGGAATTTAATGGGCGACCTGTCATCTGGTGCCTGTATTTCTCCTCTCGACCAGCCTTTGAGTGCTACCCTTATGGGGAACAACCTATTAGGGTCCTAGTGACCTCTCAGTTTTGCATGGTGGCTAACTGCTGCTAAGTGTCCCGTGATCCAGGAGTGGTTCTCTCCTTGATGCCTGGTCCATAGAACAAAATGTTGCACCTTGCATTCCATGCCCCTGACACCTTGCAGAATTTGGAACGCAAGTCTCGTACTGCCTCCTTGTCCCGGGGCGAGAGAAAGCTCATCCAGTTCCATTAAGCGTATGTCCACTGCAATAGGTGCCAACGGTGTGGAGGAAACGCTGTCATCTCTGCTCTCTCTCTCTCGGCAAAACCTCCCAGAAACAAAGCCACTGAAAACAACAGAGAGCGTCAGTTGTCACGTTTTTTACCCCTTGAATGTGTTGTGCCCGAAATTCAACACTGCTATGCAGTCTCACTCGTTTCCTCAGCAGACAGAGTATGAGTGGGCATTTGGCGGGTTGCAAATTTACAGCCTGCACAACCGCCATGTTGTCTGACCAATACAAAACCCTTTTTGCGGACAATGCCTCTGGCCATAGGTGAAGGGCCACCACTGTAGGGAATAATTCCAAGATCGTCACATTGGTTTTGATTTTTTTTGCCCTAAGAGTTGGGCCATTTCTGTGCACACCACTTACTCCCCATTTTTGCGTCAAAACATTCCCTGCCTGATGTGTCAGTAAAAAGGCACAGTTCGGGTCTGCCCGCCCAGGAGCGTCTCTATATTAATGTCCAATTGAAGTTGGCCAAGAAGTCCGCCCACATTCTAAGGTTGTTTCAAACCCTTGCTAAGTCTGACTAGATGTGCTTCCATGTCACATTAGCTGTGGCCCTGGTCAACCTTCTGGCAAAACCCTACCTGCTGAGATCACCCTCGCTGCAAAATTCAGTTTAACGCGTAGGCTCTGAATGGTGCCCAAGGTAGCTTTGTCTTTTGCCAATGCTGACTGGATTTCCTGAATCAGTGCCTTCACCTTGCCCAAAGGGAGTCTGGACGCACCCTTCACAGTCTCTAGTTCTATGCCTAGAAATGTCAGGACCTGCGCCGGGCCCATGATTTTACTAGATGCCAAGGAGACCCCTAGGTGGTCAGTCCGGCCCTGAAACCTTTGCAGTGCCACCACGTAGACCTGTTTCGCCTCCTTCCCAATGAAAAGGAAATCATCCAAATAGTGTGTTACCCCTTTCACAGCATGTGACCATTGGAGTGCCCACTGCAGGAAGCAGCTGAAGGCCTCAAAGTAGGCGCAGGATACTGAGCAACCCATTGGCATGCGTCTATCGTAATAAAACTGGACCTCCCACTTGTAACCTTACAGGTGGTGGCGGTCTTCATTTACCGGCAGCAGGCGGAACGCTGATTCAATATCTGCCTTTGCCAACCACGTCCCCTTGCCAGCTCTCCTTACCATGTCCACCCTCACACCAAACGTGCAGTATATAACGGAACAAAGTCCTCCCTTCAGCCAATAGTTAACTGAATTGCCCTCAGGGTATGACAAGTGTTGGATCAGTCTGACATTTTCTGGTTCCTTCTTGGAAACCGCTCCCAGGGGTGAAATCACTTAATTCTCCAATGGGAAGAAGGGAAATGGGACTGCCGTCCGCCCTAATGCTAGTTCCTTTGAGATCTTATCCGTTAATACTGAGAGACACTACCGAGCAGAACTCAGGTTGTCTGCATCTCTGCTTCCTAGTGGGCCTACATAGGGTATCTCGAAGCCTTCCATAAATTATTAGCTAACAGTAGGCCGTCTTTAGTGTTGGGGTATTGTCTGAGTAATGGGAGAAGATTGCGTAGGATTAACTGTGATGGGCCCTTCCCTGTGCTGGTGGTAGCTGTACCGATGTCTGGGTTTGAGGGGGTGGTTTCGGGGGGCAGGGCCTTGTGTGTGGGTTGGTGCTCAATTAACCTGCTTTTTTTTTGGGAGAGGTGATGCCCTGTGCCTTCTGTTGCAGGAAGCTGCTGGGTGTGACACCCCACACTTGGAGCAGCTGTGGGCACATTTGCAGGCTTTCCCCCAGGAACTGGGGTTGAATAATCTGCATGCACCCGGAGTAGGCCTTCTAAACTCCCACCTCTGCCCTTTCGCTCTCTTCTCACCTCGAAAAGGATGCTTGGAGGGGCATCTCCCTAGCTGGCTCTGTACCTTAAATGTTGAATGCCAATTCATGTTACTGTTGAATGAGTCTTTCTGGGGAGGGATGAATTTGCCCATATGCTCCATCCAAAGCTTGGTCCCAGCCCAATTCAGGGCACATGGCCATCTTTTTTCTAAATTCCCTGTCATTATTATTCCCAATGCCCACTGATTTGATATCCTCATTATGGATCGTGTGAGAATTCCTGGAAGAGCCCTGGACCCTGTTCAGGATATTTCTCCATAATTATGGCCGACAATATGGAGAAAGCCTCTGGCCAGTTTTCAATGGTCATGTCTGGCCTTTCTTGGTATCTCCCCATCTTATCCTCCTCCTTACCGCCCATCCGCCTCGTGTCTACCCCATCTTTTCCATGCATCAGCAGTGTGAATGTGGCAACAAATTCTCGTCACCAAATTCCTTCCTTTGCTGCCAATGACACCTACCACACCAGGTGCTCCCAGCTTCCATAGGCTAACATTGGGCCCAGTGACCTCTGCACCCAGCCACCCCAGTGCCGCTGGTGGTGCAGTACCTACCTTGGTCCGAACCTTGCCCAGTGTTGACCAAAACCCCCGAAGACTGGATTTGTAAGTAGAGTGCTTACCTGTAATTTTTTACTTACATGTCTTTCCTACCTTAGGATTGCATTGTTTTTTCTTTTTATTGCACAAAGTGTTGATCCTGAGAACATTACAAAGTATCTCTTTGATAGAGAAAAGTATTTCATACACCTGAAAGTATTCTTAATGCTTATACAAACAATTACCAACTGTAACGTGAAATTATTGCATAATTGAAAAGTCTACTTACCTGTAACTGAGTTCTACTTCGTTCCTAAAAATAAAAGTAACTAAAGTAATATTTTTATACACATTGGCCTACGTTTGTTAGGAGTTGGTTTTACTATGTTGTGTGTTTTCGTGGAGCAATATATTGTTTTGTAAAGAGTGCAGTGGTGTTGTGCATCTGTGAGATTCATCTACTTACACTTTTGATCTATGTTTTATGTATGTGCATGGTTCACAATGTTCCGTTAGAAGTGTTGATAATTTTTTATGGTTAAGGTTGTTGTGAGCTTGGTGGCACCCAGCGGAATTACTAATCTGAGCTCTGTTGGGTGTTCGGTCAGTGCTTTGTCTAATAGTTGTTGAATGCTGTGTGTTGATTTAAAGTGCAAAGCAAAGATTTATATCCAAGAGAGATGGTTGGCCCTTAAAGAAACTGTGAGAATCAGAGGAGCCAAAAGTCCAATGATTAAAGCTGTACTAGGCTCTAAGCAGCTAGGCGTCAGGAAATAATCCCACAATTCTTCTAGGCCATTGGCCTCTACATAGTGGAGGGTGTGAAACTGTGAGGCAACGAACATAGGATTTTAAAAGCTAATCTACAATACTCTGTCAGTTGAGGAGGAAGTGGGGGTTCATAAGCATCTGTTGGTAAAAGAAGTGTGCTAGTGATTCACTGCTTTTTATTTGAACGGGCCTTGGTGGTGGTATAGAGGTAACAAATGGGGGGTCTGTGGTAGCCAGGGTATGTAAGTCTGTACAGGTTCGATGTACACTATGGGCTCAGTAGGACAGTGGGGTTCACTGTTACATGAAAGGTTAGTAATGCTGAAAATGTGTATCTGCTGGTGGTGGATTAGTGTTGCGGGCATCTGAATGAGCCTGGGCTCGCTAGTGTTGAATGGTATGTTAATTGCTGGTGTGCTAACACAGCGTACCTATGCCTCGTTTGCTGGCTGATCAGTGTTGTGGGGTACCATGTTATTTGGTGTTGCTTGTGGGGCAGGGCTCTATTTTGGGGGGTGAACATTCATGTTATCTGAGGCTCACCCGTGCAAGCTAGGTTCTGGGAGGGTTGTTAGTTCAGAAATGCTGCAGCAATTGCACTAGCCGAGGACTCATTTGTGCAGCGGGATTGTGGGATCGCTTAGAGCTCTGAATGAGTCAGTGGGTCTAGAATGTGGCTTTGTTAACTCAGCTGTTTGGGCAGTGCAGGGAGGACGTTCTCACTAGTGCAGTCGGGCTCTCTTTTAACTAAGAAATGGTTCACTAAGAAACTGAAGTCAGTGATGAGTTGGCAAGTCCCCTGGCTTTTGCTGGTAGGACAACCTGCATTGGAGCTGGGATGATCGGATTAGCAGACAATTAGCTGGTAGGTACTGAGGCTTTTGAGTACAGGTGTGTGTGTGCTGGGGGCTGCAATCTACCTATAGTTGTGAAGGCTGAAGATGTGCAGAAATCGTGGAAGGTGCATTGCATAGAACTGGGTTGTACGTGCCAGGAGGGGGGCACAGCCATAACGAAACCTGTCGAAAGGGTGGTGGTGGGTGATGTACCCAGCAGAGCTGGCTCTCCGCTTACCTCTGACCCTAGTTGCACCAGTCTTCAATGAAAGGGTGGCAGGGCCCCAGCCAGCATCTGTAGAGTCAGAAACAAGCTGTGGGAGAGTGATCCTTCATCAGGCTTCAGGGGGACAAGTAATGCAGATCGGTCTGATTCAGGCCATGGGGAAGGGAGGGAGGGAAGAACAGATGTGAGGTAAACAAAAGAGAAGTGAAAGTGGAGCGCAAGACCCAGACAGGAGTCTGAGCTGAGAGGGGAGAAGTAAGGAGTTGGGGCCTTTGAGAGGCTAAGATGGGACTGGGAAGCCGGCTCTTCCGCCGCAGTTCACTTCAAGCAAAAAGCTGTCTACCCCATACCAACCAGCCAAGATTAACAGCCCTGTTTACAGGGGAAGAACCAGTGCTTTGGAAGCGAAGCAGAGTTCCCGGTTAGAGAGCGGTGGACAAATAAAAACAAGCAGCAACCTCAGAGGTGAGGTGTGGTGGGTTGGGTAAGCAGTGTTGTGGGAGGGGACAGGGAGTGGGGGGCGGCACATGCAGATTAAGTGACTGCTAAGCTGAAACACCGAAGATGGGCAAACAGCATGGCAAGTGAAGCGCAAGCAAATGTTTCATCAAGCTAGTGCATGAAGTAAACAGAACACTTTTCACGATTAGAGGCAGGCCAACAAAAAAAATAGTAATCTCAAAGTATCCTAAATAACCTTAAGAGTAAGAGCACATGTAACAGGGGCAGTCCTCATGGGAGGTTACAAAGGTCCAACAGGAGAGACTACTAACTTTATTCACCCAACAAAAGCTAACATTTTACAAAGGACAATAAGAGAAACCAATGTAAAAGATGGGTGGAGCGTGAAGTCTGCATTGTAGATACAGCATGTCTTGAAGAGATAGAATGCATATTCCACCGAGGCGAGGTCTAAAACTGCAGTTTTATGCCTATTTCCCAATGTGAAATAAAGTCTGCAGAAAAAAGCAGGTAAGGGGTGAGAATGAAAGTACCTGTACTGTGACAACCTAAACTTTGGTGCCTGAGACTAAAATCCTTCATCAGGAACTAGATACAAATTGGGTACTCAGTGTTTTTTCTTGGAATATATAGTGTAGTGTGCTACTCTACACTTTGCAGGAGGATTCCTGTATATTCCTGCAGAGGTGAATCTCTCAGCATTGGGTAGGAAACTTGCACCAAGCATGAGTTTAACATGTACATGGGTCAAAAGCGAGGACATTCTCATGGAACTGGAGGACCTCTTGGAGCCATTCTCTCCCATAAGTGAAGAGATATGCGATGCAGTATATAATAGCAAGTAAAAGATCTGTAAATGTGGAAGAGGTATGTTAAGGAAAAAGCGCATAAGATCATAAAAACATTACAGTACAGATGGACTTTTCACCAGTGAGAGAACTCTCACATGTCTATGGGTGTGGGGGAAAAGGACTATAATGTAATGTGATAGATAAATAAATGGCTCTTGAGTGAAGGTTTGGAGCCTAACTTAAAATGTAAATACTCTATAAGAATGAAAAAGAATATTTTTACAACTCAATGCTCGATAATCATGCTCAAGAATGCCACAAGTGCTTGAAACAGTGTGGGAATAGAAAAACAGAGAAACATAGTACATAAAAAAGCAGAAAGGTTAGGTTGTACGTCAGACACGCAGATCAGACCACATGTATGCATATATTCAGGCTTCAAGTGAGACAGGAGTACAGATGCTGGAGATTTCACTCCCAGTGGTTCTCAAAGGGACCCGAGTCCCTCTAAAAATTCCTCTCTAGAACCTTACCAATGATGCCAGGATGTGCCTCACTACAGGCAAAATAGAAATGTGTCTGTTGGAGCGCTCCTGATACACCTTGGCATTTTTCCTTGCCTTTTGTTTTAAGTGGAGTTCCTTGTCATTCCTTGTAGAAGCAATGCTCTCATATCTACTTAAATCTTCCGTTTTCTGGGGGCCAGGGCACAAGTCCTAAAAAAAGAAGTGGGGGGGTTGCTGACGTCACAACAGGGAGTGACGTCACGAAAGGTGGCTTGCACCATCAGACTCTTTGCCTCCCCTCGCTCACCCCTTAGATGCGATTGCATCAGAGAAGCCAGCGCTTGAGCAGCGTTCTGAATGAGTTCCGATCTCGCCCCAGAGAGGCCAAAGAGTGAATGTGTGGCTCCATTTGCTCCAGTTATCGAGCTCCTGGTAAAATAAGTGGGGGGACGCGCAGTACCCCGACTCCCTGCTGGGGGCCACGTTTCGCGTCCTGCCTCAGCCAGGCTGTCTGAAGGCAGCCTTGACTGGAACGGGCAGAATATATTCCTTGTCTGACATTTTACTTCTGTCAACCCTATGAGCTTCTGTCCAAAAAGCCCATACATCACATAACGTAATGTATCAGCATGCAGCCCAAGAAGCTGTTCCCTCGGAGCACCAAATTCTAGCCTATTCGTTTACTTAGGATGTGAACTAGAAAAAAAGTGTTTGTGTTTTTTCTGTCAAAGGGAAGTGGTAATGAGAAGTGTTGGTTCATCGCGCGCGCCTGCACAACTTCTTTAGGAAACGCTTCTGTGTAGGGTGACTTCATTTTCATGAAATCTGCGTTAAATAATATATTACGCCACCTGGGGCGCTTTCTCTTCCTTGGGGATTAGGCTCTTTAGATTTTTTTTTCGAACTGACAGTTTTTTGTCCGTGTACCAAAATAAAAGCAGTTCTGAGCATTAAAAAAAAAAAAAACTTTCTGCATTTTTCGGGGAGTTGTGGTTCACGCGTCATGGACACATCTGTTTTCATTTCCCCTTTCTGCTCCTTGGCCTGGCCCCGCTCTTTTCTTGTGCACGTGCCCAGGCCCTTTCGGCTCCGCGCGCCCTGCCAGAATTTCACTTTTTGCGGCGCAGTCTGCACTCAGCGTCCACGGTCAGCGGTTTCCACAGAGTGGCCGTTCCTTACCGCCTTTTGAATGGGATCCAGGAATACAGTTTGGGCAATCACACCGCAAGAGAAAACCGGTCAACAGCACGAAAGCCTGATTTTTTGCGAAGAGAGAGACATTGCAACTCTGTGCACCCCTTACCCCTTACCCCTTCTTTGGAACGTCGTCGCTCTGTCTGCAGCAGACAAGTTGGAGCCAAAGACAAATACAATTTACAGCAGTTGACAGATAGATAAAACTTATGGTCAGGTTTCATTGTGATTGTGAAGCTATATTAATATTCATAACATGGCGATTTTCTATTTAAGAATGCACTTAAAACACACGTCGAGTCTTCGAAACATAGATATCACTATTATGTGCCACTGTTCATTTTATGGAACTCCAGTGGATAAAAGGCTGAGTCAGAAAGTGAAATCCTTTCTTTAAATTAACTAGTGAGCTGTAGTGAACAGAGATAGCAAATGAACTCCAGCAACCATAGATAAACGTCATGCAAACACAGTAATTTCCAATGACCAGTGGAACTGGTATGCTGTGCAGGCAAAAGTTCATCTGAGCTCGGTGGGACTGGCCTGAAAGGCAATCAGACAGTGGCAGGAGGGCTGATCAGGCAGGTTAGTGTATGGGGCTTCTTAATTCAGGGGCGGCGTCATCCGATATGGAGGAGGAGCGTCGCCCCACTGTTGAAATGCCGCAGACAGAAGAAAAATAAAATGACAATAAAACGTTTTCATTGTCGTTTTATTTTTCACTTCCAGTCTGTGATTCTGGGGCGGGGATATGTCTCAGGGTCAGCAGCTGGGCAGAAGGCATGGTAGGCACTGAAAGTGTGCATGCAGGTTTGATAGGCCGTCTAAGGGCAGCCTAACCAACATGCGCACTTTGCTATCTCCAGGCTGTTCCTCTGAAATATCATCAGTGCTCAGGGGCACACACTCCCAGTCCCTGCTGGAGCATGAGACCGGCCTGTGCCCCCCAATCCCAGCCCTTCTCTCATGCTGGGATTAAATGCATGAAAGAAGCACAGGGATTGCATGGGGAGTCTCCGAGCCTGTGCCCCTGGGGATTGCAGCGCCAGGAGCAGCGCGGCACGAGAGCAGAAGATCGCGACAGTCGGCAGCAAAAGGTAAGTGTGTATTCTTTTATTCATTTTTCCCAACTCCCAGTCAGATTGGCAGCAGCCGCCGCCAGTTTTTTGGCTGTTTTTAGGCCTGTTTTATGGTCGTGTGGGCCAAAAATAAACACAAATGCATGGAGTCTCCCATACCTTGCAAAACACTTATGCAGCATGTCTTTATAAGTTAAAAAATGCCCTGATTTGCAGATGTCGGCCACTTTTGTAGTGATTTCATTCACAAATGGCGCTCACTTTTATTTTGATGGCGGGGTCTATTTTCTGTCCCAGAATGACCATGCACCTGATGATAGAGCATAGGAAGGGAAGGTAGATAGATATGCTTCTGTGTGTCTAGAATTCCATTGAAATCCTTACCATTGCCTATAAAGCAATGCACATTAAAATACCTTCTTTTTGGCTCACTAGCTTATTTCTCCCATTGAAAATTACTTCACAAGGAAAACACAACCTTTTTCATTAGGTATGGCTTCAGACAGTTTTTGTGGTTTGCCAAATGTTTTGTTACTAATTCTGAAAGATACATGAAGAGGGCTTCAGAAGAACATTACTCTCTTGCAGCATGCTACTCGCTGTTTGGTAACTCATTCCATGTCCAATGAAGTGCTTCCATTACAATGGATGAAAGACTACTTCACTTTTCAAAAGCACAATGAACCATCACACTTAGGGGCTGATTCCGATCTGAGTCAAAAAACTCTTCGACCGAGCCGGATCCGGAGTGTTATTTGACCGTTTCGGACTCCTGCAGTCCGACCGAGCGAGTACGATGCGGCCCCATGCTGCCGAACCCGGTTCAGTCGGACTCCCGTAGAAGTCAATGGGAGCTGGTCGTACGACGCGTACATCGGCTCCCATTGACTGAATGGGTACGTCTTGCACAAGGGCGCTCCCGACAGTGGGTATGAGTCGGTGCCATCTGCACTGTACATGCCTGTGAGGGGGAGACCCTTGGGTCTCCCTCTGTGTCCAAGTCGTAAGGCTGCGGGTGATGGGGAGTCCGACATGGACCCCCAAAGGCAGCTTCCCGGACGTTTTGTGAGCCGGAACTTCAGCTCGATCCGGCTGTCCGACGCGTGCATCGTACTGGCTCGGTCGGAATTCACCTTCATTGCACGGCACGGTTTGCTTACGGACGAAGTGTACGGAGCGGTTCAGACCCAGAAACGATTCAGTCGGCGATTTTGCGTTTCTCGCATCATACTTGCTTGCTCGTCCAGCTGCACAAGTCGGGCGGAAAACACACGTACGGCTGATACTTTTTACGGCCGGATCGCGTTCGGAGCCCTTCCGAGCGAGATCGAAATCGACCCCTTAATGTCACTTTTACTCCTTAATGTCATCCATGGGTCCTAAACATAAAGCATTTTTTTCACTACAGAACATGAAGCAAAGGCATTTTTATTGTATTGTCCGGTTTAGTGCAAGCCTGATCCTAACATGCATTCCTAAATACTTTTGAAATGTAATAATCAGAATGGCTTCACCCCAACATCAGCGGCTGCTCCTTCACAATGGCGGAGGAGCATCGCCCCATTGCCTGGCTCGGAGCCAGCAAACGAAAAATAAAACTATGTAATCGTTTTATTTTTCATTTGCCGGCTCTGAGCCAGCTTGCAAAGAGAGGGGCGGGGCAAGGGAGGAGGAGTACTATGGGCCCTCTCTAAGTGCACATATGTGTTTGGCTGTCTGTCTCAGGCTGACCAAAACACACATGCGCACTTAAATTTCTTCAGCCCGGTTGCATTGAACAGCCGGCCTGAAGAAACCCTACAGACTCCCTGGTCTGAGTGGAGCGTCTTTCCAGTCCACTCAGACCAATCCCCGTGCATGAGAGCAGCAAGGGGATTGCAGGGAGTCCATGATGCAGCCCCAGTGCTTGCTGGAACCAGGAAGGACGAGGTCGAGCGCGACGTGGGAGATGGGCGACAGCTCCAGGTAAGTATTTCTTGAAATTTTTTTTAATTATCGAATACCCTCCACCTGCCCAACCACCTCTTAATTTTTGGGGCCGCCACTGCCTGACATGGCTTTCTATATTTCTGCTTTTTTCATTTTAAGCTTCAAACAACTTCTCTTGCCTGCTGCTGGGGCCAATTACTTTTTTCTTCAGGTAAGACAGAGTATTTATTTATCGTGGGCAAAGTATTGCATTTTCCCAATCTCCAGTTACTGTCCCACTGTGATTTCTATGTGGTAAAACAAAAGTAAGACTGTAAAAAAAGCCCACCGGCTATTGATCATTAGTTTCTATATATACAAACGGAGGGCTATAACACTGGTTTCCTTGCACTCACTTTACTTGGCCAGAAAGCAAAGGAGCCTGCATAATAAATAGTCCTAATTCTTTTTCTATCAGAAACGAAGATCATATTACCCTCAATGAACCGCGTTACTGTTAAGTCCAATGTATGCCCAAGTAAAGCCTTCTTTTCTGATAGTAAACATTGCAGGCACAGAGTGAACACATTCTCCTTCTTTTCTTCCTTAAAGCTTCCCTTTCTTGAGCAGCATTGTGATTGGTCTGAGCTCTGCGGTTCGGCATTAAGACAAGGACTGAAAGCCTGGGCATGTTCTTCACCAGGCTGTAAAATACAGCCTGGTGAGGAACATGGCCAGTGTGCATGACTGGCCGTCCCAACGTGGCTGACCAAGCAGTCATACACACTTTGTAGAGCAGCAACCACTCCTTCTCCCGGACATCAATGGAGCCCAACCCCGCCCATCCTGGCTGATATAAATGATAATAACAGAAATAACTTTTGTTATCATTTAATTTTTGCTTTTACGCTGCTCCAAGAGCAGTGGGGCGATGCTCCTCCGCCTTAGCAGAGTAGCCACCACGTCAGCTCAGCCAATAGCTCTCGGCGGACACACCACAGCCTCCCTGCCCATGTCTATGCATATACGGCTCAGACCGTTGCTTGAACCTGAGCCTAAGCCTGCAGATGCATTCTCTTTTAAGGGATGTCATAGTGGAAAGAGTATTACTAGCAGAATAGGCGGGCTTTTAGAGGCCCTAGGACGCTGATTGCTATTTAATTCTTCTGTATTTTAAACACAGCGTTTCACAAATAATATTTTTATCACAGCAGAAACATCTCAAACCAGGAGATAGATGCTGGACAAGGCACTTTATGCTGTGTCAGGCCCATTTAAGCCCAGATAACAGAAAAACAGTTGTGATGGGAAGTGGTGGGGATTAAAAAAAGAGGTAGTGTAATTTATGAGCCAAGGATTGAATGTTGTATAAGGTGGGAAAGTGAATTCAAGCTCATGGCCCTAATTTAGAATTTAGTTGGTGGAAATTCCAGATACCGATGGGCAGGAATCCTTACACCAGCTCAAGAGGTATTAGAATAATCTGCCATATGGAGAGTTTTCTGCCAAGGAGATTGAAATTTGGTCACCAAAGCGGTGGTGGAAGAGTCTCCCAAAGTGTCATGCTTCATCCGAGTGGATATTCAAACGGAATTTGAGGAATAACCATTACCATTACAGTCAGTTGCATGATATAATTGTGATTTCCAGGGACATTTCTGCACATTTACAATACAAATGTATGTGTAGTGCTGGCAGTGTCCATGATGAGAGCCATCCCACTTTACCCATTAGATCCCTTCACTTGTGACAGCACAAAACTTGTACACATTGTTCACATCTGCTTAAAAATAGTTTCTCTTCAGTGACAAAACTCTTTCAAAGAGTTACTTTTTAATTTCATTTTTGTGTATTACCTTTAAAAAAAACCCTATATATTTTGCCTGCACTCTGGTTATCAGTTAGATGGGGATTTATTGACCGTCTCATCTGCAACAGCATGACAAAGGTAGACCTATTGGCTTTGCCACTACTTATTTAATTAAGCATTGCTTCCCACAGTCCGTTAGATGTATAGCCTGACATTCTGCTCAGCACTTTGTTGCATAGGAATGGGCGGATTTGGCGGAGTTTCACTCCGAGGAATTACATAAATAATCTGCGAAATTCTGTTGAATTCCATGAAGGAGTAGAGTAGGCACCTCAATGTGCAGTGCATACCCCTCGGTGCCCTTGCATAACTATGTAAGGGCACCAAGGGATATCCACTCCAGTGCATACCACTCAGCGCCCTTACATAAATATGTAAGAGCGTTGAGGGATATGCCCTGCTTTGCAGTGGTTTAAACA
This sequence comes from Lissotriton helveticus, assembly GCF_964261635.1. Classification (NCBI taxonomy): domain Eukaryota; kingdom Metazoa; phylum Chordata; class Amphibia; order Caudata; family Salamandridae; genus Lissotriton; species Lissotriton helveticus. Next base: position 1,430,846,496 of record NC_136061.1, on the reverse strand, counting down.
GGGCTGCAAGATGGAGCAGTCGCTCTATGTTTAAAAAACAGCCCTGTTAAATTAAAAACCACTTCAGATTAATTCCGCCAGCGGAGTGGCAGAATTTAATCAGTAATTCCGTGATACAAAACTACCAGAATTACCAATACTTCCAATTCCGCCAGAGGAATTACAATTCCGCCGACCCCTAGTAATTGGCTTATTTTTCCTCTTTGGCACAAGTACATTTCCATTGTGCCAGAGTACCAGGGTGTCACTGAGTCGGTATATACAACGAGAAGGGAGACGCTCTACCCCACACACAACTTCTCCTGGTGGTGATTCTAGATATAAATCTCTTCAAGATTGATATATTTACAATGAATTTCCGCAGAGAATAGTACAGTGTCCCTATATCCTCATAACATACACACTGTTGCCACTGTGATGTCGTGGCTCCTTGGCCCACATGCTGCCTAAAGGAACGACACCGACACCGACACCATACTTGTGGGTGGATAAACTGTCTGCGGGACCGTGCGTCCTGCCCCTTTTATTAGCAGATCACCTGACTGGTGATGCCTGTGTTGGATGGGTGTGAGAGGCAGTGGCGTAGCAAGGGGGGTGACCCCCCACCATGCTCTTAGCTGCGGCCACGCAGTCAGGGCTGGACTGGGAACCAAAACCGGCCCTGGCAAAGTGCTCGACGGGGCCCCCGGTGGGTTGGGGGTGCGGCTGAGCTCTTTGCCAAGGCCAGTTTCGGACAGTTTTGTTACAGGGACCGAAAACGTCCCTGTAACAAAAATGGCCCCCACCCTGGCAACCCACCCGGGAAATGCCCGGTGCCCGCTACGGCCAGTCCAGCCCTGCACGCAGTGCGGCAAAGGGCTGGAACCACCAAGGGCTACAAAAGGCCTAGCTAAGCCACTGGTGAGGGGTGAGTGTTAACACTGCCCCTAATGAGCGTCTGCTGCATGTCATGTCCTGCGGGGCACAACGCACACCAAACTCCTGAGCTGATGAACATTTAAAAAGCAGATTTAGGTCTCCCTCAATAAATCGTGGTAGATACTCCTTTTGGCAGCCTCTCCCAGCCGAGACTGACTCGCTGGAAAGGCATGTCTTCCCAGGCAACCAGCAACAGATGGTGTGCGGGGTCAGAACCAGGGTTGGGACTCAAGAGAGTTTTAGAAAAAAGAACAGTTGCATGCACCAACTAATGTGTAGTCACAGAAGTCAAAAAGATGAGCGAATTATGGAAATTAATGAAAACAAGCACACTAGTTAGCCGTGCTTGAAATCGCCGCCAGCGTGTTCAGTCTGATGCTCAGAAAACTAAGTGAGAAAGAATATGATTCTTAACTGTCCTCCCTGAGTGTTTCTTTAATTCAGTGTGGCTCCCAAGGCAGATGACACGTTATTAAATGTATGCGACCCCCTGCCATTCGGAATTAGGGGCTTAACTTGGGCTCTCGCCGGCCGGAAGGGGGGGGGGGAGTCAGGAGGGAAGCACCCTCAAGGGGCCAGCACTCTTGAAACTCGCAATTCACGCGGAGGCCTTAGACACACTTAGCAGAAGAGAGAGTGGGAAGGTGTTTTTTTTATGCTTAGACGATGTCTTATTAAAATTAATAATTATACGCACGGGATAGCCAGATGCACTTTACGGTGCAAATAAAACAGAGAACATCGATTTGCACCATTATGCTGTTTGTGGAAAACGCAACTGAGCAAACAGTATTTACTCCAAACTAACGATCTGCACCAGGCCGGATACGGACCAAAAATACTAGTCAATGTGAGGAATAGGCTTAAGAAAAAATCATTTTGTTTATGTTTATTACACAATTAACAGAAATAGTGCAAAATAAGTTTGTTCTTTTTTGTAAATTCTGCATGGATGACGATTTCTTTGTTTAAATATATGTTTAACGTTTAAAATGGTATATAAAAAAATAAACCTGCTTTATGAATGCTGCGATGGCTTCATAATCGGTGTCCTTGGGGTTTGGCCTCGAATCAGCCCTAGTGCAAAATATGTTCGCTCAATTCTGTATTCTGAGGGATGCTGGAGTTGGCGAACAGCGGGGCTGCCTAGACAAGGGTGCCCATGCTCACCACCAGCACAAATTAGGCACTAGGAGCCAGATGTAGGACGGCAAATACCGGTCGGTAACGGCCGATTTCGGCCTTACCGACCGGTATTTGGATTTTCAGATGTAGGGGGCTTAAAGATGACCGATTCGGTAAATTTACATAATCGGTATAGACCGATTCTGTACATTTACCGAATCGGTAATTTGAAATGTAGGTGGCACTGAAAACAGTGCCACAGGGCCTTAGAAATTCGTTATTTACCATCAAATACTATTTGATGGTAAATAACGAATTCCTGTGTACATGCACATCTGTGCATGTACACCTGTGCCATGTGGCATGAGGGCATGTATGTGTGTCACATGGCACACAAGCCTGAATCAGGGGTGCAACAGGGTGTCAAAGTGACACCTGTCCCCCTTGTAAATTCGGTAATTTTACCGAATCGGTATTTACCGATTCAGTAATTGACATTGGTACCTATGGGCCTCAAGGCCCATAGGAATCAATGGCAATTACCAAATCGGTAAATACCGATTCAGTAATTACCGAATGTTACAGATTCGGTAATAAAATCGGAATAATTACCTACATAGCATTTACCGATTTGTAAATACCGAATCGGTAAAATTCGGTATTTACGAATCGGTAAATGCCTTTTACCTACATCTGGCCCTAGATCTGCAGCGCCCGAGGTCAGCAGCTGTTTGGTTTAGGATCCGTAACCGTCCTCGCACTGGTTGAAGGGTGTGGGTGATACGAATTATCACCAGATAAATGTAGATTTTAAGATGCTCATTTTGCGAGTTGTTCCATGACTAAAATAGAAAAAACGATGCAACTTTTATAATTTTATCGAATGTCAGGAAATCGATGAGAAATAAGTATACTTTTAATGTATTTATTTATGGTGAGTTAAATTTGTTTCGTCTAGTTACAAGGCAACTTCATTGCGATCATTTAATAATTATAAATAATAATATATGAATAATAATTTATTGGGAGGATGGGAGACTAAGTTAGCCCGAATCTTATTTGAATGTGTGACCTTTGTCTTGTGACCTTTCACTTATTTGAATTTGTGACCTTTTACTTACACACTTTATTCTGCAGTCGGGGCATGTAGTTGCTTAACTAGCCTATGGTCGTACCACAGCAAAGTTTCGTTGTTGAGGAAGAGGTGTGGCGCCGCGGCCAGGGTGACTGACTCCGGAATCTGGGGATCACGGTTCAATCCCCGGCACCGGCGGCAGATTAGCCCAGCACCATGTGACTCTTGCTTAATCTTCCTGACGGCCCCCAGCGCCTAGAGACCCTTACGGGTGATTGTGCGCTTTACAAATGTGGATTATTATTATTATTATTGTATATTAGAAAAAACAGTTTTAATTCTGAATATGCTCATGATATGCAGGTTTTAACACATTACTGTGTTTTGATTTAGGTTTGTGAAATAACTGAAACATGGCAACAAGCGCTGTCCTGAGTGATAATCTTCCCACATACAAACTGGTGGTGGTGGGAGATGGGGGTGTTGGAAAGAGCGCCCTGACCATTCAGTTTTTCCAGAAGATCTTTGTGCCCGACTACGACCCAACAATTGAGGATTCCTACCTGAAGCACACTGAAATTGACGGGCAGTGGGCAATTCTTGATGGTAAGCATCCTTCTTCTCTTTTGTACTTCAGCTTTCAAAAATGCTGCTTCCTTTATATGATCTCAAATATAATTTCCTGGCAATACCAGTTACTGTAAGCTTTCTGAACTCCATGCCTTTGAAATAAAACAAGCATTGGCATAGCCAATAGGTCTCACCTTTAGGACCTTTTAAGTGTTTAGCCATGCTCTTTGCATGCAGTTCTGTGCAATTGAAATGTGAAATTGTTGAAAGAAAAAGGGTAACATCCTTCCTTTAGCATGGCAATTGCAGAGCAAGCGTTTAGCATTTTCTGAATATTAATATGGACATACTTGGCGACTTTGGAGTTGGGGAATTCTGTTTGTTTCCCAGCGTTTTCACCACATCCTGTGATTCTGTGCAAATCAATTACTTTGGCCATGCATAAAACATAAAGTTGACCTCTTGTGTGAAATTTAAAGTCAAATGAGCAAGAGGAGCTGGTTTTGTTAGCTTACTTTTCAAAGTCTTTGGGTGTTAAAAAAAGAACAAGGCCATTTTGGAAATCAAAATTCCCAGATTAAATTAAATGTATTTGTTATTTATGATGTCGCTTTAATGAACAGAAACTGGCACGGAGGGAATGAACACCTTTTGTTCTAGTGAAGGCAATAAACATGGGACAAAACATCTGAATATTAAAAAGGTACACTATCCCAATGTAGTTTTACTTATGATGACCCCTGGCAGTAGACAGTCTAAACGCAGTCCATCATTAACTTGACTTTGTCTTAGAAAAGAGGGGAGCAAAGGCATATGGCTCTCAGGCCCGTCTCCGACTGACAGCAGCTTTGCTGCAAGCCCCCTTGTCTCGGGCACTTGTGTACCTATTTTTATTCCTGAGGTTGGGATGGGTAGAGGGGACACGGAGGCGGGAAGGAGGGCCAGAGGGACAAAAGAGGATCTGGAGGTAAAAGAGTGCTGTGACTTAGCCAGCTGTTTTATTTTTACGGGTGTGGCGCCAAAATTGGTAACTAAGGGAGGGAAGGTGTGGTCGAAGACAATAGAGGTTGGGTGCCAGCAACACAAACAAGGTAAGAAGGGAGGGCGGGTGGGGGCAGCCAGACAAAGGGGAGAGGAACAGAGATGCTGAGTAGTACACAAGGGAGCCAGATCAAACAAGTGCACTGTGGTATAGTGCTTAAACTAAAATATAACAAGCGCTTAAAGACTGTAACCACAAGTGATTCTGAACTTTACAAAAAAAAATGAAGACATGCATACTTTAGTCCCCATTTAGATAACTAGGTATAGGAGGATCCTAGATCAAGAGACCTACTATTAAACACTCATGTGAGAAAACAACAATTCCTTTAAAGCCAAGGGCTTTATGTGGTTGTGAGTGCACTTCCTGTGAGACAATTTTGTGTAATGACACCGTACACTGCCTATGCTAACTTGTCCCCCACTGGCATGCCCACACACCATGTCAAATCATTATCCTGCAATCAAAATCTCCCATTCTCATGCACCTGGAAAAAAATACTTTTTGACTAAGTCTTTTAAGGAATATAGGACAACGAAATACCTGCTTATTGAAGGAAATAAAAACAGCGTACACAGAATTAAATAAAATGCAAATACAAAAAAGAAAGCTGAAGTGACCATTGTGAACATTGCAAACGACAACGTACTTAGACTTGAGGTGTCCATACATAAGCTTGGCAGCTATACAGTCGCGTGTGGGGTAGAAATTTAAAAAAGAAAGTCTGTGTCCAAACAAGAGCTCATGGAACTCACCGGATGAAAGACAGAATGCTGCAGGAGGTTGGTGACATGGGCACCGGTGTCTCCTTCTCTGAGGGAATACAGGACGAACAAGAACCCAGACAATGGAGATGTGTAAGGGATCCTCTGGAGATAAGCAACAACACGGACGTGAAAGGGAGAGTGGAGCCATAAACCACAGAAACCCAAATTAAACAAGCAGTTGGGAATAGCGCCGTAGAAGCAGCAACAAGCGGGATGTGGTTCAATCACAGAACGATGACAGTGCAAATAACAAGCTGCAAGGGGCAGGAGATGTTGATGGGGAAAAGCACTGGGAAATTAAGTGAACTGAAAGAAGCGCCATGCACCAATAAGTGGCAAGGAGAGGGCGGAAAGAAAAAAGTATTACACTGAAACAAAACATATGGCCGATATTGAAAGGATCCATGTAGCAGGGGCAGTCTTCAGGGCGGAACAAACAGACCAAAAATGGGACAAATGTATACTATTCACTAATGAAAAACAGGAATTTGTGAAGGCAGACAAAAGTACCAATGGACAGTGCTGGGCTTGTTTAACCCCTTCGACGCTCATGACGAGCTGGGCTCGTCATGCAGTAGCCTCCCAGCACGCTCATGACGAGCCCAGCTCGTCATGAATAATGGGTTTTTGTAAATCCCAGCGCAGCAGCAGAATATGATGAGCTTCCAAGTGGTTAAAGCCCATAGAGTGATTACCACATGTTTCGAAGACAGCACATTCATGCTGCCTAGGCTTAACCTAAAAATGATAGTTTTTTAACATCTGCATGACCACTTATTAGTTATTTGACTAATTCACTCTCAGTTTTCACCTAATCCTTTGGCCAGGATTGTAAGTCACAATATCCACATCAATATTATCAACCTGCATGTACAGTAACTTAATAAGATGGACTACCAACATGTCATCAAGGTTAGCATATATAGGGAAGTATACATATGCTATTCATACCACCACATCTACTTACCTTGAAAATATGTTACTAGTCGATATTGTGAAGTGCTGGTTAAAATGTTGTTATTGTGGTAGAACACAATGGGCAGCATTGATCTTTATTTGCAATCTCCTCGTGTGTACCACTACCACCAAAGTAAGAGGCCTAAGGAGAGATCTCACATCTGGTACTCTTTTCTTATTGTATACAGTGTTAAGCAGGACTCAATCCTTATCAATGAGCTTAGCCGCATACCCTGTGTTGCATTCCCATCAATAAATCTGCTGAAGTTACAGGTTATATCTGATGACAAAAGAATCAGTAAATTCCAGCTACAGACCCGGAGAGAAATGTTACAAATTCTTCCAGGCAATGATAATTTTTTTTTAGGAATGGTCATAAATAGCTATTTAGATTATAACAGATCTCTTCATGTTCGTGACCTCTATGGCTCACATGGTGGACGTGAATACGAAAAATGGAGAAACGTCCCCCCTGCCTGTATAGAGAGGTTGAACAAGAGGCACGATTGTCTCATTGGCAGAGGCTGGTGGGACTTCTCTGTCTGACGCTTGCAGGGCCATAACTTAGGAGACCTCATACAAGGTAGAAATACATAAATGAGAGGCCTTAAAAATTGAGGTGGAAGTTCTCTCTTCAATCCATAAGATTTGCAGGCCCATATCCTGTTTTAGTTTGTTGTGTAATTAAACTATGATTTGTGCCCATATGCTGTTGAACATTAACAACTGTTGATTGGCTGTCCCCTTGTTATGGGCTTTGAGCTCAGGCCTATAATTGTGGAGTAGACAAATAAAACAAGTTAAAGCAATCTGCAGGGCAATAGTGCAATCTTAGCAAACGCTAGTAGGAACTACACCATGGTTCTTAAAATGTCATGTCTTTGCATGTGAGGGTTTGGCTCTCCCAACACCTCTGTGGATTATTTCCACGTAATGAGCAGCAATGTGGATCAGAACAGCCAGTTTCCTCAGCATGTTAGAACTAACCGAGGTGTGTTTGCATTCTAGATCTTGTGGAGGCAGACAGTCCACAGGCTTGTTATGCCATGAAGAGAGGAGTTGGCCTAACGGCTAGGGCGGTCGACCTCAAATCTGGGGAACCTGGTTTGAGTCTTGGCTAGAACGTGCAACATCCTGTGATCCTGGGCAAATCACTTAAATCACCCTGTGCCTAACAAAAAGGAATGTGTCCTCATGTAACACAACTGGTGCCCATAAAGCGCTATGATACCTTCGGGTCAAGTTTGCGCTATATAAAACACAGTAAAAAAAAAAAAGCCATATTCTCAAGAGTATACATGTAAAGCATTTGCACTCATACCTCAAAACATGTTCATTCTGATTTGTTTGACTCCTATCCTTCAGTGTTATCCTTGCTTTTTACAACAAATTCTTTAATTTGCTTGACGTTTTCGAAAGAATACATCACGCGATGTTATGATTTTTTATCTTCTTCCACTGAGCACAAAGTGCAGGTTTTGCTTTTCACAACTGGACACTACATGATGACTGTCCCATGAAGTGTCTCACAATATTGAGTTTGCAAAATGATACAGAAAATGTCAAAATGATATGCTTATAATCAACGGTTAGTTTTATCAATTTGCGTTGTGAGCAGGGCCGGACTGGGAACCAAAACCGGCCCCAGCAAAGTGCTCGGCCAACCCCCCGGGGGGAGGTTGGGGGTACGACGGGTTTTCAGCCGATTTTGTTACAGGGCCGATTTTGCAGCTATGCTGCATAAAAGGCCCTGTAACAAAAACGGCACCCAGGGGCCCAAAACTGGCCCCCCCCTTACGGCGCACCAGGGGATTGCCCGGTGCCCGCAACGGCCAGTCCGGCCCTGGTTGTGAGCTTTTGTCTTAGCAGTAAACATCTATCTCCTTGGTGAGTTTTTAACTCTATCATAAACTCCTAGCTCCAATATGAGTTTTTAATTCCTTTACAAGCTTCTAGATGTATTGTGAGCCTCTGAATGTATTGTATATGGAATAAAGTACCCCGAGTCATACATTGTAAGGATACCGCAGCATTGAAGAGGAACGAGACTAAAGCTATGGAACTCTGAAGCGACTTGCAATTTTCCTTTTACATTCAGTTGAGGGTATTGCAATCCTTACAATATAATACTTCCCATCCTAATACCTACCCCCGCCCCAGTTTTAAATCCTGGATTTCATGCTCTATATTCACAAGGGATTATCTAGATGGAGATAAAGTGAATAAATACGGAATCAGTGCAGTGCAGATAAACACAATATTCAGCTTTTGTTTCCAACATATATTTTGAGCATGTTGATGTATGTGATTTAATGCAAACGCTGTTCTTTCAAATGTGTGATTCCTGGTGATATTACATGAAAATCTGTGCATAAAGTGCATATACAGAAGTGATTTATAGGAATGTTTTAGAGGCACCTTTTACGACCTTCAGTGTCATCAAACACTCGTTGGTGTTCTCTATTTTTATCATGAGCCTCGCTTACTAGATTGCTCATGTGTACAAAATGCATTAGTTCTAGCAGTAACACGGAATTCCAGTAATACAATGTTTGTTTTCAAACAATTGCACATTAGCTTTAATAGATATACATGAGCTAATACATTTTGTATGCATGGTAATACATTTATGACAGGTGAAATATAAATGTGTGGCACACACCAAGAAAATACATTACACCAAGAATCACAACCGCAAATGTGTCTAGGCCGAAAGGTTGTTACTAGGATGTATGAAAAAGCCTTTTGCTTTTCATACTGTAGCCCTTACACTCCTATTTTGAGTAAAAGATTTGCAATTAATACGCATTCTACCGCAAATATCTCCTCAAGCAACATTTCACAATTTCACCTACTGGTATCTCATGTGAAAGTTGGATCAGACGGAATACCTTGCATTCAGAGGTCCTGTGAGATACGGGAAGCAAACAGTAAGGGAAGTAATTGTCTTCTCTGGATCATTTTCTGCTCAAATCAGTCTCCTGCAGGCAAAAATTATGCAACAATTTGCACATTTTGAAGCTGAAATACATATGTCACCCAGTTACATACTAACAACTGATTTTTAGGGGGAAAACATTTGTAAAAAAGTTAGCTGGAAAGCTAGTCTCTACTTCAATTGCTTAAATAGCACTTGATGATCTTCCGAAGGAGCTGATTGTTAGTTGCCTGCTTGCACTGACAGCAAAATAATGCAGTTTTTTTTTACAGCTACATATGTTTGTTACAACTCAACTACAAAAAAGTGGACGTATGTTGATATGTAGCTATTGTATTCTATCTAAATGTCTAGCAATATCATATACATTTTAACCCCTTGGCTGCGGGGGTTAATCCCCCGCTGGGGGGTGGGAGGGCTCGCACAGTGCCCCGGTGCGGACGACGAGCTCAGCTCGTCATCAGCCACGGTGCTCGTGTGCTGATGACGAGCTGAGCTCGTCACGGCCACACCCGTTTTCTTAGAACGCTCAGCACAGCGGGGGAATTATCCCCACGTGTGAGCGTTCTAACGGCCATGACGAGCTCAGCTCGTCATCAGCACACGAGCACCGTGGCTGATGACGAGCTGAGCTCGTCATCAGCATGGGAGGGGTTAAGCATCTCGGCGCACTGTAGCCTTATGTTGGGATGAGAATGTTGCCTGCTCATTAAACAGATATATGCCCCTGCACTCAGTGCCCAACTGCAACTGAAACTGGTAACCTAACTTTTTGTTGGACCCTGTACCATGCTAATCTAGAATGTGCAGAGTCCTAGATCTCTGCGTGTAATGGAAAGTCACCAACCTGATGTTTGTTCCGGAGAGTTGATCTAAATGTCCCCTCCTGGCATAGAACTACTGGCCACGTCCTGGGTTAGTGATATAACGCTGAAGTTTTGTGAATCCTTAGTTATGACCAGACCGTTTCTGTGTGTGCGCAGAGCGCAGTCTACTGAACCTGATTATGTTAAATGCTGCTTTAGTGGACGCTCCAGACCTTTACACTGACAGTCCGTAAGCGTGTCTAGGGCATGTAGGTGCGGTGGATGTTTAGCCCATGTGTGGTTGTAGGACCTTGTGTATGGTGGTAGCAATCAAAGGCTCCTAGCTAGTGTGTGGGGGGGTAAGTGCTCAACAAACAGACACAATAATGTATTGTCCAGCCAGTGGTTATCTTTCGTTAAAAAAGCAAATACTTTAATCACACAGCAAAATTAAATACTACACAGTTCAATAAAGTTACAGTTACGGGGCTGTAATCTCATCTACTATCCCCACTAAGGTGCAATACCCCTTTGATGCCCTCTCCTGTCTCTGGGAGTTTAAATGTATATGATCCCCGGTATGGCACGATGCTTTTATGTCCACTGAGAACTCATAGTCCTTGTTTAAGCTTCTAGTTCCATGGTAAAGTGTTAGTTCCATTATAAGACTATGACTCCATTGAAGGCACCCAGCTCAGTTCTGATCTTTTAGCTCCATTATATGGTTCTGCCTTCGTTGTCAGATTTTAGCTTTATTGTACGCTCCTGATTCCTGTATGAACTTTTAGCTGTATTTTCATCTTCCCGTTTCATAATATTCTTCTTTTTAAATTAACATCTTCTAGCTGCAATGTAGTGTTGTAGCTCCTTTGCAAGCATTTATCTTCATAGTAAGATTCTAGTTCCTATGTAAAAGTCTAGCTGCATGTAAAGCTTTAACCACCAATGTAAACTTTGATTTTATTATAGGCTTCTAGTTGCTTTACACATTTCTAAACACTTTACAACTACTCGTGCCTTTTTATGTTTTAGTTGTATTATAAGTGCTTGGCGCACTTGTAGTTGTAAGCTTCTATCTCAATTGTAAATTGATCGCTTCATTATAATCTTCTGGGTTCACTGTAACTCTCCGGTTGCATTATGCACATATTTCTCGACTGACTCTGTAAGGTTCATGATCCATTGTAAGTTTCTAATTGGATTATAATTTTCTAGTTTCTTTGTACGCTTCTTTCTCGTTGTAAACATCTATCTGGGCAACACACTTCTAGCTCAAATGTAAGGATCTAGACAGTGGGAGCATTTAATTATTTTGTGAGCATTTACTTGAATTAAATAATCTGCAGTGCTGCCACTTCCATTGTTCACGTCTCCAGAAGTGGACTTATTCTATCTACATATGAAACTTCCACCGTGCCTTTCTTGCAGAAAGGGGAAAAAAGTCATTCGGACTTACCTTCAACCCAATCCACATTTTTTGTGCCTCACCTGATGCCATTTAACTTTTTTTTAAATACATACAATTCGACTTTCTTACATAGTAGTTTGTGGGCAGTTGTCAATTGAGTACATTATAGCAATGTATCATTTGCAAACCTGGACTCAAACCTCAACGTAATTGACCACAAAGAGTGAATAAGTTGAGGGATTTTTTTGGCTTTGCCTCATTCTCCAACACAGAATACCATAGCATCCTCATAATACTCATCATTACCATAATCATTGGCTCGGCTTTCAGTAACTGGAAGTCAAGACTATGGGTCTCATTTATAGGTGAGAAGTAAATGGAGGTTGTCTGGGAATGTGGATGTCCTGAGTGCCCACATATGCATTTCCTTGCTTCATCTAAAGTGCTTGGTCACCTATGGTGCAACTGTGCCGGTACTCTCAAAACCATGTGTAGGAAAAAAAGAAGCTAATGGCGTCACTGACCTTCTCACATTAGGTGTGGATTCCTCCAAGATTCACTGTTCAGCCCCACCCATCCTATGATCTTTGCATTAGCAGTTTTGTACTCAAGAAATTACACCTTGGTGCAGATGCTTCTTAGGTAACCTGAAATCTGTAGGCAAGAGTGTTTCTGTCTTTGGGCTCACTACAATAAGATCCTGAGCACCTCAAATTTTGAAATTGCACACAGCACCTCGTCATTAGTAGAGGTGCACGCATTCATGTGTAGTAGGCAATATCCACTTGCATAAAAACGAATTGTCTTCCAGATTGGTCCGAACCTTGGTAAATCCTGGTTTATCAGGACATTCAGTAGTTGGACTCCACAATGCAATCATGCTCCCTCTATCCGATGACCGTGAGCGATGCACCATGCCTGTGTCATTCTTAAGGACATTCAACACAGCTATAACCTGGGTTTTTGCATCAATTTCTTCAATTGTAGAAATAGCCGAGAAAATGCAGTGAGCCATGGTGAGATGTTTATTCATGCACAAGTGTCCCCTAGGTTGCAGGGCAGTTTGAGCTCTGTCTGAATTAGTTCGGAGTGTTCTTATATATATAGCCAACAAAGATAATTTACTGTACCCCTGACATGAAGCAATGTGCTGATAACTTCAAGTGGCACACGTCAACATTCTATACTGCACACCTAGCAACCGTTATGCTAGGTGTCACATTTGTGGGGTTAGGCTAAAGCATTTGAATGAAATCCATGCATTATCACACAGATGAAAACGCATCGCACAAATATAAGCTCTGTTTGGCTGACAGCCTACTTCTTAAACATTTGATGCTCCTTCAGCCTATGACACGACTGAGCAGCCTCTGCCAAGCCCCCTGGCTGGCTGCAGGAATCCTTGGGTTGCAAACTGACCATAATAAGGAACCACCGGCCCTATCTAAGCCATTATTGGTGAAGGAACTGCCTAACATATGTAATATTTGCTGGTTTCGGTTGCCAGTCACTCTCACGTCATTAGACTCTGGAGAGAACGGGCGCAGGAACGTTCCTTCACCTTGTAGGAGCACCAAGCCCACTTGCCTTATTTCTCCCGGAGCACATTTGGGGCTAGAGATGCTGAGGGATGCTGGTTTTCCTATGTTGGGTGCTGGTGGTGGTGCAAAATAGGCGTGTCACTGACCCAATGGGAGAGAGGTGCTTTATAGATTCTCTGCAGAGACACTGTTAGACCCGGAAGGTCCCAGGGACCACCGACTCCGACGCTGTAGCTTGGTGCGAGGCGGGAAGGCACTCCAGAAGCTTTGTGTGAAGCGGTTGTGCAGCACACACTCACGCTGACTCAGTAAAGCACACGCAATAAAGAGACACTACATCAGGTTCATAGGCAAAACAAGTATCTTTATCTACTTTAGGTTCAGGTAGGTAAGATAGGGTTCTCACATGGAACAGGGCAACCGGTTTCTGGTAACCTCAGGGCAATACAGGTAACGTTTCCTATGTAGTGCATGTAATATGGCTCATTCAGATATGCAGCACAAGGAATAACTCTTAGGCAGGTATGCAACCAACGTGGGCAACATTGCTTAGGTACACATTCATGAAATGCAACACTTAGGGGTCCATTAGGTTGGCGGGCGAACTTAGTCCGCCAGCCATCCCAGTGCAAAACGGGACCACCCGCCATAGGTGCGGCGGTCCCGCCTTGACAATTAGGATGCGTCCGCCACAGTGGCGGGCGCATCCTGTACTTTTACCATTGCGGCGGGCGGTGCAGAAAGCGCCACCCGCCGCAATGGTAAAAATTCAAGTTGTGCATTTCAAAGCACAACAAGACAGGCACCGCGCGGTGCCTGCCATGTTGCACTTAGAAATGCGGGGGGTACCCCCTACCCCCCGGACTCCCAGGGGGCCCACAACGGGCCCCCGCAGGGAGTCTATGCCACCACAGAAAGGCATTGGAAAATGCCCATCATGATATGGCTCGCGGTGTCTGATAGACACTGCCACCATATTATTCCTTTTCCGCCCCGGCCGCAAGGCAACCGGGGCGGAAAAGCGGCGGACGGTCTTTCCATCCGCCGAGGTCTCCGCGCCATACTAATATGGCGGGAGGGAAAACGAGTGTGGATGTCGGGCGGATTACCCCCGCCAGGCTGGCGGAAGCCACCGCCAGCCTGGCGGGGGTAATCCGCCCGACATCATAATGGGCCCCTTAGTATGCATGTATTCAATGCAAGTGAACATTCCCTAACATCTGGGAAATACAGGTAACCACTTTATCGCTGGTCTCAACTCTATGCAGGCTCCAGAAAGGCATTACAGCTGGGGGCATGCCCCGGACAGTTTTTACTCGTGGGGGGGGCTGCCTCTGCTGTGATTGGGATGGGGCCCGTCAAGAGGGGGGGTCAAAGGCAACCAACAACTGCTTGCTCCTTACGTCCCCCCCCTGTTGGGCTCGGATTTCACTCAACAGCGGAGTGGTCACGGGGCTGCCACTTTAATTCAGACTGGCTCCCCGGGAGCCCCATCTCCAGTGTTGGACTCGCCTCCCTCCCTGGGGTGTTACCTGGTGATGGGGGAAAGAGGCGAGACTCAGTTGACAGCTCCACGCCCTTAGCCTTGGCCAGGGGAGGTCAGGGACTCCCGCACTCCTCCTCGGAGCCCTCTCCCCTGGCCTGGGCGAGCTCCGGCCTCCAGTTCTAAGTCCAACAAAAATGGTGGTAAAAATGGAAGTCGAAAGAGACAAAAATGTGGGGTAAGACCACCCTAGGGCTGACAGGTCTATAGGACACCAACAGTGTACATTGCACCTTAGTTCTTCCTCCAGGCTTCTGCCTGCGAGCATTAGACTACAGTGAGCGGCACACCCTGGAGTGATTGTACTCTAGCCGTCGCAGCTTGCAAGCAGCACACTTGGGACATCCATCCCCCCAAATTCCTGACAGGCAATTGTATCCCTTCTCAGACACTCTGAAGTGTCCAGTTGCACAGGAAGTAAAGTTGGCAGCCCTCTGGCTATGCAAAGACAGCATACAGACACAGCTGAGAAGATCCCCTCCTCCATTTCCTTTGATGGTGGTGTCCAGCAAAACAGAAAGAGGAGGAAGCAAAGTCCCCAACTGAAGAGAAATGTCTGACCAGTGTCAGAGAAGATTTGGAACTGACCCAGCAGACGCAAGAGCCAGCAAGCAAAGGTGCAACAGTCAGAGAGCCTCAGATATTGCTTCACAGAGAGACTCGGGTTCTGTTCAGAGTACAGAGAGAGAGATGTTAGGCATGAAACCACAATGTTTGGATGTCTGTCTCTTCTTGTTTGCTGTGTTGATCTTCAGCCAGATTTAGGTATATGTTAGGGGCAGGAAACATCTATTACAACGTAGGCATTACAACGTATTGCCTTTACAACGCAGTCAGTACCACAACTGTGACATTACCACAAGGTCCATTACAACCCAAGTCATTACAACAACTTGCTTTAGGGAATGTAGTGTTGGACAGGTGTTGGATTTTAAGTCCAACACCTTCCCTATTGATACACTGACTGGAGTTGGAATAGTACTTTGAACTATTCCAAAGTCCAGCACTTCCCTAAAGCAGGAAGGGGTGGGAGCACACTGCTGACCTCCCAGCACAGTTCGCCCCTTAGCATTATGGTAAATGCAGTTTGTGATGCATGCTTACTTGGTATTTTGCTGGAGTGTTCCACCAAAGTTGGTGCAGGTTAGTGTTGTACTTCTCTAGACACATGTGTTTCTGGATTATATCCTTCATCAGTAGAGATAAACAAAAAACGATTTTCATCTGGGGTGGCTGAGCAAGCTGCTACAATTCTTACAGGGTTCAGTACCTCTCACAGGCGCACAGCAAGTCGTTGTAATGACTTGCGTTGTAATGGAACTCAGCTGTGATATTGACTGCGCTGTTAAGCCACGCGAAGGTTTTAGCATGCGTTGTAACAGATGCTATTCGTTAGGGGCATTGACTCAAACTCACCCCTAACACCTAACGATGAGCATGTGCTGCTCAACTGGTCAGCTGGATATAGGGCCAAGTGGTGCAAGAATTGAGTATTCATTCTCTTCTAGGAAATGATTTATTTTATGTTTATAGCTGCCAAGTGCCCCCATGTCATGTTTGACAACTTTCAGCCACTTCTGACATCTTAGACTACAATGTTGCATTATGTAACTTGTAGCACTTTCAAGTTTAGCACTGTAAACATAGGCTGGAATATCCCATCATCCAAAGTGCTTCTAGGTGAAAAAAACCAGGACTGAGTTTTTCACACATTACATGAAACCATCTGGAAGCTATGTGGGACCTGCCCCGGAGTACGTAGTCTTGGGTTGAAGCAGATCCACAACACCCTACCAGGAAACTAAAATCAGTGAGATTTGCTCTCCTCTTTGCCTGGAAGCGACAACATATAAGTTGCAGCTACATTATCATTAGACTTTTAGAGCGAAGCTCTCGCCGCAGTCTGTTTTGAGGAACAGAAAAAGCAAGCATTGCTTTCATACTACTGAGAGGTACATACGAAATGAGTTACTTATCGAGTCCACTACCTTTAAGGGCTCAGTTATAATTAATACAACAAACATAGAAGGAATCACGGATGTAGAGCTAATGTATTTATGGCAAGGGAGTGG
Source organism: Lissotriton helveticus (assembly GCF_964261635.1). Taxonomy (NCBI): domain Eukaryota; kingdom Metazoa; phylum Chordata; class Amphibia; order Caudata; family Salamandridae; genus Lissotriton; species Lissotriton helveticus. The sequence goes on along the minus strand of NC_136061.1, from coordinate 1,430,829,734 downwards.
GCTGGAGTCAGGAGAAACCATGAGCTATTTGTTTTGTCAAGGATTAGGAGCAGGCAGACATACGTAGAGTACAGAAGTAGATTTGGTAGAGAAGGGTCCGGACAATGCAGATTGGGGGCAGTGTATGGTGAAAAAGTGGGCACCTCAGGGTAGAAAAGAGATGAAGAGGGTTCATAAGAGGGATGAATGCAAGCATACGAGGGGACGTGGTAGAGGAAAGTTCCTGAGACAAAACATGGTGTCTGATGGCCTGAAGGAGAATAACTGAGCAATAGTGGGTGTTCCTTAGGGGGATGGAGTTAGGACTGAGGTTGAAGCGCCTGGGATAGGCTTGAAAGTAAGTTTCCCTGAGGCCTATGGTGCACAGATAGGTTCTTGTGCAGAGGGAGGAGTGGGCTTATGTGAAGGCGGTGGAATACAGACTGCGCATCTGGTTCCAGAAAGACAGAATATTTTCTTTTTAACTTACATTTTTGAAACGGTGTAGCATTTAGCTTTGTAAAACGCAGTGATTCGTGTAATTAATGAAACATGGACCAAATTGCTCCATTTAGCTCGTCATAGTGTCAGTAAACTTGTCACTCATAAGAAATGAAAAAGTCTCCTATAAGCGCCCTTCTAGCATGGAAATGACGCACCTAACTACATTGAAAAGGTGGCAGCCCTGTAGCAAAGCGTGTTGGTAAAATCTTTACTCTGTTGTTGTGCATGGAATATACCATCAGGGTGTCAGGCGCTTTCACCCCCCCCCCCCCCCCCCCCCACGCTCTCTCTCGCGAGGAATGAGGCTGCCCCTGTTGCCCGACTATTCCCAGGCAGATGATAAACAAGACTGAACTGTAATTGGGCATCAACGAAAAAGCGCCATCGCACACATACATCAAATAACGTGACGTCGCCAGCAACGTGGACTGTTGTCTCATGGAGTGAACGGTGCGTGACATGGGCAGGGTGGGGCTGTTCCTAGGGCCGATGAGTGAGTCTGCGCACACTGGCAGCCCCAGGGCATTGTTAATTGTAATACCCGTGGGCGTCGCGGCCTCTTGGAGAGGCGCCCTGGGAGACCAGCGGCACTGTGTTTTCACATTATTAAACAAATAACCTCCACCTGGGAATCTAAATGACTGCTTGCAGACAGGGCTGTAAATGTGCATTGGTGATGCTATGAAAAAAGAAGAGTTATGTTCTTGCTCCCTGTGCCTTCGCTGCCCTGCTCGTGTGTTTTTTGCTGGCTGTTTCCTTCTGGGTCAAAGTCGGGTGAATGCTGGTATTGTCTCTTCCGGAGAGAGACAATGCATTCCTTGTGTATGACATACCTGGCCCTGCGCCCTCTGTGTGGCTGGCCTGTCACGTGTCCAGGTGTTAACCGGAAGGGGCGGTCATCGTTACTGACTCAGACAAGGGTCATTGGGTAATGGCCAAAACAGTGTAAATTACAGCGTATTTTTAGCAAAAGAGGAACAACTGATATCAAGGAGTCCACTTAGTTATCAAAGAAACTGAACTGTGAACTGATGTAAAACAAATTAGAAGTTTGTGTTTGTTTATTTATTTGGTTAAACGTGCCTGGCTGCCTTTTGTAGGCACAGCTGAAATATGTACCAGTCAATGTGTTTCTTTCAGTGCTCTGTTGCGCTCCTTTCTAGCATTGCAGTTCCAGTAACATTTGTTATGTCATACTAAAACAAGAAATTGTTGACTTCTTCGATGTTTCGCTCGCTACCAGATCGCAGTGGGCGCCCACACCGGGCTGCAGGCTTGATAAGTCATCACACGCACTCTTCGACCAACATCTCGCCTTCCGCGCCTTTTGTGACCTATGTGCAGCCTGTATTACATACTGGCCTCAAGGCCTAAACAAGCATTAGCATCGCCAATAGGTCTCGGCTTTGGGACCTTATAAGTGTTTAGCCATGCTGCACATTATCCTGGGTGCTGTGCCATTAGGGATTGAAGAACTATACAATTGCTACACACTGGGGCGTGCAGTTTGATTCAGGAATACATTCTTGCCGCAGGAAACATTTATGCAAAGGCCAGGTCTGATAGACAGAGGTGGGCGAGAAAGGTGGGACAGCAAGGGCGTAACACAGGCCCACGCATCCTCCACAGAGCGGGGGGGCCCTCAAGCTCAAGGGGGCCCCCTCAGCACTGCACTTCGGCCTGAGAGCTCCTAATAGAGTCCGGAGGGGGCCCCTCCACATACCTGGCAGGGGGCCCTCTCAATTATCGTTACGCCACTGTGGGACAGTGAGAGGGATTGAGTTTGGGAAGACCAAAAGGTGAAAGGAGGCTGCAGTGGTGTAACAGAGGAGCCTACTACGCTTGTACGGGGGACAGGCGGGGTGCACACCCTTCTGTCACTACAACAGTTTAGCCTAAGGCCTAATAAATCTCCAAGATACACGAGTCTTGGGGGACACTCGCCACACTCTGCAGGTAGCCCATCATTTTGCATGACACCACTGCAGAGGGGTTATAATTTGTATAGCTCACAATCCAAACGTAAATAACAATCTATTTGTATATACGCCAGAGCAGAGCTGCCCCGCTTAGCACTGAAGTTATCCAAGAATTATATCAAGCCAGCACGCTGCAGCTCGAATAAGCCAGCTGATTTCCCAGTTTTGTTTTTATCCATTACTTATTTTTCTTCAATGATTGACTGATACAGGTCTCAGGGAGTTTGTAGCCAGATATTAACACGAATAGACAATTTGAATCCCCCTTGCTTTAAATAGTAATATAGACAATAGTGACATTTAAAGTTAACTTAAGTGGTTTCGGGAAATTATACTTTAAAAAGTTTAGACATCCTTCATTTTGAGCAGCTGTTCTGGAGTGGGTAACCCAGGCTGAGCGGCCTGTGCTGCTGTTCGATCTTCCCAAAGTCAGCATTGCTTGGTATCTTGGGTTGATGGGCCGGGGAGGGGACCCGGGAAGAGGTCGGTGATGAGGCGGCCTCCTGACGCAGGGCCTGCAAAAGGAATCATTCGGCTCTGGCCGCTGGCAGTGGCTGAGTCGCCCCACCCGGTTGGCAGGTGGCCGTTTGCTGTGTGCATGTGGGGGTGATTTGCCTGCAGGTGACTCTTTGCCATGTGCACATGGTGGTGCATTGCCTGAATCCTGTCTCCGCCGGGCTCCTGGACAGAACGTGACCCGTCCACGATCAGTGCGTTGTCTGCCGTTGCAGCAACTGAGTAAATTCATCATTGGCCCGTGACATTAAATTAATTACAAATCCCTGATTACGGAGCAGGGCGTTGCCAGTTCATAACACGCCCCTAACCGCATCGAACCGGTTCGCCGACGGCCTATGAAGTAAACAGGGGAACCCGGCAGCAGGCTCCACTTACACTGTTGCAGCATGGTTGCCCTGTGGGCTGAGCGCCTGCTGCAGTGGTCTTTCTGTGACCTATTAACTTCGACCTCTACTCAGCCTTTCAGACTTGTGAGTTTGGTGAAGGGAAGGTGATTGAAATGGGTTGTCATGTAAGTGCACAACGGGCAGCGAAGGTGTCATGGGTGCTTGTGTAAGCATGGGGAATTGGACCCCTTATCATTGGGTGGAGAGCAAAATACAGCAATTATCCAAGTTCAGTAGGCTCTGGCGCCACCGTACCAGGTGCACTTTTGGTAGCTATGTCCCTGTGTAGGCACTTAGAAACATTTCTATTTTTTTTGAGGGTGCTATATGAACGACCAGGGATAGAACGTCCCCGTGTCAGCCGAAGATTAAGTCAAAGGTGGAATTAAGCATGCAGATACTTATACTGCAATCTGTCCAATTGGTGATGTTGCTGCTTGTGCTCTTCAGAGCTCCCGAGCAGGTATATATGTTTGGGTAACAAAATACCTCCTGGAAGCATATGGCAGGTTTTGAGAAGGGGTGTGGGGCTGTGCTCCTTCAAGGTCCGGGCTCCTGGATGTGAAACCCTATAATGGGGTTATACAGGAAAGCTCGCTGCTCCGCGACCTCGCTTAATTGTACGATGGCCAGAGGCTTGGACATTATCAAGGGGGCTCGAGGGAAGCAGTGGAGGGGGAGCGGGAAGGGTTCACTATACGATCAGACAAAAAACAGAAAAAAACAACAAGACCGGAAGTGGTGTGCGCGCGCGCGCGCGCACTGTAAGGAATGCCCCTGATGCAGCTGCCATCTAAACCTGACCCTAAACGGATGGCCCCTGCACGCTGCTGCTGGCTTCCGAGAGCAAAACGCTCTGGGAGTAAACATTTCCGGAAAAGCTGGGACATCTACACGCTTTTGGCCAATTGCGTGCTGAAGCCAGACGCAAAGGCCAATAGCGTGGAAGCACCCCACGTACAAGCTTCTACTGAAACTGAAGTGATTCCAAGAGGTCGATTTCCTTTGCAGCGCATGTGCGCTGCCATAGGCGTGCCCTAAAAAGACGTAGGGGGACTCACCAAGTTAGGCAAAATGGGTGTGACATTACCGCCTGGGACATCGCAAGAAGTGACATCAGCTCTTAACACCTCACGTATGTTTATCAGGTCTATCATGAGTAGATTAGAGCGCATTACAATATTTAACAAATTAGATTTTGCATTGGGCTGTGCCAAAATATTGATGCAAACTAGACGTAAAATATAGGACTTAACATATACATTTATTTTGATTAAACCCTGCCACAAAGCAATTGGCAACAAGGAGAAATGTGGCAGTAGATCTGTTCTGCTTAATTGGTTGCAATGTCTGTATTTTAAAATATCCTATGGGGTTCAGTCACCTGCTGCAGAGACGTTTGTGTGCCAGCTAAATCTCAGGGAATAATGGTAAGATAACTCAGGAGGATAAGGTATTTGCTGGAGAGATCTGTGTTTTTCCAAGTCTTGAATCAAAGTAGATTAGAGGGTTAATATGTCTCCTGCAAAGCACATTACGTAACACACAGATGACAGATTTTTATTTTATGTAAATGGGTAAGTGGGTTCCTGCTTTTAAGTCAGAGATCCTTTTGTTACTTGCAGTTCTTAAATTGTAGTCTGTCTAATATAGCACAGTGAGGTATGAAGAAAATTAAGTTCCCACAACTCGTAACCCTCACTGTCTTATGTAGCACATCCTTTATATTGATGTGCACACACATGATTTATCGTCAGTGTATAATGTGTACATGTGATGTAAAGCACTCTGACATCCTGCAGTGGGATGATCAATTGAACTCTGATCACAATGCAGGGTGTTAAGGCGCTTTACCACAATTTTGTTTTTTCTTTTGTAGCGCTGTAGCACTAATGTAGTGCAACAGCTCTATAAAAGAAATTAAACAAAATAGTGATGTTTAAATTATTATCAGTATAAATACTGGGGCGACCAACACCGCTGACATTCTTACAGGGCATGCATATCTCTTATGCATGCACAGGGACTGAACAAAGTCAAAAGCATTTCTCTCTTAAGTACATGTGAAGTAAAAAGCAGTTTGCTTTGCTTCCCCTGCATTGCATCTAGGTGTGAGGCTCCCAATAGCTCCCAGCCAGGACACTCCACCAAAAAGAGGCCTAATGGACCCTAACTTTCGCCTTTGTTAAGGGCCCAGCTTGCATCTGATAAGCCCAGAGGTGGTTGCGGCAATGCTAAAGGGTGTGGGGGTACGACACTGGAGATTAGGGGGAATAGTTATTTAAAAAACGTACCTAATGACTCAGCCACCTTGGTCCTCTCAAGCTCTCCTCCCAGCATGCACTGGGTCAGAGGCTCCCCACCCAATTGCTGCTTTCAATAGCATGAGAGCAGTGCCAGGATTGGTCTGAGTGGCGTGATTTGCCGCTCAGGCAGTGTCTGGGAGCCTTTGATGTTTCTCCAACCCGCCTGTGCAAAACAGCCAGGTTGGAGAAATCAAAATGCGCATGTCTGTTTTGGCGGCCTAAGACAATTGGCCAAAAAAGACATGTACACTTATAGTGCGCCTACCACTCCTCCCTGGTATGCCCGGCCTGCCCCTCCCTACACTGCTGGCATAAGCTCAGTCAGTCAGTGGCCATTTTATTTCTCATTTGACCGTTGACTGGCCTACCAGTGGGACATCGCTCCTCCGTCATTACGGAGGAACCACCCCTGGTTAAGCCCCTGCCCGCCTGCACATTGCTGCACGGAACAAAAGCAGACATCGCGCAGGCACTGCTGAAAGTGTCCCAGTGTCAGAAAATAACACTAGGGCGTGTTCAGCAAATTTTTTGTGAAGTCGCACTCCGCTGAAAGTGGGCAGCATTCAGAAGGGTAGACGGTGTCTGCCCTCTAAAAATAGTGGGTAGACGGGACGTACCTGCATCTACCCTTGACTCGAGCCCTGATTATGTAGCGGAGAAGGCAAAGGGGACCACCAGTGCTACAAATCTGCAGTGGCTAGAAAGGGAAGGAGTTGGTGAAAGGTTCCACACCCTGGTAAGAGACTGTGTCATAAGTGCCACTCCTGTTTACTTCCTCAGTGAGTCAGTGACTTGGGGTTAAGGTTTTATACTGTGATGCTTTGTTTCTCAATGTGTACACAACGAGTGAGGAGCTTAATGGCGTCACAGAGATTAAGATAACTAGAAAGGGTGCGCTCATGTGTGTGTGATCAAATACACATGTGCTCCGCACATGTTTCAAGGATTTCAAATTATTATTGATTAGCAATGAAAATTATCCATTACTGGAGGAGTTGTGCTACAAATCAGTCGCAATTCTCAACTCGGTCAACTATGTGAAAATGTAAATAATTTGATTTCTTTATTCGTTATTTTGTGTTTCAAGGAAGGGAAAGTAAAAGCAACTGACGTCCAGGTTGTTGCATATTGTGTTGTGTGAACCAGCCCTCTAATGGCTTTATGTGGGAGGAATAAGTGGAGGGCAGGAGTCTCTGAAAGGGGAAATCTCTTCCAAGAGGTGTGGCCTATATAATTAAGGTTGCATTGTAAAAACAGTATTTTGCTGCCTCCTTTGTGGGCTTTTTAGGTCTCGCGACCTATCGATGCGCGCATGCGTATCGAGCGGAGCGAGAATTCAAGCGGCGAAAACATCATGAAACCACCAGCTTTTTGCTGGCGTTTTCATGGCGTTTTCATGCAGTTCATGTGAACCACGTGTCAAACATGAACGCGCATCAGCCTCCCTCCATTTGCCGCACAGCACATCAAAGGGCTTCGCCCAGCGTGCGCTCTGCGGCTTCTCCTCCCCTAATTAGTCATTTTCGCCGCTCCCCTGGCCGCCGTCTCGCATTTCTCCTCCCCCCTCCCCTTCTCTGCCTTCCTTTCCCGGCGCACGCATTTTCTTCCCCCAGGCCGTGTTCCCTTAGATATGCTATTGCATATCATTTGCTACCTCTTGTATTTGTTGCTCTTGATACTTGCACAACTGTCACTATTGCCTCATGTAACGTAACGTTTGCTTTTGTAACATGCTCACTTGTAATTTTTGCTTCATATATCACTACTGCCGCCATGTAACGTAACGTTTGCTTTTGTAACATGCTCACTTGTAATTTTTGCTTCATATATCACTACTGCCGCCATGTAACGTAACGTTTGCTTTTGTAACATGCTCACTTGTAATTTTTGCTTCATATATCGCTACTGCCGCCATGTAACGTAACGTTTGCTTTTGTAACATGCTCACTTGTAATTTTTGCTTCATATTTGTCGATGGAAACAGATAAAGGACTTGAAATTTCGTCTTTCATCCTGACTCAGGATCTTCATCTTAGACATAGCCAGCACGAGTGATCTGGAGCTGACAGTATATGCATAATTAACTAAGTAACATGGGCGTGCCCGCTCATCCTCCTCTCCAAACTCGAATCCCTTTGTATTCTGGTACTCCCAGATGTACAACATTCAAGTACCAGCATTCAAATAAAGAACACAACGAGACCACACGCTCCAAACGACGTTGGTTGCCTCCAAAACACCTAGAATAGTGAAATCCACTACAGCGGTCGACTAAAGAAGCAGCAAGGTTGCTCCAGCTGTAAATCCCATTCCCAGCCTGGACCAGTTATGTGAGGGTTCAATGTAACACCCGCAGTCCAAACACTGATTTATTTCGCAAACTTAAATGGTATCATGGTGCTGGAATATCGTGCTATCACTTCAATAAGTGCATTTGGAATATAATTGACGGCTCGAGAATCTTCATTTATGTTTGTCCTATGAACCACAATTCGACACAACAGAAGCCAAACTAGAATGAAGTCTAGCAGGTTCAAATGGCTCAGATCCGAGACAATTGAATAAGAAGACCCCCTTTAAGTTTATTTGGGATCTTACAACAGGTTGTGGATTGCTTTTTCTGAACGCTATAAATAAGCGCTGCTCTTACCCGATTACCCCGGCGCAATATATATAGAGTTTAGGCAGGTGTTTTGAACTGCATCGCGATCCTACTGATTAAAGTACTCAACACGGATTTTTCGTACCATTTGATGTGTTTTTATCCGGGCACTCTTTTTGCATAGGCAAGATACCAAACTACAAGCTGCGTGCCATGTACCAAAACAAAGACCAATCGAATTTCAACTCCGCACCTTTTTAAGGAGCAAGTGCTAATCTGGACGCACATTCTAGTTAGTTTTCTGTATTTACCGGCTTTAATTACCAAATTAAAAGATATTTAACGGACCTGCATAATTAACTAGGGGCAAAACAAAAAAAACCAAGCATTGGCATAGCCAATAGGTCTCGCTTGTGGGACCTTATAAGTATTTTGTTTTGCAGCACAATATCCTTGTAACTAAATACTTATAAGGTCCTACAAGCGAGACCTATTGGCTATGCCAATGCTTGTTGTGATTGCATCCAGACATATCCAGACATATCACACAGTAACAGACTTGTGCCTAAAAGGAGCCAAACCTATTGGCTTTGCCAAAGCTTGTTACCAATATCATGTAAAAGACTAACAATAATGATTTGTTGTGACTAAATTCTGAAAATACAAGTCTGAGTTAAACATTGCAAATGGTTGTGAAAGGGCTAATATTCTTTAGAGTGTCTCAATCTCTCCTTTCTTCCCTTCACCAGTGGCATAACACAGGCCCCCGCATCCCCTGTGGTGCTGGGGGCCCCAAGCTACAGGGGGCCCATCAGCACAATACTCTGGCCGGAAAAGCACCTGATTAAGTCCAGAGGGGGCCACTCTACGAACCTTGCAGGGGGTGTAGGGTCAAGTTTCGTTACGCCAGTGCCCTTCATACCACTTTCCACTGCATTCTCTTTGTTGGACATATACCTATTTTCTCCTCACACCTTTCTGAATTTCCCCATTTGTGTTTCTTACACCTCGGATCTTTCCTCCTCACCACCCTCTTTTCACTCCCTCCTGCGTGTGCTTGCTTGCATGTCTTTCACATTAGCATCTCCTCTACACATAATACAGCCACTCGTCTGTAAGCACTGCATTTTCTTTTACTTTTGCCCTGTAAATATGTCAACAGCTGTGTACCTCCGTCACACACTTTCATAATCACAATTGGCACTGGTGACTATTGTTCTTTGCAGTCTGCAGAGAGGCCAAGGATTGGAAGTGCATCCATTCTGAACACCTTTGTTAAGGCTCTCTAGGAAGCTTGCTCTGCCTTCAGCCTCAACTCCGGAGCTCTCAACCGCAGCCTATTATAAACACCCACCCACAGCCTAAATTCACAGAGACCTATATGCAATTCAATTCCCAGTATGCACCATATTAGCATAGTATGCTTCACGAACAAACAAAAAAACGACAGAAACTCAACATCCTGTAAATGGCAAACACTTTTGTGTAAAGCAAATTTAAGTACCATAGAAAAAAACATATTTTCGCGTGGGTGCTACCATGAGATGCAATGTTCTGTCATCACCTACCTAGCCTTCGTATGCCATAGCAAAGTGAAAGGCACGTTGTAGCATCACTCCTTCTAGGCCAGATTCCGGCATTGTTGCTGCTGCCCAATAGCATTCTTCTTACTAAGGAATAGGCTGGGGTACCTCTTCCAAGGGGTTAGCATCTGCTCATCGTACTGAAAGTTACTGCAATAATTGTATTGTTTTGTGAACTCTTAGACCCATGTCATTAAACAACTTGTAGATTAGCATCTTTTGAGAATTCCCAAAACGTTCCTGAAGTGCGTTTTAAAAGCGTTTCCAGGCGAACTTCAAGAACACTTTTGTGAAATCCTATTTTTGACTGTGTGAACGAAGTTCCACTTGCATAATTGTATGTGTTATACAGATACTTGTGCTGAAATGCCTTCATCTTTATGCAATGAGAATCCCCACAAACTCTCAAGTTTATGGGTGTTCCTAAGCGTACAAATGAAACAGCGACTGGAATGCCCACACCAAGTGGCGGCTCCTCCACTAAGGCCCCACTGCTCTTAGAGCAGTGAAAAGAGGAAAAATAAAACGATAACAGGAAGGGTATTTTTGTTTTATTTTTGATTACTGCTGGTTAGGTTAGGGCGGGGCTGGTGGATCAGGGTGGGAGGAGAAGTGGACTGTGCACACTAGGGGCGCATGACTGCTTGGCCGGCCGTTTTGGCCAACCACACATTCATGCGCACTTTGCATATTCCCCACCAGGATGCAATGGAGAGCCTAGTGGGGAATATGCACAGGCTCCCTGTCCCCATCAGAGCGCCGATCCACAGTGCTCAGACCAATTACAATGCTGATTGGCTCAGGGGAGCATGTGTGACGGGTGCTTTCTGCATGCTTCTTCTGGACTGGAGTCAGTAAGAATAGAGGAGAGACGCGGCCGTCGGAAAAGGTAAGTGTTTTAAAAATATATATTTTCAAACCCTACCCACCCCCATTCCCTACCATCTGCCACATCCAACACCCTAACAATGAGTAGCATTTCTTCAGGTGCAGTAGTACACCATTTTGGGGGTAATAATCTGCGAGCAAAGGATGTACAAGTATAGTGTCACTTTTGTCTGAATATGTTGCACTCGTAAATCCAGACATTTGTGTGTGTAAGTCAAAATTGCATGTGCATATTGCTCTAAGACCCAAACCCTTGGGAGACAGCAGCAAGGTCATACAGTCCGCTTGCTGCAGGTCTACCTACCACCAAAGTAAATGTAGACTATTGTATTAAAAAGTAATAAAGTAGAACGTATTAGCTTATTACTGCTACATGTTACATTTTGTGATGCAATTAATGTTTCCCACCACCAAAGATCTGAGCGCTTCAGTGACCAGGTTCAGGTGCAGTAACGAATAAACAAAGTAGAATCCACTAGGAGGGTGGCAGTGGTCCCTAATAGGATGGGGAGCACACAGTGTTGTTTAAATGCCCCTCACACACCAACAGGCCCCTTGGTGTCATGCTTCATCATCGGGGCCTTCGCATCCCTCTACGGGATGCGGCGTGCTACGACAAACGACTACGTAGGAGCACTTCGTAGTGAGCTATGTGAGGGTGTATGGTGAAGGATGTGAGTGAGGTGAGGTGAAAAAAGTGAGTAAAAAATACCTGGCACTAAGGAAACAAATATTTATTCTGTCCTCGGCTGGTATTAATAAAAAGTGCAGAATCTGCTTGAAAAAATACGTACTAGGGTATATCAACCATTAACAGTGTCAACATGTTTCGGAGCACGAGGCTCCTTCTTCAGGACGAGGATATGCACTATTATCCTCACCTTACTCACATGAAATGTGAAAGTGTTCAAAAAAACTTTTTAATAAAAATACAATGTGTAATGTACCTATCAATGTTTTAAGAAAAAGTATGTTCGTTGCGCCCAATTGGCGTTTAGTAAAGAACCTGAAAAAGAAAGACATAATAAATATACTAGTCGGATGTCCAGGAACATAGTAAACATGCTAGTCGGATGTCCAGGAACATGAGGAAAAAATATTTTTCTAATAAAGGTCAGTATGCAGAACTCAACTGTTGCTCTGGTACCTTGTGAAAGAAAGACACTTAAAGGTGAACATACAACCGTAAACACACACACATACATACATGCAGTCTCCCAGATGTTAATGGGGAACAAAATGAGGATTAGCAATGGTGCAGGCTTACTTATGTACAAAAACTCGGAAGGCCTCATGAGCCTATGCGTGGTATTGGGGGTATCTCTCTTCGTTGCCCAGTAAACAACCTAAAAGACAGTAAGAGCTGTATTATAGGTAGTGAGGTGGAGATTAATCAATAAGACAAGGTTATTGATACGTAAAACGCATCCTCGGTCTTTTCGCCCTACTCACGGTGACTGCATGGACGATCGCCTGCCATCCCCTCAACGCTGCTCCGGTGAAGTGAGCCGGTAGGGGAGCGGCTGGCTATTTATACTATGTAGTAGGGTTAATTGATGGAGTAAATTGGATAATCAATAGCGGAAGGGAGCCCATATAAGGCCAAAAATACCCGTTTCTTGTCTGGAACTGCGCAGGATATAGTCGCGCTGGCTCCACGGTAGTGAATCCCGGGACGCGCATGCGCAGACCCAGATTCGTACCCCGCGAGGTGCGCATGTGTCAAGCCGGGAACGGTCTGCGCATGCGCGAACGGGTGGCACTGTATTGCCGAGTACTGCTGGCCGTGGATATTAAGCCAGTGTTGGTTATATTACCCAGCTCTCCCAATCGGTGATGTTGTATTGTGAAATTCCAGATGAAGGGACGGATCCAAAGGGATTCTACTGGGGAGTTTATGGGGGAGATATCCATAACGGAAGGTTACATTAGACCTCAACAGGTGTCTTTAATGTACACAATCACTCATCACACCATTACAACCATGAGTAATCTGGTAGGTAGAAACAAAAACGCTATACTGGATGTTCTTTAGACACTCATCATACCGTGCATACAGTATGCAAAAGTTAGCGTAATTGGCTCCAAGGAATTGAATCATTAAGCCCTGTAATGTCGGTGCCCAGACAGAACACCCAACGTTGCTCCTTTTCCAACAGACCTGTGTCTGAGGGTAATTGTTCGATCACTGTCCATTGTAATTCATTGACACAGTGTTGAAGTTCCAGGAAATGAGCTGACATTTTTGTAGTTGCCTTCTTGCATCTAATGTTGCTCTTATGCTCATTAATCCTGACCTTGACTTGTCTCGTGGTCATTCCCACATATTCCTTTTGGCAGGGACATGTGATCAGATAGACCACATTCTTACTATTACAGTTTGTGAACATCCTTTGTTCCCAGCTGGTCCCATTGGTGAAGGAAAGGGTCTGACTCTTTTTTGTAAGGTGGCAACAGTTGCAATTGCCACAAGGATGGTGGCCCTTTATCCCCTGTAGTCTTGTTTGCTCCACTTTTGGTGGCTGTGGTCTAGTATGGACTAGAATGTCTTTCAGATTCCTGCCACGTCTGTGGGCGAACATTGGTTTCTCCAGGGATAGTGTGCCACATGTGAGTATGCGCCAATGTCTATTCACCAGTTTCGTCACTTGGTTAGTGACCGGGCTGTAGGTGGTGACACAGACCGTTCTGATTCAGAAAAGGGGGTGGTGATGAACAGAGTGTCTGAATTAAACAGACCACTCTTACCCAGTCCAAAGATCAGGGCTTGATCCATCACCGTTATTTAGCTCACTGCCCCATCTCAGCTCAGAACCTGGCTATATGCAAATTAGTCTGTCCCTGGCCCAGTGCATCATGGGAACAGGGCAGACCAAACTACCAAGCCAATTCTTCACCAGAAAGGATACAAGCTACCGGGGACCGGTTTCTGGCATTTCAGCCTCGTCGGCCCGGCTTGCTTGAATCCTGATGGAGCAGTGAGCAAGGGACTCATGTCTGAGTATACCCTGCCACACCTATAGTGGCCAAAAACGATTCAGAAAAGGGGGTGGTGATGAACAGAGTGTCTGAATTAAACAGACCACTCTTACCCAGTCCAAAGATCAGGGCTTGATCCATCACCGTTATTTAGTTCACTGCCCCATCCCAGCTCAGAACCTGGCTATATGCAAATTAGTCTGTCCCTGGCCCAGTGCATCATGGGAACAGGGCAGACCAAACTACCAAGCCAATTCTTCACCAGAAAGGATACAAGCTACCGGGGACCGGTTTCTGGCATTTCAGCCTCGTCGGCCCGGCTTGCTTGAATCCTGATGGAGCAGTGAGCAAGGGACTCATGTCTGAGTATACCCTGCCACACCTATAGTGGCCAAAAACGATTCAGAAAAGGGGGTGGTGATGAACAGAGTGTCTGAATTAAACAGACCACTCTTACCCAGTCCAAAGATCAGGGCTTGATCCATCACCGTTATTTAGCTCACTGCCCCATCCCAGCTCAGAACCTGGCTATATGCAAATTAGTCTGTCCCTGGCCCAGTGCATCATGGGAACAGGGCAGACCAAACTACCAAGCCAATTCTTCACCAGAAAGGATACAAGCTACCGGGGACCGGTTTCTGGCATTTCAGCCTCGTCGGCCCGGCTTGCTTGAATCCTGATGGAGCAGTGAGCAAGGGACTCATGTCTGAGTATACCCTGCCACACCTATAGTGGCCAAAAACGATTCAGAAAAGGGGGTGGTGATGAACAGAGTGTCTGAATTAAACAGACCACTCTTACCCAGTCCAAAGATCAGGGCTTGATCCATCACCGTTATTTAGCTCACTGCCCCATCCCAGCTCAGAACCTGGCTATATGCAAATTAGTCTGTCCCTGGCCCAGTGCATCATGGGAACAGGGCAGACCAAACTACCAAGCCAATTCTTCACCAGAAAGGATACAAGCTACCGGGGACCGGTTTCTGGCATTTCAGCCTCGTCGGCCCGGCTTGCTTGAATCCTGATGAGACCGTTCTGTTCACCTGTTTATCGTTTGTGGGTTTTTCTTCGAGGAGAGCCTCACGATTGTTGTTTCTAGCTCTTTTCATAGCCTTCTGGATAACAGGATTGGGGTATTTTCTTTCTCTTAACTTAGCACAAAGGTCTTTAGCTTGACTCTTGTACTTTGCCAGGTCGCTGCAGTTCCGACGTAGGCGGAGGAACTGGCCATATGGAAGGTTCTCCCTCAGGTGACGCGGGTGGAAGCTGTCGAACCTGAGGAGGCAGTTTCTGGCAGTCGGTTTAAAATGAGTCTCTGTTTTGAGAAACCCTGCCTCATGATAGATATTGAGGTCCAAGAAAACCATAGAACTATTTGACATCTGGTGGGTGAACTTGAGGAACGTGTTCTGATTGTTTAGCCATTGCATAAACTCTGTGATGGAGTTCTCGTCCCCCTCCCAGATCACCAGGACGTCGTCAATATAGCGTCGCCATGTGTTTATCCTCGTTCTGTAGGGATTACTGGGATGGAGGATTTTGGAGGACTCCAGGTGATGAACATAGAGTCCTGCCAGGCTCGGAGCAAAGGTGCTCCCCATGCTGGTCCCATGGCTTTGCCAATACAGGGTGCCCTCGTATTCAAAAAAGTTTTTTGTGAGAGCTAAGGAGATGCACTCCATAACAACACCTATTGGAGTTTGGTATTTCCAATGCGTGGAGTGGAGTACCTCTTCAATGATCAGAAGTGTCTCATCGTGTGGGAGGCTCGTATAAAGACTCTCCACATCCAGGCTCAGAAGCATTTGTGACTCAGGGTCAAATGTTTGATTCTGCAATAATTGGAGCACCGTCTTTGTGTCCTTTAGATATGTGTCTGTGGCCTGCACAAGGGGTCTCAAGAATGCATCGGCAAACTTGGATAGAGGTTCCAGAATGGATGAGATGCCGGATACAATTGGGCGTCCTGGCGGGTTCTCAAGGTTCTTATGCACTTTGGGTATGGTGTAGAAGTATGGCGTACGGGGTTTCTTTTGAACCAGAAACTCTGATTCTTTTTTGGAGAGCCAGTCATGTGCAAGTAAGCCTGCACCATTGCTAATCCTCATTTTGTTCCCCATTAACATCTGGGAGACTGCATGTATGTATGTGTGTGTGTTTATGGTTGTATGTTCACCTTTAAGTGTCTTTCTTTCACAAGGTACCAGAGCAACAGTTGAGTTCTGCATACTGACCTTTATTAGAAAAATATTTTTTCCTCATGTTCCTGGACATCCGACTAGCATGTTTACTATGTTCCTGGACATCCGACTAGTATATTTATTATGTCTTTCTTTTTCAGGTTCTTTACTAAACGCCAATTGGGCGCAACGAACATACTTTTTCTTAAAACATTGATAGGTACATTACACATTGTATTTTTATTAAAAAGTTTTTTTGAACACTTTCACATTTCATGTGAGTAAGGTGAGGATAATAGTGCATATCCTCGTCCTGAAGAAGGAGCCTCGTGCTCCGAAACATGTTGACACTGTTAATGGTTGATATACCCTAGTACGTATTTTTTCAACCAGATTCTGCACTTTTTATTAATACCAGCCGAGGACAGAATAAATATTTGTTTCCTTAGTGCCAGGTATTTTTTACTCACTTTTTTCACCTCACCTCACTCACATCCTTCACCATACACCCTCACATAGCTCACTACGAAGTGCTCCTACGTAGTCGTTTGTCGTAGCACGCCGCATCCCGTAGAGGGATGCGAAGGCCCCGATGATGAAGCATGACACCAAGGGGCCTGTTGGTGTGTGAGGGGCATTTAAACAACACTGTGTGCTCCCCATCCTATTAGGGACCACTGCCACCCTCCTAGTGGATTCTACTTTGTTTATTCATGATGCCTAGGGAGACTGGATCCACTTCTCTCTCTCTCCCCCCTTTTGTTATGTTTCCGTTCTAGACAGCGCACAGCTGTGGGAGCCCCTTTCCCGTTTAATAGTAGACACTGTGGACACACATAAACACTTTTTCCTTACATATATTTGCCCTGTACCAGACTTTCTCCGAAAACCATCATGGAGGACGATCATGGACTGACCTTCAGTGAGGACGACATCGATAGAATTCTTGCTGATGTCAACCCCTTTGAAGGCCTTAGCAGTAGCGATCCGAGCCCAGCAGTAGCAGACTGGGATGAGTTAATGAACACTAGAAAAATCCAAATAAGAGCAGCCCTACATGGTCTCCTAATGAGGGAATACTTAAGAAACAAAATAGCCCCTCAGGGCTTGTTGGTTAAAAATGAACCTTTCATTTTTCAGGACGACATGGTTTTTAAAAAAGCATGGTCGCTTATTTCGTGGCACTGCACCAGAGACTGGTTGGTCTTGATAGTGCATACTGCGACAAGAAAATCCCTGGAACTTAAGACAGAGATCACTAGACTGGAGGTAAAGTTAAAAGCTTTCATTTCACCAGCTGATCTGAAGAAAGGATTAGATGAACTAAACCAACAAATGATGGATTTTGAGGCCACTCTGAAGCAGAGCAAATTTAATAAAATGAAAAAAGATAAAGATCGCTTTACCCCTGAATGGGCATATCCTTACACAAAAGTAGACTATGTGATGAAAGACAAGGGAAGCGACTCAGATAATGCGAGCTCTGATGGCAGTACCACCAGTACAAATTCAGGTGGTTTCCAACAAAGAAAACAGAGGGGTGGTTACCGACAACAGAGATCTCAATTCCCTCGCCAACGAGGGTGGAGAGGTTTTCAGGGACCACAGTTTAACCCCTACCAGAACCAGTACCAGTTCCCACCATATCAATTTGTCCCCCCACCAATGGGGCAGATGTATCCGCAATGGGTCCCAGAACAAACCAACGTAGTCCAAAATGCTCAGCCTTTTTTATCTTGGGGCCAGGGATCGAACAGAGGGAGGAACAGGAAGGGCAACAATGTGAACTGGCAACCCGCAGACGGAACAGACCCCAGGGTCCTAACCAGTAGTATGACAGCGAACCAAGCATCAACGAGCAAGAGGGGGACCTAGTTATTAACATAACTCCTTGGCCCCTTACTGAGGTACAACACAAGGTACTGAACAAAGGCCTGGGGTATGTCCCAACCAATAAACCAGACATTTTTTTGCTGCACAAAGAAATGCAGGACTTTATAAGAACTATCAAATTGAGGGCTTTCTTTAAGGATAAGGAACCTCCTCTAGAGACCTCAGATACAGGTTTAAGACCTAAGTCTAACTTCACACCACTAGACAGCCAACTTCCAGTAGAAGTATTGGCTTTCGAAAAGGCTATCATGCAGGAGCTAAAGGAGTTGGACACTAAACAAAGGATTTTTCAAAACGTCAGTAAACTGGAAAATGACGCTATCAGGGAACTTGGACACAACAAAGATCTAGTCATTAAGCCAGCTGACAAAGGGGGAGCTGTGGTTGTTCAAACTACCGCCGCCTATGACAAGGAATGCAGGAGGCTCTTATCTGACAACAGAAACTATCAAGTACTGGTTGTAGATCCTACTGAATCCCTAAGAGTAAGAATAGAAGGAATGATTGTGGAGGCACTTGCACATGACTGGCTCTCCAAAAAAGAATCAGAGTTTCTGGTTCAAAAGAAACCCCGTACGCCATACTTCTACACCATACCCAAAGTGCATAAGAACCTTGAGAACCCGCCAGGACGCCCAATTGTATCCGGCATCTCATCCATTCTGGAACCTCTATCCAAGTTTGCCGATGCATTCTTGAGACCCCTTGTGCAGGCCACAGACACATATCTAAAGGACACAAAGACGGTGCTCCAATTATTGCAGAATCAAACATTTGACCCTGAGTCACAAATGCTTCTGAGCCTGGATGTGGAGAGTCTTTATACGAGCCTCCCACACGATGAGACACTTCTGATCATTGAAGAGGTACTCCACTCCACGCATTGGAAATACCAAACTCCAATAGGTGTTGTTATGGAGTGCATCTCCTTAGCTCTCACAAAAAACTTTTTTGAATACGAGGGCACCCTGTATTGGCAAAGCCATGGGACCAGCATGGGGAGCACCTTTGCTCCGAGCCTGGCAGGACTCTATGTTCATCACCTGGAGTCCTCCAAAATCCTCCATCCCAGTAATCCCTACAGAACGAGGATAAACACATGGCGACGCTATATTGACGACGTCCTGGTGATCTGGGAGGGGGACGAGAACTCCATCACAGAGTTTATGCAATGGCTAAACAATCAGAACACGTTCCTCAAGTTCACCCACCAGATGTCAAATAGTTCTATGGTTTTCTTGGACCTCAATATCTATCATGAGGCAGGGTTTCTCAAAACAGAGACTCATTTTAAACCGACTGCCAGAAACTGCCTCCTCAGGTTCGACAGCTTCCACCCGCGTCACCTGAGGGAGAACCTTCCATATGGCCAGTTCCTCCGCCTACGTCGGAACTGCAGCGACCTGGCAAAGTACAAGAGTCAAGCTAAAGACCTTTGTGCTAAGTTAAGAGAAAGAAAATACCCCAATCCTGTTATCCAGAAGGCTATGAAAAGAGCTAGAAACAACAATCGTGAGGCTCTCCTCGAAGAAAAACCCACAAATGATAAACAGGTGAACAGAACGGTCTGTGTCACCACCTACAGCCCGGTCACTAACCAAGTGACGAAACTGGTGAATAGACATTGGCGCATACTCACATGTGGCACACTATCCCTGGAGAAACCAATGTTCGCCCACAGACGTGGCAGGAATCTGAAAGACATTCTAGTCCATACTAGACCACAGCCACCAAAAGTGGAGCAAACAAGACTACAGGGGATAAAGGGCCACCATCCTTGTGGCAATTGCAACTGTTGCCACCTTACAAAAAAGAGTCAGACCCTTTCCTTCACCAATGGGACCAGCTGGGAACAAAGGATGTTCACAAACTGTAATAGTAAGAATGTGGTCTATCTGATCACATGTCCCTGCCAAAAGGAATATGTGGGAATGACCACGAGACAAGTCAAGGTCAGGATTAATGAGCATAAGAGCAACATTAGATGCAAGAAGGCAACTACAAAAATGTCAGCTCATTTCCTGGAACTTCAACACTGTGTCAATGAATTACAATGGACAGTGATCGAACAATTACCCTCAGACACAGGTCTGTTGGAAAAGGAGCAACGTTGGGTGTTCCGTCTGGGCACCGACATTACAGGGCTTAATGATTCAATTCCTTGGAGCCAATTACGCTAACTTTTGCATACTGTATGCACTGTATGATGAGTGTCTAAAGAACATCCAGTATAGCGTTTTTGTTTCTACCTACCAGATTACTCATGGTTGTAATGGTGTGATGAGTGATTGTGTATATTAAAGACACCTGTTGAGGTCTAATGTAACCTTCCGTTATGGATATCTCCCCCATAAACTCCCCAGTAGAATCCCTTTGGATCCGTCCCTTCATCTGGAATTTCACAATACAACATCACCGATTGGGAGAGCTGGGTAATATAACCAACACTGGCTTAATATCCACGGCCAGCAGTACTCGGCAATACAGTGCCACCCGTTCGCGCATGCGCAGACCGTTCCCGGCTTGACACATGCGCACCTCGCGGGGTACGAATCTGGGTCTGCGCATGCGCGTCCCGGGATTCACTACCGTGGAGCCAGCGCGACTATATCCTGCGCAGTTCCGGACAAGAAACGGGTATTTTTGGCCTTATATGGGCTCCCTTCCGCTATTGATTATCCAATTTACTCCATCAATTAACCCTACTACATAGTATAAATAGCCAGCCGCTCCCCTACCGGCTCACTTCACCGGAGCAGCGTTGAGGGGATGGCAGGCGATCGTCCATGCAGTCACCGTGAGTAGGGCGAAAAGACCGAGGATGCGTTTTACGTATCAATAACCTTGTCTTATTGATTAATCTCCACCTCACTACCTATAATACAGCTCTTACTGTCTTTTAGGTTGTTTACTGGGCAACGAAGAGAGATACCCCCAATACCACGCATAGGCTCATGAGGCCTTCCGAGTTTTTGTACATAAGTAAGCCTGCACCATTGCTAATCCTCATTTTGTTCCCCATTAACATCTGGGAGACTGCATGTATGTATGTGTGTGTGTTTATGGTTGTATGTTCACCTTTAAGTGTCTTTCTTTCACAAGGTACCAGAGCAACAGTTGAGTTCTGCATACTGACCTTTATTAGAAAAATATTTTTTCCTCATGTTCCTGGACATCCGACTAGCATGTTTACTATGTTCCTGGACATCCGACTAGTATATTTATTATGTCTTTCTTTTTCAGGTTCTTTACTAAACGCCAATTGGGCGCAACAAACATACTTTTTCTTAAAACATTGATAGGTACATTACACATTGTATTTTTATTAAAAAGTTTTTTTGAACACTTTCACATTTCATGTGAGTAAGGTGAGGATAATAGTGCATATCCTCGTCCTGAAGAAGGAGCCTCGTGCTCCGAAACATGTTGACACTGTTAATGGTTGATATACCCTAGTACGTATTTTTTCAACCAGATTCTGCACTTTTTATTAATACCAGCCGAGGACAGAATAAATATTTGTTTCCTTAGTGCCAGGTATTTTTAACTCACTTTTTTCACCTCACCTCACTCACATCCTTCACCATACACCCTCACATAGCTCACTACGAAGTGCTCCTACGTAGTCGTTTGTCGTAGCACGCCGCATCCCGTAGAAGGATGCGAAGGCCCCGATGATGAAGCATGACACCAAGGGGCCTGTTGGTGTGTGAGGGGCATTTAAACAACACTGTGTGCTCCCCATCCTATTAGGGACCACTGCCACCCTCCTAGTGGATTCTACTTTGTTTATTCATGATGCCTAGGGAGACTGGATCCACTTCTCTCTCTCTCCCCCCTTTTGTTATGTTTCAGGTGCAGTAACAGCAACAATGTTTGAGCTTTGCTCTGCTTCTTTAATACATAAGTGCCCTCGGGGTGCAGAAAACGGCACACACATTCATTGCGCCCCCAGGCTTTTTTGACGGTTTTACTTCCCAAAAAGCCCCAAAAACTTAAAAATTAGCCCAAAGGAAGTCAAAGACTTCGATAACAGGTTTTGTGTTTTATAACTTACAGATCGGACACTCCAGAATTTATTTAAAACTAGAAAATGTATTATGTATCATGAACAAGACAGATTTGTGCCCCCAGGCCACTTTTGCTAATACGGACCTGGGAGTACATTTCATAGTGTTGAAGGTAGCCAAAGGTATCTAGAGCTCTGTCATAGTTGTTGGCAGCTGCAGGTCCTCTGTAATGGTGGAGGAGAGTCGCCCCACTGTGCGCCAGGGGAAAAAAGGATAATAAAAGACTTTTACTATCATATTAGTTTATTGACTGAGTCAATGCAAGTCTGGGGCGGGGCCAGTTCATGGCAGGGAGGAGGAGTTGTAAGTGCACAGTAACTGCGCATGACGGTTTGGCCAGCCATTTTAGCACAGCCAAACTGACATTTGCACTTGGGTTTCTCCAACACAGCTGTATTCCACAGCAGGGTGGAGAAGTGGCACAGACTCCCTGTGCCGGAGTGAGCGTCAGACCAGCCCGCTTAGGCCAATCCCTGTGCTTCTCTCATGCCTGATATAGGATGAGAGCAGCGTTGTGATTGGGTGGGGGAGTCTGGGAGGTTATTATGTGTGCTGCATGGCAGAGAAGCACCGACCAGGCCGGCAGAGTCACGTACATCCTATTTTTTTTTTTTTTTTATTCTCTCCAACCCCTCTATCCCACTTTATATGGCAGCAGCCGCCACTGGTTATAGGAAAAGATGAAACTTTTTGTTCCATGTTGTGCCTCAATAATGCTTACTCCTTTGCTTTGATGATGCGAATGAGAGATCCTGCTCTTCTAGAGGGTACATCTTTCAAACTAAGGGGGCTTCCTATGATTGCTCACCTATGGGATATTTTGAACCATCTTACACAACTCGAGGACTTTCACCGATTATTGAAGACCTACATTTTTCAAGACATTTATTCAAAATTGTACTCAGTGTCTAAAACCTTTTGACCGTCTAACTTTCTGTCATAAACCGTGATGCTTTATATTGGATGGAGATATTGACCTTAAAATGCAATCTGGTGCTAAAGAAAATATGTGTATATTTAAATTGAGACTGTAAAATATTAAATAATAAAAACAAATATCAGTTTCTGTAAATTGCAGTTTAAGCAAACAGATGGCCCCCATGAAATACACAAACAAAAGAGCCCCGAAGCAAAGACGCAGGACGATAGGTTTTCAATGAGGCAGACATGACCTGATAAAACTAAGGGGGTATGGAGGTGCAGGGGCCTGAGGTAATGAGAATAGTAAAGACCTCCTTCAAATGTAGCACAAACATAACTTTTTGGCTGAGCAAAATAATCTGCATTTTTCCGTCTTGAGAGCCAAAATGTGAAAGCTAGGCTCTAATTCATCATAGATGGGGACATTTGCGTAGGCCATTTTTCCAAGAGCAAAACAAAAACATGGCAGAAGAGGTTACAGGTATACTGATATACTATTTACTTTTGCACTGGATTCTTTGACACTGTGTCCTTGAAATGAAGCTTCTTAAAAATGTATAGCAACTAATAATTGGATAGTGTTTGGACTGAGTTCATTGAGATTTATTTTCTGTCACTAACAAAAACTATGGGATGTCAGTAAATACCTTAAGCTTGTGCTGTAAAGTGCTAAAGGACTGTGTAATCTATATAGGGTTTTTGGAGACATTGCTCTAGGAAAATACACTAACCAGCACCAAGCTCTTAAATGCAACTGCAATATATGAAACCTACAGGCAACAGGTGAAATGTTCAGTGAATTTTGTGCAATGTATTTTTAAAATATTTTTTATTTGAGAAAGACGAGAAACTGCTAATGCAAAAGCAGAATTCATATATTATTCATGAATCAAATCCATGTCAAATATGACAATCTCAAAATCTATTCCTCAAGCCTGATACACTGTTCCATAATATATAAATTAACCCTAAAAATACAGCCTTCATTTCTTCACAGTAGCAATAAAAATATGAGTGTGCAGATCTATTCGTCGCTGCAATCGACCTGCCACAATAAAAAAGCACTTACTACGCAACAGCATTGATACTAATAAAATACATTACAAGCATTTATGCTAAAACATAAGATGTCAGCGTATCAAAAATTCATACCACTAGGTCCTATAAAGATCATACCATATTCCTTTATGATGAAGAAAAAGCATGACCAGATTACTTTAAACTTATGAAGAGCACCCAATTGTTTGGCATATGCCTCCTCGAAAGCGTGGGTCCTAGCAATCTTGTTCAACCATTGCCCTATTGTTGGTAACGTTGTTGTTTTCCAGTTCTGCAAAATTAATGACCTGGCCACTGCTACTGATATTGAAATGAAGTATTGTTGATATTTCTTTAACATGTACACCTCATGTGAGGAACCAAATAAGACTAACGTAGGTGATGGACACATCACAGAAGACATGCAATGACTAATAACCTCAAACACATCCTCCCAAAATCGCTGCAAGCTAGTACATACAAAGAAAGTATGAACCCCTCCCCCGGCACCATTTATCTTACAACGAAAACATTGATCAGGGATTGATGGGAACATCTTGTGCAGTTTATGTGGCATATAGTATGTCATCCGCCTTGATAAAAAGGCCATCTTTTTGAGGTTTGCTGCACTAAATGCTTTATACTCTATCTCACTAAGTATCTACCATTCTCTAATATTAAATCTGCATCCTGTTCCGTCAAAAACTTTAGGAAGTAATTCATCCAAAAGTTTCTTGTTGACACTCTGACGTATCAAGCAGTACCAATTTTCCATGCCAACTAACTTATTTTCATTGATCCGCCCCAATATCACCCGTGCAGACTCTCTCATCGTCACATAGTTGTTTTTCAGAAAGTTTGTCACCAGGTTCAGTGGCGTCACTAGGGTTGGTGTCACCCAGTGCGGTAACTCATGATGTCACCCCCTCACGACTTACCCCATGCCTTGCACAGACCGCAAGGTCCGGGAAAACATACTCTGATTGAAAATATCTGCAATGTTGCAATAACTTGTCTCACTGCCGAGGTCTTTTGGCGCCAGCTTTATTTCATGTTTGTGTACATGCAAGGCAGAGATCCCTGTTTATCACTGCATGTTCATGAGATTTTTCTAAGGCCAGAATGAACTTCACTCACAGCAACAGATTTGTTACGTGCACAGAGCAAAGACCGAGTGGGTGTAAATGAATCAATGTAGCGATACCTGATGTTTAATGTCACTTTGATATTTTTCTGGAAGTGGAACTTTACACAAAGTCACAGTGGTACCCTTAGACTAGAGGGTACCCTTAGACTGTCGATGGACCTCCTCCGAGTCCGCCAGACCCGCTCCATGATTCACGGACACCTGATTAAATCCAGGAATCGGAGCGAGCAGGACAGGTCGAAGCAATATTAGTGATCTGTGCACCATTGTGCAGAGCCAGGTGCTTCGCCATTTTGTTGTGCGGCACGCGCCTTCCCCTGTGCTGCAGGAAACGGACTGGAATTCAAAGGCAAGACACCCTTGTGTTGGGCCAGAGAGTAGGATTTCCACCTTTCCCAGAGAAAAATGCAGGCCACCAGCTCATGTTTTAAGAATCTGCAAAAGCCCGTATCCACGACACACTATGCTTCTTAAGTAAAACTTAAGATGAAACTGTCTGTATTCATTTTTTAGCATGTCCTTTGTATAATTATCAGTCAGGGATCATCAGGGAAACTTTGCAACCCATTTAAAGTGTTTTTGTTCTAACATTTACTAGTTAAAATGCACTCGTAAGGTGAAAAATACCCCTTAGGGTGATTTTTATTTGGGGGGAGGGGTGTACTGGCCACCCTAGGACGAGGGGCCCCTACACATTAGTCCTGCAGCTCAGACACTTCTGTGATCTTGGGGCAAAACTTCTGTGTTTCTGAGGGTCAGATAATTCAACTACAATTGGTTAGGATTTAGCTTTTTGCTCTGCAAGTGGCAGCACAGAAAACTCGGAATGATTGACTGACAGAAAGAGCCCGACGCCTATGACTCTCTATTAGGGTAGCTCTATAAGGACGTTCACTGTGCCTGACAGAGTACTCAGAGACCGATTAGGAGTTGGGGGCCGGCACAGACCTGGCTATTAACAAGGTTTTGGCACATTTGGTGTTACCTCATGGAGCTGGGTCCACCAGACGCACAGGGGATTGTAAAACCACCTGCAGGCATGGTTCAGATCCCGAGGGCTAATGCACATCCTGGCCCACATCTGTCCCCCACGGAAAGCATGGATCACACCCACACCCCCCAGCAGCCATAGAACTTGGCCGCCGTTCCAACACCCTCCTCACATCATGACCCTCACACAGTGACCTGCATGTGAACCCCAGCCCTTTCCCCACTGCTCAAATGTATCACTTTTCTCAAAGCAGATGCTAAATGTGAGCATAATTTCCCTGGAATTGGAAAAATCATGCACTTTTTTACCCACTTTTTTCAGGTTTGAAGATTATTTACTGAAAAAATTGAATTTGCGTGGTGCAACAGTGCTATAACTAGTCTCAATCAGTGAGTCGGGCCCATTAATTTAGGGCATCCTTGTACTGTGCAGCTTGAAATTGGCCTCTAAGTGGAAGAGAAAAGATGGAGAGGGAGTTTAAAAAAAAAAACATAGGATAGAAGATCTGTTGCCTATGTAAACTAAGGGTGAGGGCAAACATATATAAAGTCCTATGTTTTATAAATCCCTGATTACAACGCACTGGGGGGCATATTTACAAGCCCCTTTTGCCACCTTAGCGTCACTTTTTTGATGCTCCAGTAATGTTGCCATGCACCATTCCCCATATTTACAAGATGGTGCTAAGCCACTTTATGTGGCTTAACTCCACCTTGTAAATATACCCCTTTCTGTCACAGTCCTCTGCAGCAAAGGGGCGGTCAATGGGTGTTGCTGTGGGCGTTCCACTGCAACACCCATTGCTTTTTGACACTGCCCAGATTTACAGAGCTGGTCCAGAGCAAAAACTAAGACCAGGTAATTCCTGGTCTTAAAATGGTGATACAAGAAGAAAAGAGCAAATTGCCATTATTGATTGTTTATGTGCAGAAGAGTGTCCCTTCCTGCATATAAACAATCACCCCTGCAGCGCAGGCACCCTTGCAACTTGGCTGCAAGGGGCCTGTACTGGCGCTAGGCATCTTTTTTTGCACCAGCCCTAGGAGAAACA
Organism: Lissotriton helveticus; assembly: GCF_964261635.1. NCBI lineage: Eukaryota > Metazoa > Chordata > Amphibia > Caudata > Salamandridae > Lissotriton > Lissotriton helveticus. The sequence continues at coordinate 1,430,802,719 of NC_136061.1, read as the reverse complement.
CAGGGGTGCTCCGTATTTTTGTAAATACTGCGCATCCCTGCATTTAGAAAATGTCGGAGCGCAGCGCTGCCAAATTTGACGTAGCAGCACGCGCTGGCATTTTCTTCTACATATGCACCTGGATGTCAAATAAATGTCCAGAGCTACTGACTTTGGGGCTAGGGAACCAGAATCAAGTCTTGGCTTCAGCGCAACATCCTGTGACTCTTGGCAATCACTTAATCTCCCTGCGCCTACAAAATATGAATGTGCCCTTATATAATGTAACTGATGCTCATGTAAAGCACTCCAATACCATCGGGTCGAGTTGGCGCTATATAAAACTGCAACAAATAGAATAACCCCCCATCTAGCATTAAAATCATTGCTAACGCTGAATTTAATGCTACTTTAGTGTACAAAGGATTACTGTACTTTCAAGTAACAATGCAATACTTTGGGAATCACACCAAAAACCACCAAGACAAGCATACTTACAGGCAGCAATGAAGAGAGTAAACCGTCGGACATAACATGAATATTTTCTCCATAAAAGAACACAGAAGGAATTGGGCCAACTATTTGCATGAACCATATCATTGCACACTTTGCACTTATTATCAGGAGACAACCATTTCCTTTGTATGCTGTTGCACTGGAGCAAAAGAAGGGAACAGAAAGTGTGAAAACGATTTAAAAAGAGGAACCCGCACGAGTAAGAACGCAGTGAATTATTGTTTAAACACAGAATACATCTTGTCGTGTTGGGCCTCAGGCTCACATGGCGTAAATGATGGACACAGACACACTGGAATGTACCTCAGTAACTGGCCTCGAGCACGTGTACCCGGGCCCTTTTATTGACGGGGTGACGTCACTCGTAACACCCGTGATGGATGTATGTGGGGGTGCAGTGTGCCCAGCCCTTGAGGGAGTGGCTGGCATGACAACTTCCTGCTGGACACTAGAACGTGTCTCGCAGGATACTACATTCCTCCCCAACTTTATTGAGGAACAAACAAAATGCTAGTCCAGCCTGTGGGGATAAAACAAACAGTTAACTAGTTACCACAGGGTTCATCAGTCTCTAGAGTCAGGTGGCAGGACGACAGCAGACCTGGGTTGGTGACTTGATTGCAGCAGAACCTTCTCGACGGGCACATATAGTTTAACTTGAGGGTCTCAGGACACGACCGCTGGCTTGGAGACGTCCTCTGCATGCAGACAGTTAATTGACGGTGATATGTCTTGCTGCCTTGCCTGGTTTCCCCTTTGCCGTGGTGGGTTCTAACAGTTCATTGTAGTAGGCTGCGTCATAAAGATGGATGGAGTCCTACAAGAGAGTTCACAGAGGTGTGGCTGGGCCGACTGTCCTTGTTGAACGGCTGGGCTGTGACCGGAAACCTGTCGGTGGAGCAGAGTCTCTTCTCGCTCTCTCGCCTGGGGAGGCCCGTTGTCGGGGTTGCTGCGGGACTGTAGGAGGGCTGCGCTGAGGGCTGCTTGTGTGTCGTCTGGGGGCAGCTGCAGGACCACTGAGGAGCCGTTACTTAGTCGCACGGCCTACTCCCACAGGTGGATGAGTCTTGGCCAAGACTTGCCTTCGCTGCTGCGGTTTCGGGGTAGGCCAGGATCACAGGTGGCCTCTGGTTTCTTTTGCCAGCTGGTGTGGTGACGGTGCAGGAAACCAGTCCTCCGATCTTCTGGGAGTGGTGGTGTTTGACGCAGGTGCTGATGGCCGGCGTGATGGTGGTTGCCAGCCATGTAGTGACTCGGAATGGCAGGTGTTGGTGACTTGCTGGGAGTGTTGGATGTCCGGAGAGACTTGGCAGCCCTGTACCTCTACCTCGCTGAGGTCGGTCGCCTGAGGAAGCGTTAGGATGAGACGCGGTTGGCGCTTGCTGCGGCTTAGGTTCGTTTCATCCAGGAGGCTGTATCCAGGGACGTCGATCCGCCTTGGTAGCTGGCTGGTGTGTCAGGGTGTGCTTCTTGGCTGGCTGTGAGTCCTCGGTTTTCTCCCTTTGTTGGCTTGTTCAGCCCACCTGTGCTCATCCGGTCTTCGGGGTGACAGGGCTGTCACTCTTCTTCTTTTCTTCGAGGGCGTTGCGTTTGGACCTCGAAGCGGCGCTGTCATGGCGCCAGCTTATGCCTTTGCTCTGGCAGGCTTGTCTGGACTAGTCGCTTGGAGACGTGTTTCTTGCTTGCTGGGCGACTTGACGTTCGGTTGTGTGTCGCTGTTTGTTGGAGTGCCTGGTGCTGGAGCGGCCTGCCACGTTTGGTGTGCGGCTCCTCTCCTGCCGGTCTTGGGTCGCGGCCAACTCCGTTTTGAGGCCGTGTGAGGGAGGACACCGTGGGTGGTCTTTGGCCTACTGCAGGGCTTCGCTGTGACAGTGGAGATGTGTGTGCTCTCCAACCTGCGTTCAGCAGTGCTTCTGTGTGGAGAGGTTTCCTGGGTGCTGACTGTGCAGTCAGATTCACTGGCACGACCTCCTGCGCACTTCTGGCTTTGCGTGCTTGGTGTCGTTCCTGGACGCTTTCCTCTGGCACTTGGGGTGCCTGTGGTGTGGCTTGCAGTTGTGCCTGTTCACCAGTCGGGGGCGGGCGATGCAACCTCTTTCCTGGTGGTGGCTTTGGACAGCCATGTGTGTGGTGCGTGCTCTGCACCAGTCTTTCTTGCGCTGTCAGGGAGTGCAGCTCCCTTGAGACGTTGCAGTTCTCACTGGTCGTTCACTCTTGTTGGTGGTCCTTGTCTGCCTATAGCTCTGAGTTTCTTGTGGCCTTTCGTGGGGTTTGTCAGTCTCTTCCCTTACATTGCAGAGGTGGCAGGCGGTGCTCCTGCCACTATGATGCTGATTTGTACTGGTGCAGCTTGGGGAACCTTGGGGCTCCTGAATGCGGCGTGGCAGTTTCCCCTTTCCATTTCGACAGAGAGGCAGCCCATCTGGAGAGGCTACCGGAGATTCCTGGTTGCAGCCCGGCTGGGCTGGTCCTGTTTGCAGGTTCTCGCTCCTCTGCGTTTGTGTCCCAGAGTCAGTGTTGGTATTGCAGAGTGTGGACAGCTTTCAGGTTCTCTAGTTGGGGGCGAGGTGAGGATACCTGTCGTGGCCTCGCGGTGAGCCCTACGTGGCTCAGCAGACGTCTGGTTGCTCCAGCACTTTGTGGTGGTAGTGTCCGTTCACCACAAAGGGGCAAATGGCGCGATATTCTCCTTGGAGGTGGCGTTAGGCAGCCACTGGGATAGCGTGCCATGCACTTCGTCTTCTTGTGCTTCCTGTGGGGAAGCTCTGGCAGCGGGGCAGGCATGCGGCCACTGGGGGCATTGCATATAAGCTTCCGCAACGTTTATTCTCCTGTGCGGCATCTAGGTTTTGGGGGTGCAGGACAGCTTCCGCGTCTCTGCAGGCTAGGGTTTCAGCAGACTGCTGACACGGCCGGTTCGGTGCTGTTTGGTAGGTCACTACCACGTATCCTCGACGCACCATGAGGTGCACAGCATGCCGGCTTCTCGACTTTGATGCAACCATGGGGGTGCAGTACCCACAGTTGACCGCTAGGTGGCACTGTCCCGTAAGCTTCAGCAGTGTTCCTGCCGCTACGGGCCTCGCGCTGTGTTAGAGTTGCGGTGGCTGATCAGATGCCTCAGGCTGTCCGGCCCCCCTGAGCCTCCCGGGAGCAGATGGGGAGGAGGGACAAACGAAGGCTCGGCAGGTATGACTTCCCTCTCCAGTGTCATTCGCGCCTGGGATGGCAGCAGAGGCACGCATTTGTGGTCGGGATGGCCGGCTACCGCATGCTGGGTTGCTTACGACGGCCTCTTTCACGGCTGTGGTGCGGTCCGCGGGGGTATTGTCAGGCGGTATTGCGGTCAGCGAGAGGTGGCAGGGCTGCGTGCTCTTGCAGTTTTCTTCCTTTTTGGTGTCGTTGGGGTTCTACAGCTCTAGCAGCACCGCAGCGCTGGACATTCTCTTTGTCCCGGAGGCGGCACAGTAGGCGGGAGTGGGGCAGGGCCTCGCGTGTCCTCCTATTGCCTTGTGGGATCACCGGGCTGTAGTCTTGTGAGGGCGGCCTTCCGGGTGCAGCCGCGGGCACAGTTCAGGCAGTGCAGAGGGTTCTGTCGCGCTCCCTAGCAATCTTGGCAGATGACGAGAGTGCTACCTTCTCCCTTTTCCTCACAGCGCTGGCGCGGACCGCGAGGCTGCCTGTGGGTGCTTCGGGCTTGCAGGGGGGTCACTGACCTCTCGCTGTCGGGCTGATCGGCATTAGGGTTGTGTCTTCCCCGTGATGCTGGCTCCGGCACCTGGTGTCTTTCGTCTTCATCAGCGCAGCTGCGGCCGTTGCATTGATGATGGGGCTGTGTGCAGACCCCTGAGCCGGCAGCGCTGACCTCCTCGGGGCAAGGAGGCGTGCCTGAGTGGCAGGAGAGGCGCCCCTTTCATCTCTCTCCTTGGCGGCGCGAAAGAGCGTGCAGGGATGTCACCAGCTGGGCCTCTCTGTTCCTCCACGCGAAACGATGAAGGCTAGAGCAGCAGGCTCGCGAGGTTAGTTACCCGCCTCGTCGCCAGTGTTGTGTTGGGCCTCAGGCCCACATGGCTCAAATGATGGACACAGACACACTGGAATGTACCTCAGTAACTGGCCTCGAGCACGTGCACCCGAGCCCTTTTATTGACGGGGTCACGTCACTCGTGACACCCGTGATGGATGGGTGTGGGGGTGCAGTGTGCCCAGCCCTCGAGGGAGTGGCTGGCATGACAACTTCCTGTGGGACACTAGAACGTGTCTCGCAGGATACTACACATCTCAGATGGTGATTAATTATAAGAGGCTTTTTAAGCAGAAAGGCCCGCAGCTGACATCGAAAGGAGTCTCCCCTCAGCCGCCCGCCCCTTCCCCCCATGTTTGGGTCCTCTAGTAATCAGCGTGTTTGCTTGTAAAGACCGCGCATGCAGCATGCATGCATCATTTGATTTGAATATTGTGAACGCACTTGTGAGCGTAACTATAAAATTAACTGGTCCCAGCCCCATTTAGTGAGTCCGTGAGTGTACTGAACTAGGGGGCCCCCCGCAGCTCGGGGACCCCCGCACCACAGGGGCTGTGAGGGTTTTTGTTACGCCGCTGTGCATGCATTCATTTTTGAAAAAGTATCTGCACTGGCCGCATGAAGAAAGCTGTAGTACCGGCCCTCTAAAAAAAGTGCCGGTGCTTAGCACCAGAAACCACTGGCACTAATTAAGCACTGATTGCCTGGAAGGCTTTCAGAACTTTCTGAATCCCTGTCAGAAGCACTCTTCTATGGTAAAATCACTTTCACTTTTCCACACTGGGTAGGAAGCACAGGACAGTAGGGTAATTATTTTAAGCTCTCTGATTGGCTGTAATAGTGACCTATTAGAAGATCAGAAACACAACTTTATTACATGGTGTGAGCAGAATGATCTGCAAATGTAGTTCTTGAAAAAGGCTAATCGCATTGATGCTTCAGATGGAAAAATAAACGTTTGTTACTGTAATCCTAATAACATGGTTTCACCCTGATTGACTGGGAATGTCAGAGAGAAACAATGGTGGGGGTTGTAAAAAATAGCATAGCATCATGAACGTCATTGGGGCTCCGATCTCCTTGTTTTTTGTCTTTTTTTTTAAATTACACTATTAGTGAATGATATTATCTTATTCACTATTACTTTTCCAAAAGAAAAGAAAGTGTAGTTAGCTGGAATAGGACTCTCCCTGCCAGTGCTTAATTTGTAAAAAAAAAAAAGTAAGTGCCAGGGCTCTCGTCAGGAGGCCTCTGCAGCTTGAACCACACATTGCCCCTGCCATGCTGCCAATGATAGTAACACCACAACTACTAACCATCACACTAATACAAGTGTGATAGTTCGGACTATTTCAGGCCTCAAAGCTAAAAGAATGGATTTGGATGCAGTTAATACTCATTTTTAATGTATATTGAATTAATAATTACCTGTTCTGGTCATCTCTAATTTAGCCAGACAGCGCCACCTTGTAGCAGACTGTCACAAGCTCTGTGTTGACAGTTATGTGCCGGTACCGAGCACCGGAACCCAACTGCTCAAATTAAGCACTGCTCCCTGCATAGAAATGTGTGTTGTGTGGAAGCTTGCGGAGGAGAGTGTATGTATGTGAGAGAGAGTATGTGTATGGGTTATTGTGTGTGTTTGTGTAAGCTTGTGAGTGTGAGTAAACGTAAAGCTCAAATGACGTGTGACGTCGTTCCGCTGCCCCTGGTTTGTTGACCTTCATGCATGGTATTCCCATGAATATTTACTTACAAGGAAATAACCTGCATTGCACTGTGCAAGCGACCTGTACTTGTCCTGGGCCAAGACCTTATGTAGCTTATGCTTAGGGAGCAGACTATCACTTCCGTTCAAAGCTTCATTGTTTCGACTCGGTATGTTTGCGGGGGACACTCGGTAAAATGTGGGGACTCCTGAACAGCTGGTGACATCAATGACCCGTTCAGACTTGTTGAAATCAACCTAGCAACATAGATTGGGCTGTTTCCGCATGCAGTGTCCTGGTTGCTCTGAGCTGGAACATCTCTTATTGCAAACACAGAAATCTGCACGGTTCCTAGAATCCAGGGGGCTCAGCATCATTCTGTGAACCCGGCTTTGTTTTCTCAGAATTGATAACAGCATCTTTGAAAACGCTAGCTATTTTTTTTTCTTCCTTACTTGGAAGCTGCTTTGTATGGCAAAGTGTCAATTCATGCTCTCAAGCGGAAAAATCACGCCTTGGTTTGCTTTTTCACCTACTGCCCCTTGGATAGCCAGGTGGACACCCTAAGCAAAGACCTCCAGTGCTCTAAGCATTTTTTTCTTCAGAGATCAGGACAGGAGAAACGTTTAGTGATCAAATTTCGGCAAAACGCAATTGTCACAGCTGACACCATTCAAAATAGTCCAAATCGAGAGAACGCACAGTCAATATTGAGTGGGTGGATTCAACTTAACCGAAGAAAAACACCCCTGAAATTACAGGGACACAAACTGAGAATTCATTGGACACAGACCAGAGATGTTTAGAGTCGAGTGTCAAAGACCTCAAATCAACCAATAGTCTCACTTAGAAACCGGATGTGTGCTGAAGGCGATCGCTCAATGACAGCTTTATCATCAAAGAAAGACTCAGAGAAGCTACAACATTCCTCATTCAGCGACATTATACAAAACTCTGCCTAAACAAAGTGCCTATATTTCTGCACAGGAACATGTTCAGACCAATATACAGCTATTCACTCTCCATCACACAAGTGAGGGCAATCACACTATCCTAAACAGGGGTGCAGTAATGAAGTTAAATACCCACAGTCCCTTAGTTATCCGGTATGAAGTCTGAAGATACAAAACCAGTGGAGTACGCGTACATATCAAGAAGCGATGCTCTGATTAGAAACCAACCTCTTCATACAGAGGCTACAAAAATGAAATGTGGAGCAGGGAATCATTAAACTTGGTCTGGTCGCAGTAACAGACATTTGCAGCTTGGGGCATAGAGATAACTTTTTACTTGCTATCCAATCATCCTATGACCAACAGAATATTGTGGCGCTTATGAGCAACATAAAACAGAAAGAACGTCTGTGCTGAAGTACTCCCATGGCATGGAAATACTATTCAAATCCAGTCCAAAGGGGGTAGATATTGGAAGGTATGGAGTAACACCAACTCAGCTACTGGACCAGCTACTTATGTTTGGTCCTGGTTTGTGAGTATTTTAGTCACCAATAGTCACCAGTCATTATGACAACAAGCTTTATGGGGGAGTGAAACAGGATTAAGTAATTTCAGCAGGCAAACCATTATCTTGGTATAATGCCAGAATAGCAATAAATACTTCAGGAAGCAAATGTTAGAGCATTTTTGTACTAACACGGCCTTATATACCTTCAGGAGAGCTGGGCTAAAGAGAAAGAAGTCTTAAATGGTTACCTGTTATGAGACAAACACACAATCAGAGTATTAGGGAAATGGGAGTTCTGAGGAGCTGTTTCTTAGAATTTACAGTTTCACCTGTGATAGGGTCCATTGACTATATTCAATCAATAACTGCATAGTGATATAAACAAGCATTTGCAATGCAATAGGTCTCGCATTCACACAAGTTTGAGTTATTGGCATTGTAAATGACAATGCCTTTTATTTATGTTTTGGGTATTAAAACATAAATAACAGGCATTGTCATTTACAACACTAATAGCTTAAACTCTCGCAAATGCAAGAACTATTGCATTGCAATAAAGGGCCTTCTCGACCACTTGTTAGATTGTAAATATCAGAGGAACAGACCAGCCTGCGACATCTTCAATGTAGTGATAAATAGTGCAGTGAAGAAGATGTGTAAGTGTTGTAAACTACACAGACACAAAGTATGAAGTTAGAGTTACATATGATCCAAGCTATGAACACTAACAAAGCGCCCAAACACCTTTCGCTCTGTGATTACACTGTCGCGACTCAGAAGGAAGAGCGGGAGGGGAGTAGCTATTTCCTGCCCTCTCCATCATTTCAGTGTGCAATGTGGCATTGCGCAATGCCATTGCTATCTTTGGCCTACTAAAAAACACTCCAGCTGTAGTACTTAAAGGTGGAAGTGACCTATATTTTTTTACCGAGGACCAATTTGACTCCAACAAATCGGATTTACATCTTTTCTCCAAACATTAGTAGGCCAAGCGATCATACAATTATCTTTGGATGTAGATACCTCATCATGGTAATGATGACTTAAATACTGATTAGCAATATTTTTATTGCTCATATCACAAACTAAAATATGTTGCGATACTTGAATAACTAGTAATGTCACTACGTACCTCGATGGTATTCATTTTGTCCTTGCTGAAATGTTGAAAAGCTTAGTCGGCCCGATGAGATTCGTTCCTGAAGGTCTATAATACTGGATTATCCCATGGTCTCCTGGAGCCTCACTAATTAGGTGTTTGTTTTTAATACAAACCTGGTTTCATACTCTGCTCCGTAAATAATGTAAAACATGTAATTATTTTAAAACATTTTAAGGTGTAAAATAAAGGTTACCATAAAAATCAACCCTCCTCTGACCTCTCCCACCCAGTGTCCTATGGATCAACACCTACAAAGGAGACAGCTGCTAACAGCTGCAAGGAGCTCACTCCTACTGATGTTCCTGGTTTTCCCGCATTTTTGTAAGAACCTTAGGGGAGGGGATCTGGCCTCACTTCCAGAGCTACCGACTTTGGAGCTGGGGAACCAGGTTCGAGCCTTGGCGTCGGCTCACTTCCTGTGATTCTGGGCAAATCACTTAATCTCCCCATGCCTACAAAAAAATGAATATGTCCTTCTGTAAGGTAACTCGTACTCCTGTAAAGCGCTTCAATACCTTAAGGTCGAGCTTGCACTATATAAATCTGCACCAAAAACACATTTTCCTTGCCTCTTTCTTGTCCTTGCATTGCTTAGTCTAAGTCTCACCACTGACGCCACACAAATTACATTTTCATGCTGTTTATTTTTTCACACCTTTCCGTTTCTGCCCCCAGTGTGCACATCTGTGTTTCCAATCCTGCAATCAGAGTGTGTTTCTATTCGGGGGTGGGGAGGACACAAGATAGTTTTAAAATACAGGAATCCCAAACCCTTCACCTGCCATTGTCAGAGTTCACAAATCATGCGACTGAAGAAGGCCTGTAAGATGACGGTGAGAGTTAGAGCTGGTTCCATGAGGGATCCTGGCCATAAGGATTCCTGGAGCATGTTGGTTTGATCATATCTACACAGACCCCACTGGGGCACACAGGGCTTGACTTGCCTATTGCGATGTTGGGAGCAGTCGTGGTGTGCTGCCTGCGTGAATTGGGTGGAGACAGCGCACACAATGTAATGGCAGTCAAACCGAGCATCACCTCTTTAGGTCTGGCTACACACAGCTTTATTTAGACATTAGACCTCGAACCATTAATTCTTCAAGGCAGTATAATTAAGAAGTCCAGAGATGGACTGAGCTTCGGTTCAAGCCTCTTCCGCCTAGTCATGGCTGACCAGTGCTTGCATGGCCTTTCCATCATGGCCCTGACACTTCATGGATGGTTAAAAGATCTTATTTTATTTACGCGTTGGTTCTACAGAGGGGCCATCAAGTACTGCATTTTTTAAACTGCAGATACACCATGATGTGTAGCTTGCCACGGACATTCAGTATTGTTCATTTATGCATTTATTTTTGATTTGTGACTTTTTTTAATAGGAAATAAATAATGTTTGGAAAGCTTATATATCATAAGGACAAAATTCAATTTTCTAATCACACTTCGTTTACTCTGCTTCAATGAGAGCATGTTGTTGCATTTACAGTTTTATTTTTTGTTCACAAAATAAAGACACAGGTGACGTAGGCTTTTTAAAACGTGCAACAAAAATACAGGTCCTGTGTCAAATGCATTATGCAAAATGTTGCCCTTCATGCCCTTTAAGTTCACCACTTACAATTCAATCTTCATCTTCTGACCCTTTTCATAGCAGCTCTCTATGAGACTGGAGCTTAACTATGCCAATTCTATCTCTTCAGCAATTTCAGCATGCCCCTGCCAACATTCTGTTGTAGCACCGGAAGTTTATTCATTATGGCAATTTATAATTCAGGTGGGGGCAATGCACACAAAGTCACCAGACCATTTACAAGCACCTACTCTAACAAAAAGCCAGGTCTATTGGCTGTGCTAGTGCTTTTTCATATATTATGATAATTGAGTAGCAAGTGTTACTAATGACAAACACACAATCCTGCCAGAAATAAGCCTAAACAAGTGTTATCAGGAAACCGAAACCTTCCGTGGGGCGGGACTCCCGTCTTCGGAAGCCCGCGCACGCGCCCACGGAGTGCCTGAGAGCGGGGCTCCCATGCCAGAGGGAGAGCCCCACGGAGGCTGCAGAAGTCCAGAATGGCGGTAAGTGGTGCTTAGTTGTAGGGGGAGTGGGGTGCGCTTGTGTGTGTTTGTATGTGTGCGGAGGGGGCGGGGGTCTCTGTATGTGTGTGTGCGTGCATGTGTGTAGGTGCGCTGGTGTGTGTGTGTGTGCGGCAGCGGGGGGGGTCTCTGTATGTGCGTGCGTGTGTGTAGGTGCGCTGGTGTGTGTGTGTGCGGGGGGGCTCTGTATGTGTGTGTACCTGTCTGTTTGAACAGCCTGCCGGAATCGGAGCGCGTGCTCACGCGCGTGACCTGATCCGATTCCGGCAGGCTGCGTGCGCGTGCCAGTCTCTTGTCTCCAAGTCATTTTAGTCCTTGAAAGCTGACACAATCGCAAAAGGCTCGCTTTGGACTAGAATGTAATCAATTGCAGATGACCATTCTAACTGTGTATATTCCAACAAAATACACAAATATGCAATGAAAAAAACCTTAATAGACACTCTAAAAGGGATCACAGACTAAATATCGACAACAAAAATATAGAATGGACAGAATATCGACACCAAAATATCGAAGGTCAGAATATCGACTCCCTATCTACAAACAGGTAAGTACAAAAATATCGAAGACAAAATATTGTTATTTAAAATAAAGTTTGTAAAAAATATTGAATTTTTTAAATATGTTAAAAGCAATATTAACTTAATTAAACAATCAATATAATTAAATAAAATATACTTAAAATTAATTAAAAAATATAAAAATTAACAAATAATATATGTAATGTCTGAAAATAAATTTACATCAGCGTTGGATAGCGGGAGGGTCAAAATTACTATTCCCACTCCAGTGAGTGCAACAGTAGGGAAAGCGTTGGATAGCGTAGGGTTAAAAATTACTATTTCCACTCCAGAGAGTGCAACAGTAGGGAAAGCGTGGGATAGCAGGAGGGTAAAAACTACTATTCCCACTCCAGAGAGTGCAACAGTAGGGAAAGCTTTGGATAGCGTAGGGGTAAAAATTACTATTCCCACTCCAGTGAGTGCAACAGTAGGGAAAGCATAGGGGTAGAAATTAGTATTCCCACTCGAGAAAGTGCAACAGTAGGGAAAGCGTTGGATAGTGTAGGGGTAAAAATTTCTATTCCCACTCCAGTGAGTGCAACAGTAGGGAAAGCGTTGGATAGCGGAGGGGTAGAAATGACTATTCCCACGCCAGTGAGTGCAGCACTAGAGAAAGGGGTAGAAATTAGTATTCCCACTCCAGAACGTGCAACAGTAGGGAAAGCGTTGGCTAGTGTAGGGGTAAAAATTTCTATTCCCACTCCAGTGAGTGCAACAGTAGGGAAAGCGTTGGATGTGGGAGAGGTGTGGCGCCGCGGCCAGGGCGACTGACGCTGGAATCTGGGGATCATGGTTCGATCCCCCGCTCCGGCGGCAGGTTAGCCCAGCACCATGTGACTCTGGGCAATAGCTCGCTTAATCTTCCCGACGGCCCCCCAGCGCCTAGAGACCCTTACGGGTGATTGTGCGCTTTACAAATGTGGACTTTACTTTACTTTATAGCGGAGGGGTAGAAATGACTATTCCCACGCCAGTGAGTGCAGCAGTAGGGAAAGTAATGATTTAATTGTTAAATAAAAATAAATTAATTATCAATACCAATAAAAAATGTGTTAAAATGAATTACCAATTACGAAATATTTAAGAATTAATTAATTATAAATACCAATAAATATTATTTATTACAAATTGATTACCTATTAGTAATTAATTAAAACCAAGTATTTTCAATACCAAAAATGTAATAAGTAATAAAAAAACAATTAATAATTAATAATACATTAATTATCAATACACAAAAATAATTTCAATAATTACTTAATTACAATTAAACTACTACCCACACTATTCCCCTATAAACCCACAACCCACTCCAAATATTAAATTAATACAATTAACATAATTATCAATTGATCAATTAATAAAAATGAATTACCAATTAATAATTAATTACCAATAAATTATCAATATCAATAAATAAGATAAATATTTACTTAATTACAATTAAATTACTTCCCACCCTATTCCCCTATAAACCCACAACCCGCTACTGAACTAAAACGCAAAATTAAACTAAAAATAATTAATAATTCCTAAAAATTCATATTTAATTTACTATAATTAAATTACTTCCTACCCTATTCCCCTATAAGCCCACAACCTGCTACGGAATTAAATTACACAAAAATTAAATAACAAAATTAATTACTTTAAAAAAAATAAACATACATTACAAAAATAATATACACTTTTAACACAAATACTAACAAACAAAACACAAAAAAATCAATATTATTAAAAATTCGATATATTTTAATACCTATATTATGTACTTCGATATCTTGACAGTCGATATTACTTATCTGCATTTCGATATTATTAACCACTATAATATGTCCATTCGATATTATGCTTCATCATTGGGGCCCAGCTGGATTACCGAGTGCAATCCAGCTGTGCTTCAACGCTGAATTACAGCGGAGCGGGTTATTGTGTGAGAAGTGAAAAGTGCTATGTGAAGTGAAATTAAGTGATAAAAATGTCTCTAGGAAATACCCTTATAAAAGTTTTAATGAAAGGGTCCTAGGACATAGGTAAAAACATTGTTGGGATATGCATGACGTTTTAAAATGTACCTGTTTCCCTGAGAAAGTGTAGGTCTACTAGTTTCAGCCTTCAGATACATTCAAGAGGCTTTCGTCAGGACCAAATTTAAGTGTGTAGCCAAAGGAAAAAGGCCACTGTGGTGTAAATATCAGCACACACCCTAAAGTGCGCTGTGAGTGTGGTGGGATCTTTTTGAAGGTATAGTTCAGGAACTACTACCTAAAACCAACTAAGGACTTGTCCACTTTGTTTATTTGCATATTACCAAGGGAAAAGAACAAGTAACCTTACTATTTTTTCCTTACTCTGTAGTTGTTCTTTTGCATATGTCCATTCTATATTTTGAATTCAATATTTTGTCCATTCTATGTTTTTTATTCGCTATTGAGTCTAGTTACCCTCTAAAAAATGTGATTAGCCAGGATCCAGATTCTAATATAGTAGTGACTTGGAATTTAAATGACACAGGAGATGCACACCAAAAACAGGATGACACAATTAACATAATTGACAAAATATTGTACATACCCAAGTCTCTCTCTCATGTTTTGTAATTGATGTGGTCCCAAAATCTTTAAATGGTAGGGACCGAGAAAAGTAACTCAGACAGCTAAAATGCAAATACATAGTAAACCTCGATTGCAAAGTTCCCAAATGGGTTGAGTGTTGAGGAAGAATTGTATGCATTCCTTTCAGTTATGCTGAAACTGGAAAATGACTTCCCTGTTCAAAGTGCTCGATTTTCGTCATAAATATTCAAGCACATATAAGAGTACTCATCTAGTATGTAACCAGCAAGAAAGTAACACACTGATAATAAAACATATCCATAGCAAACGAAGTTAACATTTGTGTCAGACTGAATATAGGTATTATATTTGCATTTATTCAGATACTCCAGGTTATTAAATACCTTATGTAACTATACCATGTCTTAGGTTTTTTGGATGAATCAAACACATTCTGTTATGGTTACTCAGTTCAATATATTTTGTTTGCTTTGGTTTAACAAGCGGCATTTATGCAGCAAATTATGAAATCAATTATCATACTGATTAACTAATAGTGTACTTATATCCAAAATACAAGACTGATTTCTGTAAAGTAATGTATTCAAACAAAGGATTTAATCATGTCATGAAAAATTAATAGAAATCACGAGGTAAAAATAACTATTTTGATTTAGAAGTAGCTTGGATATGATTTGTTAATATTGATGATATGTTTTTAATAAATATTAATTGTTTCAGTTTGTCAAGCTCAGTCAAAGCATCTCGGATAATCATCCGAAGAGCAGAGTCTTTCTTTTTGACAGTTGCCACGTGTTTTTATTAAACAGCACTGAAATGCTGCGCGTTGTGTGAGCAAAGTCACTTTGTTGACCGAAATGTGTTATGGTGGAGTAGTTTAAGAAATAACTTTGAAATTTGAAGATCGTGGAGTCTGTGCCTAGTCATCTGGATAAAGAAAGTGAGGGAGGTGATTTGAGGAGATACTTTACATGGACTGCGAGCAGAATAGAAGAGGCAAAGTTAATATTGTCTACCTGGTTTATAGGGCTTTATGAATGATGATTGGTTATTGGACCTTCTACCTTGAAATATGTGTTTCGTGTTGGTACTCTGGAAGTTGATGTTCTTCCTATACAACTCTATGCTTACTGTTTTTTGTTTACATGGGTACTGTTGAAATAAAGCAAAACTGGAGAAGCCATTATCTGAAGTCTCCGGCCGGACATAGAATGTCTATGCGACACTAAACAGATCTTATAAAAACCAATGGGGTTGATAACTGCCATAACAGCATCATCAGAATTAAGAGGTTACTCATAATGGGGGCCAAAGTGTAATTGGTTGATTACTTATTTAGAGTTATGACAGACAAGTCAAATAAATAAATTCAGGAATAATTAAGTGTAATTGTTTCCTGAAGTATCAGTGGATTACCAAAACACAAGTGGTGGCTCGACAACTCCATACTAGGAAGTTCAGCGTATTTAAAGGTGACTTGCGACTGTTGTGACATTGTGGTCCTTCAACCACCACAAAAAATAAAACTGTAACTCCTCTGGGCACAGCTATCCAAAGAGAGCATACACATGCTTCTTCATTGCACCTTATTATTAATAATCATTTGTTCCCCGTAATTCTTTTTAATGTTCTTCTTAAATGTGTTTGTTCTCATTTAAAGTTTGTAAATTTATACACTACAAATAGTGAAAAAGAACAGAGGTGTTAAAACATCGCCCTCCAACGAACAAATAATCAGCAAAACAAGTTGGTAGTATCATAGCACCTAGTCTCTCAAGGGAGACGACCAAGAGGAATGATCCATAATCTCCTGAAGGAGAAGGGGTGGGAGTCCCAGACCAGCACAATTTCGTGTGAACTAATGTACCAAACTCAAACCATTGCTGGAGACACAGCTCAACTCTTTTTAAGGTTAAGTTAAAAAGACACTCAGCCAAATGGAATGCTACCATAGCACGATGTATGCTTCATCGGGGAAAGTAACCTTCTGGGGTAGCCTTTCAAGTATTGTGAATTTTGTTTCCTTGGTACTTTGAACCATAAAACATGCGTTTTGTCTCCTTCATTCTCAGTTCTGGATACGGCAGGGCAGGAGGAGTTCAGTGCCATGAGGGAGCAGTACATGCGCACTGGGGATGGATTCCTCATTGTCTTTTCAGTTACGGATAAAGCCAGCTTTGAGCATGTGGACCGGTTTCACCAGCTGATCCTCAGAGTCAAGGACAGGTGGGTTCCCTTTAAAATGTATATGTGTGTGTAACTCATAATGTATAAATAGCTTTTGGACTCAAATGGATAATGATGGTTCCTGTAAACAAGTGTGCGCCCGATTTAGAGTCCCCCACCATGTCAAACTTGCAGTTCCCCTCTACAATTATGAGTCGAGGGAAGTTCCAGGTTTACAGTGCGGGAGCCTCGGCTGGAACTAGTGATATGACTGCCCATGTGCCAAAGGCTGCCCAGTTACATTGAAAGTGGTCCGTCCCTATTTATGACAGGGCAACCATTACTCATTTTCCCTGCCCTTGTGTGCCAGCATGGAAAGGTAAAATGTGGGAATGCCCCCCCATACAGAGTAAGAACACTCTCTGTACTTCAGGGTTAATTATATTTGGTATAGAAAAGACACACTGCCACTTTTGGACTTTATTTTCTCAATATGAATACATTTATTTAGCAGCATTTTAAATATATCTCATACTGGACAATCCTTTGTGAGATAAGGCTTCTGCAAGACAGGGCCGGACTGATCGTAGCAGCCATCAGGCCTTTCCCGGGGGGCTGCAGGGGTGAAGGCCAGTTTTGCTGCAGTGGGGGCATTTTTGTTTGTCCTGGGGGCCGGTGTTTGAGCGGTGCTGCAAGATCGGCCCCCATTAACAAAAGCAGTAGTGCTTTACGCTTGCCCCTGTTGGGTGATAAATCCATTATGTTGGGTAATAAATCCTCCAACCCTCCTCAGGGCAATGCAAAGCAAACAGACCCCAGCTGCCACAAAACGCAGGAAATGTTCTTGCACCTTTGTCCATTTATTGGCATGCCAAGGCAGAAGGCAGATGCAGTGTCACTTCTTGAATTTGAATTTTGAATTTTGAATTTTTTAAAATATTTGTAGAGCGCTCTTTTACCGAAACGGTTTCATGGCGCTAGATAGCCAAGGGTCAGTGGATGGCGAATTAAGCTGTGATGGATCTGGAGAACAAGCAGGTCTTCAATTGCTTGCGGAACTCCAAGTAAGAGGGAGACATCCTGAGGGCAAGAGGAAGAGAATTCCAAAAGGAAGGAGCCAGCACTGCAAATCTGGCCCCCCCGACCCTCTGTTTCCTAAAACGAGGAACTGACAAGAGGGCCTGATGAGTAGATCGAAGTTCTCTTGACGGAAGATAAGGGGAGATGGCATCACACAAGAAGGCAGGGGCGGTCCCAGATCTAGCCTGGTAGGTGATACATCCCAGCTTGAAGAGCGCCCTCTCCCTCACAGGGAGCCAGTGAAGGGACTGAAGCAGAGGGGTCGTGTGGGTGAACCTAGGAAGACCAAAAATCAGGCGAGCCGCCTGGTTTTGGATCTGTTGAAGTCGGCGAATGAGGTAAGCTGGGGCCCCATTGAAAATAACGTTCCCGTAGTCAAGGCGCGACAGCACCATGGCCATGAGAATGAGTTTCAATGCGGCCACCGAGAAAAAACGTGAAACCCTCCGGATGATCCGGAGGGAGAAAAAACAGGCAGACACCACAGAGCTGATCTGAGTGTGGAGGGTGAGCAGTGGGTTAATGAAAATACCCAAAGTTTTGGCTTTGGGGACTGGGAGGGGGGGAACACCAAGTGAGGGGGGCCAGAAGGAGGGGGACCACGGGCTGCAACCACCCCCCGTCAGGACCAGCTCGGTCTTGTCCGGGTTTAGTTTGAGGTGGTTGCAGTTCATCCACCCTTGGATGAAAAGCATGACCTTCTGGAAATTGGAGGACGAGGAAGGGGAGGATGATAAGTTGAAGATAAGTTGGAGGTCATCGGCGTAATTAAACACCGAGACCTCCATTTGCTGTAAAGAAAAAATGAGGGGTGAGATGTATAAGTTAAATAATAAGGGGGAGAGGGAGGAGCCTTGTGGGACTCCACAGGTCACCCTCCTGGGGGGGGCCGTGAAGTTGGCAAGTTGAACGGCCTGCTCCCTGTCGGTCAGGAATGAGCGGAGCCAGGCGAAGGCCGTGCCCCCAATGCCCGCCGCTTGGACACGGTTTAACAAGATGTCATGGTCCACCGTGTCGAACGCGGCGGACAGATCTAACAGGACTAGGGCCTGCGGCCGGCCTGTGTCGATCCCCTCCCTCAGTTGATCCATCACCGACACCACTACCTTCTCGGTCGAATGCAATGGGCGGAAGCCCGCCTGTCGGGAGGAAAGAGCGCCCGAGGATTCCACAAAGGAGCTGAGAGACCTGATGACGTGAGCCTCTGAGACCTTCGCAAGGAAAGGGAGGAGGGAAATAGGGCGGTAGTTAGAGGGTAGGGAGGGGTCTGCCCCTACCTTCTTAAGAATAGGGATGATTACTGCCGACTTATGTGCGGCGGGGACAGTGCCGATGCTGAGGGAGTGGTTGATAAGGGTCAGTGGGGGAGAGTGACAATTGGAGAAAAGCTCTTTAAGAGCGAATGCCGGGCCTATGTCCTGGGGGGATCCCGATTTAATCCGGGCCAGAAGAGGGAGCAGAGAGTCTCGGGTGAGGAGGGGGAACTCGGTAAGGGCGGGGATGGGGGGAATAGGGGGGACAGGGGAAGGTATCGGGGGAGAGAGGGGAATATTGGCCTTGATAAGGGCAATCTTCTCGATAAAATAGGAGTTCAGGGAATTACACAGGATCTGAGATGGAGGGATCTTAGGGGTCGCCCTATCAGAGGCAGCGAGCTCATGAACCGTGGCAAAAATCTCTTTTGACTGGTTGTCAGCTGTCAGAATTCTACTTGAGAAGTACTCCGTCTTGGCATTGAGTATATCCCGTTTGTACTCTTTCAAAGACTGACAGTAGGTGGTTTTTAGAAGGGGGCAGTAGGAACAGCGCCAAGCGCGTTCGGCTCTGCGAGTGGCTAACTTTTTATCCTTTAAAGCCGGGGTGAACCAGCGATTGGCCGCATGAGCACGTTTGATGGTCACTCTCTTAAGGGGAATGGTGGAGTTGCACGCCTTAAGTAGCCAGGAGTTAATGGCGGAAAGCTGGGTGGAAAGAGAGAGGCCTGTGAGCTCCGGGCTGGTGGCCGCTAAGGAGGAGCACACCGCAGGGAGGACCGCCTTATCCCACTTTCTGGCCCAGGTGTTTTTGGGCAGAGGGGGTTTGGGCGGACGTCCGAGGTCAGCCGAGAAGGAGATGAGGGAGTGATCTGACCAAGAGCACGGGGAGATCATTGGAGGATCCATGGGGATGTTGAGGGACCAAATTTGGTCAAGTTGATGACCTTTGGTGTGGGTGGCCAAACGGAGCTGAGGGAGGAAGTTTAGGCTGGTGAGCAGAGCCGTAAACTCCTTAGATCTAATATCTTCAGCTTGATCGTTTGGCCAGTAGTTCAGGTCTCCGAGTAGTAGAATAGCGGAGTTGTTCACCACAAGAGTGGCCAACAGGTCCTCAATGGCCGGTAGGAAAGCCGGGGTGGACTGAGGCGGGCGGTAAAGTAGTACACAGGTTAAGGGTACCCCAAATGAAATGGAGCGGACTACTAAGCAGTCCACCGCCGGAATCGCAGGGGACGGCAGGGTTTGGAAGAGAAAATCCGTGCGGGAGATTAGAGCCACGCCCCCCCCGGTCTTCCCCCCTGGGCGGTCCCTCCTAATGGCCGAGTAAGAGGGAGGCAATATGGACAACAGGCTGGGTAGCGAGTCGTCCCTGAACCATGTTTCCGTTAGGAAGAGCAGGTCAGGCTGACGTGAGTCGAGTAGATGGAAAAGCTCTAGGTGGTGCCCGACCGCCGACCTGGTATTAAGGAGGATCGCCGATGTCCCAGGATTAGGCTTACCTGGGGTACGTGAGGAAGTGTTGTCAGGACTAGAAGACGGCCTAGTGAGGGTGGGAAGGGTGTGGGAGGGCTGCAGGGTAGAAGAAAAGGGACACGGAGAAACAGGATTGGGGTTGCGTAGGCCAAAAGAGGCAATACGTTCCAATACAGAAAT
Organism: Lissotriton helveticus; assembly: GCF_964261635.1. Classification (NCBI taxonomy): domain Eukaryota; kingdom Metazoa; phylum Chordata; class Amphibia; order Caudata; family Salamandridae; genus Lissotriton; species Lissotriton helveticus. The sequence continues at coordinate 1,430,782,471 of NC_136061.1, read as the reverse complement.
AGGCGGGGGGCAGGGGTGCCAGAGAGAGAAGAGCGTGGCTGAATTATACCTAGTGAGGGACGATGCATAGTGACCGGGCCCGGGCCCCGGCCAGCCGCGGACGGGCGCAGACGGGCTAAACTCTGGCGCGACTCCGGCGCGCCTACGTTGCGCCCGCTGCGCTCGTCCGCTGCGCTGACGCGTGGAGGCCATCTAAGTAGTGGAGGGATCAGGGGGGGGAGAGAGGGGAAGGGGAGTGGCTAAGATGTTCAAGCCCAGCTGCCCAACCCAAAATGGCGCCCACAGTCGCCGGGGGTCGCCGGTAAGCGGACAGCCCACGGTAAGTTGCTGGCTTTAGGCAGGCTATCTAGAAGCGAGTGGCGGCTTGTAATCAGCAGGGCCACAGAGGGGGTTAGAAAAAGCAATTACCGCTGCTCGTGGTCAGCAGGGTGAAGGGGGGGTAAAATACAAGTAAAAATGCTCGCAATCAGCAAAAATGAACCAAGGTCTTAAAATCAAGTACTCGCGCTCCAGCAAATGCGCATTAACCCGCTGCCACCGGGCTAGTGGCTATCGCAGGTGCGAGGGCAGGGCGGATCCTAAGTAGTAGAGGAATCAGGGGGGGAGTGGCTAAGATGTTCAAGCCCAGCTGCCCAACCCAAAATGGCGCCCACAGTCGCCGGGGGTCGCCGGTAAGCGGACAGCCCACGGTAAGTTGCTGGCTTTAGGCAGGCTATCTAGAAGCGAGTGGCGGCTTGTAATCAGCAGGGCCACAGAGGGGGTTAGAAAAAGCAATTACCACTGCTCGTGGTCAGCAGGGTGAAGGGGGGGTAAAATACAAGTAAAAATGCTCGCAATCAGCAAAAATGAACCAAGGTCTTAAAATCAAGTACTCGCGCTCCAGCAAATGCGCATTAACCCGCGGCCACTGGGCTAGTGGCTATCGCAGGTGCGAGGGCAGGGCGGATCCTAAGTAGTAGAGGAATCAGGGGGGGAGTGGCTAAGATGTTCAAGCCCAGCTGCCCAACCCAAAATGGCGCCCACAGTCGCCGGGGGTCGCCGGTAAGCGGACAGCCCACGGTAAGTTGCTGGCTTTAGGCAGGCTATCTAGAAGCGAGTGGCGGCTTGTAATCAGCAGGGCCACAGAGGGGGTTAGAAAAAGCAATTACCGCTGCTCGTGGTCAGCAGGGTGAAGGGGGGGTAAAATACAAGTAAAAATGCTCGCAATCAGCAAAAATGAACCAAGGTCTTAAAATCAAGTACTCGTGCTCCAGCAAATGCGCATTAACCCGCTGCCACCGGGCTAGTGGCTTCTTGGAACAAGCTTCTTCTGCTCCTCATAGGTATTCAGAGGAGAATATATACGGCAGACATCAGTAAAATCCTTAGATGTGGACAAGGCCAAATACGGTTGTACATATACAAATAGAAGCGTCATGCAAGCACAGGACATAAAGCAATATAAGGGCACAAGGGACCAGAAAGCAAGTTCAAGCAAACCTACATGATTCAGAGGCTTTTCACAGCTGTTAACCCAGGACGTGTCAAAGAGGGCACTAAAGGTCCTGGGGTCAGGCTTGAACGGATTTGTAAAGGAAGGGTGATTATTAGGAGCACAGAGCAAGCAGTTTGATTCAGAGACAGACCTAGTTAGCTCAGTGGGTCTGAGATAGTGTGGAGAAGAATTTGGAATTGATTCACTTATTTGGCTGATGCAAAGATATAGATATATATTTTTTACTCACAATATCCCTCCTTTTTGATAGCAATATCAAATACCATTGTAAGAAAAATATGAATATATATAGATATGGTAGAAATATAAAGTATTGAAAAAATGCATATCTTTGACTAGCATTACACAGTGTTTAAATAACATGCATATATTGGCGTAGACCCATCCAAGGGGTATTTATTTTTCAACATAGATAACATTATATACTAATACTCAATGCATTTATATTATATATCTATAGCCATTAATTGAAACGTTTCTTTGTGTGCTTTCTCAACATCCTGTTGTATTTGGAGATATTTGTAGGCTAACTCCTGCTCTGTAGGAGGGAGAATTTTAACTGTGGAAATTGAATGGACGCTTTTACTACACAATTGCTGTACCATGGAGCAGCAACACTGAAGGCAACACAAAAATATCACTATTGTTGAAAAGACACCCATAAGCCCTAAAAGTAAGTGCTCTAACCATCCTGTTGGTAGCCATGACCATAGCCAGGACCAGTCATCAGAATCTGTCATTTTCCCTGCTCCACGGAATATTTGAACTACATTCTTAATTTGTGCCACATCCCTTGCTTGTTTCCACTTTTGTTTAAAAAATAACAGCAAGAGGAATTTAATAAAACGCACAGTCCTCCTTGTTGTAGTGTCAGGAGGTCAAGTGCAATTCGGTGTTGAATAATCATGGCTGAATTTATTTCCATCTGCAACAGTTGAAGTGCATCTCTTGTTGCATTGAATGCTACAGCTAGCTCAGCAGACATATTAACTAGGGCCAATTCTAAATCATACACCACATATCCAGGAATAAATATATGCTTTAGTTCAAAGAATAGACCTTGTCTAGTTTCCAGAATAGGTGCATGTATATCTCTTTTATATCTATGAGCAAAACTCCCCAAATTTAGTGGCTCATGGGCTGCAATGTGTGGCATGACTGAAATGTTTGGTGTAAGATAAGAAATAGCACACATGCCTTCCCAGTACCGGGGAAGCACCTTGTATGCTTTAGTGCCACAAATAAAATACATTCCGCCCTGTAACTGTGTGTCCAATGTGTGATATTTACTGAGAGAAAGGCCTACCCCTTCAGGAAAAGTGTTATGGAATTGATCACAACATTTGTAATCAATCCATGAAGAATTTATAAGTGTAACATTTGCCCATGGTGTAATTTATGAGCAGCGAGCTGACCATAAGGGGTATTCTTATATTTTAGAAATCACATTTGGTGCCCTAGCATGCTTATTCTTTTGCTCAATAAATGGATCATATAGAAGACCACCAGGTGTTATTAATCGTGTCTCTCCATCTACAGTGATGTTCCAGTAATGCAAAATATAGTTTATTGTTTTTCCTCATACCTTAGCTGTCCAGTTCCTTCTTACTGTCTGTATTTTATGTTCCAATTCCCTGTGATATTATCAAATTCTAATATGTTAGGACACTGGCTATTTTTTAAATGTCATAAGTATCGCGAAGCTTGGTTACATCCTGAAACATGATTCTTTAAACATACAGGAAATGCTTTTTCTTTGTATTCTACTGTAGGAGACACTTGGTATTGGGCTTGAATATTTGGCTGTATGGTACAACGTGGGTACCATCCAATCCTTCCTTCTCCACAATCCCAGGGTACATTGGATATGAGGCATCCTTTTCCTCGCGCATAATTTTGTTTAGGCACTGGTGTTTCATAAAGGCCAATTGGGTCAATGGGGTTTTCTGTATTTCTCTACAAATCCAGCAATTTTGAAGACCTAAAACCTGGGCAACTTTCTCATGTATTGCAATGAGGGGATGGTCACCAGGTTGCTGCAGTACAGGTAGTACCCACATAATTAAGGTACTAAAAAATATTGTTATCATAATACAATGCATTTTCTTGACAGTGGTAGATCTCACTTTCAGAACTTAAAATATTGTTAGTCAGTGTCTTTCTGTCTCAGTTCCAGGGTACTTTCTGTAAGTGTCAATAATGAAAGTTCTTGTGGTGCGCTGTCATCTGCTTCTCCTCCTGATCCATAGTCGTCTTGTTCAGGGGCGGTTTCACAGACCTGCCCTGCGTGCTTCACTCAACAGCATCAGTTGGTGTCACCGTTCCTGGGACACTTGATGATGGACCCTCAGCGTTGTTTTTAGGAAAGGTCTGGTCTGTCTCCCCCTTGTCCTGTGTTTCGTGCTGCTCTACTTGTGGCCGGTGCTCGTCTGTTAAAGGTGCCTCTGCCTCAGGCGTTGTTGGTGCAGCGCTGTATCGTGTCCCTGCACATTTAGTGATGTTCTGGTAACCAGGAGCACAACGTGGGGTCCAGTCCACCTAGAAGTAAGAGAAACATTTTTATTTTTCTCACCATAACCATGTCTCCAGGTTTAAAAGGGTGTGTTTGTTCTAAGGAAGGATGGGGCAAAGCTTCCTTAACCTGGAGATAGTGATGCCTCAAGACCACTGACAATTGTATAGCATAGTCAGAAATCTGCTCATCCGTCTACAGCAGTGCTCCTTGGGATGCTGTGAGAGGCAATCTCAACCCCACCAACATTGGCCGCCCTATCAATACCTCATAGGGGGACAAGAGAGTTGTTCTAGATGGTGTTGCTCTTATGGCATGCAGCACTAAAGGCACCAGCACATCTGGCCATTTCAGGCCTGTTGCATCAGTTGTTTTGGATAATTTATGTTTTATTGTGGCATTCCTTCTCTCCACCCGGCCTGAACTTTGTGGGTGGTAAGGGGCATGCAGTTTCAACTATAATCTCAAACAGTCACATATCTTTTCCACGATTGCAGCAACAAATTCACCCCCTCTGTCACTGTTTATGCTCGGGGGGACCCCAAATTGAGGTATTAAAACTTTCATCAGGCATCGCACAACAGTTGCTGCATCATTCTTCCTAGTGGCAAATGCTTACACCCATTTTGAAAATTGATCCACACATACCAGCAAATATTTTAATCCATTCACTGGGGCGAGGTCTATTCGAATGTTGGTAAAGGGACCCTCTGGTACTGGCAAGTGATCATGGGTAGCGGGGGATCGACCTTTAGCATGTTGGGCACAGACAAGACATTGGGAGCAGAATTGTGCAATGAAAGCTGTTATCCCTGGTGCAAACCATTTTTGTCTAATCAAAGCATTCATCCCTCCTGGAGCCATGTGAGTGGGTCCATGGGCAAGCCTTGTAAGGGGCAGGAACATACTGCATGGGGCCACAGGCCTCCCATCCTGGTGGACTTACAATCCCTCTTCATTTGGCTGACATCCAGCATCAATCCACGCTCTTTCTTCCTCTGGTGGTGCAGACCATTGTGCTTCTTTCACATCAGCTAGCAACAATTGTCTTTTGAATCAGCTGTATTTTTAGAATACTTTTTGCCATTGAAGGTACCATCTGTACTGGCTGTAACATGCTATCTTTTGCTGCTGTGTCAGCCATGGCGTTACCTCTGGCTATCTCAGTATTAGCTCCTGTATGTGCCTCACATTTTATTACTGCTATTTAGTTCGGTAGTAGTATTGCCTGTAGCAAATTCTTTACTAAGGGGCCATTTTGAATGGGGCGTCCTGCTGCTGTTATGAAACCACGATACTGCCACAGCTGGTCAAAATCATGGACAACACCAAAGGCATAACGTGAATCAGTGTAAATGTTAAAATCTTTCCCGTCAGCTAGGATGCATGCTCTTGTTAATTCATACAGCTCGGCTTGCTGGGCAGATGTGCCAGGGGGAGGGCTGCACTTTCACCTGTGGTGTCTACTGTTGTTATAGCATACCCTGCTCTATAATCAGTGTATGTTAGTCTGCTGGAGGAACCGTCATTGTACCACTCTTAGTCAGTTTTTTCTAATGGTGTTTGCTGCAAATCTGGTCTGGGTGTGGTGCATGTCTCTACAACTTCAACACAGTCATGGTCAGGGGTCTCATCTGAATCGCATAGTGGAAGTAATAATGTTGCCAAATTAACAGGTGGACATCTTTTAATGGTGATATTGGTGTTAGACAACAGAGTGACCTCATAACCTGTTTGCCTGGCCGCCGAAAAATGTTGTGTTGCTGCAGATGACAACAACAACTGTACCGAATGTGGCCCATAAACAATACAAGGGTAGTCAAACACAATAGGAGCCGTTCTCTCTACCATCACAGCTACTGATGCCACTGCTCTCAAACAAGCTGGATGCCCAGTTACTGCTGCAGGCAAAGACACAGAATAGTATGCCACCGGTCTTTTTCCTGAGTCATGCTGCTGTGTCAGCACACCATTTGCAATGACACATAGAGATGGAACTGCAGTTTGTAATCAGGCTGCCACAGGGCTGGCGCAGTACACAAAGTCTCTTTCAGTTTCTTAAAATAGTTTGCAAGTTTATTAGTCCATACAATGTTGTTGGAAGCATCTTGTAGTGTACATTGTCGCAGGATGGCATCATAGGATCTGTACTCAGGGATCCACTGGCGGCAGTAGGTCATCATCCCCAGGAATGACAGCATTCCTTTCTTGGTGGACGGAGGCTGCATGCCCTCAATCATTTTTATCCTGTCAGGTGATATGCGGCGTGTACCTTTGGATACCACATAACCCAGGTAAGTCACCTCTTTTTTGGCAGCACTGGAATTTTGACAATTAAGCTTTGTGTCCTCTCTCCTGGAGGTGATTCAGCAGCGCTACAGTGTCTTTTTCACAGGCTTCAAGTGATGGAGATGCCACGAGTAGATCATCAGCGTACTGCAAGATGATGCTACCTCCTTCCAGGTGTAAACTATCCAAGTCTCTCTTTTCTGCCTGCGCATAGACCGTGGGACTCTCAGTGTAGCCTTGAGCTAGTCTTCTGAAAGTAAATTGGATATCTTTCACTGTGAAAGCAAAAAGGTACTCGCTCTCTGGATGGACTCTAAATCTGAAAAACGCAGAGGAGAGATCAATGACTGTAAAGTATTCTGCCTCTACAGGTCTAGAAGATAATATAGTATTGGTGTCAGGCACAACAGGTGCTAAGGGAACCACAATGTTGTTTATCTGTCGTGAGTTCTGTATGAACCTATACTGCCCAGTATTTCCCTTGGGCAATGGAATGATAGGACTATTACAGGGGCTGGATGTCTTTTTAATGATACCTTGTTGCAAGAGAGATTCAATCACAGGTTTTATTCCCTCCTCTGACTGAGGTGACAGCCTGTACTGATGGACATAAGGTAATTCAGCATTCTCTTTAAGTGTCACGTTATGGGGATTGCATGTTTTCAATAATCCTGCCTCATTTTTGTCTTTTGCCCAAACCTCTGAGAACTTGTTTTTAGTCAGCTGTAAAGAAAGCCATATTCCCTTTAAGCTTGTCAAAAACTGCCGTCCTGTCTTTCTGTTCATACACAACGTCCAACACTACCCTTCTCCATCTCCTAACACAGACACCATTCCTAAAGGAAATGTAAAATCCTTAGTTCTAGGTAAGTCCTGAAGGCTTTTGACCATGGGGCCCAAATCCTTAGGGTAGTAACCTGGTGCTACAGCTATGAATACATGTGGTTTAAAATCTGGCACTTGAAATAACCTCATTTCCTGTGGTCCTAGGTCAATGCTCACTGCACACCCTTCTTTTCCTACATATAATGTGTGCTCAAGCAACTCCATGTCCAGTGCAAATGTTTGTCTGCCCTGTAGGCATACCATTCAGGCAATGCTCTTGTGAAAAATGCTGCAGTACAGTTTATGGGCCCATGTACTAATGTCAACTGCACTAAATGAGTGACCAATTCACTCTCAATGTCAGGGCTGTATTTAAACAGTTCTTGAAACATGTTTTCATAAAAATCTCCATGTAATGGAGTCCATTGGTAACGTGTTGGAGAGAGAGACAAGACGGGGGTTGCCATAACACAGAGTCCTCACTTAATTTGCAAGCAGTAAGTGTTCTAATAGCCAATTCTAACCTGTCCTCAGGTAAGTAAATCCCATTTTGTGAAAAATATAATGTTGCATGCAATTTACAGAGGAGGTCTCTCCCCACCAAATTGATGGGTGCATCTGCTGACAGCAGAAACTGATGGGTCATTGTGAAGTCAGCAACAGAAACTGGTAGGGGTTCTGACAATTCTTCATGAATCATCATTCTATTTACTGCTATAGTAGTGACTGTTTCACCACCACCAGGACCCAACTTGTTTCTTACTGCGGATAGGGTTGCACCACTGTCTATTAGGAAATCAATCTCTTTATCTCCTACCTTAATTTGAAACATGGGATTCTCCTCTGGTGTCTCTGATACCTTCATCATAAAGCACTGGGCTCTGATTGCTGCAGTTTGTCCCATCTCTCTCTCCGCGTGGTCCTATGCTGATCCATGTTGATCCTGGAAAGGATTCCTCAGCGAGTGCTGGGTCTGCTTCAGGTCTCTGGGCATGGGTGGTGCAGATGGCTGGGTCTCATTTCTGTCAAACGTTTCATTCCTGTTGTTTCTATCATTTCTATTATACTGGTCACTTCTCTCATTGCAGTCCCTTCTACCTCTATTATTTCTACAGTTGCGTGCCCAGTGCCCATACCTCTGGCAAATATAGCACCGATCCCTACCCTTGTCTCTCCTCTGGTATCCTTGTCCATTATCCTGTCTTTGCTGTGCCCCCTGATAATTAATTCCCTCTGGCTCCTCCTCTCTTTGTACTTGCTGCAACATCATTCCTTTGTCATTTTTAGCGATGTCCTTCCTTACCTTAAAAATACCATCTCTTTCCATAGTTATGAGAAGCGTGCACAACTCATGATATCATTTAGTGGACCAATCAGGGTAGCGTAGTTTACAACTGTGGGCCACAGAAGCTAGCAATCCATTCATAAAGGTTTGCGTAGCCAATACCTCATAGGCCTCTGTGTTGCGCAGTACCCCTGCACTGTTATCCCATGCTTCATTGTACCTTAAGATATAATCAGCCACTGACTCACCTGGCTTCTGCAACGTGGCAGTGACTTGAGAAAAAGCACCATGTTTAACTGCTAGGCCATTAATTGTGTCCCTGATAGACTCTAACCAATTAATCAATCTATTTTCTGTGACATCCATATTATTAGTCAGTATGGTTCAATCTCTTTCTTGTGGAATTTGGAACGCACTTTTTACTAAAGACCATCTGCTTCATTATCCTGTTTTTAATAGCATTTCTACATCTCGAGGGAGGGGGGTATAGGCATTACATATTTTATGAAGCCACTCCTAATATTTTACACTGGCAGTGAGTGGGTCAGGCACGTCCTTAGTCATTTGGGTTGCCACCAAGGGGGTCCATGGCTTTAGCATGGCTGTCCCCCCTAATACTATTTTTGGTGCAGTTAGTTTAGTGTTCAATAGTATGTCATCAGTATATGAGTTCTCACCCTTTCCCTTTAGGGTCCGTGTTCGTGACCATATATGTATCAGCCGTTCCCTCCTCTCTAGCTTATCCTGTAGTTTATTAATGGAGCGTTGTACTTCCTCCCTATCAATGTTCACTTCTTCTTCGAACTCATCTGACTCCTTCCACAGGTATGTCAAATGCTCATGTTCCTCCTCATCGTTTCTCTCTTTTGCACTCAGCCCTAAATCTTCCCTCAGACCAAAAGTGTAAGGTTGAGCTGGGGATTCAAAAGCATGTAGCATGTCCCCTCCTAAGGATAAGTGCCCATTCAGGGCTGGTGTTCTAAAACTGCCCTCTCTGGGGCTCGTTGGTATGTCAATACTTATAAATATAATAAACATAGTTAAAAATATATTGTACTATTTAAAATTAATAAATAATACATAATTCAATAAAAAACAAATAATAATATAGATATAATACATAGTATATACTTCATTAATAATAACTCTAAAAAATATTTTAATAACTTATAAATAAATAAAAATATAATAAATTACAAATAAATTTATACACATAAAATAATAATAAAAATAAAAAATAATAAAAATGTAAAACAAATTAAAAAAAGTAAGGAAATGTTGGATAGCGTAGGGGTAAAAATTACTATTCCCACTCCAGAGAGGGCAACAGTTGGGAAAATGTTGGATAGCGTAGGGGTAAAATTACTATTCCAACTCCAGAGAGTGCAACAGTAGGGAAAGTGTTGGATAGTGTAGGGGTAACAATTACTATTCCCACTCCAGAGAGTGCAACAGTAGGGAAAGTGTTGGATAGCGTAGGGGTAACAATTACTAATCCCACTCCAGAGAGTGCAACAGTACGGAAAGTGTTGGACAGCGTAGGGGTAAAAATTACTATTCCAACTCCAGAGAGTGCAACAGTAGGGAAAGTGTTGGATAGCGTAGGGGTAAAAATTACTATTCCAACTCCAAAGAGTGCAACAGTAGGGAAAGTGTTGGATAGTGTAGGGTAAAAGTTACTATTCCCACTCCAGAGAGTGCAAAAGTAGGGAAAGTGTTGGATAGCGTAGGGGTAAAAATTACTATTCCAACTCCAGAGAGTGCAATAGTAGGGAAAGTGTTGGATAGCGTAGGGGTAAAAAAAACATGATTAGCAATAAATAATAATAAAAAAAAAAAATAATAATTAATTAGCAATTAATAATTAATTAACAATAATATAATTAACAAAACAATTAATTAAAATACATTATTACTTAATTACATTTAAATTACTTCCCACCCTATTCTCCTATAAACCCATAACCCGCTACAGAACATAATAATCAATTAATCAATTAATTAAAATTAATAACCAATTAATTAAAATTAACTACCAATTAATTAAAATCAATTTTTAATTCCTAAAAATTAATAATTAATTTTGTATAATTAAATTACTTCCCACCCTATGCCCCTATAAACCCATAACCCGCTACAGAACATAATTATCAATTAATCAATTAATAAAAATTAATTACCAATTCATTGAAATTAATTTATAATTCCTAATAATTAATAATTAATTTAGTATACTTAAATTACTTCCCACCCTATTCCCCTATAAACCCACAACCCGCTACAGTACTAAAATACAAAATCTACTTAATTTACATAAATAAAAATTAAAAACATAATAAATACATAATAATATACATAAAAATAATATAAAAATCGATATTAGTAACATCGAAATTACTAACATCGATGTTACTAACATCGATATTAAATCTATCGATATTATATTATGTCCCTTCGATATTTAAACATCGAAATTATTGTATGTCGATATTTAAAAATCGATATTTTGTCCACATACCAAAGTAATATCACTAACTAATCTCAGGGTAGTACTTTGAGGCACAAGTAGTTTAGAATCAATGACATTTGCTAACATATGTTGTGTAAACACTATGTATAACTCACTGTTGTGTTTATTTAATATCACCAGGCATCCTAAATGCACTTGGCAACCACAGCACACTTTTTATACTGATCCTAGCAGTCTCACTGAATTGGCTTGTGCATGTCATTCCTCATTGTTTATATGTCTTGTTAAGGAGACCCTCAGGTGGTGATTCACCAGAATGTCAGAGGTTGCGTAGGTGACATCAGACACTCTTTTACCCCCAGTGGCATTACTGGGTTGACCCTTCCCCAACCCTTATGCTGTCTATATGCTGCTTGAGTCCTATGAGTAGAGCAAGGAGTAAAACCTACAGAAGATTAAGAGGGATGTTATATTCCTGTTTACTGTTGGTCCTGCCACTTCCTTCTTGACCCCTGAGCAGCCTCCACCCCTAACAATTCCTAGTTGATGTCCATGATTATATGATTCTTTTTCACGTGCCTTGAATACTGTTGTTTAGATTCATGTAATTTTAAAAGAGCCTTAGTTCAATTTATTGGTATGAACAGTGGAGCGTGAAGATGCAAATCGCATGTTCTAATTCATAGCTTCAGAAGCTGCCGGGATTTATATCCTTAGATGTAAAATAAGCCTGTGAAAAATCTGCATGTATGGAGACTTTATGTATGTATGTATGATTTGGTATATTGGCAGGAACAAGGGTGTTGCAAGGGGATGTGCAAGAGCTGACTTTTAGGAAGGGAGTGAATAGCCACTAAGTTCTGTTTTTTAAAAAAAGGTTTTCACATTTTTCTTATAAAATTGCAAAAGCACTGAATAATAATAATAATAAAGACATTTATAGAGCGCATGGAATAAGTACGCCATCTCGGCGTGTCCCCGCGCTAAGAGAGAGGAGAAACTCATTGGGAAGAGATTCGTGCGAGGCAAAGGGCGTTTAGTGAGTTATAAGGTGAAGAGGTGAGTTTTAAGTTGCCGTCGGAAGATAGTTTCCGAAGGCTCCCAGCAAAGGTTAATGGGAAGTTTGTTCCATGCTCTGGCTACCGCCACTCTGAAGGATCGACCTCCCATTTTTTCTCTCCTGTAGCGATGTATCACAAGCGTACCCCTGCCGGCCGATCTCAGCGATCTGCGAGGTTCATACCTGGTAACCAGACTCGTCAGGTAATCGGGAGCTTTGTGCCACAGGATCCGATGACAAATCAGGAGGGCTTTATAGTTTATTCTTTTTTTCACTGGGAGCCAGTGGAGGGCTTCCAGGGTGGTTTTAGAGTTGGCTCTTCGTGGAAGTCTAAGCACTAGGCGGGCTGCAGCATTTTGCAATGTCTGGAGTTGTCCTATGCTTTTACTCGAAGCTCCCAGGAGAAGGACATTCCCATAGTCGAGGCGAGATGTAATCAGAGCTTGGGTCATAGTGCGTCTAGCCTCCAAAGGGAGAAGGTCTAGGGTTTTATTGAGGGTCTTTAGGACTCGAAAGCACTTGCCTACTAACCGGTTGATATGTGTCTCATAAGAGAGTACGGGATCCATCCATATCCCTAAGTTTTTTGCTTCAGGACATGGTGTAGGCATATCGCCTAAACAGCTTGGCCACCAGTCACATGTCCAACGCCGTTGATCACCACCGACCACCAGAACTTCTGTCTTGGATCCGTTTAATTTAAGGCAGTGCGTATCCATCCAGGTGGCCAGTGCCTGCATACAGGCTCTGAAGTTATTAGCTTCCATCGCTGGCGTTTGGGTGAGGGTGAGTAAGAGCTGTGTATCGTCGGCATAGGATACAATCTCTACGCCGAACGATTGAACTAACTCAGCCAGGGGGGCCATATATAAGTTTAAAAAGGGTAGGACTTAAAGCAGAGCCCTGTGGCACTCCCTTTTCCAATACCCACTCTTCAGACTGAAAAGAGCCCCGCTGAACCTGAAAGCTTCTGCCTGTCAGAAACGATTTAAGCCAGCCGAGTGCTCTATCAGTAACACCTCCTCTGTTCAGACACTGTAGCAAGGTGATATGTGCTACAGTGTCGAACGCTGCGCTTAGGTCTAGCATGACCAGTGCCATGGTTAGGCCTGCGTCAGCTCCTTGACATAGGGTTTCGGTGGCTCTTAATAGGGCCGTCTCAGTAGAGAAGCCTCTTCGGAACCCCGATTGCGAGGGGTGCAGGAGATTATTCTCCTCAGCAAATGCCATCAATTGCACATTTGCAATTTTCTCAGCAATTTTAGCGGTGTAGGGTAGCAGAGAAATAGGTCGTAGGTTCTCCAAGACCTCTAGGCTTACATTGGGTTTTTTTCTTATTGGTAATACAATAGCCTTTTTCCAGTTTCTTGGCAGGGTCTGGGAGTCAAAGGATGTCAGTTTCAGTTTTTAACGTCTTTATTTCGAAGTGTTTCTTCATAAAAGACATGCATATAAAATACATAATCAAAACACACAACCAATATGTACAGGTTTGTACAAACAATTAAAAAAATTTAAAATTTTCCTCCAAAAATCTTGTTTAAAAAAACAATTAAAATAACATAGAAAGACATTTATGTCAATGTTATTACAAATATAAAGAGTCAATTCAGGAATGCTTCCCAAGAAAAATAAGTTAACAAGTTTACAAGTTTGACACTCAGCTATTGGCTCTACATAATTACATATAATATAAGTTGAAAGAGACATAAGCCCAATCTATAGGAACCTTTTCCTTGCTTAAGAACGTACTACATAGAAACCACAATACTGGTTAAGTAAAAACGTAAATTTAACCCTTAATAACAGCTATTCAAGCATTGCAGTGTTTATAAAATGAGTCAAAGTCAAAAGATAACTTTATTTCGATTGAATTTACAATCATAAAAAGTACGTTTTAAAAACTTACAAAATTATAAAAATTCAATGTGCACATTGGCTTCTAAGGAAGGCATTTTACAGGTAAACACTAACACTCTATATACAAGGATAATAGCACAATAATCAATAAAAATTCAATTTGCTCATTTGCTGCTAAGAAAGGCAGGTATTTTACAAATAATCACTAACACTCTTTATACAAGAATAGTAGCACAGTAGTCAGTAAAATCCTAGGAGACAGTTGCCAATAGCTGGGAATGAGTTTTCAAACAGGCTTTGAGGAAGCAGGCAACAGTTTTGGCAACGTACGGGGTGTCTAAGTATTGAAGTGCCAAAAGAGCCGGTCTACATCTTCTCAAACCTAAATGCCGGAGCAATGGAACCAGCCAACGTTTCCGCGAGGATTTATAAAAAGCGCAGAAAAAGGTTACATGCAGTGTTGACTGGCGAGTAAGACCGTCACAGGGGCAGTTTGCTAATTCTCGTGACCAGTCTAAGGGCACCGGCAGTGAGACAAGGCGATAGAATACATCAAACCGAAATCTGGTCAAAACATATCTCTCATGGTTTGACAGAAAAAAAGACAAATAAGGTTGAATGCCATAAGAACTTTGGACCATCGTTAGATGAACATTTGACTTTTTGACTAGTTCAGAACACAGGCGAAGATCGCTTAAGTGATCAGCACATAGCTTTTTCAATGATTTTCTAGATATGCCCAATAGAGATTCAGGGTCGGTGAAATATGCAGGATGGTTCAAATCTGTCAAAAATTTTGATACATATAACAACCAAGGAATCTTTTTCCAGTGGGACAGAGTGAGACAGTCTGATATTAATGACCTAGTTAGATGACATTGCTCCTGGGTCCATATGCGGTGCCATAGTAGAATCGGCTGGTATCTGATGATGTCAGTCAGATACTCCCAACCGAGTTCCACATGGGCACCGTAAGTAGGAGCACTACGGGGGAGGGCTAATATGTGTTTCAAAAAGTAGTTTTCTATGGTTTGTAGCTCGTCTGCAGACACATAGCCCCAGACTCCAGCCCCGTATGTAGCCACGCTCATGCATTTAGCTTGGTAGATCTTCAGAAGCACAGTAGGAGCGGGCTTACCCAGTTTCCTAGAGAACGAAGTCAGTGCTGATGTTGTGCGTTGAAACTGCAGTTTTTTGCTGGATATGGCAGGTTTCCAGGACAAATGATTATCAATAAGAATACCTAAATAGGGATAGGTATTAGCAGTTTCTAATCTGGTCTTCTGAATAAAGAGAGATTTACATTTTTGGGCTCTCTTCCCAATGTTCATAACAAAAGTCTTAGACTTATTGACTTTGAGACCAAGAGAAGACATAAAGTCACAGTATTTTTCTAGTTGGATCTGAAGTTGATTGGGTGTCCTAGCTGGGATGACTGAATCGTCTGCATACAGTAATGCAGGGATAGGGCGGGTGCTTATGCAGGGGAGATCTTTACTGTCAACTAGCATCGCTTGCTCCAGTCCATTGGTATAGACGTTAAATAGGAATGGAGCAAGGACGCATCCCTGCCTTACGCCTTTTTCGATGTTAAAGGATTCAGTAAGCTCCCCTTTGGTGCCGTATCTCACACAAGCTTTTGCATCCGAGTATAACTCTCGGAGAAAATTCAGCAGTGCAGGATCTATACCCAGGTTTTTCAGGATCGCCCATAACTTGAGATGAATTACGCAATCAAATGCGGAACTCAGGTCCACGTAAACTAGATGGAGTTTACCGCCTTTGGCCCCAGCGTATTTGCCTATAAGTAAAGTCAGGTTTAAGGCCTGCTCCACTGTGCCCAGGCCCTCTTGAAACCCAAACTGTAAATCAGTTAGGATCTTATTCTCTGTGGCCCAGTCCCTTAATCGCTCCAGGATAAGTCTGCCGGCAACCTTGCCTAGGGAATCCAAAAGGGAGATGGGCCTGTAGCAGGCTGGGTTATCCCGATCTCCCTTTTTGAAAATGGGCAGGAGCACAGAGGTAGACAAAGAGTCAATAAGGCCAATCTGGGTAACTGCAGACATGACCTGTGTGACAATTGGAGACCAAAGATCTATATTGCTCACAAATATGTCTAAGGGTACCCCGTCTGGGCCGGGCGCCTTACCGGTCTTTGAAGCAGTCAGTGCTGTGATTACCTCCACTAGATCGAAGTGGAGGTCAATAGGGAAAATGTTATTGCTAGTGGGAGCTTCCGCATCTGAACTGGGAGCCTCGGTTGTCGGGGGGTTGTCCCCGAAAATCTGCGAGTAATGTGCTACCCATTTATCGGCGGGTACTGCCACATCTAAATGCTGTGTCGCAGTTTCGTCAGCTAGGAAAGGGGCCTTAACTGTTTTCCAAAACATGGTGGAGTCTTTGGTCAGGGTGCTCAGGTGTAGTTGGGCCCAGAGATTATTTTTTAATTCCCGTTTACGGGATTGCTGTGCCATCTTATAGTTTTTCCTAAGGGAGGCGATTAGGGGCTGGTCCCTAGTCTGATTGTGAAGAGCACTTTTCAGTGCACGCTGCGCTTTACGGCAACGGAAGTCAAACCACCCTCTGGAGTCCTTATCGTTGACGTGGGGCCTATGTGGGCGGGTAAGCTCTTGTCTGATAACTTCTAGTATCTTAGCAAAGCTGGAAAGAATCAACTGGGGGGAGGATGACGTCTCCAAGCAGTGGTGGATTAGAGGAAGGGTTTTTTTAATGATCTTACTAGTGGTCTCTGTCGAGTTGATCATCGCCCACTTGACAGCATAACCATTAATTTTACTCATCTCCAGAGAGTGCTGCACTAAGAGACTTGTTTTTGGGCAGGCTGAGGATGGAGTATTTAAAACTATGATTATGCTATTTGGGTAGTGGTCGCTTGAGGGGTCGGTGCCAGTTGTAAATTGCTTCAGTCGGTTGTTTAGGGATTGGGAGCATAAAATAAAATCGATGATTGTGGTAGCTCCTCTACCATGAAAAGTCGTCTTAAACTCTACAGCAGGGCACACTAAGATGTTCGCGAATTCAAGTTCTAGTACCGAAATACAAGTATTTAGTGCATGACCCACTGTGCTGTGGGCGAAGTGGGCCAGGGGGACGTCGTGCTCATCTAAGAGCCCGCAAATACCTTTGCTATAGTTATTACACAAATACACATTGAAGTCCCCACCCCACACAATATGACAGTTCAACTCTCGGTTCATAGCTTTTTGGTCTTGTAAGTACAAAGTAATTTCCAATAGAGATTTTACACAGTCGCTAGATGAAGAGTTATTATACATATTGATGAGATAATAACATGAGTGGTTATCTGGAACTATTTTAAGGATTTGAAAAATTGGCGAGACTAGCGGAACTTCCATGATCGTAAAAGGAATTAAATTGGAAGCATAGATGGCTAAGCCGCCCTTAGGTCTACCATGTGTTGACGGTAAGGAAGGAAGGTGAAATGTTTTAAAACCCTGGATATGAATAGGGTCAATTGCCCATGTTTCTTCTAGGCAGATTAACTTAAAATTGTTAGTTATTTCCACCCAGGACTGAAGATGGATTTTCGATCTTAAGCCAGCTATGTTCCAGAATAGAATTGGAAGGTCCTGGGTTGATGAAAAAGTAGGGTTTGGAGGCTGAGGTTCAGCGGAAAAGTGTGGGAGTTGGGACGAGGACTGGGTGGTTATAGCAGGAAAAGAAGAATTGGGTTTGGGCTCACTAAGTTGAGAAATGGTGGTTTGTAGATTTGGAAGCAGGTCTACGGGGGTTACTAACGTGGTGTGACACACGACCTGATGGGGAGAAGATAACTGCTGTTGGGTCAGGGAGTGCTGGGGAGGGAAAGACTCAAGCTCAGTACCACTCAAGGGTGGCAAGAAGGAATCAGCCGTCCGGATGCTGTTACAGGGGTCTTTTGGGTTGGGAAAGACGCTGTTGTAGCTGCTGTCTGTTGTGAGTAGAGAAGGTAGTCAGTCCACCATATCCAAGCAATCATATCGATTGGATAGTGGTGGACCTCTCCAATTGCTAAAATGGCCTGATGATGGATTATTAAAGCCATACCCCGACCACTGATCTCGGCCTCTGACTCCGCCCCAGTTTCCTACCCTGGTCCAGGACCACGGAGGACCTGCGTTACGTCGTGTACTAGGGGGATAGAAGTGCGACAATTTATGAGTAGCTATCCCTTCAGTAGAGATTTGATCACCCCAGGAGCAAATATGCTCGACTGTATTTGGATCTTCAAAATTTACTATAATACAGTCGCCCTGTGTGTTTTTTGGTAGATTGCCTAACCAAGGCACTCTACGCACTGTAGTAACTCTGTTGTCCATAAAGATTGGAAGCGGTCTATTATTGGACAACCAGAATATTACTTTATTTTTTAAGGACCAAACCGGTTCATCTTGGTTTGGGAGGAGTTCCGGAACCCCAGTCATTATTACCACATATGGAGAGGCCTCAGGTGGGAGATGGATAGGAGGGGTCCTTCTCTTACGATTATTGGGAATGGAATTGAATCCAGTAGCATTATTGGATTGGGCAGGAGCCGAAGTAGGGGCTGCAGAGGTGGGTAAGGAAGAAGGAGGGTTTGGTAGGGAGGGTGCTGTTGGTTTAGGTTTGGTTACAGTGCGGGGTGGTAAAGGGTTGGAGGATGTAGGAGGCGGTTGCGACTTGGTTGTAGATGCTAGGGAATAGTTTTTGATAGGGTTCTCAGGGACTTTTTGTTTGTTGGAATTGGGGTTCTGCGCAGAGGTTCCAGGTTTTAGCGCTTTGGCGTTTGGAGTGATTGAGGTAGTAGACCCGCCTTTCGCCAAATTGGAATCCTTCTTATTTCCTGTACTTTGGGATAGTGCAAGGGACAATTGGGTAAGTTGAGACTGAACCATATGTAGGGCCTTTACTATGGGTTCCAAGTGAGATTTAAATAAATCACCAATTCTGGTGAGCAATAGGCTGTCGTTGCTACACGTGTTGGTTATAAGATTACCATTTACCATATCTCCTCCGCTGTAATGACTACTTGAGCTGGTACAGCTAATGTTCAAATTAGCAGAGATGGAATCCACTATATGAACATTTGACAGTGAAGGAGAATGGTGGTGGAGTGAAGGGTTGGGGTTTTGCGGAGGAAAATTAGAGGAAAGAGGAGTTGTAGGGATGGTTGTAACAGGAGGAATGGTGGAATGAGGGGACTTAGTGGTTATCTTCTTCGTTACTTTTTTGGGAATTGCTCCTTCTCGTAAACCCCTAGCCATTGAGGAAGAGGGGGAGTTATCTTGTTGAGTAGCAAAGATTGCTGGAGATTTTTCCAGGGACAGATGGGATTCAGACAAATCTAAGGATGCGGAAAGGTCCACTGTGCGGGGAACAGTGTGCGTCTCTGCATGCACTGTCACTAGTGGAGGTAGATCAACAGGACGTAAGGGGGTTTTTGCAGTAGCCAGTAGGCCCATCGAAGAGCGTCTGGCAATCATCAAGTCCTGTGAGATCCTCCGGTCTAGGAGAATAATGCCCTGCTCAATAGCATCGTTGGCTTTAGTAATAAATTGGTCAATTGGGCCAATGACCTCACCAGCGGATTGAGCCTGCTTTTTAACTGTGTTCCTAGTGGTTCTCGTGGACATTGTATCGTGAGGGTTATTTACAATAGTGGGGAACAATGAGTTTTCTGAAGCCAGAACCAAGAGGTTAGTGTGAAATGACAGTGGCGGACTATTGAAGCACAAACTGCAAATAGGGTGGCCCAGTCCAGTCCTGCCCGGTCTTGAACGGGCTTAAACGGGCCCGCCCTTGGCCCGGGCTTCGCCCGCGCGCGTCCCGCGTTGCGTTTGGGGCTGGTCAGTTTATAGTAAGACAATTAGAGGGCGTGGCCTCCGGGGGAAGAGGCACCAGCTGTTGGAAGTAGGGGCTGCTGGTCCTCGCAGTCCCCCGTTGAAGCCAACAGCCAACAGATAGCCCCGGAGTCTAGTGCACGCTGGGAGCGTGCAGCCTGTCCGCCGATTGCGGAGAGCTCCCACCAGCGGCGCGACTCTCCCTGAGCAAGGCAAGTGGCAATGCGCCCTCCGTGAGCAGCGTTCTGTGGTCCTTCCTTGTGGCGGATAGAGTTATTAAAAATGAGCGGCATTATAAAATGAGTCATATCTATGAACAGCTGGTGAGCTAATACCACCCCTTTCAGGCAGAAAATTGTGTGCTACTTTAGATCTTAGTAAGGGAAAGTATGGGGTACACGGATAAAAATCATACAAATCCCAAATGGAGATGGGGCCATCACCTTCGTGTGGCTGGGAGGATCGTAAGTAGGGGACGATGTTTCTGTTCCTAAATTTAACAAGGATTAGGTCCCCAGGAATGTCCTTTGGTAGAGACCCTAACCAGCCCACCCTTCTAACACTCAGGATACCACCATCCATATTGGGTAGCAGGGTCTATTTTTAGCTAACCAGAAAATGACCTTATATAATAGGTCTTGATAACTCTCGGATTTCCTGTGAGCGGGAACTGGTACTCCTGAAAGAACAAGCACAAAGGGGGCGGCTTCCGGGGGTAGGTCTATACGTGCTGTTCTGTTTGGCTCTGCTCTAATAGCGGAGTCATTTGTTAACAAAGGTTTAGGGGCAATTTTAGTAACCAGTGGGGGTTGTCTCTTAGGAGGCTGTCTTTCAATCGGGACATTTTTTGTGTTAAACAAAGGTTTATGCGTGGTTTTAGTAGCAATTGGAGGTAACATGCTGGGAGCTGAGATAGTTTTTGTTGTGTCAGTTAGCGTACACTTCAGGTGTAGTTAGTGGAGGGGAGCAATTGGGTGTTGCCATGTTTATAACATGTGAAGAGTTGGCTTTAATAGCAGACTCTATACTTGTCAGCCTATCCCCTAAAGCGGTGATTCGTTCTAGCAAGGGTGCTATTACAGAATTTAACAACAGTTCAAACTGGGGCAGTAGTTGCAATAGAGGCGATGTTACTCTATCATCCAAACATTCACCAACCCCCCTGTATGTTGGAGTTTATAACAGGCGATGGGGGATCGATACAGCGTTTTTGTGTTTTGGGTTGGAGTTCGTGTTCACTTGCCCCTTCGTATTTCCTTTTCACGCTTTGGCCCTGCAACAGAGCAGTAGCCTGGATGTTATCCTCAATAGGTGGTAGGGAAAGTTCACCAGGTCTGTCAGGGGGAGTGTTGATGCTAAGTCCTTTCACGGGGGAGGGGGATATTACTGGAATAAACTTAGTCCCGCTCAGAGCATTTAATTCCTCCCAGTAGGACAAGTTTGGCAAACAAACGGGGGTATGTGACGGGGATAGCATTTGGCGATGATCATCAATATTTGTTTCGCAGATAGAGGTGGGAGATGCATAGCTCAGAATAAGCGTTTCCATTCTCTGGCTGTAGTATAGAGGTTGGTATGCCCCCTTATGTAACACTAAAAGTAAGGTCTGTTCAAAATTAGTGACAGTGAAGGAGAAGCCAGGAAGTCCAGGGATAGTCTTGTGAATGGTATGCAGTACTATACCTTCTTTAGATGTGAAGCCAAGAGAGCTGGCCCGTCCCGGCCACCGCGTGCCTCTGAGGGCCACAGAGGGCCCGCCCTTTGCCCGGGCTTCGCCCCGGGTGCTCTCCCGCGCGCGATCCCGCGACGCGGGGGTTCGCGCTGTCCTTTAGCGCACCTCCGGGGGGGCGGAACCGGAAGCACGCCTTCCAAGGCGCTAGGGGTGTTGGGGGATGAAGTCCCCGATCAGCCGTCTGCCGTCACGTCGCGTCCAGGTGGCAGAAGCCTGGGGAGTGTTGGAGGAGGGCAGCGCTGAGGCTGCGGAAATCTGGAGCCCTGCCTGGATGACCCCCCACAGGTCAGTGAGCGTCTGGCCAAAGGTCAAAGGATGTAGCAAGGACATGGCGGATGTATGGTTCTAAGGTGGCTATGCTTGCGCCCAGGACTCTAGGCGGAGCGGGGTCACGAGGGGAGCCCGATTTTATGCTCGCACAGATGGTTACCAGTTCTTTACTGGGTGGTACGGTAAAGCATTCTAATCTAGGTTTTTCATTTGCCATCTCCAGTTCCTTCAGTTCTGTGAAGGTTTCTCCAGCCGCAGGATATGTGGAGAAGGAGCTGTATATTTTTTTAACCTTGTCGGCAAAATATTCTGCCACCTTGTTACATTCCATAATGGAATCAGCTTCCGTAGTATTGGAGAGTGAGACAACTGAGATTTCTTTATAGATTTTGAAGAGTTCTCTAGATGAGCAGTCCGCCTCGCTAATTCTGTTTCCGTAGAAGGTTGCTTTTGCAGCTCTGACCTGTTTTTGATAGCTTCTCTGGGCTGTTCTATATTGAAGTTTAGTGCAATCCTTTTTATCCTTGCGCCAAAGTCTCTCTAGCTTTTTGCACTCTGACCTGACCGACTGCAGATCCATATTGTACCATGGGGCCGCTCTCCTTGTTCTGTTCCTTTTTTTTTTTTGCACACACGTGTTCCGCCCTTGATCTCCTCTTCTCGCCCCTGCTAGTTCAAGTCACAATTTATGGACACTTCGGGCACTTCTTCCAGCTCAGTCTGTCTTTAGGTCCCCTACACTGGTAGGGGCTTTATGGTGTGATCCCCACTTCAGAACGGTCGCATGAACTGTCTGTAAATCCATGGTAGGCTGTACATTGCCCCCAAACTCTTTCAAATTTCATAGGGCAGCCATGCCTCTCGCATGTCTCTCTCTCTCTCTCTCTGCCTCCATACATCTGCCCATTCCCTCTTGCTACATAGCTCTTTGAGGAATGTGTTCTCGCCCACACAGTCTGACCAAATCTCTTTTTGCTACAACAAAGCCCAGCATACAGAACAGCAGTTGTTTCTGGTGATGACTATGCCATAGGGAATGCCGGTATAATCAATTGGTGTTACTCAGGAATGGCTACCCCAACACTGCTTCTAGTTTGGTGACAATTTGCCCCAAATGCACTCTCAACTTCGGGCACCTCCATATCATGTCTTGGAATGTGCCCTCTTCTGTGCTGCACTGGAGGCATGTGGGGCTCTCTGCTTTCCCCATTTTTTGTAGGCAGACCTATGATTCTATGGCCTGTGGAGGATGTTAAACTTCAGCAGTCTCAGCCTACCTTTTATAGCAACTTCCCTGTGGTTTATCAGGTCGATATCTTCTAGGTTCCTCACATCAGCCTCTCGCTTTTCACAGAGTTTTCCTTAGTTGTCCAGTGTATTGTTAAGTATGTTGCGATAAGACGGGCATACTGCCTTGTGGGTGATTGCGCTCCTAAGGACCCAGCTCTCAAGCGGGCTATGCTCTCGGAGGTCCGTCCGCAGGACACCCTCTTTCCTCAGGGTGTGTGTCAGTTGCAAATATTTAAACTGTTGAGTATTGGCTAATGCGTAAATCTGCTCTAGTACCTCAGATGGCTTTAAGTCTGCGTCTACTAGCACATACCCTAGTTTTTCTATACTAATCTGTTCCCAGAGGTGAATGACAGTGAATTAGCATGCTTCAGTCAGTGGTGTTACCTTTCATATGGGGTGTGACCAAGGTAATCCTCCTTTTCTGATCCAGAGCTTAGGTAGCATCATCCCAGGCCCTCAGAGTAGTCCGGGTTGGACAACTGTTTCGTGTAGATATAAGGGACATGAGTCATCACCCTCATTGTCGCTTTTTCTATCCTGTATACCGGTTCGCTGTGTGGGCCAGGTCCCCAGTTATTGATAATGTGCAATTGTGTAGCCCTATGGCACACTCCTATGTCGAGAATCATTAGGCCCCCATTGCACACTGCCCTATACAATGTCCGTAGGGCTATCCTCTGGGTACTTACATCCCAGAGCAATGTTTGGAGCATTTTATCTAGTTTGTCAAAGTATTTATCGGATATGTAAAAAGGGGTATTCTGCTTTTCGTGGAGCAGTTTGGGTATAGTGATCACTTTGTAAAGGGAATCTCTGCCCATAATCATCAAGGGGAGCTTTTGTCATTATTCCATGTCTTCGTGGAAGTCCACCAGAATTCTGTCCAGGTTGAGTTCTAACACCCTCTGGACCCTCCCAGTTGCAAGATAATGGATTTTCCTAGTTATACAGTCCCTGGAGTGGGTCTCGAAGGTCCGTAATACCGGCAGTGCTGCTGGGATTGACAACTCTGGGTCCTCTAGATACATCAGAATTTCATTGATATATACCGATAACTTTTCTGGGTTCTCTGATATCTGGGGAAAGTCCACTTTATCCACTCTACAGCAGACCCAGCACGCCAATGGCTCCAGATGTAATGCAACAGTGGATACCCATGTCATGTGCCTCTCTCCAAGGCCATTATGTGGAGATCGATAGGTGTCTATAAGGATGGAGCCCAGTTTCTCCAGTGATCGTTTCTGTAGTCTCGGGGGTGTATACATTGATAATCGGAACACTCATCCTGTAGGTATTCTCCTAAGATTGTTACTCCTCAGGAGCCCCTTGTGAAGCTTGCATGGGTCAACGCAGTGTATTTATGTTTTGCAGGCATCAGCAGATGTTTCCCAGCAAATGTGTCTCCAGCAAGAGCATCAGGTTTGAGGGAATATATATGTCTCATAATTTTACATCCCAGTCCATTGACATACTACAAGGGGTCTGTCATTGAGTCCGGGTGTTGTGTATTCATCTAAATTGTTGTTCAAACTGCCACTGTGAGCTGTAACTCAATTGTTCAGGCATCTCCCTCCATCTCATGCCATGGAGAACCAGTGTGATGACTGTTAACATCTTGAACTAACAACCCCCCCCATGTTCCCCCACCCCACTGTTTCCTGACACAGGTTTTTATACACTTATTTCCCCAACCTGGGAAATGTCTATTGCCCACCCCACACACTTAACATCTATTCAACCGTTTCCCTCCCTCAGCTGAAGTCAAACACTCCATCTTTCTTTCCTCTCAACGCCCACTCAACTTCAGTTCATTGCTTGAAGTATGCATTTGTTGGTTGCTGCCTAGTAATTTGTGCCCCAGGCCTCCTCACAGGCCTCCATCTCATGTCAATCTCTATATCCTAGGAGTGATCCTCTTTTATCGTCTTGTGGATGGCCAAGTTGTCCTCCCAGCCCTGTGGTTTCAACCTTCTGCAACAGTGCCTAAGGGCCCTGCTCCATTCTGTTCCCTCCAGTTCACTCCCTCTCCATGGTCGAGAGCCACGCCCTGTGAAGCAATGTTCGATCTCTCAGGTTGTCAAGGAGGTGTTCATCTACCCACTCCTATGTCTGGTCGAGGTGGTAAAAGAAAGAAGTCTTCCCCTGGAAAATCGCTATTAGCTTGGCCGGGTAAAGCAACATGTACTTTATATCCTGGGTTCACAGTTTCTGCTTCACTGGTTCATATGTTTTTTCCTGCCACTGCACCATTTCTGTGTAGTCTTAGAATATTAAGGATCCACTTGGATTCATACTTACCCCCTAGTCCTCTGACCATTCGCAGCACCAGGTCCCAATTTCTATAGTTAGAGAAGTAGCAATCTTCGGTCTTGGGGTTGCTCCTGGTGAAACTTTCATTGCCAGGGCACGATACACCCATTTTATCAGAAAACGTGGTGAGAGGTGATCTAGGAGTGGAAGGAGCACAGCCATATCTAAAGGAATTGTTCTGAATGGGAGCCCTGTACTCTCTCTAGGAACCCAGGTACCAAGGATTGTAGTGCCTAGAGTGCCCCTCAGCATCCTTGACCTAGGCCACCCATTCGCTGGAGAGGTTCCTCAGCTTCTGGGCAGTCTGCTTCAATTCTCTTACCATTCCCCCCAGTGCTGCTAATTGTGTTTTGGCCTCTGCTACAAGTCCCATGGCTTTCTTTAGGCCCTGTCGGAGTAGTGCCATGTTAGCACCAACTTGTCTGATTTTGGTCTCCAACGCATGGTGGAAGGACTCAATTACTTGCAGGATGACGTCTGCTCCTGGATGGGGCTGTCCTCCAGACCCGTCTTCATCTGCTATTGTAGGCCCAATAGCCTTCAGGGGGGTCGGCCGGTGGCAGGATCATACCGTCATCCGGGTGGCCTCTTATTTTCTCTTTCCCTCCACGGTCAGCTGCTTTTGTGCAGCAACAACATGGATGCCATATTGGATTCCTGGTACTCCTTGGATCAAGCCGGCAACCACGGCGGAAGCCTTGCTGTCTGGTCTCCGTGACTGCAACACTACTCTCTAGGGCCTCAAGTTGTCTCCTCGACATGCGATGCTCCTGCTTGGTCAGTGCAGCACCAAAATTAGTTTGGTACAGACGTTGGAGCACTACGGGGTGGCGACAGCCTTCTTGTGCTCCCAGACCACACACCCACTACCCCACAAGTTTTGATTGTGTGCATCTTTAAATACAATGCAAATCATTTTCATACACAATTTGTTTACTTTAGTGGAAAAAAGCAGATTGTTCATCCGGGGGGTTTAGTAAATGCCCTCAAATTAGAAAATCAGTGCAAACTGAAGAAGGAAACCTTTGAGTCCTACATTTCTTCATTTTATCAAGATGTTTGTGAATCTTACCCTGGATCACAGTCTTAGGGCGTCATTAGGATGACGGGCGGACTTAGTCCTCCCGCCATCCTATCGGAATTGCCGCCACAATGCTAAAAATGCATTACAGCATTTGCATAAACAAAGCGGCAGGCGCCGCACGGGGCCTGCCGCTTTGTTTATGCAAATGAAGGGGTGTACCACAGGTACCCCCTGTGTGCAACCCCCACCCCTCCTTCACTCTGGGGGCCCGCGGGGGGCTCCCAGAGTGAAGACCGCATGCCTTTCCGTGGCGGCATTGCCGCCACGGAAAGGCATGTCTGAAGGCCCATGCTAATATGGCTGGTGGTGTCTAATAAACCCCTCAGTAGTTCTTTGGAAATCTCTTTTTCTATTGATCACAAAAGGTCAGGGACGGTTGAAAGGCAAGGCAACTTCCAAAAATAAAAACAAGGAACTCTCGCAGACAATTGTTTTGTGGATGCTGCATCGGTTGGTGATTCAATGGAAAAAAAACTCTTAGGTGATACTTTTACCCACCTCTACTCCTACCCGTCTCAACCATGCACATCATTTAGGGGAGCATTAGGGTCGCACATGAGACTTTCGACTTGGATGGATTTTCGAGCTTTTTGTGTGTGATAACAAGGACTCCACACAGTTACCTTCTATTTCCACACTAGATGATGGCTCTGAAGTCTGCAAACATTGTAGAGTTCTTAGAACAATATCAGTCACTTGTGGCTGTAATGATTGGAATTCAAACGTGTTGCCCTGTACTACTGTACAGTTCTTAATTCAAAACACATGGTCAATAAAAGAGAGCCATGTAGGGCCATGGGTAGAAGCTGCTACTCTTGACTTGCAACTCCTGGCTTGCCCGTTTGGTTCTCCTTGCTCTAAGGCTGAAAAGGAAAGCAGGAGGATCTGAACGTAAACATGTCTGTTATCGACCCCTTTAGTTTCATTAGTTTCCACGTTAAATTACCCTTCCTCCGACTCCTCGGCAGCAAACCGGTAACGAGCGGCTCGGCTTTAGCGCTGTTCGCGCCCGGTGTGA
The DNA here is from genome assembly GCF_964261635.1 of Lissotriton helveticus. Lineage (NCBI taxonomy): Eukaryota > Metazoa > Chordata > Amphibia > Caudata > Salamandridae > Lissotriton > Lissotriton helveticus. The sequence continues at coordinate 1,430,755,128 of NC_136061.1, read as the reverse complement.
CAATAATTTTTGGTGCCCCATGACCTCTTCCTTGGATTCTCGCACTACCACTGGGTGTGACAATAATTTTTGGTGCCCCATGACCTCTTCCTTGGATTCTCTCACTACCACCGGGCAAAAGTGCCCCTCATTTCTCCAATCATAAGTTATTGCTAAATACAGCACACCCCCTGCGGTCAGCACCCCTCTCCACAGGGCAGCGCCCAGTGCAGCCGCACCAGTTGCACTGCCCTAAAGCTGGACCTGGTAACGAGTGCTGATGGGCTAAGAATATATGTCACTGAGACAAAATGATGTGTGCTGCCTTGACAACTTTTTGAAGGATGCGATATCATCACCACCTGGGTTAAAATTCAGAATTTCTGATTTACCTTTCAGAGCAGAAACCTAAAACAGTTTTCAGTCTACAATAGAACGTTCCCTAAAGTACCTTCAAAGAGATAGCATGTATGTGCCCACACAAGTCAAGTACAGTGTGGGCCTTTGAGTTGCTGCTACTCCGCTGTGTAACTGGAAACTGCACCTGGGTGTGACCATCATTGGTGTTACTTTAACACCGTCTGCCCTGTGCACTTTTAAAAAATGCACACAATAAAAAAAATAGTACCACCATAAAGAAGCATGTGCGCATGTTTGTTTTCTACAATAAATGCAGAATGCTGCTTTCTGTTTGCAAGTTTTGCCATATGCCGCTCCCTGTAACAAAACCGGTATTTTTTATTAACGAAGCCAATGAGAAGAAGCGCCTTACAAACATTTAAGGAGATGGGTTTTCAGGCCAATAAATGAAGGCGCAGCAGGGAGTGGAGGTGAGGCCTAATAACTGACTCAGATCCATAATATGAAGATATCAGAAACTTCTTTACTCTGCCTATACCATATTTCTTTATAGTATGCTCGGCATATATAGGAGTTCTGTGTACTTTTCGTAAATAGGAGGAAAATAACATTTAATATTTGTCAGAAACATGCTTACTACACATTTCTACGGTCTTCATAATATGTATATGCAAGAGGAATAATCATATCATATGCTTTTGTCAGAGGTATGCACAACTGGCCAAATAGTTCCCATTATAATATTCATACACTAGCGGCTATGCTGCTGTGCAAGTACCAGATAACCACATAAAGCGTATGTATATGTCTGAAGACTTCACTATTGGGTAAACATCAGCTGTCCATATAATGTGCATTAGCAGGGGATTGCAGTACTGGATAAGTATGAGCTGCCCATGTGATGTGCATATGCCAGAAACCTTCACAACTTTGGAACTATCCGAAACTTGCACACTGTGTACATCTCTGACTCAGATATGTGCACATTATGCAGACCACAATTATGTGCACTGTAATGCTTAACACAATGCACAGTATGCACACTTCCAATATATGCTGATAATGTTCATTGAGGCCCCGCAGTTTATCTTGAAGGTGTAATATATCAACCATCGCCATCCCATGGTAAACGAGTACAGATGCAGTTTTAACTTGAGTGAAGGCAACTCTGGTAATGCCAACACGGTCAAAGATCAGGTGACATCCCTTCATATAATGTCAAACGGGGCCAAAGCGCATACAATGAAACTTCCATTTGTGTCATCTGGCGGTCAAACGCCAGCAGATGTCATTTCCGCTAATGCTTGTTTCCGGTCCAGGGAGGACGTGGCTTGGCAGTTCGGTCTGGACTGTTCCCATTAGGAACAAGGTCAAGACTGATTTGGATATGGCTGGGTCTAAACTGGGGTGGCATGGTGAGCAAAAGAACAATGGATTTAACTCAGATATCTTGACGGGGGTGAATGTTTGATTTGCTCTCCATTCCGTCGATCATCTGTGTGTCTTTTACTTCCACTAAGCCCAGCATTGGTATTAATCGAAATCCATGGTCTGGACATCAATCTTCAATCTTAACTGCTTGGCACATTTCAGTTGAGTTGTTTATGGACAGCGGTTGTGTATTGATTAATTTTCAATTATTTGTTTAACTGCTGATGTCTACATGCAGAACATGCAATGTCCAATAAGATGAATGGTGTTTTTAGGAGATATCTGCCCTTTCAGACATGTAAACCAGAACAGATATATGGCGGTAGGAACTAGACAGTGTGGCAAACACACACACACTTCCAAATCGGAGGAGCTGCACTCACACTGAGCAGCTTTCTAATTGGGGTGCACACTTGCACATACAGGCTAACAAGCTGAGTTTATATCTGGGGCTGATTATGTTAACTTTTCTGAGGGGACCTGGTCTAGAGGTTGTGCTGTGCTATCCTTTTTTGGGCGAGGTTGCTCTGCAATGGCACAAGAAGCTAAAAAAACAAATAATTGGAGTGTGGCTTAGATTACATAGAGATTCACTTTTTGTGCTACTCTATTTCTAAAACAACACAAGGTGATGGATGGAATGCTTGACTGAATCTCAGTCACTGGCAATTGCTTATGCTGCATTCCAGTCCCTTGCTTTTGGTGCACCATGCCAGATCCAGACAAAGATACAATTTATACAAACATACTGACCCTGCTGCTAATAGGTAAATCTGTCCTGAGCTTCCAGTAGAGGCCCCTTCAAGAAGAAACCACAAGTAACCTCTGATCAACTTTGACCTACTAAGGTCTTAAATCAGTGAGGAATAGCTTGAGTCCTATGGCACAGTGAGCATGGAATCCTCATCAGGATATACCCGTTGCACTTAGAGTGTAAACTGCAACAACAAGGTGATAGACTGAATGCTTGAATGAATCTCAGCCTCTGGTAGTCATTTAGACCGTATTGCAATCCATTGTTTTTCATCCATCATGCCACTCTAGACAAATGACAGCCTTATATAAATCAGTACTAACCCTCGCTTCAGGGAAACAGTCCAACACAACTGCCTGGATCTCTGTTTCTACATACCAACATGCACATAAATGTACACACACACACACACACACACACACGAACACACCAATACACGCGGACACATTTAGGGTGCATACACAGAGACAGTGTTGCTTACTATTGTCTAGGTTATTAGGTCAAATACACTTGTATCATTGTACCCAAGCTTTTGAAATAGAAGCCATGACATGCATAAATTCAACATTCAAAATCCAGGTTCCGGTTGAAAACAAGCATTTGCAATGCAATAGGTCTCACATTTATGCAAGTTTGAGCTATGGGCATTACAAATGACAATGCCTTTTATTAATGTTTTGGTTTTTAAAACATAAATAAAAGGCCTTGTCATTTACAATGCCAATAGCTTAAACTTGAGTAAATGTGAGACCTATTGCATTGCAAATGCTTGTACAAATGCTTGCTTGAAGGAGGGGAAAAAAAAAAACTAGTGTGGTGTCTCTGTAGCGGGTGCCGCGCTCAGTATTAAAGGTTTACAAAATCAAAATAAACAGAGTGCAGTATCCCTGAAGCGGGACGGCGCTCATCTAAGTTTTTTTTAATGTAAACTGAGCGCAGTGTCCATAAAGCCGACACCATGCTCAGCATACAATTTAGAGTGCATAGCACTGTATTAAAAAATCGGCCGCCAATTTCCCCATCACTTTCAATAAACAAAATAGTGCTCACCCCCTTATAATGCAGATCGTGTAGCAAGCCAAGTAAAATATCCATTCCTTATGGACAGTAACAAATGGAGACAATGTGGGACTAACAAGCCTATTTTCGAATCAGAAGCCAGCATTTAGGAAGGACACTGATACAAGACAATGACAAATATGGGTGGGGAGTGGCCAGGGCTTCCACTGCATACCCTAAAACAGCATGCCTCACAGAGCGAGCAGCATAAGCGTGCTGCCGCTAGGCTAGACCTAAAAAGGGCCAGATACACAAAGACCTTTGCATCCGTAAGTCAACATTTAATCTAAAAATGGTCAGGTATCCACAAAGGATGCCTGACAGGTCTTAATGGTTATACTACTACGTAATTATAGGCTATATCTGCATACAATTATACTTTACTAAACCCCACACAGAGGGTAGGAAGTGGGTAAGGCATGGTTTCCCTTGAAAATTTGTGAACGTCAATCGTGTGCATTTGTTGACATTCACAAACTTCTGTCTCTTCACCACCTTAGAAATGGCCAGAGATTCACTCCGGCTAAAAGCTAGAATAAGTTCTCATCCAGGATGGGAAGGGCAACTTTATGAACTCCGTCTTGTGGAACTAGCAGATCCCACACAACATTGCCAGTAGTACAACTGAAAGAAGGTGACTTCGGCAGCTTTTCATGCAAACTTCTGGGAATGTTTGTGATTTCCACAAAGTAGCGCATTTGCACTGTTGCTTAGGAGTATGGCTACATGTGTAAATGTAGATTTTTTGTGCATACTGTACTTGATGCATGGGGAAGTTGCCCCAAAATTGTGCCTGACCTGTGATTTCATTATTTAGCCTTTTAAGGCAAAGACTAGTAAACATTTAGGCCTAGATGTAGGTAATAGCAAATTACCGAATGGTAAATACCGAATTTAACCTAATCGGTATTTACTAATCGGTAATTGCTATGTAGGTAAAAAATTCGGTAAAAATACAGAATCCGTAAGATTCGGTAATTACCGATTCGGTAATTACCGAATCAGTATTTGCCATTGATTCCTATGGGCCTTGAAGCCCATAGTATTCAATAGCAAATACCGAACATTACCGAAAATTACCGATTTTACAAGGGGGACAGGGTGTCACTTTGACACCCTGTTGCACCCCTGTTTCTGGCTTGTGTGCCATGTGACACACAGACATGCCCTTAGGGCATGTCTGTGTGCCACATGGCACAGGTGTACATGCACAGATGTGCATGTACACTGGAATTCGTTATTTACCATGTAATAGTATTACATGGTAAATAACGAATCGGTAATGGCCTGTGGCACTGTTTTCAGTGCCACCTACATCTGTATTTACCGATTCGGTAAATTTACCGATTCGGTATTTTACAGAATCGGTAAATTTACCGAATCAGTAAATATACCGATTCTGTAAATTAAGCCTAACTACATGCCAAATCCCAAATACCGGTCGGTAACGGCCGAAATCGGCCGTTACCGACCGGTAATTGGCGACCTACATCGGGCACCTATTTAGGTGCTGCGGTGCTGGGCAGGTCACAGCACTAGGTTACTTCTTTTAAAAAGAGAAGAGAAGTGAAACTGTAACTATGGAAACTCCAGGGAACATAAGTAACACAGAATAGTTATGCAGTGGTTGAGAATATAATAAATCTTCCACGGCAACCAGAGATGAGATCTCTCACGTTTCTTGACACTATGTCTTGCTTCACAGTAGTCAGGAGCCCGGATATGCACCAGCAGTTGGTGTGCTTGTTGTATTCTGATCTTTGCGTAGTTGCTGCTTTTCTTCTTCAGTCTCTTATTTTCAATATTGCATAGCCATCATGTTACAGCACGCTATCCTCGCGTGATATTGTGTTCCTCAACTATATATAGCAAGCAACGTGTGATATCGAAAATAACAAATTGAAAGAAATTGAAAGATGTTGAAGAAGAAAAACAGAAACTGAGCCAATATCAGGAAACTTCCTAATCGAGACAATATTAGTTTATAAGTGAACTAAAGTCATTTCAGACACTACATGAAGACCAGATAACATTGAGGTGTGGTACCAGAATGTAGCTCTCCGACTAGTAGTAGTAGTTTAGTCAATCTAGAACATGATCATATACATACAAAAATATCACAAAACATATAATATTTCATTAGGATAAAAAGGAACAAGAGTTTTTAGAATGGCATCGCCTTCATAATCCTGTACATCATTCGAGAGTAAATCAATACAATTATTGACTGTTCTTTAAAACTTTAGAAACCTAAAATAAACATTAAAAATGCCCTATTTCTCCGACTGTCGCTGACAAAAGGTATTGTCTACAAAAATATCTCCTCATTGGAATTAGTAATAGAAAACCGGGAGCAAATGGGATGATATATTTGTAAACGACGAAGGTCAGGACAAAATATTTATTTCAGACTATACTTTTGTATACGATATTCAAAGATACAGCCAACAGTGACTAAGAAGGGAACTTTCCATAAATCGCAAGCATTACAAAAAGGAATAAATATTGGATGAAGAAGGCGTGAGAAAGTGGGGCTACCACTGAACATTTGTCGGCTTAATTGAATGTCGTGTGTCATTGAATAGAGAACCTTAATCAACTAAAAGATGAAAATACAAGGAGAAAAAAAACTAATATATATAGATGTCTTTATCTTTTGCTTTGGGGACTCAATGTATTGTTTGCATGTAGAAAAATTATTCTAGGGGTTTAGTGGTGTTTAGGAGTGCACCATAAGTGACGCCGGGCATCAGTCCACATATTGTGCTAACAATATTGCGTCCATGTGTTTAGTTGGTTGGGCTTGCCTGCATTCTAACTTTTTTTCATTTTGTGATTCATTAACAAAATCTGAAATAACAGCCAACAAAGTGCACTACACACCACCACATCTGTGATCACAACGCTTGTCAGACCTTTGCTCACTACCTGGGACAGCAACTATATTGGGTTCTGTTTGCCAATATATGCACCCCAATGTTGTGGACATTCGCCCTGAATGCTTCACATAATGAACTTCTCTTTCTTAGTAGTGTTCACTTTATGAACATACTGTGCAGCGGGAGCATGGCTGGGACAGCTATCCTTACTAGAAGGCCTTGTCAAATTAGCTATATGTTTTATCACTGAAGTGATACTGATACACTGAATTCCAGATACACTATTTATTTATTTATAAAGTTTTACATAGCGCAAACTAGGCCTGGGCGGCAAATTCCATTCCACTTGCGGAATTTGCGGAATTTTGGTGATTTTGCGTTCCGCGGAGAACGCAAAATTGCCCAAAATTCTGCGTTCCGTGAGTTTGCGACATTTTTTGCTTGTTCGCGTTCTCAAAAGTGTGTTCACAAGATATTTTCCCCCAAGCACGCAAACAGCGATTGCGAACAGTAAAAAAGCATCGTGAACAAGCAATTACGCGTGTTCGCTGAGAATTTTAACCGTTTCGCAGAGATTTGCGTAACGCAAATTCCGCCCACCCCTAGCGCAAACATGACCCCTGTGGGTTTCAGAACACTTTACAATGTTTAAGGCGACATGTGTAAAAATAACATCATCATCAAGGATGGGACATATGGGAGAATGTCCTAAAACACCTTGGGTCCCAGACGGGTAACAGCCCAAAAAAATAAGAACATAGACTGCGAGCAATGAGCATGCATTCAGACTACGAAGAAAAATCTTGTCGTGGAGTATAGTTCATGTGTTCTACTGGATACATTTGTTCATTACTATCCTTTTGACTTCTTTCTTGAATGAAGCAGTTGAGGGGCTCATTCTAATTTCAGGGAGTAGTGCATTCCAGATTCTCAGGGCAACATCTCGGTTATATGTTTCCTCTTTATAACATTTTTGTGGTTTCAGCTATAGGGAGCTAGTGCATCTAGATGCTCTAACACTACCAGATAGCTCTAGTTTTTGTGCAAGATATCTCGGAGTGTTGAAGTAAAGGGCTTTACCCCTAAAGTGACCTGTGTGGGTTTGGATGGGGACTAATTGACCTTGACTTTTTGAGTTCCGTTGTGGAGAAAAGAGGAAGACCAGTTAAGAACAGTCCACAATAGTCCCATCCTATGTTTGAGTCTAGTAGGCTGTCATGTTTGACAGTATCGAGGACTGATGAGAGTTCAAGAAGGATAAAAAGCCAGTATTGGTTCTGATCCAACATTTTTAGTGCATCATCAACTATGTGCATGAGTGGCGATTCAGTGTTGTGGCTATAGTGGAAGTCTTGATTGAAATTGATCTTAGAGACTGAATTGGTCAACGTGGTTGCACAGTTGTACATGTACACATTTCTCATGGAGCTTTGCCAGTGTCAGAATCGTAGAGATTGAGCAGATATTATTTAGGTCTGAGAGGTATGCTGTTGTTTTGTTTTTTTAAATGGAGGTAATCTGCCATGCTGTAAGGCAATCAGGGATCGATCCTTGAAGTAGTGAGGCATTAACTTTTTTAGTCCAGAGAGGGAGTAAGGACATTTTGATCTCACTAAAGACATTCATTGGTAGAGGGTCGCTAAAGTGGTTTGAGGGTTTTAGTACAGTTAGGATTTTGAGAATGGCACTTTTATCAAAGTTTTGAATATGTGCCATGTTGCATTGGTTTTGGGATTGAGCTGAGAGGCCTGGTGTCAGCATTCTGGAGGGTGCTACAATGAGGTGTGAGATGAAGGTGCTCTGTCACTGACTGCAAGTCATTTTTGGACTTTCTTATCTTTTCCATGATTACAAAAAGACAAAATCCAATTTGGCTGTGGATTAGAACCTGTGGTGAAGTGTTGGGTTGCTTATTGGATTGTAGCTTGACCAGTTCAAACAGTTTTGGAATGATTGATAGCTTTATCTAATTGGCATCTAAAGAAATTTGCTTTCAAGCTTCTGTACGTTTGTTGTAGATGCTCCTCGGTGATCTCAGGAGTTTATGGTTTTCGAGGGACTGGGAGGATCTTCTTCCTCATTCCGCTAGTCTATGGTTATGTCTTTGTGCATTAAGGCTGCCATTGAACCATGCTTTGGAGTCTTTGATGGACATTCTTTTCAGCTGCAGGGGTGCTATTGAATATAAAATGTTCATCATGGAGTTGCTGTAGTGTTTTTTTGAGGTCATGGACATCTGCCATATCCCAGGGAGGTGTCAAGATTTTATTCCTGATGGATGTCAGATTGTTCCAGCTAACACTCTTCATGCGCCTGGCTTGGGAGACCTGGCAGAGTGGAGTTTGGGTTGTAGATAGATTGGGGTGAGAGGTGTTAAGGTGGAGACAGGGGAACTGGTAAGGTAGGAGCGCTTTGGTCTTGTGGTGTACGTTATTGTTCATATTAGGGTTTTCAGGCATCGCAGGGGCAATTGTTTGGGCCATGTGAAGTGCCTTGAGCTCACTCGAAGTATCCAAAGGTGTGTGTTCAGGTGATCAGCAGGCAAGGGAATAGTTGTGGTGAAATGGTTGTTTTCGTGGGTGTGTATCTCTGCGATCACACCTCTAGATGTGTTATAAGGGTTTATTCTAGATTGTTGATTCAAGGAAAGGGTATCAGTGTCCCCGTGTGTTGGTTGAGTGTTCATGTTTGTGTTGTACACCATGGGGGAGCAGTGGAGGGAAAGAGAGGAGCTCTTGAAGTGGCTAGTGCATGAGGAGAAAGTATTGGGTTTTCCTGAGAGACATCTGAAGAGATAAGATTGCCTCAGACAGTGGCCTGATCATTACTAGTTATAGCGTTTTTGCTGATAGAGAAGGTTTAATAAAAATGTCTAGGCTGCGGTCTGAGGATTGTATGTGGATAATCCTGTTACTGTATAGGGTGATGGTTGTGTCAGCTCTGTAAGCAACTGATGGGGCTACCGAAAGTATGAAGCCCATGTGGAATTTTCCTGGATGCCGACAACCGGAGCCTAGAGAGCAAGGCTTTCCTCCACTGTGCTCTTCTTTCGTGTAGAATATAAGATCACTCATTATAGCTCCTTTTTAGAGCAGAAATGAGGATCAGAAATTTGCCTTTCTGGGTCAGATTTCAAAAACCTGTGTTTTAGGGTCTTGGATGCATTTTTAGATAGATTAAAAGGATATATAAATCTAAAGGCATTGTAGCATACCTGTTCAAAAATATTGTCATGATCTCTAGTGCGGTTAGTCTCCATGTCAGAGTGACCAGATTAGGAACCAGTAAATGAACTGGGTCACTTGGGTCAAATTTATAAATGTCAGTATTGTGCTCTTTTGTATTCCATGCGACTACGCAGAGTCCACCTAGTTTCGAGGTTGATGATGGTTCTACTGCAGAATAATCTCAGTATCATATACATCCCGAATAATGGGATAACAATGGTCCTGGTGGGTTACTGTGCCACCAACACCCTGTGCAGCAGGAAATGCAAATATAAGTGCATCAACTGATATGGTCTATGTAAAGGGGGCAAGGATAAAGAGGGACTGTTCCATTTCCCACATGCACTCAGGTCCTCAGGATTTGTATCTACATGTTTACAGATAGATAAGGTATGTGTAAAGGAAGTGAGAAAAATTTAAATTTTTGCAAATAACAAATATGAGCAGTAAGAACTTGCTACAAAAAGACTTGTAGAGGTTGTTTAAATTGAATAGGTGATCATCATCTAAACCATAACAAAATGTCCACTTCTGTAACTACTGGGGGTAATCATATTAAGGAGTTTAGTCCTTCCTTACTTTTGATAAACTCAATGACATCAGTCCTACCTCAGTTTTAGTCAGAGTGTGAGGGGAGTGCCATCTTGTGATTAATACCTTGTGGTTTAGCAGGGAGAGCTAGCTCAAAATGGATGGCTTATTACCCTGCCATAATGATTCCATGTATCCAAGTACCCTAGCCACCGAGGATCTATCGGGGCATTGTATAAGGCTAATGCAGCAAAGGAGAAGCAGTGTTGATCAGCATGTGTGGTGACATCATCAGCCTCCTCTCTGGAAGTGTCCCCAATGAAAGGATAGTGCGGCACATATACAACTGACCCTTCAAAGAGTAACTTCGAGGACCGATCTCGCACAAAGTAGCTGGAGCAGGCCACTCCACCCAATCAGCTCCCGTGTGGGCGGCAACCCCAGAGACAGTTATGTGGTGTGTGAGCCGGGCTCCCGTTGCATTGCCCAAGCAGCCAGTAATCCTGTGGATATCAGGGGCATCGCGTTGTACAATGCGTAATGGGCGATTAAGATACTAGAAGAATTTGGGATCTGGAGCAGATGGCTAGGGTTCGCGGAGCAGAAGCGGGGCCAGGAATTCTCACTCACCCCTATCATCTGGCCTCTCTGCAGTCTGTTGGTGTGTCATTAAGCAGATCTCCTGCTAGCATCAAGTGTAATAAGTAAAATACATTTTTGTTCAGTAGTTTGAACTGCGGTTGGATGACCATGGCTGAGACTTGAAAATACCTCTATCAGATATATTCAAAAAAGTTGTCTTCTCTTTCATTTCAGGGAGTCCTTTCCCATGATTCTGGTTGCTAACAAAGTTGACCTGATGCACCTGAGGAAAATCACAAGCGAACAGGGAAGAGAGATGGCAGCGAAACACAACGTAGGTTTATTATAATTTTAACTTTTGCAATGTAATGTTAACGTTTTTTTGAATGTACAAAAAAGAGGAGCAATGTTAAAATGGCTAGACTCTTTCTCCCTTCTGGTGAATTTTTTTGCAGGAGGCACATCTTAAATCTAACTCCCCCAACATTACTTTCTCCAAGAAATATCCCCTAGCATACTTTGCTTCGGCCCATGCTGCAGAGCGTGGAGTGGATATTTATTTATCTATTGAGCTAGATTGGGAGGTGGGTAAGGTGATTCGGGATGAGGGAGCTGGGTGCATCTGGATAGAAGTCTTAGTTAATGGGATAGCTGTCGTCCTGCTTAACTATTATGGACCAATTGGGGATGACTGTGCGGCCCTGAAACAGGTATATGATCTGCTGGTGAATGCACAAGTCTATAATTATGGGAGGAGATTTTAACTTAATACAAGGTTTGGGACTGGACACCTCTAACAAGGGAAAAAAGCAATTAAAACCTAAAAAAGATAGACTTTTAAAAATTATAAAAGAGGATTTTGCCTTATTAGACCCATGGAGGGTAGATCATCAAGGCCGTACTGAGTTCACGTGCTACTCAGCGAGATTTAAAACAGCATCCCGTCTAGGTTTTTTTTATATAAGCAATCATCTCGCAAGGGGGAATCCTTGATTCTTTCTAACCCATTCTCAGATCACTTTTTGGTTTGGTCTCCTTGATACTACACTTGCCAGACCCCAAGAGAAAAAATAACAGGTGGCACTTTGATAAAACATTGCTCTCGACCAAAAATGGATTGACGAAGCCCGTGATTTTATAATGTGGTTTTTTTAAGGAAAATGTGAATATGGCACCAGGTTTTATGGTGTGGGAAGCTTTCAAGGCCACGTTTAGGGGAGGGGTGGTGGTATACAGGGCAAATCTTCACAAATTAAGGAAACTTAAGATTGCTGGATTCCAGGTGGCAGTGGAGCGGACTAGGAGAGAGCTCTCGGGTAGGTCTACCGGGGAACCGGAGGAAGAAGCACTCCAGCAGGAATTATTAAGGGCAAAGGAGGAGTTGAAAAGTGTTTTTATGCTCGAGGAAATTGCTGGAAGTAAAGCTTCCCAACAAAAGGTTTACAAAGAGAGCCAGCACATCGGCAAATTCTTAGCCTGGTCCACAAAAACGCATCAGAGCAAGCAGTCTATTCCACAAATTAGAGATCCCAGTACGAGGTGCCTGGTGAATGACAAAATTGCCGAAATGTTTGTTTCTCATTTCAGCAAGATATATGCAGAAGTCCAGATAGTTAGCCCTCAGGCTCTTGTGGATTATTTTATGACAGTCCAGCTACCTACGATCTGTGAGGAGGACTGTATGCTTTTCAGTGAACCGATCACAATTGCAGAATTAAGTCGAATTATAAAAAAACAATGGCAAATGAGAAGGCAAGTGGCAATGATGGGATCCCTATTGAAGTTTATAAATTGCTTTTAGACAAACTCGCCCCGATCTTGGTATCACTGTACAATCAAATTATGTCCAGAACAGCGGTCTCCGATAGATTTAAGGAGTCAGTCATGACCTTAATTTTAAAGAAGGATAAGGACCCTAAAGACCCAAGTTCTTATCGCCCAATAAGTCTACTAAAAGTAGACTACAAGCTGTTTATGAAAATCTGGGCAAATAGAACCGCCGGCTGCGTGCAATATCTGGTACACGTAGATCAAACAGAGTTTCTGCCTGGGAGATCCATGGCTGCAAATACATTTATCTGATCCAGGCCAACAACTACTTTTCTGCTAGAAAAGATGATGCGGCCATCCTAATGATGGATGCAGAAAAGGCATTCGATCTGGTGGACTGGCAGGCCCTCTTCTTTATTTTGGGGGCGTTTGGCTTTTCACGCCATCTGATCGAGATGCCAGAGAGAATTTATAGGGGACCCACCGCAAAAATAATTATAAACTCTGAGGAGGCGGGAAAAGTGGCGATAAGGCGGGATACTAGGCAGGGATGCTCTCTTTCACCCCTTTTATTTTCACTCTAGCGCCACTAGCGATAAGAATTTGTTCCAATGTATTAATCCAAGCTCCCCTTGTAGGAATGTCAAAAATCAAGTTGTTTGCCTAGGATTTGATCCTGTACCTGAACCCAGAGAAATCAAACATCCATAGAGCACTGGGAGAAATCCAGGCGTTTTTAGTGAACTGGGGGGCTACAAGGTAATCAGTCTAAAATGGACCTTCTACTATTTAATGCACCAGGAATAGAGCTGCCGGAAGGGTTACAATTTCTGCCTGTCAAACCTATTATATATCTGGGCCTGTACGTGACAGTGGACTTCCTTCAACTTTTTCATCTGAACTATGGTAGAACACTTGATAAAATAAAAAGTCTGCTAGAAAGATGGGCCCTTTTACCCTTGTCGATAATAGGATGAGTCTCTTTGATAAAGATGTCGATCCTCCCCTAGTTGATATATATTTTTTTATTCTTCCTCTAAATATTCCAGTCGCGTATTTTAATGAAGTGGACAAGGTGATTCAGGAGTCTATCTGGGCTAAGAAAAAACCTTGTATTAAGCTATTTATTCTACACTTGGATGTAGAACAGGGGCGTCTTGCACTACCTCATTTAGGGTCATATGTATCAACACACTTCACCATAGACACAGAATAAGTAAAATCCTTTGATACATCTGGCCCGTAGCTACTTATTATCAAGCTGCGTTACTTGGTTTAACAACTCAGCCATTGACCCCTATTTCGAATTTTGATATTTTCTACCTGATCTTATGTTAATAGAGAGTGCAATTAAGCTACCAGCATTCCTGTGCACTGCGAAGTCACCAAAAAGACGAGATACAAGGTTGTGAATACATTCTTAAGCTGCATGCAGCGGTTCAATAACAACTATAATATTCCATCATGCCATGCATACTCCTCTTTTTACGACTGTGAGTTATGGGGCCTGAAGCCCTTGCAAAATGGGGTTCCGCCCTATAATATGCTAGGTTTTTTGTAAGCTAGGTGACTTTTACAACGGTGCTAATCTGATGACATTGGATGTTTTCGCAAAACAATTCGAATCTCAGAGCTGCGATCTTTGGCTAAGCTTCAGGCAGATTACATGCTTTCTCCTGACCAACTATAGAGGAATCAGTGTGAGAGCTAGATTAATTTTAAAAGCAGCCTTTGAGGTAAAACTAACTGGTATTGGCAATTGGTATTGGTTATTACGCCAGGAGGCGAATAAGAACCTCATTGAAACAATGCTTCCAAAAATTGCTCAGGAATCTAATTGCTGGTTCAATAGCCACGAATGTTTACGAGTCTGTGAGCTTGGCCACAGGGCTTTGAGGGGAGCCAATTTCCAAAGAATGTCCATCCTTTCTAGATGGGTGGCCTATTACACTCCCTCCAGACTCAATAAATGGTTTCCTATAACACCAAATGACTGATCACACTCTAAATGTGCTCTTTCATTTGTCTTTCTCCTATATTTCTTTTTCTCTTTCTCCCTACCTCTCAATCTCTTTCTCATGCTCCCCCTTTCTCTTTATTTTTCTTCCCTTTTTACACTCTTTTGCTCACTTTTCCTTCTTTTTGTCTCTTTTCCACTATGTATCTTTTTCTCTGTCTATCCTGTCTAGTTTCTCCTTCTCTCTTCCTCGCTCTCTCTCCCTCTTTTTATTACCCTTCCTTTGCTTCTCTCTCTCACTTCTAAATTTTGCTCCACTCCTTCTTTCTGCCCCATCCTTCATTGGTTGTTCAATCCCTTTCCATATGTTTATTGCCTGAAAATTGTAGGTAGAACCCAGACAATCCAATTCTGTGGTTATTGTAGCTTAAAATGTCCTGATATTCAATCCTCTCCTTACAAAATGATGTTCTATCATATCACTTCCCTAGAGGATTGTCTCTAGTCTGCTCTCCCCGGCACTGGTTACGTTCTGGATCCCCTGGGTGTGGATCTGATCCGCTTTCCTTGGGGGTTGACATAGCTCCTTCTTGCCTTGAAGTATAACATCATATGCACAGCTGATGTCACACTCTGCTTTCATCACACAACGAATAGGAGTATCTGACAATTCTCTGTGTCTCACAGAATATATAAAGAAATTGTAAAACTTGACAACATGTATTTGAACATTAAAGAAGAAGAAAAACTGGCAAAAGATGCCTACATTTAGAACAAGTCTTGCCTTGTAATTAATGAGGACAGCCCACTCTATTGACTATCTACTGCCAAACGGGAAGTGAATAGAGGGGCTCAGCAGAAGACAAAATAGCTATGACCCGGAAAAACTAGTTTGAATTATGCATTCTTTTTTACCAGAAGGAAAACAGGCTCGGCAGTATGTTAGGGAATAATTTTGCAAATTATAGTTTTTTTGAGGTGCATGAACCTCTTCCTGAAAGCCGACATTTTCTTGTTGCTGATGTACCCTTAGGAGAAAACCCTCTGACAGTTAACAAGGTTACCACGGGCTCTGTCACTTTTTTGTTGGCATTGATATTGTTGTAGCCACTGCTGACGCAACTGAGCCTGCCCATTCCTGTATAAAGTTTGAGCAAGTATCTTTTCAGGTAAACAGTGGGCAATTTGGAATTTTCATTTCAGGATTTTGTTCATTCCGCTTGTTAGTTGCTGCGTTCTGAAGACCTTTTCCCATTCTGCCCAGCGTTGCGAAATTTCCACAAATTTGTAGTGAATGGATTACCTTATTCGCTGCCGTATCATATTCGGAATGATACCCAGAAAATTGTAGGTGTGAGCAGATTTTCATTATACCTAATCCCTGCTGTACCTTCAGGATAAACAATAGAATGATTTGTGGGTAGTTATAATCAGCTGTATAAAAGATGTGGTACTCAGAGAACCATTCAAGGAATTGTAAAAAGTTAATTACCCCTCCACTCGAGACTCAATCCACTTTAAATCTCCAGGGAGACTACAGAAGAGTGCGAACTATAGGTACAAAATTATAACAGGGTGTAGGTAAACAATTATAACCGGATAAAAAGAAAGTATATTAAAGTCACGCTCTCTTTTTAGGGTGGACAGCAGCCTGTGTGACTAAAGTCATTTAGATTTAGGTCTGTAGCTGATGAACAGATTTCGGAATACGGACCCATGCCTAGGGATAGGATTTAAATGCACTTTCCCAGAGCAAGAAAGTTATACACACAGACGTGACACAAATGGATTGCGTCCAGAAAGACTTCGACGGCAATCAACGTGTGTGGCCGCAGCGCGCTTGAAGGCAGCGCCAAAGCTCCAAGCAAACCCAAAAATGTGTGTATGAAAAATGATGTAAGAATTTCACTTTTGCCGCAGTACTGCTGAACCATATTTTCCCATAAGAATTGTGCATGTAACATGACCGAGGAGGGACGGGAAGGGGTCGTTTTAAAAGAATGTTGGTGTAATCTGCTTTTCGTTAGGAAAGCATGAGGTGCTGAGCTGTGTAATCTGCAGCCCCGGGCCGAGCATGACGGGAGGCTTCGAGTTCCACAGCAAAGGCAATGCCTGCAGGCCTGGGTCGGATCAAACAGCAGGAACGTTTCAGTCGATGTCTTCGTTCCCACCCTTTTGGACGTGTGTTACGCAAGGTGTGTGGGCGTGAGCGCGGTGATGCAGTTTGTTCATTTGTTGCCGGATACGGCTGTAGCCAGGGGCAAGCACTTCTTGTGTGACGCGTTGCTGTGTTGATCAGCCCTGGAAGGCAACGAAGGGCGGAGCGGACAACTCGAGAGTGTGAATTTCTGCACAATCTTGCAAGCCTCTGGGCTGAAGGCAGGGATGGTGGGCCGTGGGTGGCAGGGAAGTGGGAATCTTGCAAAATGATTTATTTCTCCCTTCAAAATGTTGTCAGGCTCCTGTGTAAAGTCATTCAGGCAGGCCTTTTACACAGACATATGAAGGTACTTTGTGCTCTCCCACCCACATCCTATTGCCTCTTTCTTGGTTCCAGCCGTTGGAGGGCTCATGAGTTTCCCCTTTCCCTCACTGCCTTTTTGCACTTCCCCAACTGTCTCCCTTTGCCAGTTCCTTGGCCAATGTCCCTTCAGGGTTCCTAATGTCTCCCCTTGTTCTCTATCCTTGTTAATCCCTACCTTTCACTCTATAGGGCCAGTGCCACTGCCCGGCTCCTCCTTCCTTCTCCCTTCCTCGTCTCAATACAGAATGCCCCCCTTTAAGCCCATCTTTGGTTTCTGTTCTTTGAGAACTCTCCATGTTACCCTCTGCTCCCGCCCACCTCCTCTTGTCCAGTTATCAGCCTCTGCCCTTAAGATCTCTTTGTTTCTGCATTTCCCCCTTGCTGTGTTGTGCCTTGCAGTATACTTCTTCAGTTCCCCCTTGCCTCCTCTTTCCATCACTGACCAAACGTTGCACATTTCACATCATTCCCACCATCCTGCTGAATATCTTGTGGTCAGTGGCTGCCAAGGTCACATCAGGTCACTCTCCTAGCTAGCTTCAAAGAATTGTAGCCAACATCCACTAACTGGTGTGAATTAACACAGCTGACCAACTTCTTTTAACCACTCATGGCCTCCTCACCTTGGGATCCTTCAGTTAAGGACAGGGATCCTGGTACCTAATCAGCTTTCAACACCTGTTCTGGTCCCTCATTATACATCCGGTCTAGGACCTAAAAAGCTATCTACAATTCTTGAAAATCTCATCTGGGGTCATCAGAAAGGAAATTTCCTGCCAGTAATATCTGAATCAAAGATCTAGGACTACACCAATTTACTGTGCTGTTGCATCTGAGTTGTTGGCATTAATTAATTTATTTAACTGTGGTTTCTATAGACCACATGCCCCTTTACAACCAGTGCAGAGTACTAACATAGACAGCGAGAGGCCTGAAAAGTGCAGCTCAGGGAAGAGACAAAGCGTATATGTGTAGGGCCAGACTCTTCATTCTGCCAGTCTGTCATTTTCTTGGTGGGTTGCAGGTCACGGGATTGCCATGACCCAGCCATAGTCTCAGAGCTCATTTTTGGCATGTCTTCCTACGGACTGGGGGAATATTTTTTCCTGAGTTGATTTTGATCTCCAGTTGTGCTAAGAGCAACTGCCACAAACTAAAATGTGATGGGTGTGACCCACATTGTCCTGGTTCAGTGTAACTTGTGGAAGTGGTGTGTTTTCATAAGGCTTCAGTGACAATTATTTGCCTTTTGCAGCAACTAGCACTGAGTCCATTTACTGTGTTTATAGAAGGTGAAAGAGCTTGTAAAAGGCAAACTGACTTAAACAATGCATTAAAATAATTATACACAATGCATCACAGCACCAAAGCTGCCTGGTTGACAATGCAGTGCCTACCCAACTGCTCATTCATCTTCTTAGATAATCTTGATAGATATCAGCACAACATGGACTCATTAAAATTATATATTGATGCTACCCAAATGACTGCCTTCTCCTAACACTCTATGAGTCAGATATCTAAACAGATCACAGGTAGACAGAACTGAATGAACAAAAGACTGCATCAAAGCCACCTAGTGAGGAAAATTGATGCAGCCTTAAAGTACAAGATACTTCCCATGCCTACCAATTTCCAGAAATTACAAACAGAATATTTTAATCATCCCACCAACATTCTCAAGCAATCTATACAGCTCCAAAGCCACCAAGCTTTAAAAGCGTAAACCATTTCCGTTGCACATCCCAGTGTAACTTACTAGGCAATGGGATAATGGTACCACTGTGAAAAGAGATAAACATCAAAGTCTTACAATACAGGTACGCTGATGCAATCACTCACCTCAAAACACTCAGCTTGAAGTGAATATTCCTTTAACACTTCCTAGAGTCATCACTAAACCCATTTATTTGCAGATCCATCATACCACTAAAGCCCTGATTATCAGTGGGTCGGCGTTTTGCGGCCCCTACCTAAAGCCCTGTTTGCCCAAAGGTCACCATTTCGAGTTGCATCATATTTACTGCATCCGGGTGCATCAAATATTTCACCAATCATTAAAGTTTTGCAGGTCAAACCTGCTTAAACTTAACATAGGAAAAGTGTATGGTATTTACTGCTTCATGAGGATTTTGGTGCGATACCGAAGGATTCCAATTAGAAAGAAAAAAGTGACCATCCCAAGAGTGCATAGTCTGTGACAAAAAAAATCAGACTTATACTGTGTGTCTTGCTCAGGCAAGATGCTTCTGCAATCAAAATTTGAGAAGGCTAGCGAAAAACAGGTCTTATGATAACAGACTGTGATGAGCCACCGAGATCCAAGAAATCCCAAAAATTAGTAAGGCTTTGTTCATCCATTGGAGAGTAAGATAACGAACAATAGTCATTACCTACCTTCTGGTCTGTCACCTTGTGGACTAACCTCAGATTGCACAATACTCTATCAAACCAACCTACTGCTGTTGCCAGGAGAAGAGTGATCCCCTCCAGGCTTCAGACTGGTCCGGAAAAGCTTGTCCCAAGCAATAGCTCTTCAGCACTGTCCACATGGAGCCGTTTGACTCTGAATACAAATACATCAGTATATTAGGAAACAACTAGTATGTTGGTATCAGTTCCGGAACTTTTTCAGTGCTTCATCAAGGTGTGCAGAGAGGAACCAAGAGGACACAATGGTTACAAATACCGCACAAAACACAGTTGCATACCGTGGGATCATATTGGTTTCTACACTAAATCCTCAGACAAGGTGGGAGAGTGGCAAGAAAACTTTGGGGGAGATTACGTATCCACCAGAAATGTAATTACCAAAAGGTATAGAACGTTTGCTTCTTTAGATTGCTCACCGCCCCAATTAACCAAGGAATTAATGAAACACAGTTTTTGTAAAGTGCCCATCACCACATGGCATAACGTGGTGTTAGCCAAAAGTATGCGAAGATGACTATCAAGCTCCCCAGCAGATGTCAGCAACTGGGGCCCATCTGGAAAGAGCTGCTGAGGCAGCCGTATGTCTAACTGACTGGGCTTGAATGCCTGCTGAAGAGTCTTCTTTTCCGTGTAGGGTATAGCAGATCTTGACACACAGTGTGATTTAGCATGAAATGGTGTGCATGATCATCACCTTGCCATTCTTAACTTTTATGTTATTCATGTCTAGTACCACTCCTGTGAATGTCAGCCTCTGCATCGAAGACAGGTGGGCCATGTGGATGTTAATGGAAAAGCTCAAGCCAAGGAGTAGAGTCATTGTCTGCTAAAGGTGTCCCTTGACCAGCACCAGGGATCAGCACTAGCCAGACGTCTAAGTACGGAAGGATTCCTGACCCTCATAGTGGAGCTGCCACAACCGCCAGCACTTTTGTGAAGACACTTGGAGTGGTTGTCAGTTTGAATGAAAGAACTGTCTTCTGATAGTGCTTGGAACCCACCATGCACCTCAGGCAACACCTGTGAGTGTGAAGTTTAGGAAATGGTAAATAGTTCCTGAAGATCCATTGACAACAAATAGTATCCTGTATTGAGGGACAGTAGATTCTTCTCAGTATTTTGAACTTATCCTGTGTAATGAACAAGAACAGAAATCGAAGATCCATGATGGATCTCAACCACCATCCTTCTTGGGGACCAAGAAGCAAAATGAGTCGAAGGAATCTTGTACCACTTTCTTCCAAAGGCGCCACAACTCTGGCCCCTTTGTTCAACAGGTCAGTGTCTTCCACCTCCAAAACTGAAGCATGTGCTGAACAACATGTCTTAGCGGAAGAAGGGTGATCCAGAGAATAAGAAAGATAAGTTATGGAGTAGCTCTTTGGGATCAGATGCATGGTTCATTCATCAGTCGTGATCACCTCCCAAGATATGGAAAAGAGAAAAATCCTCCCTCCCATTAGAAGATAATGTTATGAGTGGGGTGGAGTCAGAGAAGTTTCGATGCGGCTTAGTGAGCAGAGTATGGCAGAGACTGCATTTGCTGCAGCTGCTGTTGCCCTCAAGATCCAGCCCTGTCCAGCGTGGTTCCTGCTATACAAACATTAGAAGCATGCATTCAAACATTCATCCACTCCTACATCCGTACATACATACAGGCAGCAGTATAGATGTTTTTTTTTGCAGAGTAAATATTAATAAACCACTGAAACATATACAGCAATGTTTGAGTTGCTGAAGTGCTCAGCTATTGGCACAAGGAACTTTAAATTAAACCTGATAGCACAAGTATCTAGCGTGGGAAGAATATGGCGATTAGTTACAGAATGAGCAGTTTGGGATCTATGCTACCATTCTCATTGTCTCCACATTAAGGATCCGTTTTGTTCTAAGAAATGTATGTGGCAGAAGGTCTGAATATAAGACTTTAGAATTTCAACGGAACTCATTGCTGTTCGCTTTCCCCACCATTGCAGGCAATATGCTTCACGTGGGAGGTGATCGTGTATCTATGGAAACACACTGACTTCTCTAAGTTGAGCTGTCAAACCAGCCTAGTTCCTAGAACTTGTATTGGCTCTTTTAGAAATCTTTAAAACAATTCAGTGTTGGACAGAATCGCATTCGATTTGCACTTGCATTTAAATGCGTTTCTTTTCTTCAACATCGGCATCTAACAAATTATTGTCTACGTGCATGAAATACATTCTGCAATCTTTTTTAGTTCAAATGATTTTTTAATAAGCAATGCAAAGAACATTCACATATACTAGTCATTTTCAGTCCTATTCTGAATTATCATGCATATTGGTCCACTGCTTTGAAGAAGCTTGTGACAGCAATTTTCTTCTGAAATACATTTATTAACAAATAATTATTTTGGCACAAATATGTCTGCTTACGTGTTGCTCATTCAACAACTCATGGCATGTCTCTCCAGTTACTGGTCACGCCTTCTTCGGTTCTCTAGATCACTTTGTAACTGCACAAATCACACTGCATGACATCATGTAACATAACATATAGTTACATGCTATGGGCAGTACAGTATAGTGAGAGAGCGCAAACTGATATAAATGTATGAGTACATCACACTTACCTATAGTAAGCACAAGTCATGATGAGAAATGCCATGAGTGCTAATAGTATCTGAAATTATATTCTAAATGTATAGCTAATATAGAGATTTAAGTAGAAGTGGAACTAATACAGAAATGTGTGACATTATATGATTTTATTAGACGTGATTATTTTGAATCTATGTCGTGTAGCTGTTAACATATAAGATGGTCTGTGGTAAAACGCAGAACGTGGTAGGCCTCAGGGCCAGAGTTGGAGCTAAAAGGGAAGGTGTTTCTTTTCACGACACAGATTGTTTAACGTTTTTGGTCATTGCATTAATGGGCCATGATTTAGAGTAATGTTTTCTAAATAATAGAATAAGAGTTTTAACATGCTTTAATTAAATGAAGAAATTGAATGCTATAATCCTAATGTGAAATATTGTAGGCCTGAAATGTTTTAGCATTGATTTACACGTACATGTCTGGGCTGAGAAATGTTGCAAGCCTTTTTAGAAGTCTATGAGAGTTGGGTTCTTGGCGGCAGATATCTGTCTGCAACAGGAAAGGGGGGATCCAATTATAAGTGAATGAATAGAGGTCTGTTCAGTAGACGGCCCAGACATGGAGGAGGGTTCTGGAATGTTTAAGGGGTATCAGCGGGCCGGAGAAGAGACTGAGAAGCAAGGTCAACTCTAACGTCTGAGGCCCAATACAAAGCATCATGGAAAAAGCCTGAAGTTGCACCACGTGAGAGGCGTTTCGCAAGGGGCGTCTCAAATGTTGTTGACTGTTTTGTATTAGGGACAGCACCCCTGGGTGGAGTTAGAGCAGAGACCTGAGGACCCTTTAGAGAGCGGATGGGTAGGCAGTGAGGGGTCATGACTGGAGAACTTTAGGTTTTCACCAAGAGACTTAGAGTGGGTGACTTCCCTTGGGGGTCATTCATTGCTGACACCTTTGTTAGGTTGGGATTTGGTTAAGTAGGGATACCATCTAGAACAGGGTAGGGACGCCTAACCTGTGTTTGTTTTCCTCCAACCTAAATGAAGGAGAGATATGCGTCTATGCTGATAGCTTTGCTATTTTTAGAACTTGTGTTAGTGATTTCTGTTGCTCGTCTGAGGGCTTTTCGAGAGCACATGTATGTAATTGGACCTGTGTATCTCGTGAATCTCATTCTGAGATGCTTGTATTTGCAGCTCATTATATCTTTACAATAAACTTTTGAAACCTAGAAGTTGTCCGTGATCTTTGAGAGTAGAGTCCTTTCTTGGGTGAACTAATTTGCAGATAGGTGTACTGTTTCCTTCCAAGACAGGCAATAAAGGTTCAGTCGACCAGATCGAGGTTTGGATCAATAGAGATAAGGTATCGATCAAAATCTCGCCCTTTCAGTTGGTAGCTATAGAGGATGGTTGCCTTCTTGAGGACGGTGACCTAGGCCAGGTTAGCTTACCCCAAGGCCCCTAGAAATCGATGATCGGAAGAACAGCCCGCAGATGAAGATCCGGATGACGTGAGACAGAAAAAGCAGCAGTATCAGAGAGAGTGAGTATAAAGGGTTATGCGTGTTAGATTGCGGTGTTTTGTATTGTATCTATGTTGTAATGTCTGGCGGAGTTGAATGTCTGTAGAGTGACTGTGGAACAGGTTGTGAGCGCGCGCAACCGGTGGAAATCTTAAGTTCAAGGAGAGCTTAAGTGGTTCGGGTGTATCGGACACCCAGAGTAATTGTCAACTAGTGTGAAGGGGGTCATGAGGTACCATTGATCACCCGAGAGACCGAGATAGGGGGAACGTAAGAGTGAGTGCGTGAGTAACGGACGCTGGTCGGAAGTTACTGTGTGTGTAAGTAACCTATCAGAAAGACGATAGACATCTCGTCAGTTGTGTTGACAATTACAGATAGACTGTGGACGTACAGTCGAGAGAAGTGACCGCTTGGTCGGAAGTAGTCATTTTTCAGTGTATGAATGGGACGCATGCATAACCGGGAGACGAGTTGAGAAAGGAGGGGTGCTGCTGCGAAGCGGAGAAAAGAGACGTCAGGTGGTGTCGCGCAGCGATTGGCTGACAGGAGAAAGACCGCGCTGTGATAGGCCAGCTAGCGAACACGTCATACAGGGTCGCGACGTGATTGGCCAACAGGAGAAAGACCGCGCTGTGATAGGCCAAGCTAGCAAAGCCGCGACAGGATTGGTGGATTGTCATCAGGAAGTAAACAGAGTAGCGAGGCTGGATTTTGTGCGCATAATTATGAAGTGTTTTAAATGGTTGAAAGCGCTGTTTAAGAAAGAGAGGCGAGGATCGTATGAAGGGGAAGAAGCCCCGCCGGAGGGTACGCCAGCTCGTTATATGGCTGTAAATGTTGGGTTGCATACGATCCTTTGGATATCAGAGTGGAGTAAGATTACTGAAGGAAACGAGGAACTGACGTTCCCGAAGTACGGGACGTTCAGATTAGAGGTGTTACATCGATTGAAATCAGTCATGACCTCAAAGAGACCCTTGCCTAGACCAACCCAGTTTGAAGCCCTTGAAGCATGGCTTAGGGCAGCGCATGAAAGGAATATGAACAGACGACAAGAAAGGGTGAAACGCTCGGTAAGGGCAGTACAGGATGCCAGGTGGGATGCGGATGCTAAAAGATGGAGAGTGCATAATTTGGAAATAAATAAACTGTACCCAGTATTAGAGGCGCCAGTAAATAAAAGTCCCCTGGAAGAAGATGATGAGAGCGAAACAGAGGACAGCTTGATAAACAGATTACTGACAGACAGGCCACCCCCGTATAATAGAGCAGGGGGAGAGGTCGAGAATACGGAAGGAGCAAAGGGGGGCAATGCAGGAGAGCATAGACCGCTTCCCAGTTCAGAGTGGGATCCTGAGCCAAAGAAAGAGTTGCTCCAGCCTAGTCAGGTGCAGCAGGTGGTCGGTAGGTTTGTGGTACAAAGAGCGCCGGAAACGGAAAGTGCCACATCCTACCCATTACCAGATGCACTACAGGTACCTGTTACCATAGGTCCTATAATATCGATATATGACCAAGAGAGAGCAAGAGGGGAAGAACGGGTACGGAAAGACAGAGAAAGAGCAGAGAAGGCTAGGAGGAACGATACCACTAATTCCCCAAGTCAGATGCCGATACCCAGAGAGTGGAGCACCCCGATGCACACAGCAGGGGACCCAGGAGGAGATCCTGGGGGCCCCAGATGGCCAATGGATTTGAGGGGATCTGGACGAAAGTCCTTTCAAGAACTAAATGAGTACATGAAGCAGTGGGATGAGGCAGTGAAGGCTCAAAAGTGCATCAATGCTGCAGAAGCAGAAAGGGAAAGTCAGGACAGCAGAGCACGAACTCACTGCGGGGCTGGGGAGAGTAGCCCGGAGTGGGACTGTAGAGGGAGTAGGGGAGTCACCCATTGGGCCCGAAATGGAGGTAGAACAGACCTGGAAAACGGGGGCCCCGGGAGTGAAGGGGTGGCGTGCCCAATACTCAGTGAAGGGGAGAGGAGAGCGCAAGAGTACAGGAACAGCTTTAAGTGTCCACACTGTGTGCCTGGCACCAGAGAACAGAATGGGAGTTGTGAGAGGTCGCACCATAGTCCCTGTGATGACAGAAATGAGCGCAGCCCAGGGAATATGGGGAACCAGGAAGGATCGTATCGGATACTGAGCGATACGAGGCAAAGGGAGTGTAGCGACCAGAGGGAAAATAACAGAGAGATGTGCGGTGAGAGGAGAGAAGAAGACGAGAGTGGGCAGAGAGAGAGTAGGGATAAAAGGCCCGTGTTCCATCACCTTCCAAGATTGGATGGCCGAGCATGGGACCTGGAGAGATGGGAGCAAGGGAGGCCACCCATTAATTCTCCTGAGCCCAAACGCAGAGCTCGAAGTTGGGATGGTAGGGAGACCAGGGAGCCCCCTTCAAAAGACATATTGCGAGCTGAGATAAAAGCCAAGAGACTTGATGTCTCCAGCTTAAGGTCAGATCTGGATGACATGGTAGATGGTACCCTGCCTTTAGAAAGAATGGAAATGTATGAACAGGATGAAATACTGTATATGGCAAAGGACATCACACGAAAGGCGAGAGCAGTCCATGAGAAGTTAGTCGAACTAGCAGGCAAATATATGGTGGACTTGTCAAGAACCAAAGCATTACAGGGTAACCACAGGCTACATTACTCAGATCGAGATCTAGATGAGAGGAGAACGATTGGGCTGAAAACACACATAAGGGAACTGATTACTGGAATAAGGACATGGAGGGCACTAGATAAATGGGAAGAGAGGTGGTCCAAGAAAGGGACCGGCAGAAGAAGCATGATTGGTATAACACCAGGACAGCAGGGAATAGAAGCTTACCCTTTGCGTGAAGTTGCCAATGGGAGCTATGTACATGTCCCTTGGAGTAGGGGAGATTTAGCTGCTTTTACCACATCTTTCCCCAAGTTACGAGAGAGCCCCGTGGAGTGGTACAAGCAAGTCGAGAGGTTTGTAAAGATCTCAAAAGTCCTATGGATAGATCTGAACACGCTGTTTGACATTGTAGTACCAGGAGATCTGTGGACAGCATGCAAGGTTAGCGCTGAGTGGCCCACAACGGAGCCAGAGAGAGATGCTAGGACTAATGGGCCGTCCGAGATCGTGATGGCAAAATTCGAGAGAGTGATGACTTGGCTGAAAGAAAAAGTGCCAATGCAAGACATAGATTGGGTCAGAATAGACAGAACGAGACAGGAACCCAAAGAGACAGTCCATGAATATTACGAGAGATTGCTGAAGGCGTTTAAACAGTATAGCGGCTTGGATGTAATGGATCCAAAGGACATAGGGCAATTCGTGTCCAAGTTCGTCCTGGGACTGAGACCGGATATTAGTTTAATGATTCAGCAACACTCGATTTGTTGGCAAAGTAGACCCCTAGATGAAATACTGAGATATGCCAGGTACTGCTGTGATGAGGTAGACTCCAAGGCTAAGAAACTAAAAGAGAAGCTGATGGTGGTACAATTGCAGGCAGCAGGAAAGGGGGGACCGCAACAACAGCAGCAAGGGACAGGTACAGGAGGTAAGAAGCAGTACAGTCAGAACAAGGGTAATGAGGAGAGTACTACCTTCAGACCCAGAGTAGACATAGCTACCTTGAAGAAAACGACTAGGTGTCACCAGTGCAACGAGTTGGGGCATTGGAAACGCGAGTGCCCTTACAATGTGGAGATCGGAGAGCAAGAGATAGAGGAGGAAGAGGTCCAGAGCGCACCTATGAGAGGGGCGACGCCATACCAAGGAAAGGTGCTCAAAGGGGGGGGGGCTCCTCCCCGAGCCCAGTTTCCGCAACCTCCTCGAGTAGGGAGTATGGGTAAGACCTATAGACAAATGCCCCTGTTTGTGGAAGGTGAAGAGTGCTATTATGTGGACCCATTAACCGGACAGAGAGTAGAAAGAGAAGACTGCACCCTTGGGGCAGCCTTAGAGGTAGATCAGAGGGGACCCTATGTGGAAGCAGAAGTAGCAGGGTGCCCTACGACATTTCTGGTGGACACAGGAGCCACTAGATCCACGATCAGATCAGCTGCAGTTCCAGACCTGCCCATGTCTGGAGAGACCATACAGGTGGTAGGGGTCGCAAACAGGAGAATAACCAGCCAATTAACAGAACCGGTACAGGTGAAAATAGGGAAGTACAGCGATGAGCACCAATTTGTGGTTTGCGATTCAAGCCCGGTGTGTCTGCTAGGAAGAGACCTGTTGTGCAAATTGAATTGTACTATATATTGTACACCCCAGGGAGTGGAGGTATTGACTAATGATGATGATGCAGATTTCAAAGTTGCAAACTCAAGAATATGTGTGGAGCTGTACCCTACTTTGACAGTAGACGAGCTTCCCTGGGATTTGAGAGAGACAGTGGCATCAGAGGTATGGGATTTCACTGGGGAAGAGATTGGATTAGTCAAAGGGGTGGACCCAGTGAAAATTGTAGTGAAACCGCATGCTGAGTTCCCAAGAACACCCCAGTATAAATTGACTCCAGAAACGATTGCAGGCATAAAACCCGTGATCGAGTCCATGATTAAACAGGGAATACTGAAAGAAATCGTGGGTAGTCCATGTAACTCCCCGATTATGGGTCTGCAGAAACCAAATGGGAAATTTCGGATAGTGCAGGACCTTCGAAAGATTAATAACATAGTCGTTTCATGTTGTCCAGTGGTACCGAATCCATCAGTGATACTGTTTCAGATTCCATTCCAAGCTGAGTGGTTCACTGTGATAGATCTTTGTCAGGCTTTCTTTTCGATCCCTTTGGACGAAGATAGCCATTTTCTTTTCGCATTTAAGCTGGAAAATCGCGTCCTAACATGGTGTCGTATCCCTCAGGGGTATACAGAGAGTCCATCGATCTTTAACCAGCTTCTGAAGAAAAATCTTGAAAGTCTAGTGCTGCCCCAGAAGTCAGTTCTGGTCCAGTACATAGACGACCTCCTTGTGGCGTCAGAAACAGAAGAAGCTTGCAGGGAAGATTCCATTGCTTTGTTAAATCACCTAGCTGCCAATGGGCACAAGGTGTCCCCGGGAAAATTGCAGTACTGCCTGACAGAAGTACAGTACTTGGGACACAGAATTGAGAAAGGCAAACGAAAAGTGTCACCAGACAGGATAGAGGCGATCATGAAAATGAACGCGCCTCAGACACAGAGAGAGGTCAGGATGTTCCTAGGGATGGTGGGTTATTGCCGACAGTGGATCGTGAACTTTTCACTGAAAGCAAAGCCCTTGCAAAAACTGACGCACAAAGAGGTGAGTGATCCGGTACCATGGGACAAAGACTGTTTGATGGCATTCTTACAGCTGAGAGAGGACCTGTGTCGTGCTCCGGCATTGGGAATGCCTGATTACAATAAACAATTCTTTCTTTACTGTTGTGAGAGAGAAGGTTGTGCGTTGTCTGTGTTGGTCCAAATCCATGGGAATGCCCGTAGACCAGTTGCTTATTTTTCAGCTACTTTAGACCCAGTAGCCGCAGCGTTGCCCGGATGTCTCAAATCCGTTGCTGCAACGGGTGTCAGCATTGAGAGATGTGAAAATATCGTTATGGGGCACCCGTTAGAGGTGTGCGTGCCACATTCTGTTGAACTGTTGATGACCAGGACCAAAACACAGCATCTGACCAATAGCAGGCTCACGCGCTATGAGCAAGTTATTCTTGCTGCAGAGAACGTGACCCTCAAGAGATGCTCTGTTTTGAACCCTGCTACCTTAATGCCACTTCCAAATGATATTGATGATGATGATGAATATACAGACCATGACTGTCTCGATGTGACTGAACTATGCACCAAACCCAGACCCGACATTGTGGATGAGCCACTGACGGACCCAGATGAAGTTTTCTTTGTCGATGGCTCATGTGTAAGAGACGAAGTTGGGCAGTTGAGAGCAGCTTATGCTGTTTGTACAATTGAAGGAGTTGTGGAAGCTGGGTGCCTGGAAGGAGTACACTCCGCTCAGGTAGCCGAGATTATTGCCCTAACACGTGCTTGCTTAGCAGGCAATCAAATTCGAGTCACCATCTACACCGACAGCCAATACGGGTTTGGGGTAGTTCATGATTACGGGCAGTTATGGTCTCAAAGAGGGTTCATGACTTCTTCAGGCTCTCCCATTCGCAATGGAGAGTTTGTGCGCTTGTTGTTAGAAGCATTGCAATGTCCAGCAAGTATCGCAGTTGTAAAGTGCATCGCACATACCAAAAATGAGGACTTTGTTTCGAAAGGCAATAGATATGCTGATGAAGTTGCGCGGTATTGCGCAGAACAAGGTTACTCTTTCACAGAGGTGGATGTGGGTGGAATAAATGTAAGAACTGAATTAGCCATGATACTGGAAACTGTTGATACTTGGGATGAACTGTCAACCATGCAAGAAAATGCTCCTGATTCAGAAAAGGAAACATGGGTAAAGGCAGGATGTGTAGTGGGTGAGACTCATTTTTGGGTCTCAGCAGACGGCAGAGCAGTGTTGCCCAATGAGATGGTGAGTCCAATGGCTAGACTCATACATGGTCCCGTACACTTAGGGAGAGATGCTATGCTGAGAGTGTTTAGACAGACTTGGTACAATCCTAAGTTTAGAATAGCAGCAGAAGCAGTGTGCCAGCGTTGTGTGACCTGCCAGCAGCTGAATGTAGGGAAAAGAACACCAGTTGCACTAAGTCACATAGGAAGGTCTGGAGGTCCATTCAACAGAATGCAGATAGATTTCATTGAAATGCCAAGATGCAACCGCCTCCGCTATGTCCTGGTGGTTGTTTGTGTGTTCTCCAGATGGGTTGAGGCATACCCTACACGTAGGTGCGACACCCTCACAGTGGCTAAGTTACTGCTTAGAGAACTTGTCCCTCGGTTCGGGGTGCCGGCCTTTTTGGAATCAGATAGGGGAACACATTTTAACAGCGAGCTTGTGAAGATGATTTGTGTTGCACTGAATATCGACCAAAAGCTCCATTGCAGTTACCGACCAGAAGCCTCAGGAATTGTGGAACAAATTAATGGCACGATCAAGTCCAGAATAGCGAAAGTTTGCTCCTCAACGACCCTGAGTTGGCCTGACGCCCTGCCATTGGTACTCATGAGCCTTCGTAGTACCCCAGACAGAAGAACAGGGTTGTCACCACATGAGGTGTTAATGGGGAGAGCAATGAGACTGCCATCTATTCCAGCTACTGCACTGTTAAATATCACAGATGATATGATCCTGGACTATTGTAAGGGGCTGTCTGACGCCATGCGTTCTGTGTCCCTTCAGGTGCAGGCTGCAGAGGTTCCAGCGTGCCAGGGCCCTTGCCATGACCTGTATCCTGGGGACTGGGTCCTGGTGAAGAAACATGTGAGAAGAAGCTGCTTGGATATTCGTTGGCGTGGGCCCTACCAGGTCATCCTGATCACAAGTACAGCTGTAAAGGTGGGAGGCCTGCCCAACTGGATACACGCGTCGCATACGAAAAGGGTTCCAGCACCTCTGGAAACAGCTCCTCTCTCGGATGGACGTCCAGCTGAGGACCAAGAAGCCATAGAGGGGGCTAGCCAAGCTGTAGAGGTGCCAGTGGAAGCAGGGAACGAGTCTGACCAAGCTGAGGACGGTCAGTACAACAGCGAAACAGAAGACGCTACAGAAGGAGAAGACAGCTGGGAGTACGAGTCTGACCCTGACAGGTCTGAAAGAGAGCGAGAACAGACCAGAAGGAGAAGGAGTAGAAGGGCACGTGGAGAAGCAAATTGGCCGCAAAGAAGAAGTTCTAGCCTGAGGTCAACTCCAGAAGCAACCCTTCCTCCGATATCAGAAGACTCAGACCCAGAAGAAGGTGCTCAGGGCGCTGAAGCACCAGACCGAAGAAGGTCAAGAAGAGTGCGTGTGCCTAACAGAAGATACTCCACACCTGAGTGGACATATCTGGCGACAAATGTCTGTGAAACCGGAGACAGGGAGGATCCGAGCGGTGGTGGTGTCCAGTTCTGAGCCCATTATCACCGTGGAAATACAACTGTTGGTACCCGGTGTCGAACAAGAAGGATCACTAACATTCGTGCTCCCCAGACCTCCCCGCCTCAGCAAGTTAAAACACATGTTTCTTACAGAATTGAAATTCCCCGACTTTGGTACCACGATAACAGCACATGAAGAGCATACTCTTCGCATGGAAATATTGAACTATGCTATTGAAGCTGCAACCACAAATCTAATAGTCGATTGTTAAAGGACTTTGTAAATAAAGCAAGTAGAAGAAAAGAAGATTACCTAGCGCCCAGGAAGCAGAGAATTTTAGGGAACCCCTTGAGTGGATGGAGAAGGGCTAGGGTTGTCTTTTTGAACTGTGAAAGGACTTTTTGCGAAAAAGGCTGTCAGCCTCCAGCTGTGTGGATTCTAAAGACAAAAAAGGGATTGAAAGAGACTGTAAAGGAACGAGAGGAAAAGAATTTTTTTTTGCAAAGAGAAAGGGAAAGCTAGATTGTCTGACGAAATGGAGGCCGGCACCCCGAATCGCAGAGCTAAATGTATAATAGGTACACTAATAGTAGGAGTGATAATATTAATAGCTTTAGTGGTAACAATTTCTTATGTAAAGGGACATGAGGAAGAGGTAAAGGTAACTGATGCGAATTCTGTAGTAACACTTACACCCACTGTTGCAGGTGAGAAAAGGGAAAACACTCAAGAGAAAGCGTTATTGGCTGCAGAAGTCCGCAGGTTACATGTAGACGAGTCCCAAGGAGACTTTAGGTCAAATGCTTATGCTAAACTTTTGTATGAATACGTGGATGCCATGGAGGTTAAGGATTGCTACGTCTGCATGCAGTTGCCTGCGTCTGTAGATGAAGGAATTCGATATCATCACCTCCCTCTGACATATGGCATTACATGTAGCTTATTGCTTAGTATATTTTATGAGAGAGATAGTTTTGAATACTATTTCTCCAATTATGATTCTGTGTTGCCAGAAGTCCCGAATTATAAGCAGATGAATAAATGGGATTACTGGAAGAGTGAAGACAGATTGGCCAAGTTCTTCATTCCTTGGATTACCTTAGATACTTCACATGCCCGTAGAAATAATCTGACATGTAAGGTGTCCGAAGTCGAGAAAAAGTTCATAGGGCAGGTGGATGATCGTTACAGGAGACAAAAGATTTTGAAAAAATCAGGACAAGGGAAATTAGATTGGACCGAGGAAGAGAAGTCACACAAGAGAAAGGGTAGTAGTGGTCCAATAGCTTTAGATAAAGCGCAGAGAGGAAAGTTATGTCTTCACCGAGCCAAAACGTATTATGAAAATGTATACGTGGGTGAAGTTGACTGTGAACATGCTTTTAATTTAGAGTACTACACTAAGGATTTCCTGAAGGGAATGCAAGTAATTCCAAATGTGTATTTTGTATGTGGAAGAAATGCTTACGTGAGACTACCTGACAACTGGTATGGATCATGTTACTTGGCAATTGTCTTCCCCAAAATATATCATGCACAAGACTTATTGATCATTGAGGGCCAGACATCATCGAGGGGAAGGAGAGATTTAGGCGATGCAGAAATGGTTGGAGATGTCTTTGGAGCTATGTTCCCTCTTTTGGGAATAATCCTTAATGATGTCAAAATTAGACGACTGGCAACAGTTGTCGACAGGTTGTCTGCCAGCACTGCTCAGTCCTTAATGCTGGTAGAAGGAGAGATGCAATCGATAAGGGCTATGGTTCTTCAAAATCGGCTTGCATTAGATGTCTTATTAGCAAAAGAGGGCGGAGTCTGTAAGGCTTTGAAGGTTCAGGAATGTTGCACTTACATTCCAGACCTTTCAAAACCCCTTGAGAAAGTTATTAAGAACATAACTAATATACACAAAGAGATTGAAGACTTGAGTAGAGAAAATGTCTGGGAAAAGGTGGGCCACGGAATGAGTACAGTTGGAGGGTGGTTTTCCACCTTAGGTAAAAGCTTTATTTGGTATATCCTAAAGCCCATCATCATAATATTGATCTGTGGGATAATATTGTGGGGATTGGTGAGGGTATTCAAATGGTACAGAGCAAGAAGGTCAGAAAGGGCCCAAAGAGAACAGTTGCAGAGATTGGCTGCCATACAAGATAATCAGTACAGGAGCCTGAGAGCTCTGGAAGCGCAGAGAATGCCAGCAATAACTGCAGTTTAAATGTTAGTGATGACCCCGAGAGGTCATCAAAGGGGGGAACTGAGAGAGCGCAAACTGATATAAATGTATGAGTACATCACACTTACCTATAGTAAGCACAAGTCATGATGAGAAATGCCATGAGTGCTAATAGTATCTGAAATTATATTCTAAATGTATAGCTAATATAGAGATTTAAGTAGAAGTGGAACTAATACAGAAATGTGTGACATTATATGATTTTATTAGACGTGATTATTTTGAATCTATGTCGTGTAGCTGTTAACATATAAGATGGTCTGTGGTAAAACGCAGAACGTGGTAGGCCTCAGGGCCAGAGTTGGAGCTAAAAGGGAAGGTGTTTCTTTTCACGACACAGATTGTTTAACGTTTTTGGTCATTGCATTAATGGGCCATGATTTAGAGTAATGTTTTCTAAATAATAGAATAAGAGTTTTAACATGCTTTAATTAAATGAAGAAATTGAATGCTATAATCCTAATGTGAAATATTGTAGGCCTGAAATGTTTTAGCATTGATTTACACGTACATGTCTGGGCTGAGAAATGTTGCAAGCCTTTTTAGAAGTCTATGAGAGTTGGGTTCTTGGCGGCAGATATCTGTCTGCAACAGGAAAGGGGGGATCCAATTATAAGTGAATGAATAGAGGTCTGTTCAGTAGACGGCCCAGACATGGAGGAGGGTTCTGGAATGTTTAAGGGGTATCAGCGGGCCGGAGAAGAGACTGAGAAGCAAGGTCAACTCTAACGTCTGAGGCCCAATACAAAGCATCATGGAAAAAGCCTGAAGTTGCACCACGTGAGAGGCGTTTCGCAAGGGGCGTCTCAAATGTTGTTGACTGTTTTGTATTAGGGACAGCACCCCTGGGTGGAGTTAGAGCAGAGACCTGAGGACCCTTTAGAGAGCGGATGGGTAGGCAGTGAGGGGTCATGACTGGAGAACTTTAGGTTTTCACCAAGAGACTTAGAGTGGGTGACTTCCCTTGGGGGTCATTCATTGCTGACACCTTTGTTAGGTTGGGATTTGGTTAAGTAGGGATACCATCTAGAACAGGGTAGGGACGCCTAACCTGTGTTTGTTTTCCTCCAACCTAAATGAAGGAGAGATATGCGTCTATGCTGATAGCTTTGCTATTTTTAGAACTTGTGTTAGTGATTTCTGTTGCTCGTCTGAGGGCTTTTCGAGAGCACATGTATGTAATTGGACCTGTGTATCTCGTGAATCTCATTCTGAGATGCTTGTATTTGCAGCTCATTATATCTTTACAATAAACTTTTGAAACCTAGAAGTTGTCCGTGATCTTTGAGAGTAGAGTCCTTTCTTGGGTGAACTAATTTGCAGATAGGTGTACTGTTTCCTTCCAAGACAGGCAATAAAGGTTCAGTCGACCAGATCGAGGTTTGGATCAATAGAGATAAGGTATCGATCAAAATCTCGCCCTTTCAATAGCATCACTGAGTACAACCTAATGTAACACAACACCATGGGGCACAATTCACACATGTATTGTCAATCATCTACATGTTTGTTTGTGGGCATTCTCTGACTCCGATCTGATCCTTTCGCACCATGGCAATAGTTGTAAAGACCTACTCCAGGGTGAGAAGGGAAACACATATGCCCCCACAAGAAGTGGGGGTACAGGGGAGAGTTTTCTTCAAGGGGAAATCTGCTTTTCCTAGAGAAAATAAGAAAGGTTTGTAGAGGGGCTCGATTTCACAGTGAGGAACTATAGGATATGCATTATTCTACAGTCACATAACATTCCCAGAAGCCTTGTGCATCTTTCTAGGCATTCATTTAAGATTGTGAATAGGAAACACCAGTAAAAGATAATTCTATACTTTTAGTTTTTTTGTTTTAATAGAACCCAATATCTATCGGATGATTTGTGCATGTTGCAAACGTGAACCAGCAGCTACTCTTTTATCTAATGTCTCTACAAGTTAAGGGCCACTCAAATTATACAATTCTTTACCTGAAGCATTTTCTGCATAATTATTAATTTACTGCACTTATCACTCTATCCAATCTGCTGCCTAATTGTCAGATAAAAAAAATACTAGCTAAAAAGGATAAAACGTAACAAAACAAAACTTTGCTTAAGGTTCTGCCCAGGGACAAGGAAGTAGGCAAGGTTAGATGGTCAGTTTTAGTTGATTTCTGTATTCAAGAGTTAAGTTGACACTTATGGGGTGACATGTTTGCCCATTGTTAATGTGCATTAGAATGATACGCTAATGAAATGGTGCCGCCATGCAATGTACCACATTATACCACATAAATTGCTTTCTCATGCTGTTTAATTTAACCAGCCCTATCGCATAATTTGATCTTCCATTGTCACATTATTCCAGTGGCCGTGACAGATGGTTGGGAGCAAATCTGTGATATTCAGTGTGTACACTGGGATGAAACGAAGTATCTCATTGGCCACTGTAGTACACTGATAATAAGATTGAATGTGAATGGTCCACTCGCCATCCTTTCTTTGTTTAATTTAGGATCATGTTATTTGGGAAACATCCTTTACAACGCAACTTTTACCACGCAGTGCCTTTACGACGCAACTTTTACAACGCAAACCATTACAACGCATTGCGCTGGGGGGCGCTCTAGGATAGGGAATGTGTTTAATGTACTATCCAACACCTTCCCTACTATCCACGGGGACTGGAGTTTGAATAGTAAATTAAACAATTCACTATCTAGCGCCTAAAAGCACTATGCGTTGTAATGGTATGCGTTGTAAAAACAGCGGTGTAAAAGCATGCGATGTAAAAGCATGCGTTGTAATGTCATACATCCTGTTATTTAGGAGCATATTCCCCAGTGTTTGCAAGGCTTGCTTTTCATAAATGGGAGATACTAGCTTAATGGCCCCAACACTAAGGGCTGCACGTAAAGTGCAAAGATCCTGTTTAATTCCTAAATTCAGGTAAATTAGCCCACCAAAAAAGGAAGTAATGATAATCCTAATAAGAGACATGGTGAGTAACTCCCTTTTTCAGGTGCCTTGCACCTGCCTCCGCCGGTACAGCTTTGCTGATATGTTCAGAGAGATGCAGTAGCACAGTGAATCTAGGAGGGGCAGATTTTCTATGATGGCTACCTCATGGAAAGAAAATAACTCGGACAACATTGTTTTTATTTTATTTTACTTGATTTGCTAACCACATTAAAAGCCTAGATTTTCACCAAAGGACCTGTGTCTAAATTACACTATATTTCCAATCGCCTGATAATACTGCATTTGGGATTGAGATTTACCTTTTTTACATTCTAATTTAATTTTACTCTTATCTTCTAAAAAAAAGTGGAGAAAATGTCAAAATATTACCTGAAGCCCTGATGAGTTTGGCGATTTTCGGCTCACAGACCAGGTACAAGCTTTGGCATAGCCTATAGATCTTGGTGTCAAGTGCTAATGCATGCCGCATTACTACATTAGAGCGAGACATGTAGGAGGGGG
Source organism: Lissotriton helveticus (assembly GCF_964261635.1). Lineage (NCBI taxonomy): Eukaryota > Metazoa > Chordata > Amphibia > Caudata > Salamandridae > Lissotriton > Lissotriton helveticus. The sequence goes on along the minus strand of NC_136061.1, from coordinate 1,430,717,896 downwards.
CAGAGAGGAATATAGTTGTAAAGTAATCCCTCATGCGTTCAATTGAAACACTTGCTTGGAGGTGAATGGACTCACAAAAACAAGCAGTAGAATTCGTTTGGGGGTGACTGCTCCATTGGGCTGAGTCAAGACTTCACTGACAATTTCTCAAACCAATGGCTGCAAAAGGATGATTAAAGCACCCTATTGTTAAAAGGTGCTGGTACAAAGGCCACTATATAAATATTTTAGCAGACGTTTGTTTGACGGCTGTACTGTTAAAACAAAGACCTAAAAATGTGCATGCTTCCCTTTGCAGGTGCCCTAAAACGCAGAAGAATCTTGTAAAACTATCTGTTCAAGCATGCCTCAAACTGATGTCTCACACCACTGGGATCAGTAACCGAGGTATACAAGATTAAGAACTCTCTGCACATACTATCCAAAATCTAACTGCCTTCAATCCACATAGTCTTTCTTCCTTCCTTCCTTCAAGGTACCTCCCACCTCACCACCATGAAACTACATGCAATCTTACTGATGCCTGAACAACAGGCACTTAATGATATATCTTTCTCCTAAGAATAATGATCATTGTGTACCATGCACTGAGAAACCCATTATTCTCCCCCGTTTGGACTGCATAACACATTTAAAAAGTCATAAAACATAGCACAGAAAGGAAAACCAAATAAACACATTCTGTGCCTTACAGATTACTGAAATTTGCAGTTAATAAATAAATACAAAAAGCCTGGAAAGGAGGATACGTGAGTCTATACTTTTAAATAATGGACCTGTGGTCTGAGTCCCAATGTATAAGTTTATCAGTGAAATTTGTGATATGTTCATTATTCAAATTGTTGCTCTATTATTAGCTGGATAGATATAAAAATATATTGTCTATGGTTGTACTGAATGAATTGGTCTATCTGTGGTTATTACATTTGATGCTGCATTTGTCTAAGGGTACATGCACCAGTGTTCTTCCCAGAATTTAAGACGGGCAGAGACGTTCAATTGTTTGCAGTAATTTGTAGTGGGTGAAGGGAAGGTCTTCACCCGCAAAGTCAGGAACGTTTACTGTTCGTAAAGAAGGGTAAAGTTTTCCAACTTTGCCTGAGGTGAAGCTCCGCTTGATCCGGCCATTCCTTGCTCCTGTGAGGCAGTATAACAATTGTTTTTCCCCTGCTGTCATCCAGAGTTGTGGGGGTGCCTCTGCACCACTCATTTTCCCACTGCCAGAAATCGAGCCTTTAGACTTCCAGCAGCAGCGGGGAGCAGGATACATGTGGCACAACCCGCGGCAGACAGTAACTACCAAGCAACGTGATGGCGACCCTGAGTACATACATTCCAACATACCCGATTCAGGCGGAAGACTCACGATTTTTAAAGCTCTAAATCATTTTATTATAGCTTTCCCTCTCCTTACATTACTCCTTTTACTGCAAATCAATGGAGGAAATTAAAGCCCCGATTTATTTTTGAAAACCTCCCTTTTTCCCACTTACAAATGTTATAAGTAGCAATATACTTAGTCATGCCGATTCACAACGCCCTTTTTTGCCCCCTTTTGCAGTTCTTCTTTGCTAGGCTGGTAGTTGCACACATTTCTAGTCGGGTGTACAGTCAGGGCAAGTGTCGACACGGTAGATAGTTGTACCCTGCACAAGCATTCCAGGCGGAACATGGGTCCAAGTGTACATGATATCTACTGAGCTCTGCTCTTCGCAGTCATGTACCACAGGTTTGTTGTCTTTAGCATTTTGGGTTCCACTTACTGCATGAGCCTTTCTAACTCATATCCAAAGTGACTAGAAATGGTTCAAGAAAGCCTTTATCTCTAAATCGTTTTTGCTTCGGCCTTTCAGATACCATACATAGAAACAAGCGCCAAGGAGCCACCTCAGAACGTTGACAAAGCATTCCATGACCTCGTCAGAGTGATCCGGTGAGTAGCGAAAGACTCATTCCACTCATACACCTGAGACGCAGGGCTATTCAGCACAATTTTGGGCTTATAACTTGTTTGTATTTATCCGCGACTCCCTGAGCTAACAAGAATTCACTTTTTATGTAACTCACAGTTGCCTTATCGCTCAGTTTTTTCCAAGCCTATAGTAAACTGCGGCCTAGAAAATTCATATTGTGTTGATGTGCACATTATGTATGATTAACAAAAATGTAAAACTATGGGCGTAGGAATGGGAAAAGTAAGGGGACTGGCCTATGAGTGTTGAGTTGTATACACCACATTTGTGCTACCACCCACAAAGTAGTAACTTTTTAGGAATTCTCATACATGTAAGCATGCACAACCTGCTCTTCTATTTTTAACAGTAACGAATAATACAGGTAAAACAAAAATACAAACCGACAATGTCCCTACCCCTTTGCATAAATAATGTCCACATTGGATACTTTATCAAGACATAAATATGCGCGCTAAATGCCTAAATGACTCTGTTCCCATTTTCAAATATATAGGCCGTAAGTTTATTGAAGAATGTGGATAGCAAACTCCTGAAGGGCTTGGTCACGTTTTAAAAAAAACATATTGAGGTCAGCATATGCATGAAAAGCACAAACATGACTGTATAAATTGTATTCAGCAACAAACCTAGTATACACAATCGCCGAGGAGATGTGGCCTAGAAGCTTGAGCTGGCGCCTATCAAACATGGGGACCCAGGTACCAATCACAGCCTCTGGTGCTTGACTTTGCAAAATTTGGTTCTGGGCAAATCAATTAATCTCCCTGTGTCTAAAAATGTGAAATAAAATGTAAGCTGTATTTGTGTAATTCTCCACTTGATGTACACCTTGCTTGTTTCCCCACTGCCCACATAATGTACAGCGCTCCGCTGCTCCATATCTAGGTTCTCCCTATGTAAATACGAATACACACATCAAGTGGTAGAAACAATACTTAACATACTTAGTGGACTGAAATGAGGTGGTAGAAAAATGGGCCCAAAATAGTAAAATAGACTGTGATCAGTATGATAAATTATGTTGCAGAGATCTGCAAGAAAGCTCAGTCGGCATGCTGTCAGGTTGGCTCGCTCTTTCTATCATACCAGGTTCACATATTATATGTTGGTGCTGGCAATACTTTGCAGCAAGACCAAAACCTACAGAACACAGCTGCTCGGAGAAAGGAAAAACACTGCCGCACGAGTATTGTCGCATGTTGTTTGTTATGGGCCTTATTCCCTCAGAAAGATGTTCATACTCTAGGCCAGAGCTCTAGAGGCAATTGCACCTGTTGTAAATAATTTGATAGCAGAGGCGTTTTGACTTTTTTACGCTCTGGATTTTGTGTATGAGTGTGTGTGCACACGTGCCTGCGTGTGTGTTTGTTATGATGCTTTAAAAAGCACAGGGCTTACATTTCGGCTGCAGTTACAGGCTGGGTTTCTTACTGGCTCCTGCTTGATCGTATTGATTGAAGGGACAATTACATTGATGTTATTGGGTGACTAGCCCCTACCCATAACTGGCCTTGGGCTACTGTCGCTCATGGATTTAAGGTACGTGCCACAGGGATGTGATGTCTCTTGGGGGCATCTTGCCTACTAAAGGCATTTGTGTAAATAAATTCCGTGAGCTAACATATATGCCAGCACATTCAACTACAAATGTGAAGATAACACTTTGTGTTCATAGATATTTATTGGTGCAATGGGCATTGTTTTCAAGCTATTTAGGCAAAAGGCAGAGTCACCTTGAGAGTGGCCACGTGTTGATTAATACATTTAAGGCATTGATCTATGCAGCTCTCAGTGCATTTGTTTCCTGGGTCCTCTTCCACAATACCCTCAATGCAGACCTTCCAGTACCACAATGCTACAAACTAGACGAGTGGCCAGGCTGACATATAAAGTGAGTGGGCACAGGGGCGGCCTTAGGCATGTGCAAGCTGTGCACCTGCACAGGGCCACCAAACCCCAGGGGCCACCACGCCAATATATATCCTTAATATAATAATCCTCTGAGGATGGATATGTATTTGCGTGGCGGCCCCTGGCAGGGATTTGGCGGCCTCCAACTCTGTTCCACTTCCAAACACCCTGACCCCCCCCGCCCCCCTCTTCACTGGGCTCCGCGCTCCGCCCCGCCCGGACCCCCTCTTCCGGGGCCCCCTACCTACACTCCCTGCCCAGGGCCGCCATGAGCCTAGAGCCGCCCCTGGTGGGCATCATAGGACGCTGATACTACACCTGCCCCGCTAGTCAATGTGACTCTACAGCAGGGACCCTCTTACGAGCGAACTGGGCAGCAGTGGCAAAGCTTTCATTCATAGCTCTCAGGTAACTCTCATTTGCAGTTTGACTCAATTTTATCTACATTTTCCCTCTACATATCGGTAACTCTTCCTTACTATATGGTTATTCATCTCAACATACATTTCAGTGGAAAGCTAAAGTTGGGCCAGATTTCTGCAATAAATTGACTCTCCAAACTCTGACAGATTAAAACCTGGTGCCCAAACTAAGAGGTCATAAAGAGGTGGGTGGTAATGGCCTCCCCCCCCAAAAAAAAGAATCAGTGGATATCCCGTCCATGGGTGTAGGAAGTGTGGTGGGCATGGGGGATATATCCCCCCAGATTTTCGAGTGGGGGCGGTGGGAACAAAGGGTGGGAGGACAAGGGGACAAAATCATTTCCCTTCTCCCATCTGTGATTGGGAAGGCCGTTAGCAGGTGAAAGTGCTACCTGTAATGGCCCTGCACTTAACCTGTGACGTGCCTCCAGTCACAGAGGCTACCCGCCCTGTGCCCTTTGTTATGCTGTCCCCCTCCACAAATTCTTTGTCGCTTCACCGCCACAGCTGCCTGCAGTCTGCCGCACTGCACTGTTGTTTGCTGTCTAAATGTGGCCCATCTCAGCACTCCTTATCTGCTGCCAGGGGGGGGGGTTAAGCGCGGCTGTCGCAGATCACAGTTGCCTCTGGTGGGAGCTGGGGCTTGAAAAGCGGAATCATGGCTCGCGTATGGCACCTTTCTCTGAGCCTTCCCACTCCACTAATGAAGCCTAGTATTGGTAGCAGATGACACAGTATCAGTAAATACACTATTTTGGACTCCCTGACTTTCTTTAAACACAATAGTGCATTCTGGAATATGTAGTCTTTTGTTACATCAGCTTAACCAAGTAGACTAATACACCTGGGGGCAATGACAGGAAAAGGGAAAGCCAATGACTCGACCAGTATGTTTCTAATGATATGATGGAGATATGATGGAGACCTCTGACCAATGACTTGACCATTGTGTGTCTAATGATATGATGGAGACCTCTGGTAACATTGAAGGTAAGCCATGCTTATTCAGGCAGTACCTCTCTGAGCCAGAGTAAAAATATGAGGACCCTTTTGGCAGGCGCGCCAAGTGTAAAACAGGTTGCCCCATTATCAAGTCTACCATTAATGGCCTGATAAGGTTCCCAATTTAAAACTTAATTTTCCCACATAGGCCTGTTGTGCTTGTGTTTGATTCACAAAAAGTGCAAGTGATTTACTCACAGAATTACACCAACATTTGAAATGTGAGTAGCCCTTATGACCTCACTGCATCAGTTGGCGCCCTGTCCACCTTTAGAAATACCAAGCCTGCTAGGGCATCTTCTTGAAACACCCAATAAAATGATTGCCAAGTGCTTTAGCACCACATGGCCCCTGCGCTGTCCCTCTGTGTTTGTCTGTGACAGCTGTGGGTCTTCTTGAATTAAGAACACTCAAGTGGGCTTTCAAGGAAAAACTATGCCTTTGAAGACCTGTACTGATTATATTTTCTACAGAGTTACTTTAAATTGTAAAGCTCCAAGTTGAGAGTAATCATAGATGAGGTCATCAGCCAGTCCGGGCTCTTTATTGAGCAGTCCTTTGCATTCTGGTACTTGTATTTTTACGCTTTCTACAATAGGCATGGACTTTGAAATCCAGGCATGCAAAGTACAGTGGACCAAACATCCAGAACTGTCTGAAGGGCCTACATTTGACATGTGGCCAATTGGCAGCTAAGAGCGTAACAGCTCCTGGCATGAATCTGGGTTCAGGATGACAGAGGGATGATGGCTTTCAAAAAATGCAATCTGCAGAATTCACTTGTCAACAACATGGGGCCATTATGAATACTTCTGGATTGCAAGTCGGGGTACAAACTCAGCAGGCACTTGTAACTTTGCACACATCACTGGTGAAGCCTCATCTGCAGTATTGGACCCAGCCAGGCAGGTCACATCTAAAAAAACAATGCAAAATGATCAATGGGTCAGGCAGGGACATATTCAGACACCTTCATTTGAGAGGACAAGATGTGCAAGAACCAATAAAACAACGAGGAAACAGGTCTTCCCCATCCACACACTCAGGATCTGTACCTACATCCCTGACCGCCCCAAGGATGATCCAAGTTAGGGACTAACTGAAGATGCTTGTATTAAAGAATACAACATCACCACACAGTCAAGAGTCCACCTCCTATTGTAGTACCCAGGATCTCCCACTCAGACTCACTTTCTGGTTGGATCTCTGCGTTTTGACCATGTACAGTACTCCGTTGCCTTTCAACTACATGTGCACTTTACAAATACTGTCAATGTGAATACGATGGCACAGGATTCAAGTGACAAGTCCTGCCTGTGGAGGCTCCATATTCTTGCATGTTCCGGGGAGGCTATGTGTGGAGAGGTATGAATGAGAAACAGCAGAAGCTGTCTACAGTGCAGTTGACAAGTATTCTTTAGCAGTTGCACCTTCCAACAATTACAGATAAGAGACTGGTAGCTGATGATGCTCTGAAGCAGTATTCACACTTATGTAATAGTAATGTAAGTACTCCAGCAGAAGTAACAAGGATAGGAGAAGATATATTAAAATGGACTCGGATTAACACCAGAGTCAGTTGTGCTGAGTAAGCACAGTTAACTTGGAAGACTGTTTTGGGCAGAAGGGGGACAGGGACTCTGAAATGAGGTTGACCCTGTTGTCATTATTTCTGGTCATGTGTCTTGCAGGAGAAGAGAATAGGGGGTATCTTCTCTTCAGGTAGGAGATTAAATGCAGAAAGGGAGAGACTAGCCACTCTGGCATTTCCTTTGTGGGCTGCAAGCTAAGGATGCTTAATTTAAGTTGGTGGCTACAGGTGGGGCCCAGCTGTATTCTTTTTAGAGACTGGTACATGTTTTAAAAAATCAGACTGTAAAACAAAACAATAGAGAGAAAGGAATTAAGGGGTGTGGGCAGAAGGAGGAAGGGAAATGTGGAAAACAGTGAAAATGTAGAAAGCAAAGATGAAAAAGAACCTGCAAGGGAGAGATAATGTGGAGGGAGAGTATGTTGGTGGATGAAATCAAGAGTTTGACAGCCTTGGTATTCAACAACCTTGGCATTCGCCAGTGATGCATGCAAGCTTTTCCTCAAACAAAAATATGATGCTATGGGACCAATTGTATCTCAAACAATGCTCAAACAGGTTTATAAATCACCTATCCGATCCTATTTCTTTTTTTAGAAACAATCTCTACAATTCAAATATGTCTGTTACCCGCCGCTCTCTCAATAAATGAATTGTATTCACCGGATATGTCTTCTTTTTTTGGAGCTTTAGCTGGGGGTCGCGTAACTACTACTAAAAAAAGAAATAGGATCGGATAGGTAATTTATAAACCTGTTTGAGCATTGTTTGAGATACAATTGGTCCCATAGCATCATATTTTTGTTTGTGCATGTTCTTCCCAGATGCTTGTTTGGGTTATATAGGGAAAACCCCTTCCTTTTTTAAGGTGCAAGCTTTTCCTCGGCATTTTGCAATGATGCATGTGAGCTTCTACTCTGGTTTGGCCAATGATGCATGCAGCTTCTCCTCGGTATTTGACAATGATACATGCAAGCTTCTGTTAAAAAAAAGAAATTGGGTCACCTGCACTTACTCTTTTACAAATTAAGCTTACTGCCTATCCAACAGTGCCCCCATGGCTCCCTTTATCTCTCAACCTCCTGGAGTTTGGGGCAGATTTGAACATTTTTGTTTCCAGTGTGGAGCTAAAGGCAGCAGAATTGATGGACAAGCTTCTGTTACCAATGGTAATGTAATGTCAGCAGAGGGTCCTACAGGCTGCAGATTATACAGGATGGGTAGCCGCCCTCATTCTTGCTCGATTCGCCTAGAAAGTGATCATAAAGTTTCCCCAAACACACCAAGGGTGATGTCTAATAACAGGTCTGAGAGCTGTAAAATGGGAAAATACTTTTTTTTGGGTAGCAGAATCACTCATTTTCTTTTAACTGATTGTTTTGATGTTACTCTTTCTCATGGCACTAGTCTTCGTATATGTATGTATGTATGTATGTATGTGGTATTTCTTTAGAAAGAACCCATGCAAAAGGCAGCAGAGCACTGTACAGGATCAAAGACAAGCTCAAAGTCAACCAGTGGTTGTAGCGTTAGCTGGTTTCTGGGCTATCAATGCTTTGTGAAGTAGTGTTCTTTAAAGCAGTGATTCTTCAATGTGTAAAATTTCCACCTGCTGGGATTCCACCTTTCATACAAAAAAAATAACATAGTATTCACACTATTTTTCATTTGTTTTTTAAGTCCTTGCACTGCCATTAACTGCCTATTTGGTACTGACTTCCCTATATAGTCTGAGGGCCATGACAGAGTGGTGGAATAGAGGTTAGAGGTTCCCTGCACCATGTCTAAGCCTTCAAGCATCATGGTGCCAACCTACAACAAGGTAGAAATGTCAAAGTTAAGTTATCATTGGATCTGCTTTTATGTAGATAGCTGAGCTCTTGCCAGATATGCTGAGGGATTTTGGACTCATCAGGCACCGCTTAACGGGCTTGGAGTCTCACACAACGGGCACTTGTATAGGGTCACTGGAAAGTCCACAAAGTTGTCCCTGTCCCCCCAGAAATGCAGTGTCTCCTACGCCCCTGATCCCACCAGCCCTTACATTTTTTCAGGCAGGGTAATTGCAGTTTTTTTCTGAGTTGGGGCCTCATTCTGCTCTGTCAGAGGAAGTCCCTTTGTAGTAGACAGCAGTCACAGAACTGCTGGGTCTACGGTGTCAAAAGGCCCACCCGAATTACAGCAGAGCTTCCACCGTTATTTCTTGCCTGTCGCCCTCTGTAAGAATATAAAAAAAAAATTATATGAATGTTGGGAATGACACTCCCAGCACATCTGAGGCTTTGCATTTTAATTTTTCAAAAACAAACAAACCACTTTGGAGGATTGTCTTTGAAATAAATAAATAAATAAAACAGAAAAAATGGCCGGTACATCATCCACTATGGCATCCCCAAGGGCACCTTTAGAGAACATTGCCACCTGACATGGTACCACACTCGCCCCAGCCGCTCTGTAGCCTGCCTTCTGATCTGTAAATCAAGTCCAAAGCGTTACCAATACCAAAAACATTTTACTATTCAGACGCCAAAGTATTGGCTTTGTCAGTGCTTGTTTGAAAGCCGATGCTGCTCTAGCAAGCTGCCAGTATTTAAACTCTTGTCTACCAATGAGATCACAAGTATGTCCTTTCAATTAAAACCATGAGCACAAACCTCTGCCACGGGAGAAGGAAAACTTGCCTTCTTTCAAAGAGTGTGTCATGCTGTTTATCCTTGCCAGCTGCTCTGTAAATACTGGGCATAGGTCTAGTGTATAAATCAGACTCCTCTCCAAATAAAATGTATCTCTGGCGTGTCTGTAATTATAAAGCACGTGTTTTTTATCTTCGGGAAAAGGCATTCTTACACTCGCCTACGGAAGAGCTGTCGACATCAAACACAATGAATCCAGCTCTTTCTGTAAACTGGGGGGCAGGGGGGTGGAGAGCTTTCAGGCCTTCGAGGAAGAGGACGTCTTTGCCTTGTTATCTTGGAATCGCATTTCTCGCGTCGTTCCCTCACTGTGGAATATTTCTACTTGTGGGGGTGGATTCCACATATTTGCCGAATGCTGCAAATTCCATCCATGCATAGCATTGCTATTGGCTCATACTCTCATGATCATTGTTTATAGACTGTCTGCCTGGAAAAAGGCCCCTCTATCGGCGCTAGATAGCTGTGTTTTTCAGATTCACAATTACTTCAAAATTAAGAAGTGGAGCGAAAACGAAAAAGTTATATAGTCAGCAAGTGCTCAGAGTTGCAGTTTATTGTTAAATCATACTTGCTCTGTAATAATGAAGAATGCTAACATTTGGAAATACATTTATTTATGACAATCAAGTAATGACGTAAATTAAATAATTTTACATTGCAGTGGCAATCGTGGAGAAACCATTATAAAGTGCAACAACCACTGCCCCAAACCTAACCTTTGATTACTATTGATTACTTTTAGGATAAGTTTTGTATCGAACCCCTATCCTACCCTTAAAATATTAATACAGAAAAAGAAAGGCATTCAATGTTTAATTATTTGTTTATATACTTACTCAAACATCCGTCATAATCACCTTTTCTTTTTTGTGTTTTCTTGTTTTCGTTTGTATCAGTTTCTTCTTCTTCACACGGTGCCATGCACCTCTTGTAGTACAAGGCTGCCTTAAAGCATGCATGGGTTGCATGTATGTTCAACCATCATTCTAGGAAATATATATCTGGACTCAGCGCTTAACTTGTAAAAGAATAAGTGTTGTGGCCCAGACTTTTGCTCAGTGGCCCACGGCTTTTGTTACTGAATGTTGGTATACCGAATCCAAGGCTTTGTAGTCTTGACTCCACCTCCTGCCTCTTTAGTCCACACCAGACACCCACAGTCCCTTTATCTCACTCTTGCAGGTTGTTTTCATCTCTTTTTTCTCCCTTTCACATCGGGTTTCAGTCTTTCTCTTCCTCTTTCCTCCATGTGTTTCTCTCTCTTGCTCAGACTTAAATCCTGATCAGGAAAAAGAAGCGCCAGGCTCCAAAGATTAGTGCAGGTGGTCTCACCTGCACCCCACCTCAAATTAAGCACTGATCTAGCCTAACTACCAGGCCATACACTGTAGCGAGCTGTCCAGATTTGTTGGCGTTAAATTCGGGTCTGAGGTTTGCCCGCCTCTCTCCGTAATTGACAGAGACTATGCTAATTAGCTACACATGTAAATCCCGATTATGAGATGGGTAGTGCAGGGGGATAAAATAACCGATTCCAGCCAGTAATTTCTCCACTGCACTGGACATTGACAAGGTATTTCACCCCAAATAGACAGTAACATGCAGTCACATTTTCACCTGGGAAAAATCTGTATGTAACCCCATTTCTTGTGGACTAATGGGTCTATTTCTGCTCCCATTTACCACCTTCTCTGAGCATGTGATAAATAGGTGCTGGGGCATTGCTGCGGGTCGGGGGCTCGGCAAGTGTAAATGTAAATGTCGGAATTTGTAAAGCGCACAGCTACCTCGACCGGAGGTGTCCCGGCACTGTCCGTATACCGCTTTGGAACCCTTCCTGGCTTTCCTGGGAAATGTCCACTCCTGGGCACTCCCCAGGTGCAGCCAGGCATCCCAGCGCTTTTGGGGCCGTTGTGGAGACTAAGCAAGCTATTGCCCAGAGTTGCAGCGTGGGACCCATGATCGGAACAGGCACTGAGGCAAGAATATCCAGTCATGGGAATTAATGAGCCGGAGACCCGCCGAGGCGGGAATCGAACCCTGGTCCCTGGCCAGAGCTCTGCATCAAGGTCTGCCTGTTCTAAACCATTGAGTCACACTTCTCCAGTGTGGGGGTGGCATCTACAGCAGGGGAGACTGGTGCAGGCAGAAGAGAGCCTTCCATACTCTCAGCATACCATATGAGAGGGTCAGGGGCGCCAGGCTGCACCTATGCCGACAGCTCGTGTTCGAACCACACTCTATGTTACTACTCAGCTTTTACAGCCTGTAATATTGAGCTTGGCAAACCCGGGTATTGTGGAAATATGCTTTTTCTCCAGCATTGGAGCTTCCAAAGCCACTTGCTTTTGTGGCTGCTTTCCCAAGAATTTGTTTGTTTAATATCTTTTGGCACATAGTACATCCAAAGAAAAAAAAAATAAGTTACTCTTGACATAAAACCATCAATTTAAACAACTATATAGTGGGCAGTACCCAATTGTAGCCAGAGACTTCAATGTAACCTATAAGCCTGCGGTTTACGTCCAGGACCTCATCCAAGAGGATGAGTTAGCAAAAGGCAAAAACAAATTGCAAATACCTCCCCTTAAGAGAAGCACAAAGGTGGGGCAACAAGTCTTGTCCTTTACTCTAGCCTATGGAGTACGTGCATCCAATGGGCGGATGCATTCTGATTCCGATGCATCCTTTACCTTTAAAAGGGCAAATGCTCTAAGTAGGATTGACTATTTAATGGTAGATCTAGATCTGAGGCACAATATGCCTATTATACCCAGACATGATTAGTGCTCACAATGCACTGGAATTTGACCCATCCAATTATAGGCCAATTAGTCTTATGGATATTGCACAGAACATTTTTTGCAAACTGATTCTGACAGACATACACAATTGGATTGAGGAAAATAACATACTGTCACATCTGCAAGTAGGCTGTAGGGAATCTACAAGCACTTTGGACCAGTTCCGTTTTTATAGCTTCTTTGAGAGAAAGTCATAATTAGGAAGGGCCACCTCTATGTTGTGTATGAGATCTCAAGCAAGCGTTTGACTCCATCAATCGCACTAAACTATGGGCTGCACTGAAGGATCTAGGGCTCCGCATTGGTTTGTTACAACTCATAGTGTGTATGCACCAAGACAATTATGCTCAGGTTAGGTGGAACCAAAGTGGTGGACTTACTGAGAAGATAAAGGTGCAAAAGGGAGTCTGCAAAGGTTGCATTCTAGCCCCAACCCTACTTACTTTATATATGAACGGCCTAATTAATGCATTATTTGATTGTGGGGGTGACCCTCTCAAACTTGCGGGCACACAAATTCCCTCACTCCTGTTTGCTGATGATACGTTCTTGATCGCAAAACACCAATGGGCATGCAGAATGTATTAAATAGGTTTGCAACAGCTTGTATCGATTCTGGTCTTGAAATTACCTGCACAGAGACTACATTTTTGGCCTGTAACCCCCACCATTCCTTTAAAGGGAAGTTGAGGCTGGTTCAAATACACTTGAACATGTCATGGTTTTTGATTACCTCAGGGTAAGATTCAATAGTAACTTGAGATGGACTGACCAAATCCAAAAGAGTAGTCTTGCCCTCCAACATGTCAACACCGCAGTTGCAGAAAAACTCAATCTGTTTATCGCCCTATATCCCCAACTATTGAAATACATCGAACTAGGGGTTTGGGCGTTGTTCATGATGGTTCCGAATTGTGGGGTATGCAAAAGACAAAGTGCCTAGCGTGGGTAGAAAATACATTTATAAGATCTCTACTAAATCTTCCAATTAATACCCCACTATTACCATCAAAGCTAGATCTTGGGTTAAAGAGCATCAAGCCTATTACCGAACTGAAGGCTTTAGTATTCTGGGTTACACTATGGACTAGCAAAACCCAGATCCCAGTTAAAGAAACTGTAGCTGAAGTGCAAACTCTCGACAAAGCAGCCAGCCAAGTGAAGTGGTTTAGAGAGGTTAGGCAATGGTCGTTGAGATTGGGGCTGAGGGATATGTGGGAGAATCCCAAATCCCTGACAAAAGAAGCAATACCTCTTTTAAAGGCAAAGTTTTGGGTCATTATTCAGGATTCCAGTTTCAATGATACATCTCTGGCACCTTGACCAGAAGGTTTGTAGATTGTAAATCCATGTTTTTGCTTGAAGCTGTTTTGGATGAGATTGAACCTCCTCATTCACGAGCAATTTATCTACAATTTATGTCCGGAACTTTGCCACTGAATTTCAGTAAAAGTAAATGGAAGCAGGCTACTGTAACCCCACTGTGTCCTATATGCAGCCTTAGCCCTGAATCAGTAGACCATTTTATGTTTTTTGTCCCTCCTATGCACAAATCAGAAAAAGTGGATAATACTGGATTGTCGTCTCTTATCATTTGTGTCCAGCCGAATCTTTGCGAGTGTTAAGATCAGACACAACAAAATGGTTAGTGTTTGTTTACGCATTAACAAGATATTTGCTTTACGCCTGGCGCATTAGGATGAAGTTATTAACTAAACTAAGAAATTTGGTCCCAATATGATGTTATAAGGAGAGGTATATCTTTTTTATAGTGTCTTAATCGGTTGCCATTACTTAAGAAAATGGTCTTATGATGTCAGGGCAACACACTGGATGATTTAGGATAAGGGTCCATACGCCAATTGACATCTTGATTTTACTGGCACAGTTTTTTTAACGCTTATGACTATTTAAAAATATTTTGTATCATGTTTATCTTTTAAAATTGTGATCTTATTATGTTAAGTCTATTTTTTCAAATGTATTATTATTGTATAATGTATTTTATAAGGAAGATTTTTGTGTATATTTTTGTGAATGATCATTATTTGGTCGAATAAAGACCACTACTAACTATATATTAAGGATATATAGTGTTAGTACAATATTTCATCTACTAAAATTCTTACCAGACGTCACCCACCATAAATCATTTCCATTGCTCAGGTGACTAACCTCGCATGTGGAGTACAGTCACGCATGTTAAAAGTATTACCTATTACGATATGCAACAACTTGATTATCAGATTAATATGGGTTTCAGTTCAGGCCTAATCTGGTCACAAAAATAATATGATTTTATCTAAGATCAAGGGCTAAATGAGAAAGGTAAATGATCTAACACTAGTTATTCAGCATTGATATCATAAATAGATTAACACTCTTTCACCCATCTTCTTAAGCTGGTTCCCTCTGGTTTATTTAGCAATTTAAGATGTTGGCTTAAGTTAAATTCTTTGTACTTTCGTTCTTTATCCAGTGCTCAGTTTGTAAAAGTATAAGTGCAGGGGCCCAAAGCTTTGTTCAGAAGCCTGCGGCTGGTGCTATCAAAAGTTACATAAGAAATACTAAGGCTACATAGTCTTTATTCCACCCCATACCTCTTTAAACCACCACCAGACTCTCCCTGCTACTTTGTCTAGCTGTTTGAAGGTTCTTTTTCATCATGCTTTCTTCCTTTGTAGTGACAGTCCTTATCTTCCTCCTTCTTTCACTCTTTTTCTTTTTTCCTCTTTCTTGCTCTGAGATAAGTGCTATTTTGCCCTATCTGATACCACTGTATGAAATTAAGCACTATTGTTATCACAAAATCCCCCAGATACGTGCATAGAGAAGCTAGTTACATTGTTGTATTTTCTATCCTACATGAAGCATATTTTCTGTTTTAAAAGATTCTAGGGTTCTAGGGTTTCCACTGATGTGGGGTAACACTGGGTAACTCCCTAAGGTCTGAATGCTTCTGACATTACCAATGATGTAAAATTCGTGTTACAAGTCAGTAATGCCAGTAACATTTCTTGTGCCATTAGATCCTACTAGTTCGCATCTTTTGTCTGCAGGGGCGTTTTGAACCCCCGCTTTAGCATCTACAGGGGGATGGGGTTCTTGATGAGCCTCTTCTGTCTGCAGACAAAGGCTCATAAATAAAGGGAATTTGCGTGAGTGAGTGAAAGTATGGATGAATGGGCGTGTGAGTGAAACAGATAGAAGGATGTATGAGTGAGTGAAAGGGTGGATGGGTAGATGTATGGATGAATTAGTGAATGAGTGAAAGAATGGATGGATGAGTGAATGAATTGAGGAGTGAAAGAGAGGATGGACGGATCAAAGGATGGATTGATGTATACGTGAAAGCATGGGTAGATTAATGAAAGGGAGTGTAGATGTATGGATGAGTGAGAACGAATAAAGGATGAGAGGAAGTACGGATGCATGGGTGAGTGAAAGTATTGATGGCTGAGTGAAGAGGGTGGATGGATAGGTGGAGCATAAGAGGGAATGGATGGACGAAGTGAAAGGGTGAATAGGTGGATGAGCAAAAGTAAGAATGGGTGAATGAGTAAAAGGGGGGATGCTGGGGCATCATGACCCCCCAACCATAGCAGCTACAACAAGGTTGAAGTTCTTTATGAGCCTGTCCTGTCAGCAACTTGGCAGACAAAGGTGAGTGAGTGATTGGATGGATGCAAGTGGAAAGTGTGGAGTAGTGTGGCTCACTGGTTAGAGGCGGCAGACCCGAGAGCAGAGGACGGCCCGGGACCAGGGTTCGATTCCCGACGCGGCAGGTTTCTGGACCAGGGTCAGCGGACTCGATAATTCTCTCGCCTCGGTGCCCACTCTGATCAGCGATCACACTCGGCAACTCTGGGCACTAGCTTGCCTCATCTTCACTAACGGCCCCACCAGACCGCCGGGGATGCCTGGTCTCACCCTGGAGATACCCATTAAGGGACCATCTCTCAGGGAAGCCAGGAAGGGTTTCGCAGCGGTCGAAGCGCGGAGGTACCCCTTCGGGAGTGATTCCAGCGCTATATAAGCACATAATTAATTAATTAATTAAAGGTGGATGGATGGGTGAGTG
This sequence comes from Lissotriton helveticus, assembly GCF_964261635.1. Lineage (NCBI taxonomy): Eukaryota > Metazoa > Chordata > Amphibia > Caudata > Salamandridae > Lissotriton > Lissotriton helveticus. The sequence goes on along the minus strand of NC_136061.1, from coordinate 1,430,701,413 downwards.
ATAGCATGGCTGGGTAGATTGATGAATACATGAAAGGAAGGGTGGATGTAAGGATGAAGGAGTGTAATAATGGATGGATGAATGAAAGGGAGGGTGGATGAATTAATGGATGGATGATTGAAGAATGGATGGAGGAGTGAGAGGGAGGATAGATGGATGAAGGAATGAAAGGATGGACGGATCGATGAGTGAAAGAACTGATGGACAAGTGAAAGGGAGGCTGGATGGTGGATGAGTGAATAGGTGTGTGGATGGATGATGAAATGAAGGATTAATGAATGAGTAAAGTATGAACTGATGAATGAGTGAAAGAATGCATGGATGATGAAACAAAAGATGGATGGATTGGATGAGTGAAAGGTAGGATGGACAGGTGGATGGAGTTAAAGAATAGATGGATGAGTGAAAGAGGTGGATGGAATGATTGATTATAGGATAGATGGATGAGTAAAAGAATGGATGGGTGAGTGAAAGGGAGGGTGGATGGATGGACAGGTGAGTGAAAGTTTAGATGGATGAATGAGTGAAAGGATGAATGGAAGAGTGAAAGATTAAATGGCTGGATGGATAAGTGGATGGATGGATAGGTGGAAGGGTGGATTGGTTCATGAAAGTATGGATGGCTGAGTGTAAGAGAGGATGGATAGGTGGATCAGTGAAATGGGGAATGGATAGAGTGAATGGATGGATGGAGTGAAAGGCTGGATAGATGTATGAGCGAAAGGATGGATGGTGGGAATGCATGGCAAAGGATGGATGAGTGAAAGAGTCAATGGAAAGTATAGATGGCTGAGTGACAGGGTGGATAAATGGGTGAGTGGATGGATGGATGAATGAGCAACAAATGAATGCTGGGCTGTCATGAACTACCAACTTTAGCAGCTACAGCAGGGGTGGAGTTCTTGATGGGCCTTTTATGTCTGCACCTCCTCAGACAAATGAGTGATACAATGGATAAATGGATGTGAGTGAAAAGGTGAATGGATGGGTGAATGAAAGGATGGATGGGTTGATGAATGAATGCATGGATGTAAGGATCGATGAGTGAAAGAACTGATGGACAAATGAAAGGGAGGCTGGATGGATAGATGGATGAGTGAAGAGGTGTGTGGATGGATGATGAAATGAAGGATTGATGAATGAGTGAGTAAAGTATGAACTGATTAATGGAGTGAAAGGATGGATGGTTGAGTGTAAGGATGGATGTATAAGCGGCAGGATGGATGAGTGAAAATGAGTCGATGAGTGAAAGGGAGCATGGATGGATTAATGAAAGAATGGATGGATGGGTGAAAGGGAGGATGGATTGATGAAATGGTAGATGAATGATGAAAGCATGGATGGATGAGTGAGTGAAAGAATGCATGGGACAGTGTAAGGGTAAATGGATGGGTGGAAGTGTGGAAAGATTAGCCAAAGGATAAATGGCTGAGTGAAGGGGTGGCTGGGTGGATGAGTGAAAGGGGGATGGATGGATGGAGTAGATGGATGGATGGATGGATGGATGAGCTAAAGAATGAATGGTTAAATGACAAAGGATGGTTGGATGAGTAAACGAATGGATAGAGAGAGTTAGTCTGTGGAGTCTCTAGGTCAGAGTTTCAACTTGGTCTAGTGTTTGCAGTTAAGCCTTTGCTCATGAAAAAATGGGGTTGATTAGTTTTCCTGGTCCTAACTAATGTCTATTTATTGTCCTCCAGTATTTCTTTCTACTACTAACCTTGGTTTGGCTGCCTCTTGGATTGCATGCTCTCCCTATTCCTGTTTGGAATTTTCGGATTCTATAGTATTTTTGCCTTAGTGTGATAGTTCTAGGGTACTTACCCCTGGATGTAGCAGATGTCTGTTGGCCTTCTGGGTTAGCTCCCATTGGTGTTTGTCTTCCAGGAGTCTTTGTCTGTAAGGGGTTTCGTTTCTGAGGGATGATGGGTGCAGCTTCTTCCTGGTCACATCATAGCGGACCTAGCGCCGAGATGCCTGCGGGCAATTGTTCGCGCTTAATAAATGCCAAAAATAAAAATAATAATAATAATAATAATAATAATAATTTTTCAGGACTTTTTTTACTTAGGAGCGTGGTAGAGGATGTGGGTAGTTGTTCTATCCTCAAAGAACATGGGGGCTCATGCATCATTGAAAATTGCATTTGCAAAAGGTGAGAATTCGCAAAATTCACCCGTTTGCGAATGCAAATTCATCATTTGGGATGCATCATAATTTTTTTATTTTTCGCAATTTAAGAAATAGCAAAATTGCGATTTCTTAAATTGCGATTGCATTTAAGGAATCTCAAATTGAGATTCCTTAAATGCAATGCATCAAACTTAAAAAATTAGCGATTTCGCTAATAAGGGGGGCAAATTACCATGAAGTTGACCTTCATGGTAATTTGCGAAAACTTTGAAAAATGCACTAAAGTGCATTTTTCAAAGTTCCATTTTACACACACTTATGCCCTTGGGGCATGTGTGTGTGCAAGATGTACTTATAGGCTGATTTCAGGGGTGCAACAGGGTGTCCTTTTGACACCCTGGCACCCTTGAAATTGCATTCTCCATTTGCGATTCTCTAATTGAGAATCGCAAATTGAGAATGTCTTCCCATTCATTCCTATGGGCCTCTAGGCCCATAGGAATGAATGGGGAGGTATTCCTTAATTGCGATTCGCAATTTGCGAGTCGCAATTAAGGAATTTTAAGAAATCACTATTTTTTTAGCGATTTCTTCACGCATAGCCTTTTGCAATTCTTTATTAGATAATCCTTATTTTTCGCAAATAAGGAATCGCAAATGGCATTGTTGATGCATGTGGGCCATGGACCGTGAGAAGGAAGATAGATGAGGAGGTGTTGTCCCAATGAACTAACAGTATTATTTCTTTATTCCAAAACCAAGTCTTCCTAGTCCCTGTCAAACACCCCCACTGCTCTTACACTTTGGTCATCCTCTTAACTCCAATTTGTCTGGCTTGTCATCTCTTTAGTAGCCTTTTTCTTTAACAAAAAAGGGAATAATTCTTAATATTGCAAATGATAAACTTCCCCAGAACCTTCCTTTTCTGGGGTAGCTGGTGATTACCTGTTGTCTGGGGATATTTAACCTAAAAGAGTAAGGATTGTGTCGAGGAAAATATGGACGTGTACTTATGAATTTTACTGGAAAGTAATGGGACCATTATTTATAGTGAATGGGATGGGCTGTTACATTGCAGTTCATGAAGTGAAAATAACAAATAGAAATGAAGAATCCCATTCCCACATTAGTTAGCGATGGCATGGCAAACAATTTTCTTCTTCTCTGATCCCTAAAGAGGAAGGAATGCTGAAGGATTTTGGTGAACAGGGTCTCCATCCTACTTAGTTGGTTTGGCAAACATTTAGCACTGGAAATTAGCACAGACCACTTAATGTGTGTCGATCTCCGTAAGAGAGTATTGGAGGTGAATTCCTCAGAATGTCCTCCCAGAAAAAAGATCAACACAAAAAATACTTAAAGATAATATGGCCACCACTGTTGATTTTCAGTTTGGACTTTAGGAACAAATGGTCATCAAAAGATATTTGAGAAGTTATCTCACCCTTTACGTATCAATGCATGCTTCATTATTTGATGACCTCTCACCCTGGGGTAGGAACAATGCCACCCAGTGGACTCAACTGAGGAAAAAAATTCCCTGGGAGTTCTTATAAATCTAGTTAACTAAGAAATACTTGTTTCAGGCAAAACTAATTAAAACATAGGTGCACTCAAAGGTTTCCTTTCTTAGTGAGTAGCCCTGGTATCATTTAAAAACCCTAAAAATTGCCATTTTGTGAAATACAATGATTCACCAGGCCATCATGATTCCATACGTTACCAAAATATTTTAACCTATATAACAACCTAAAAAAGGTCAGAGTATAAGGACTCCCTAACTGTGGTATCTAATCAAAGCATGCAAAACCAAGGAATTAATAATCCCTACCGGTCCCTCATTAGGATTGCTTTGAACCAGATTTATATTAAACTACAGGCGTGATAGCTTAGTGTGGGGGACGTCTCTTTCATATACACACATTCGTTAGAAGGTAGACATTACCACTGCACTTAGCGAGGACACCTCCACTGCTGTAATGTGGGCCCACATTACGGAAGTGGAGGTCAGTGAGAACCTTTTCTTCCTAAAGTCGGAACTGAAAATCAACAGTGCTGACCATATTATCTTCAAGTTTTTGTTTGTGTAGACTCCCTAATGTGTGTCCCAGAGAGCACATGGTAGCTGCTGGACTAGCCTGTGAGGGATGCACTTGAATTATCTGCAGCTCAGTGCTTAGAAAATAAATGTGGTCATCTTTTGGTGGTAAAGAGTAGGAAGCCTGACTCCCTCCACCTGAAGGTTAAACCATCTTTTATATCCCATGTCAAGCACCCTAGGTGTGCTCTTTGATTCCAATATGGGTTTGGCACTGCATGTGGGAGATTTCTCAAATATCTGTTGTTCTCAGCATGACAACCATAGGAAAGGAGATGTGGTATGGCGGCTAGAGCTACAGATTGTGGAACTGAATAATCAGGTTCAAATTCCAGCATTGATTCAAAGTCCTGTGATTTTGGGCAAATTAATCAATTTCCCTGTGCAAAAAATAAATAAATATGTGCAATGTAATCTTGTTCTCTTTTAAAGTGCTCTAATGCCCAGTGGGCCACGTTTGTGCTATAGAAAATCATGGATTTCCATTCTACCAAGCACTTCATGACTTTTTGGGATCCATCAGTCACTACCTACTTGAAGCTGATGACTGAAATGTTCCAGATGTACCACACCACATAGTCAAAGTCCCTTTTTCAAAAATGCATTACTTATCACCTTTTAAAATGTCAGTGTAAGAACTTGTATTTTTCATGGCACCCTCAGGTTGCTTTGCTCATCAGATTTAGATCATCTACATCTTCTTGGCTTATGCTGACTACTGAGGGTGATTGTGAGACTTATTAGTTTGAGCAGTGCTTAATTTGAGCTAGCGATTTCAGTTCGGGCACATCTGCAATAATTTTTAGAGACCAACACTTATTTTTCCTCATGAGACTTTGACCCAACTCAAGTAAGAGAAAAAGACCGAAAAGGGGCAAAAAAGGAGGAAGAGAAAGTTGGAAAAACAGTGACAAAAAAGAAAGCAGGGATGAGCAAGAACCTGAAAGAGAGAAATTAGAGGCAGGGAGTGTCTGGTGGTGGTTGAAAGAGGCATGAGGTAGGTTCAAAACTATTCAGCTTGGTATTTGGCACCACTGACATTTTTTAGCTTCTGAACAACAATTGGGGCCTGCATGTATTTACATTTTTTTATTTTTTACAAATTAAGCAGAGTGTGAAACCAGCAGAATATGATTCCGTGCAAGGTCTGAGGACGTCAGCAGATCTAGAAGGGGGAAGGCAGTGGGAGACTCCTATCAACACTCCTCTCTCTTTTCTGTAGTGTGTATCCCAGCAAATTCTCACCTATGTGTGGGGTGCAAAAAAGGCAGTTGTGCTTTGTGCAAATGGCATTGGTATTGGAGGCTGTTGCTTTAACAGCATGTAACTGAAATCCCGCAGCCTTTCGTGTTCTTAATTGCTCCATTTGCATTGATCTGGTGGGATGTCGTCATCATCCTCCTCCCTGGAGACCGTGTGCCGCCTTCTAAAGAAGCCTGGATGCTCTTGGCAGTGAGCCCAGCAAAGCTGTATGTTTCTGCATTCAGATTTCCTACATTGACAGGGCTGCATGCTAAAGAGCTCAGAACAAGTAGTTTAAAGGGAGCATCTGACCACACATGCACTGTGTCGAGGCCTTGGGAAATCTCTGCTCCACCAAGCACATGCAACTCTCATCGTCTGTGCCACAAATCCAAGGAAGCGCTTTTCTTTTATGACAGTGTCTTTATCACTCAGGTTTGAGTTATCCCATCTCTTGATTGACGGGAGTGGAGAGACTTCAGCGGCTGCCAGATTACTGTGCATCTGAAAATTATGGGCAGATGCCTTTACAAACAACCTTTTTAGGTCTCGCCTGTCGATGCGCATGCGCATCGAGCAAGCGAGACTATAGGGGCTCATCCACTCTTTATCCACACTGCAAGGAATCGTGGCGATTCCTTGCAGTGCCCGTGACTTTTAAGGTCAATGCGCATGCGCATTAAGCTTATGCGCATGCGCATTGACCTTAAAAGTCACGGGCGCGTGCATGTCCGTCTTTGTTTACCCGCTCCGCCCCCTCCCGCCGTGTCGCCTTGCCTACTCTCTTCCACAGCCTCCCCCAGCTCCGCCCCCTCACTACTTGATTGCACGGCCGCTAGGCCGTGCCTCCCCTACTCTCCTCCCCCCTCCTCCTCTCCTCCCCTGCCTGCCTGCCGCTAGCCTTGCCTACTCTCTCTCGCACCCTCCCCCAGCTCCGCCCCCTCACTACTTGATTGCACGGCCGCTAGGCCGTGCCTCCCCTACTCTCCTCCCCCCTCCTCCTCTCCTCCCCAGCCTGTGTGCCACTGGAGCGGGCCACACTGCTTTGGAAAACACACCAACTCATACAATGGACTTCCATTTGAAAGGAACAGTTTCCACAGCTATCTGTGCACGCCTACACGCGGCTCCCGTCAGCTGTCTGAACAAGCCTGGCAGTATCCAGCCCAAGGTCAGAAGTGGCCCCAAACAGGAAATATATGGGTGTGCTCCGTGGCGAGGCCGTCGCTAATTAGATATGTGAAACTAGACAGCCTCTGAGCTCAGCGTCAAATACAGGTTTAAGTAGGTCACCTCTGCTAAACGATTCCTTAGTGGAAATGTTCGACCAAAGGCAGGGAGTTATCTTTCATGCTATCTTTCTTTTATTCGCTTTTCAAAGCAAAGGCAGAAGGCACGCAAGATGTGCGTCTCCCAGCGATTACCAAAGCAATTGTCAGCTTCGTCTAAAATGTTGCATCATTTTCCAGCCAAATGTTTTAAATCAGGATTTAACTCGGCAAATGTGTAGGGCTTTTCAGCATGCGGTTCCTTTTCACCAGCTTCTTGGCAGGTAATGACTGCAGAAGACACCTATGTAGGCGAGGCAAAATTTAAATTAGGACAGCAAATGTTGCAAAAATCAGGAATTTCGTATTACGCAAAATTACACTTTATGCCACGTCTCGCATTTACACTCGTGGGAAACTCGTTTTCAGATACCTCACGTAGATACATTGTGCGCTTGAAATAGTAGTTTGTCAGCATCTTATGTGACTTTTTTGTTCAAAGTTATCTTTTGCATGAAAAAAAAAGTAATGGGAGATTTCGGCAAACATTTCGAAATGCAAAACAATATTGTTTTCACAAATTCAACCAAAAAAAAAAAATACCCCTACGGTTCATGCTTCATTCACTTCCAATGGCTTTTGGCCTTTTACGTCAAATTAGCAGTTTTGCGCCATTCAAGCCAAATAGGAAATCAGAAATGTTAAAATTTGCTCACGGTGAAGAGGTGAGGCTGTGTGACTCATTCCATGCGGAGGTCTGCCCCATTTTCTTGGGTAAGCATTGGCTGTAGTTATGCATTGGATGCTATGGGACTAAATGAATTGTTCATTCTATAAAAATAGACAAATATAGGTGGCCAACTGCGGACTGTGACAGGTGTACGAAAGGAGAGCTGGCGAGCTTACAGGAAAAGTCAGTCTAGTTAAGGAAGTGCGTGAAAAGCTACTATTTTCAGCTTTTCCATTAGTGTTTGTTGATTGGCAATCCCCCCTCACTTTATCTCCCCTTCTCGCCCACCGGCAAGAAGGATCCGGATTTTTGCTTTTTGTTTTTTAAGCTATTCCTTAGACATTCTTCCACTTCACCTACACGTGTTCGATACTGGATTTATGATCCTGGCAGGAAACAGTAGTGGGGTCATTGGAATCGTACCTGCAGGTGTCTTTGTCAATGGTCCAGGGAATGTTTCAATCAATTCTTTGCTTCACTAAGAGCCAGTGAAGAGGTCGATGGTTAGGGTCCTTTGTAGCATCTTACCAATACTAAATCAAAATCTGGCTACCTGATTCTGTACCCTCACTACCCACCCTCACCCTCACTCACCCTCACTCACCCTCAACCCCTCACCCTCACACAGTGCAATAGGTCTCGGAGCATTTGAGTTAGAGCTTTTAGAAATGTTTATGGCTTTTTTTTTTAATTCTTTAGCATTGGCTACAGGAAACAAAAATGCTAAAGATTTACACAAAAACCCATAAACAATTCTAAAAGCACTAACTCTAATGCTGCGAGACCTATTGCATTTCCAATGCTTGTTACGTCTTGCCTGCGACAGCACACGAGTCCTCTCTTGCAAGAGGAAATGTATACAGCAAGGGGCTTGGAGCCTGCCCATTGCTTGCCATTCATTGGCTTCAGTGCCACTCTTAAATTCAGCCTCCTAACTGAGCAGCACCTGCCAGCTTCAATTCCTCTTCTTTTCTTGGGAGCATAGACCAAGTACACATTGATTGTCTTTGATTAGTATCCTTCCACTGCGGCTCATGCTGGGATTGAGGCACTTATTTCGTATTACCTCCCTCAAATAGATCTCTCCTGTGTTGATCTCTTTCACCTGCCCCATTCGTGTTGTGCTCCACTTGTGCTTCTTTCCACCCCACGCTCCACATGTTGCTTTTTTGTGCCGTTTTATATAGCACAAAATCAACCCAATAGTATTGGAGCACTTTACAATAGCACCAGTTACATTACACAAGGACACTTACATTTTTAGGCACATCGATGTTGAGCCAACTCCGAGTCTCGAACCTTGTTCCTGAATTCCAAAGTTTATGGCACCTCCAGCCTTGTTCCCCAGTTTATGGCAGCTCTTGCCATAAAACCACATCCTCTCCCCACAATGCGTTCAAGTTCATCCCTACACCCTCCCTCATGTTGCTTCTGAGTTCTCTCCCACCATTGCTCCCTTCCACTGTTACCTCCCTACACCCCAATTACCTGACTCCACGCCCAATTGCTTCAGGAACACTAAATTGCTGTTGAAAATTAACGTTGTAAATAATAGAAGGAAATGTTGGTCCAACATAAACTTTTTGCTGCAAGGCATTGTGTTAATCCTTGCACTCCACTCCATGCCACACAATACACACTGTTCCACTCCACTGTACTCCACTCCACGCAGTGACACACAATCCCACCCCACACAATGCGACACAATTTCACTCCACACAATGCCACGCTATTACACTTCACTCCATGCACACAATGCCACTCCTCTACCCCACACAATGCCACTTCACTCCACTCCCCACAATATCCCACAATTCCACTCCACTGAATTCCACACAGTTCCACTTCAATCCACACAATGCCACACAATTCAACTCCACTGTACACAATGCCACACAGTTGCACTCCACTCCACACAATATAACTCCACTCCACTGTGCGCCAATCAGGAATGCCAAACAATTCAACTCCACTACACACAATGCCACACAGTTCCACTACATTCCATGCAACACAATATAACTCCACTCCACTGCACTCCAATAAAGTCCACTCGACTCCACACCACACAATGCCACTCCACACCACTCAGTTCTACTCCGCACAATCCCACTCCACCCAATTCTACTCCACACAATGCCACAAAGTTCCACTCCATTCCAAATATTTGCCCACATTTCCACTCCACATAATGTCTTACAATTCTATTCCTCTCCACACAATTCCACCTCATTCTAAACAGTGACACACAATTCCACTCACTCCACACAATCCAACTATACTCCATGCCGCACAATTCCTCTCCATTCTCAATTCCTTGCCACCCAACACCACTCCACACAATGCAACACAGTTCCTCTCTACTCCATGTTACACAGTGGCACTCCACTCAATGCCACATAATTCCACTCCATCCCACACAATTCCACTCCATGCAATGCCACACACTTCCACTCTGATCCACACAATTCAACTCCACTCCACGCAATGGCACACATTTCCACTCCACGCAATGACACTTCACTCCAAACAATGCCTTTTCACTCACACAATGCAACTTAATTCAAAACCACTCCACACAATCCAACACAGTTCCACTCCACTTCACACCAAACAGTGCCACTCCAATCCACACCACACAATGCCACTCCACACAATGCCACACAATTACACTTCACAAAATGTTGCTCAATTCCACACCATTCCACTCCACAACATTCAACACAATCCCACCCAGTTCCACTCGACTCCACACAGTGCCACAAAGTTCTTCTCCACTTCACTGCACTCCACTCCACACTGTGACACACAAGTCTGCTCCACACAATGCCACACAATTCTACTCTACTCCACACAGTTCTACTCCACACAATGCCACAAAATTCCACTCCACTCCAAACAATGCCCCACATTTCCACTCCACATAATGCCTCACAATTCCATTCCTTTACACACAATTCCACCTCATGCCAAACAGTGCCACAAAATTCCACTCACTCCACACAATTCAACTTCACTCCAAGTCACACAATTCCACTTCACACCACACAGTGCTAGGCAATTACACTCCATGGAATTCCACAAGATTCCTTGCCACACAGTTCCACTCCTATCCATGCCACACAATGATACACAATTCCACTCCAACCCACACAATCCCACTCCATGCAATGGCACATAATTCCACTCCAGTCCACACAGTACAACTCCACTCCACACAGGGGCACACAATTCCACTCCAAAACAATGCCACTCCACTCTCACAATGCCACATAATTCCAAAACCACTCCACACAATCCCACACAGTTCCACTCCACTTCACACTAAACAATGCAAGTCCACTCCACTCAATCCCACACATCCACTCCTTAGAATGTGCTTAATTCTACCCCATGCCACACAAATCCACTCCACACAATGCCAGACAATTTCCAACCAATTCCACTCCACACAATGCCACACAATTCCACTTTACTCCAAACAAAGGCCCACAATTCCACTCCTCTCCACATAATGCCACACAATTCCACTCATCGCCACACAATTCCACTCCATGCCACACAATGCCACTTCACTCCATACTGTTCTACTCCACCTAATTCTACTCCCCGCCACACAGTTCCACTCCACTCCTAAGCACGCACTTCCACACCACTTCACACAGTGCCACACAATTCCACTCCACACAATGACACACAATCCCACGCCACACAATGCCCCGGAACTCCATTCCACATAATGTCATAAAATTCCGCTCCACACCACAATGCCAATCAATTCCTTGCCATAGAATTCTACTACGTACCCAATCCCCCTCCCCTCCCCTGCACTCCACACATTACACAATTGCACTCCACACAATGCCACACAAATATGTCCTACTCCACCCAGTTTAATTCCACTGCGCCTAATGCCACACAAGTCCACTCCGTGACACAAAATTCCACTCAGCACCACACAACGACACCCCACTCCAATCAACTCCACTCCACACAGTGCCACTCTACTCTACCACACACAATTCCATTCCAATCCACACAGTGCCACACAATTCTACTCCTCACAGTGCTACTCCACACAATTCCACTCCACTCCAATCCACTCAACACAATGCCACTCCACTCCACACACTGGCATTCCACTCAAACCAGTAGATCACACATAGACTTGTTCTATTGGCCTTCTCAGGGACATTAGGGATGATCACAGTAACTTTAAGGTATTTGCTCACTCCTAATCTAACCATCAGCCTGACATTTATCTTTTACAGTCTACTACATCTACCTCTTTTATTGAGGAGCTTGTAGATTATTTACCCTTCTAGACCACATTCTTTACATATCTAGTAATGGTTGTATACTACAGTATTGAGTATCACAATATCATTCTGCAGAATATCAACTCCCACAACATTGGTAAGTATAGATTATTTATACTTAACATCATGTCTACTTACAATGAGGATGTGTATATCATCAAACTATGTAGATGTGGAGTTAAGAACAGTAAATCTATACATATGAATACGTAATTACCTTGATGATAAAGTATATTATGGTAAAACCCCTCAACTAATCACACCATGATTGAGTGCTTTTGACCTCTGGATATCCAGTGCCTTAAATGGCCAATCACTCTTAAATTGTTTGTCTAATAGCAAAGAGATTTGAGTTAAATCGCTTTTCTCTGAGCTTTCTAAAACTAAAAGAATGTAAATGGTCCCTAGATGAAATTGGCACTATTCCTAACACCTTAATGCTAAAGCACAATACCCAAAGTATGTTTCAATTTCTGTTTATTTGTAGATACATTAAAATCATTACAGTCACATGAAATTAAATAAAACTGACTTTCTTCACTCAGCTTTTGACAGAAATCATAAAACAATAATTACTATATATTTCACCTCTCTGACTACGATATGCAGATGTCATAGTCATACTAAGTCAGGCACCTATTGGGCTTCAAAGGGCAATAAATGCATTGGATGTATATATAGAACATGAGAGATTAGAGATGAATTTGAACTAAAGAAAAATAGTCCACCTAGTTGACAAAAAATGTAAGTCATTCTCATGGAGAGCCAAGGACAAACGCATAGATGTAGCAACAGGTTACAAATATCTTGGGATTCATGTGGAATGACAGTTCTCTTTTAAAAACACTTAGTTTCCCTACATGCCAAGGTGCAGTCTTTAATCTATGCATTTATGTTGTTACAAGCAAGTCTCAATTGCTCGTCCCATAACCAGTGAGCAGTCTGCTCTTTTTGGAAGCACATATTCATGCTTGTGGCGCGCCCCTGCTCGCTACCGCAAGGGGAATGCCGCTACGAGTATGTGCTTCCAAAAAGAGCAGAGCGACGGCTAAAGGTCCTCATATGCAGCACATGCGCTCTGCATAGGCGAGACCTAATGAGCTGCCACAGTATGGAAACACATGTGGCAGCCTTTTTTGTAGCATTTGATCCGGTAGAGCTGGAAATAGTTTTTTGCTAAAGTCTATAAATTACTCAGAAAATGAAGGATTACATGACAAGTGCAGCAAATCCATAATTAGGAAGAAAACACAACTGCATGCCAGAGCTTTAAGTTGAATTGTCTGCGGCAAGTAGACTGCTGAAAGCCATGCTAGTCTTGTTTGTCATGAGTAAAGCTGCCATGGGTTCAAGTCTCACCCACCTTCAGAGCTGATGTCCGGGTTCTGCACAGCTAGCACTGGCGACCAGGTGCCTTTTGGGTCACTTATGAGAAGGGTGTGGATCTTAAAAGTGCCTTCTTCCTGGCAATGGGTTTTGAGCACACGAACGTCTGCCTTTAAAATGCTTCTGCGAGGACGAAGCCAATGGATTATTGTTTTTATTGCCGCGCTCAGTGCATCATGGCCTTTGTGGATAGTCCCAGGCTAAAAAGATAGCGCCTAAAGTATTTTAGTAAAAGGTACTAAGAACAAGGAACTGTCATTCGGCAGAATTAACCAAGAAAGGCAGTTGGAGATTGAATGCTAGAGTATGAGAAATATTGTAAGATAATCAGACTGGAAATAGTACTTTGAACCTGACAGTAATACAGGGTGGTTGTTTGTGTTGTTGGATATAGCAGCATTTTAAAGGACTGGGTTATTTTTGGTTTGTTTTTGTAACACGATTAACAACAGTCACAGAAAAAAAAAATTGTCGTTCTATCCGTCACCAGGAGGAAACTGCTGGAAGTTTAATTTAGTACGGGATGATAGATAGGGTCGACGTGCCAGGATATTAAGCTTACTCACGTGTGTTGCCCTAAAACGTAAACATTGACAAAATAAAATGACTTAATTGGCTCGAAATCTCTGCCACAAGGAAAATAAAACTTAGATTTAGCAATTTCTTCAGTGATCCTGCCAAAGGGATCTATTAAAAAGCTCTTTTAAGTGTTTGTAAAATTAAGTTTGCTAAGAAAACACTTGCGCATGATATGTCGGTTCTCAAAGGGGCTGCACAAAAACATCTATCCACACACAGAAAAACCCAAAAGCTTAGTAAATAAGGACATTCCAGAGCAAAGATTACTGGTAGTTTCCATAATTTTGAAAAGATGACTTCATGCATTAGTTCTTTCAGTGATTGTCTTGTAATTTTTTTATTAATTAGTTCTCTAGGCTTCTGGCTTATTTTAGATAGTTTTCGTGATAGAGAAAGTTCACATGCTATTCGCCATAGCTCTTAAAAATACTGCTATAAAAATAACGTGTGTAGTGAATAATTATTTTTAGATAGCCTTCTGCCCCTCCAGTGTCCTGGATTTTGCCCATGGTGCATTGTGAAGATTTTCTCAGGAATTGAAAAAAAATAATACATGACTTGTGACCTTAAGATAATGTTGCACTTGCTGCCCTAGGTGTCCCGGATTCACATAGTTTTAGTCACCATACTTGCAAACCTAGGTGATTCCGGGCAGTAGCGTAGCAAGTTTACCATGGGCCCTGATGCAAGCAGGAAAATGACGCATTTGACAGCTGCACAGCAGCTATCAGGGTTCAGTTCCCTTGGGGCTTTGGGCGCCGGTGCACTGCACGGGCTGCACCATTGGTAGCTACGACCCCCTCCACCCCGTCGCTAGTTCAAAGCATGCTACCAGCTTAATAAGGAGCCTCACTCTGCTGCACTTTAATTACCTAGTGTAGGAATGCATAGCCTGAAGTTTCCAACTGTATATCAAGGACTGGACATTGTGAGGGTCTTTGTAGTTCCCTTTTTGATTGCCCGAGGAATGGTGACTCCTCCCAGTAGCTATGGTGTTACCCTTCACGTAATAAACATGTGAAGGATGTCATGTTATGTTATTGCATACATTTTCTAAAGCACGACAAATACTTCAAGAGGTGTTCTGGCGCTAATGCCACATATCTAATTAAACGGTTCCCAGTTAGGAAATTAATTCTGGGCAATATTGTCAGTTCTTGATTGTAGATGATAACAGATTTGGAAGCTATACAACCATGGAACAATACTACCCTGTTACAGGCTTAAGAAAGAGCTCAGCATAAAGGTCTTCTAGGTGGGAAAACCCAGTAAAGAAAACTGCAGCTAGTAAAGGGAGAAAAAACAAAGACAAAAAGGTGAGCAATGAGGACAACGAAAAATAGGGATGTAAAAGTGTTGCCACACAACCTTCTCTTCCCAAAGCCTCCTCTTTAATGGCTTAGGCAGGTTAGGACATCACGGGGAAAAAAGGTTGACCCCATTTTGGAGTAGGAAACTCAGACCAAAAAAAAAAACTGGACAGAAGAAGACGACATGCGAAACAAACCTGCTTTTTAAGGAGAATGGTTTCCTTTAGGTGAGAGATGTAGAAAACCAGTAATACAGCGTGCGGGTGGTCAGGTGACCGGCTGGCTGCACCGGGCTCGCGGCCCCACATGCTGGTCCACGAACTAAAGGTTAGTGATTGGCTTGCCTGCCCCACGGCCGCCTGCATTAAACAAAGCCGCATGCGTGCTCTTTCAAACCCTGTCAGCAGGAAGAGAATCAAAGAGATGAAGGACACGGGGGTGCGGTGAACGGGCTGCAGCCGGAGCCATGGAGCTGGCTGTGCTGGAGGAGGGATGACTTACTTATCCACCTAGGAAGAGCTGGACAGGTACCTCGCTGTCCTCATGTGCATGGTTGTAGATGAGCAGCCTCGACCTGGTAATTAAATAAAGGCAGCTGTGTGTACAGTGCTGTGCATTGCACCTTTGGTTCATAAGAGTTGTGCTGTGGAGTTGCACAGTTTGATAGACTTTAGGAAGTGCACAGCTGCGTTTGGAATGAGTTTTCTCTAGAGTGCATGTCTGTACTGCAGCTGTAAATGAGGACTGCGCACTGCGTTTGAACAGCAGAGAGAGTGGGGTGGGGGCTAGAGTAGCGAGGGGAGGGAGGAAACAGAAGGCGCGCGTGATGGCCCACCAGATAAGAGAAAAGGGAAGTGCTCGGAACAGGTGCCCTTGGAATGCCAGTGCGCCGCGGCTCGTCTGCTTCGTGAACACTTTTATTATCTGCTTGCAGAGAGGAGACGCCATGCACGTGCAAATCGGATGTCCGTGCGCGCACATGTTTTGTCTCCCTTCGCTATCAGAAACCACAACAATAGAGTCTTGCCAAGCTAAGTAGCTGTGCTGCATTCGCTAGGCGAGACCTAAAAACTGGGTTCTTCTGTACAATAAATGCAGACTCAGTGCGTTTGTTTATAAGTACTCCAGCGCTTATCCACAGACGAATACAGGTTGAGAACCACAGCCTTTCTACAACCCTTTTATGCACTCCAGCGCGATATCCGGAAATAAAAAAGAAGGCTTTTATGAGAATCTCAACGGCTCTTGGATGCGCCCCAGCGCGATAGCAGTGAAACTCAAAATGGACAAGTACGAGCCTCACAGCGGCCCTTGTAAGCGCCCCAGCACGTTGGCTTAAAAGAAGAAAGGAACTCCAGCGAGTTGGCAAAGAAATAACAAGGAAAGGAAATCCGAGCCTCTCAACAGCTCATGAACACGCTCCAGCATGTTGGCAATAAAGAAGAATTACGAGTCTCCCAGCTGCTAATGATCGCGCTCCAGCTCGTTGACAGGGAAATGACCGAGGACAGCGGAAGGTAGCAGGAAGGGGCTCCCAGCACGGCATGTCGAGGCAGGGTCTCAGCAGGCTGACATCTAATGATTGACAGGCAACGGGCTGCTTGCAGGCGGTGCTTAAATAGTTTCATGATTACAGCTATCATGTTATCCTCCCACCAGGTATTATGGGAGATGTAGTTTGTAACACACACACACCAATCTTTCCTATGCATGTATTTCTGTTTAATGTATGTGGGTTTCCCTGCTACCTATGCATACTCGTGAAATGAACAGATGTAAAGGTTCATTTAGATTAGCAGAGCAATGGCTCCAATGTTGGTGGTTCTTTTTGCCCTATTGAGGCAGGGAAGGAAATCATTGAGTTTCAAATGGTGAAGCCTCAAGAATCTTTGCCATAGATTACCCATGCTCCAGTAGTTCAGCCACCAATGGAGTGTCAGGTGACAATGGTGGTACCTAGCTGCACCCTGCTCTGTTCAGGCAGGTCAGTCATCACTGGAATTTCCTCCCCAGAGTCATCATGTATGCATGGAAGTCCCAGAAAGGAAAATGTGAAAATACCCCTGAGAATGCAAGCCAGGAACACCTGTCTTTCCATTTTAGCAGCCAGGACCCTGCTTCCTGGGCTTGTTGCTGAAATGCAAATGAGAATGGCAGAGGGCAATAGAAAACGTGGCAGGCCACTCATCATTCAAGTTCATTCATGCATTCAGAGGCCAAATTCACCCTGGTTAGTGAAAAAAAGATGTAGCCATCTCAGATCGAAGTTAACTGCTCTTTGCTTTCAGGTCCAACAGCTAATTAAACAAAGCATGTAGTAGTGATGCACTAATGAAGCATTTCCTGCCCCTTTTTTACACAGGAATGTTTGGTCCTCTATTTATTCACACAGTGACAAATTTCTTGAGAGAGAGAGAGTTGCTAAAGAGCAGGTTCCCAATTTTATTAGAAACTATAATATCCCTGATCCACTCAAAGGAGATTTTCACTCTACTACAGGAACAGAATCAATCCCTACCTCCATTTAAAATGATGCCTTGTTTGCAGTGGATGGTAGCACAGTTGAGGTGCTGATTATAATAGATTCATCAGTAGTGACCCTTTAGCACCAAGTACCATAGGGTTTTTTTTGTCTGCCTACTTCAGTCTGATTTAACAGAGCAGATGGTGGGGAGGTCAACTTCTTGTGAAACAGACTGGAATCAGACCACTGCCCTCCCTCTTTCTTTTTTTATTCTTTGTTAGTTCTCTTTTCTTATATGGAAACCTGATCCTTTTTTCTCTTTTGCGCATACTCTTTAAGTCATAACTTTGTTCTCTAAATACATGACCAGTACTTTTGGTTTTCCTTTTTATGTGTGCATTGGTGACACATAGACACTGCTCTGTCTTGATAGGAGTTTAGGCTCATTTCACCCAAACTTGAAGACCATCCTTTGAAAATAAATTAATGGGTGAGCGCCAGCACTTATACCCTAAAATGCCTTTGAAGTGGAGGTGACTTCAAAGGAAGGTTTTTGAAGTGCAAAAGTCCTCTTTCAGCCCAATCCTGTCTGCCAGGTTAACCCTGGTGGGTTGATCAGTTATTTTTGTAAGGCCAGGACACTAGCAATGGAGGTATACATGTCAGTCCCTCTCCTTCCTCTGCCCAGGAAGACCCCTCAGTATGCAGATGAATGCAGTGTTTGTGGCTGTCTAAAGGGAATGCACAAAGTGGAGCTGTCACCCAAACTCAGACAGGTATTGGAGACAGTCTGGAAAACACACAAACAGCTAAGACCAGAGGAATGACTACTTTCTAAAATTGGCACTCCTAAACTAGTCATGCCAAATCCAACTTTAACCAGAAAAGAGGATTTGCCATTACCAATCTAAAGATATTTAAAATAAAGCAGCTACTCCTCTGCAATTAGGAATTCAAACTTAAAAGTATATAAAGCAATTCCCAATAGTCACCTATGAGAAGAGCATGCCGTACAGCAATAAAAAATTAATTTGGTTGTTTGTTACTAACAGGACATGTAAACCATATAGGTACATGTCCTACCTTTTACTTGCATAGCAACCTGCCCATAGGGTCACTTAGGGCCTACCTTCGAGTGACTTATATGTAATAAAAGGGGAGTTTAAGGTTTGGCAAGTAGTTTTAAATGCCAAGTTGAAGGGGCAGAAAACTGATCCCACTGCCCTGCAATGGCTGTCCTATGACAGGTTGAAAGGATACTGCGGCATCTGGAGCGTTCTTTGCAAGTTTTTGGTCAAAATGGATCATAAGCCTCTCTATGAGATATTCGTAAAGAAGGGCATAGATCTTGTTTCGAGCAGAATAACCAAATGGGTGATTGCCTTGCAAGAATTAGACTTTGCTATAAAGTACATTCCTGGCGTAGAAAATGATATAGCAGGCACGTTATCTAGATTAGTTGAGAAAGTTGATGAGAGTGTCTGATAAGGATTTTCAAGAGAGTGATGTTCATGTTTGTGTAATCGATGAGGAGATTATTTCTGAAGACCAGTGGCATGTGGAATTATCCTCTGATCCAGTACTTTCTGAAGTCTAGGTTTTTGTGAATAGAGGGTGGCACTCAAGATAACAGGCTTCAGAGGAAGCAGCTAAATTTTGGAGTGTGAAAGATGACTTGAGTGTTTGGAATGGTCTCTTACTGCGTGGGACAAGATTTGCTCCTCTTCTTAAACATTGCAGCAATTTGGTTGATTTAGCACATACTTCTCATTTGGGGATGTCCAAAACCAAAGAGAGACTTCGCTCCTCTTATTGGTGGACATGCATGGATTTACAAGTAGAAAGATTGTTAGAGATTGCTTGGCATGTGCTTTGTGTGAAAAGTCTAAGGTTGTGAGAGTACAACCTATGTTAGTCAGAGAAATACCTCGTGGACCATGGAAGGAAATAGCCTTGCATATTCTTAGTCCCATTCATTCTGAAGGGCAACCGCTGTTTATCTTGGTGGTTATAGATATGTTTTCAAGATGGCCAGAGATTTACTACACAAGTGAAATTGAGACCAAAAATGGGATTGCGTTTTTGGAAAATCTCATGGCTAGGGAAGGTTACCCAGACACCATCCTAACAGACAATGGTGTTCAACATGTTTGGCGGGAGATTGAAATCTTCTTAAAGAATCGGGGTATCAGGCACAAACAGTGTTCTCTCTATCATCCTGAAACCAACGGCATGGTGGAGAGGTTTAACAGAATCTTAAAAGAGGTTATTGCTTTAGCCAAAATCAGTGGTCTCAATTGGAAGAAGGAGGTCTTGAAGAAAGTGGAGATTTATAGGTTGACTCCTCATAGTGTAACTGGGAAGTCTCCCTTTGTTCTTTTTAGAGGCAGATCTCCTTGAACTTTGGTGGAGCCGTCATGGGTAAGGGCTTTGGAGGAGTTCACAACTAAGATAACGAATGAGAATGTCTGCACTGAGTGGCGTAGAAGAGAGGTTGTGAAAATCCTAGCAAGGAAATCCTACTTTGACTCTAGAAAAGCCACCAAAAACACTGTGGTTTCTGTTGGTGACATGGTAGTCATCAAGCAACCTGGTTTCAGTGCTACATTTTCTAAACCCATTTGTGTATTTAAAGTCTTTAAGAATGCTGTTAAGACTCAGGACCATCCTGCACATAAACAATCATTCCCTCAACGCATGCATCCTTGCACTATGGTGCAAGGGTGCCTGCGTTGGCGCTAGGCAGCTGACTTTAGCGTCAGTGCAGGGACAAACACAGGTAAGTACTATTGTAAATATGTTGCATCCCTGCGTTTCTAAAGTGAAAAAGCGTGGCGTTAGCAAATTTGGAGCTAACACTCGCTCGGCCACTTTCTTGTAAATATGCCCCTATGTGTTCATTTTACTATTCTGGAGAACCTCACTCTGAATGTAGTATAATGTGATATGCATGTGTTGTCAGGTGTATATGTTAATCTGTATAAACTTCACAGTATTTCACCGATCTTAGGGATTAAAAACTTATTTTGAATCTATGCATGTGACACATACCTAGGGTTTCTGGACTCCCAATAACTAGGTGGAAGTGCTACTTGATATTTTATGACAGTATCTAAAAGTGGTTAAAATACCTATCAAATATGTTTGCTCCTGGGCAAGGTAGTATGCCCAGTGCAGTGTGTGTTACCAGCCACAGCCACTGCAGGTAAGAGCGGTGGGGCGGGCTGGGGGGGGATTCCAAGAGGCGACCGCTAAGGAAAATCATTTTTTAATTTAATTTTCCCATGTGGTCGTCTCTCAAAATTACCTGCTCTCCTCCCCACCCCCCTCCCCTCACCCCCCAAGCCGGGCCCATCGCTCTTACCTGCAGCGGCCGTGGCTGCGTGTTATCACCAACTCAGCATGCCACCAAAGTGGGGGAAGGGTTTGTACATGTGGGAAACTAGTGCTTTTGGGATTCTCTATATATCCCAAAGTCATGTGCTCATGTTTTCGTGAGAATTGTATAGGCACCATCTGTTACATAATTTTGTTGTTACACACTTTTTTTATTTTCAAGTTTAATTTAAATATGTATTGATTATGGCTCAGCCCAATGTGACTCTGTCCCAACTGTCACAGGTGGAACACCGGTTGCCCCAGAATTCTATTACATCACAGATCAGGACAGAATAGGGTGACTGAGGTGCTGCACAGAAAAATGACGTAAAGCGAATTTTGACCGTCTTCCCCATCTACAAAGGAAGGAAACACAATACATTATACATGTCGTTTACCACAGAAGTATGGCAGAAAGTAGGATGTGACACTCCCTGTACAAGGAAGGTGAAAGACTTTAGAGCACGACAGGACATAACACCATTCCTAAATGATAGATTTTAACTTGCCAAGTATGTATCCTATTATTGGAATGTTTTCTTTAAATTAGAAACATATACCTCATCGTTTTCCCTTCACCTGCATTTACTTACTCATACCCCCTGAAACCCTAACCTTTCTTCTCCCCTTCCGCCCACCGGCCACACGTTCACCAAGACGACGCGCAAACTCAGGGGCATATTATCAAGAACGGCGATAAAATTATCGCCGTTTTAGCGGCAGGAAACAGCAGCTAAAACAGCGATAATGGGCTTGATATTATGCCCTTGTGAATTCCCATCGCAGCCCAGGTTAACACCAGAACCTGGGCTGCTATGTAAATTCACAAGGACATATTATTAAGCCCATTATCGCAGTTTTAGTGGCAGTTTCCTGCCGCTAAAGCGGCGATAATTTTATCGCCGTTCTTGATAATATGCCCCTCAGTGTTGTGCCTGGAAAGGGAGCGGGTGCTAGAAGTGAGCTTTGGCTCTTCTCCTGTGCCCCTTCCCTCATTGCTTGCAGACCTGAATGCGAGGCTGGGGCGGAGAGCGCATGGCACAAATAACAAACGTCAGTCGCAGCCGCGGCCCGTGGAGGGAGTTTTGGTGGGGCAGTAAGGCGGGGCAGGGTGGGGTGTGCTACAAACTGGAATATGGATAATTGCAGGTAAGTAAACAATTTAAAGAAATTCGTTTTATTCATTAAATTGTTTACTTACCTGCAATTATTCATATTCAAGTTTTTTGCACCCCCCCCCCCACCTTGCCCCTCCCCCGCCCCGCCTTCCTGCCCCACCGTAACTCCCTCCAAGGGCCGCGGCTGGTCAGTCGTAGCAGACGTTCCACCATGCTATTCGGAGTAAAGTGAATGTGGGAAGTGGGTTATACATTCTGTAACGTTACTCCTTTATTTCACACCAAGGGGCATATTATCAAGACTGGGCAATAAAATTATCGGCGCTTTATCGGCAGGAAACTGCTGTTAAAGTGGCAATAATGGGCTTGATAATATGCCCTTGCGAATTCCCAAAGAAGCCTAGGTTAGATGTCTAACCTGGGTTTCTATGGGAATTCACAAGGGTATATTATCAAGCCCATTATCGCCACTTTAGCGGCTGTTTTCTGCCGATAAAGCGCCGATAATTTTATCGCCCAGTCTTGATAATATGGCCCGAAGTTCCCTGAAGATACCAGAATTCACACTTCCTCTGAGCTTTAATTGCACGTAAGTTTCGCAGGTCGGCTGCATGAGTGACTTTCAGTAAAATTGATTTTAAACAAATCCTGATATTCCATTATTCCTCATGCTCTCTTTTTTTTCTCTCACTCAACAGACAACAGATTCCCGAGAGAAGCCAGAAGAAGAAGAAAAAATCCAAATGGCGCGGAGACCGGGCCCCGACTTCCCAAAGACTACAGTGTGCAATATTGTGACCGCTCCCTAGGGCCTTGTTGTGCACGTGAACTGAGAAGAACTGGTGACGCACTGTCCTGCCTAAAACTGCACAGTAACACTTCTAACCGCGGCGCCCGCAGCGGCGCGCCGCTGACCCAGGGAAGGCGGCATACTTGAACTGAGGCCAGCGTTTCTTGGGTTCAGCTTGTATCATGAGAAGCAAAACGTTTGTACTGGATGCCAGGCCCAGGAGGCCTTAGGGAAAGCTGATGAAATGGCTTTCTTCAGTGCCAGTGTGTGCCATTTCTCATACTCTCTCTTGAACCCTCCAGGGTAATACGCCAACATGTCCCCAGGGGCAGGGGGACCACTTATGCAACCCAATGTGACATAAGAAAAATCACTTTGATTGAGAGATTGGGATCGGAAGGCCTACGTCACATGAAGAAAACAAAATAAAAATAAAGACTTTGAGCCAACCCAGTCCTCTCCGCAGGAGACTTTTTATGCTGCGCGAGAGAGAGTCGAATGTCGAAAGAAAGTTTCATATGAAATCTAAATGAATTCCAGCCGCTCAGGGACTTCATAAATTGTGTCAAGCCCTGGAGGGCAGCCAAGAACCCACCCCATAAAAACAAGGAGGAGAAACGAAGTGGAAACAAAGGCAAAACTATTTGCCATTGGGGCTTATGGTGTGTGTTTTTTACTCCTATTGTTTGCCGACCGTTAGAATGAACAACTGAGACATTCAAGATCAATTATTTTTTTTCTAAAATGTTAATTTATTTGTTGAGAAATAAACCTTGGACCATTTGTATTTCAGACAATTAGCCGTAGTTTTTGATTTATTGCTTTAGCAAGCTTACTTAGTATGTTTTTCTTTTCTTTCATTTCTAGTAATCCAGCTTCTCCACTTGCCCAAAGTGTGCCATGTTGGGCAAACATTTCTCAACCCCCTGCCAATAGCAAACTGGCAGCACTTAGAAACCCTCTCCGCCCACATTAAACGCTGCAGTTATACTGACTGGGTAGTAACATTTAACAATACAACAATATGAAACTGGGGTTCCCAAGCAGCAGCAAAGAGTGTCACATCTGGTAAAGCACTGGTTTTCCAACCAGTGCATTTTAGTTCAAATCCTCATTTGACAAACATAAGACTTGCTTCGAATGATAGTTTCTTACTCGAAGTACAGGCAGATGAAGCAGTGGAGTGTAAGGTGGCCTTACTTAGTGGTCACATGTATGATCAACATTATTGATTCCATTCAATACAAGAAAATAAAACCTATTTTACTATGTGCTCCGTTGGAAAAATGGTCAGGTATTCAAAGAAGTTTATTTCAGCAACCTCTTCCCTTAAGAATTCAAACCTGTTTTTAATAAACTTGAACCCATGATGTGGCTTGTTAAAACAGTGTTTACTTCAATTATGTACAGAGGAGTGAAAACATTGGCTGATGAGAAAAAAATAGATGATACTACAGCAGGTAATTGGGAAGTCTGCACAATGGTGTGAAATTCCAAATCTTGGGAGTCTTTCTGTGGTCATTTTGAGGTCATTCACTGTAATTACATTTGCATCTCCCCCACAGTTCTAGAGTTCTGTTACAGTAGGAGAGAGAATTTAGGAAGAAGGTGAAAGCCATGACATGAAAAGAGGCACATTTTCTAGCAGACATGTTATTGTACTCATGTTAGTTATCTCAGAATTAGGACCAAGGTAGAAAAACAAAAAACATCAATATACATTTAAGGGATACATCTGCTGTTGGAAGATTTTTTTTTTAAAAACATGTTTCTAATTTTGCAATGACCTACTCCTTGTTTACAGTAATAAGTAAATAAACCCCATGATTTCTGTACTATGAGAGAGACTTGATCTATTTCAAAGTGGCCATGCTAATTGTTGTTATGTCATTCTACCGCCCCTGGGGCTGATTCATAAAAACAACTAGAAATCTAGATCTGCTTGTAATCGATCTCCCACGGGTAGACATTTTCAACGTTTTGAAATTCACAGACGTTTCCCAGGTTACACTTGAAAGCTCGGAAAAGTCACAGCTCTCTAGCAATTATACAAAAACAATATGAATTCCACTTTGCCATTTGAGAACAAAGATATAGGTAGTTTTTCTGTATGGGAAAAATCTCTTTCTATGCAGAGAAAAACCCTCCTTCCCCCACACCCTTGCCATTTTTGGGGCGGGTGTTCCCTTCCTCCTTTCCATAATGAAAATGAATTTGCTCGAGCCCTGGCAGAAGTAGATCTCTGACCATCTCCAGGATATGAAGGGTTCAGAAAAGGGTTCATGATTGCCCAAAACTGTTTGTATGTGAGTGTTTTCAAACTTCCAGGGCATGCCAAACTTGGAACACCCATTCCCACCCACAGAAGAATTTCTCACACAGAAACCTCCATGTGAGTTACAATCATGAATTACGAAAGCAATTTTCCACTAATAAAAGAGGATATTTTCAAATCTAGGCAGAGTTCTCTGAATAACGCTTTTGTCTTTGTGCCTACAATGGCATTGGCTATTAAACAATAAAATGGTCCCTATGGAAGAAGTGTAGCCCTTGACTTCCAGAGCAAAAGTGTTATAGTAGGGATAGAAGAAAACCTCTCCGATGAGTAAGTTCCAGTTATGCGTGCATTAATTTATACATATATCATAATGAATGTGTGACACTTTTACATATATGTGACTCTTATTGCCACAGTTCTTGGCAAGCCAATATCCACTTTCAAGTTGTTCCAGGATCTATTGTCTTGAAATGTACTTGATGGTGTGAATTTCGGCTCCAATCATTTGGTGTCTCCATTGTATACATTTTGCATTCTGTTGATGCCCCTGCTCTAAATACCTATGTTTAGGGGTCACAACATCGTCAAAAAAATATGGCAACTATATTTTTTAAGAATTGGATGGTGAATATCAACACTTGTTTCATGGGTGTTGACTTCAGAACATTCTATTTTCCCTATCAGCCACGTATATATTTTTGTACATAGTACAAATGCCCTTTTTATTCATCAGATATCACACTCACTGCGCCGTCACTTTTTAGGAGCACCTTATGTGTATAAGTATTATACTGCGTGAATTGATTTATATATTCATAAATGAGCTATGTATAAATAAATGCACTAAACGCATAACAAACTAACTCATTGGAGAGGTTATCCTCTATCCCAAGTATAAAACTATTGCTGTGGAACTCAAGAGTTACACTTCCCCCATAGGTACTATTGTTTAATAATTGTCCAGCCAAGGTCCCTGGGTTGCCCCCTTTTTCTAGTTAAATACATTGGTATTGGGTCATTGCTGTAGTTTACTCAGACAAACCTGCCCCAAAAGGTTACAACATTCGCTCTTGGCCATTGTAAACCCAAAAAGACACATGAGAAATTCCAGCTAAGGGAGTCTGTAAGAATTTCTATTGTTTATTGGGATGGGTGACTAACCACCCCAAGAAGTATTCACCACCCTTGTCAGGGTGATCCCTCAAAGTCACTCAAATCACCTGAGTTTAACCCCCTGGTAGCTATGGCATAAAGCGGACCGGCTTAATGTAGGTTAATGTGGAAATTATTTATCCAGTACCAAAGCAGTAATAAAATCAAAACACCAAGCAATAAAAATCTCAAACCGAATTATAAAAAAAGGAGTCCATTTTATGAATAAACTGACATCAAATTAATAAAACTCTAATAAGGAGAACCAGAGATATGAATGTGGGTCAAATGGTCACAATAGACCGGGACCTAGGTACAATTTCAGGCTGGCCGTAATGGAACTCTGGTTGGATACACAAACCAGGCTTGATTTAGTCTGAGGTTTTACCTTGGGACTTAGGACCTGATTCATATTTCGGCTGATGTGTTACTCCCTCACAACGGTAACGGATATCCTATCTGCTGAAATATAAATCCCATAATATCCTTCGAGGTGTATATTTCAGCAGACAAGATATCCATCACCTTTGTGACAGAGTAACAAGTCCGCCAAAATCTAAATTTGGCCCTTAGTCTAAAAAATGGAGGTTCAGTTCTCCTCTCAGGTCACAGTGGTCAACTGTTGGTCCAATCCTCTTCTCTTCGTTCTCAGGCCCAGCAGTGTTCTCCTAAGGGCGCCTAGGGATGTCTTGTATGAGCCATTGAGTCGGGGGGACTCCCTGCCCCTCCCTAACCAATGTGGTAAAAGTTTCCAGGGGGAACCCAACTCACTTTGTAGCAATTCCTATTTGCCTTATTGAGCACCAGCCCAAAATGCCAAGCGTCAGGGCATTTTCAAGATGGTGAAAGTTTGTGGCCACACTAACTTTGGGTTTTGAGAGTTGGGTGTGTGGGGAATGTAGTATGGTAATCCTAGTTTCCTCCCAGATCGCACACTAAAATCCAATTTGAGGCCGAGAACTTCAATGTCAACACCAAGCTCTTCAATAAATTACTTACAGCTGCACCAACCGCACCACTCCCACCAGAAACAAGACATGCACAAACAACTAACGACCCAGCTGGTACATGCAAAACCTCAGAGAGTCCAACCACCACTGCAAACAACTTGAGAGAAAATGAAGACTAGACAAAAACACCACCACAAGATCCACATAAAAAAGTCTCTGTCAACCTCTACCACCAACAACTATGAGATGCAAAGAAAAAGGCCCTGACTCTCAGATTCAAAGCCAGCTCCAACAATGGCAAAGAACTTGTCACCATCGTCAAAGGAATATATGATGTCAGACCGCAGACAAACATCCCGCATACCATCATCCCGCAAATATAATACCGCAAGTACTATTAGTCCGCAAAATAAGAGAACGAAAACTTTTAAAACGATTATGCCTTTAGCACACATGCCATTACTACGAAAATGCAGGCATGTTAAAGATATACTCGTTGTAAAAGTTCTAAAGGTAAGTAGGAGTACCCTACCCTACACTACACTCTAATGTAGTACTCCTGCACCACCCACCCTTAACACACAGTCCTTTTCCAACATTTACACTACCCAGCACGACCACCCAACACTACCATAAAGCACTTTACTTCCCTAAACAAACACTACAACACTACCTTAATACACTACCCCCAGCATGACCCTACACAAACACTCCAATACTACCCTAAACCACTACACCCCAGCATGACCCTACACTACACAAACACTACAACATAACCCTAAACCCTAAAACACTACACCCCAGCATGACCCTACACTACACAAACACTACAACACTACCCTAAACCCTAAAACACTACCCCCAGCATGACCCTACACTACGCAAACACTACAACACTACCCTAAACCCTAAAACACTACCCCCAGCATGACCCTACACTACGCAAACACTACAACACTACCCTAAACCCTAACACACTAGCCCCAGCATGACCCTACACTACACAAACACTACAACACTACCCTAAACCCGAACACACTACCCCCAGCATGACCCTACACTACGCAAACACCACAACACTACCCTAAACCCTAAAACACTACCCCCAGCATGACCCTACACTACGCAAACACTACAACACTACCCTAAACCCTAAAACACTACCCCCAGCATGACCCTACACTACGCAAACACTACAACACTACCCTAAACCCTAAAACACTAGCCCCAGCATGACCCTACACTACACAAACACTACAACACTACCCTAAACCCGAACACACTACCCCCAGCATGACCCTACACTACGCAAACACCACAACACTACCCTAAACCCTAACACACTACCCCCAGCATGACCCTACACTATGCAAACACTACAACACTACCCTAAACCCTAAAACACTACCCCCAGCATGACCCTACACTACGCAAACACTACAATACTACCCTAAACCCTAAAACACTACCCCCAGCATGACCCTACACTACGCAAACACTACAACACTACCCTAAACCCTAACACACTACCCCCAGCACGACCCTACACTAAACAACCACCACAACTCTACACTACACTAACACAACACTACACTACACAATCACTAACCCAGCACGACGAAAAAATTAACCCAAACCCACTTACCTCTCTCGTCATCGTGGTTTTCACAACGCAAATGCATTTACCATACATGCCTTTACAACGTAATTCGTTGTAA
Source organism: Lissotriton helveticus (assembly GCF_964261635.1). NCBI lineage: Eukaryota > Metazoa > Chordata > Amphibia > Caudata > Salamandridae > Lissotriton > Lissotriton helveticus. The sequence continues at coordinate 1,430,672,500 of NC_136061.1, read as the reverse complement.
AGGCATGCGTGATAAATGCACATGCGTTTTGAAAAAATGCGGGATGATGGTATGCGAGGTCAATGACCTTGCGGGAAAATGGTATGGGGACTGAAAGTCAGCGGGATAAAAAATGCGGGATAATGGCTACAAACCTCGTCAAAGAGTTCTCCAACCGTGCAACTGCCAACTACATGATCTCATCCCAAGCACTCTGCAACGATGTCTCAAACTGTTTCAAAGAGAAGATTGCCAAGATCTACAGCACATTTGACCCAAAACATACCAATACGAACTCCTCCATCCAGCTGGACGCCTCTTTCATCACCAAACTGCAGCTAACCATGGAATTCCATCTCAAATTAAACCACTACCCTGATGAATACCATCCATTCAGGAGACTCCCCATATCCTTGCACCCACGTTATATACAGCCTTGAAAGAACCATTATCTCCCTTGTGCTCACCACTATCAACAACACCTTTCTAACCACCACCAACCCCGTCTTGCTGGAAAAATGGAAGTCAATGCCCTGTTGAAGAAACCAACAGGGGACCACAACACTCTCAGTAGCTACAGACCCATCTTGCTCCTGCCACTTCAGCTAAAATCTTTGAGAGAGCCATCAATACCCAACTCTTACCACCTATTACTCCAGACAGCACTCAATCATTCTTTCACACAAACCACAGCACAGAGACAGCCCTCATTGTGGCCAACAATGCCATTAAAAACATCCACAGCTTTCCATGCGGTCTGCCACAAACCACTCTTCAGAAAGCTTTTGCACATGGGTATCTGTCCACCAGCCCTCAAGTGGATATTCTTCTTCCTTACGCACAGAACTCAACGAGTAAGACTTCCCCCCCTACACCTAAGAACCCAAGAAACTCATCTGCGGAATCTCTCAAGGTTCGTTGCTCAGCCCAACATCTACATGATGCCTCTTATGGACATTGTCAGAGTCCATGGCATCAACATAGTTTCATAGGCAGACAACACACAGCTCATCTTCTCTACCGACTTAACCAGCACTGCTAAAGCTAACTTTGCCAACTACATGAGTAATGTTGCTGGCTGGGTGAAAAACAACTGCCTCTAGCTCAACACAGACAAAACCAATGTCCATTTCTTCAGCAACAACCACTTTCCCTGGGCTGCCTCTTCGTGGCCCTCTGAACCTGCCACTCCACACCACCCCTGCGGACAATGCCAAGAACCCCGGGATCATCCTGGACACCAACATCCCCATGAGCAGCCATATCAATGCCGTCTCCTCAAAATGCTTCCACGCCCTATGAATGCTGCGCAAGATTTTCAAATGGATTCCACTGAATACCAGACGAACAGTCACCCAGGCTCTGATCACAAGTAAACTTAGTTATGAATGTGCCCTCTACATGGGAATCCCAGCCCATGTCCTAAGCTGACTCCAAACCTCCCAGAATGCTGTTGCCAGACTCATCCTGAACATCCCGCAAAATAATCACATCTCTCCACACCTCAGGAATCTCCACTGGCTCTCAGTCCAGCAAAGATGTAAGTTCAAGCTACTCGCCCATGCCTTCAAAGTTCTCCACAACACTGGTCCATCTTCCCTCGTTCACCACCTCAACCGTCTACCAGACACCTTAGATGTACGTACCAGGCATGAACTCACCTCTGTTGCATCAAGAAGACCGGAATGCAGAGGACACTCCTCATACCTCATAGCCAAGACCTGAAACGATCTCCCAAAACACCTCAGACCCCCCCCCCATAGACTTCCGAAATAGCCTCAAGACTAACCCTGGGAGCCCGATTCGGCTACGCCCACGGAGTAGGCGTAGTGTTGCCTTCTACGCATTTTGCGTAGACAGCGTAGCCGGCAACACTACGCCCACTCCGTGTGCGTAGCCGAGTCGGCCGCCACCCGCCTCCCTCCCGCCCTCCCCTAGATACATTATTTGAGCAATTAGCCTTATTAAAACAATATTAAAGCACTTACCTTGTCCGGGGCTCGTCCGGGGCTCGTCCGGGGCTCCCTCTTGAATAGCGTCCTTTTCCTGGATACCAATGCGCATGCGCGGGCGGCCGCGCATGCGCATTTCTCGGGAGAAATGCGCATGCGCGGCCGCCCGCGCATGCGCATTGGTATCCAGGAAAAGGACGCTATTCAAGAGGGAGCCCCGGACGAGCCCCGGACAAGGTAGGTGCTTTAATATTGTTTTAATAAGGCTAATTGCTTAAATAATGTATGCGGGGGAGAGCGGGAGGGAGGTGCGTAGTGGGGCTACGCGGAGTGCGGGAGTGGGCGTAGCTTCTCGCCCTCTCCGCGTAGCTCCGCGGAGCCCCACTACGCCCACTACGCCCACCCTTACTCAAGACCTTGTCCTTTCTTAAAAAACAGTCATGATCTCCTTCACCCCCCTACAACACTGGTCCATCTTCCCTCGTTCACCACCTCAACCATCTACCAGACACCTTAGATGTACGTACCAGGCGAGAAGTCACCTCTGTTGCATCAAGAAGACCAGAATGCAGAGGACACTCCTCATACCTCATAGCCAAGACCTGGAACGACCTCCCAAAACACCTCAGATCCCCCCATAGACTTCCGAAATAGCCTCAAGACATTGTACTTTCTGACAAAACAGTCATGATCTCCTTCACCCCCCAGGGCCTGCCCCATTCAGCACCTGTACATAACATTGATAGGTAGAGTTTAGGGGTACTAAGGAGTATGTAGGGTCCATGGATGGGTACACTTTTGGGATAGTAAGGAAGGTAAAAGGTAGTGTAAAGTAGTAATGTTCAGGGATGGGCAGTGTTAAGGGATAGTAAGGAATATTTATGGTTGGGGATGGGTAGTGTTTATTTGTAAAAACGTTTTTTTTTAGGATTCAGAGATGAGTAGTGTTTAGGGTAATAAAGAGGTTGTAGGTTTTAGTGTTTTGTAGTGTTTAGGGGTTTAGGATTCAAGATTGGGTAGTGTATAGCGGTAGTACAGAATTTTTAGGGTTCAGTGACATATTGTGTATGGGGTAATAGGATGTTTTTAGGGCCCAGGTATGGGTAGTGTATAGGGGCACTAAAGATTTTTTAGGGTTTAAGTTAGGGTAGTGTGTAGAGGTAGAAAGGAGTTTTTATGTTTCAGAGGTGAGTGGTGTTTAGGGGTAGTAAGAAGTTTTTTGATTCAAGGACGGGTAGTATTTGTAAGTAATAAGGTTTTTTGGGTTTAGGGATGTATAGTGCGAGAACCCCATTCAGAGGGCCCATGGCATATGGGGCTACTGGGCCCTACTGTGGTGGTTGCGGCCTTTTACTCCTGATGTTCCTTGGGCCCGACCTACTATGGATCCTGAGCCAAATATCCCATCTGCACTTGACTTTCAATGGCAGCTGTGGACGAGTATCCAAAGTCTCGAATGGGAAGTGTAGATACAGGTAAGTGAACACACCTCATTACTTAAAGTGCACACAGTACGAACACTAAACCAGTGTCTAGTCCAATACTTACTTTTATAAGAAAAATAAGTATTATATTTCTAACTCTACACATGCAAAGGAATAACGAGATTCAGAAGCGACAACAGACTCCCCTTGAGGTCAGAGCTCTAGTAGTTGTCAGCCAAATCCTTGTCCAGCCCTCCTTCTTGTAACATGTTTAGGGTTATTCCCCATTCACTGGTGGCCACATCCAGGTAATGGTTACTAGTAGGCCGTACTCAAGAGTTCCCCTTTGGCTCCTTAGTTATTATTTAAAAGTGTCAATTCGTGAGCCAGCACCATTGGCAGCGAATTCCCCAGGGCCCCACAGGCCAAGTTCGAGTCTTACCAGCTCCAGTGGTATGGAAATGTTCAGCGGTGCAGCGAGTGCCCTCTCCACAGGTGCTCCTGTGTTCATATCCTGTTTGCTGATGATGGACTGTGCACAGTTTTCGTGGCAGCACCGCCAGCCGCCAGCTGTCTCCAATAAGCAGTGTTGCCTGTTCATTCCAGCGATCAGAGCTTATCCCGTTTTGCAAACAGGAGGTAAGTCACTCTTTCCCACCGAGGTTTATGAATTCTCAGGCTTCCATCTGGATCCCCAGTGAGGGAGCAATGTATTTGGCAGCGTCCTTGCGTCACTCTGGGAATCAGTCAGATGCAGATCACAGTGTGTGGGCTGGACCTGCTGGTCATGGCATAATTCTCTTATCTTGGCCACTACCCGAACACTTGCCCATAGTGGTACTGGCAATCTCTCCTGGAATCCGGAGTAGCAGCATTAGTCATGACCTGGGTGCAGACTTTTCTTGTGCGAGCACCCTTATTATGGTTGCCCCTTCTGACATACGGGATCGCTGACCTCAGCAGACGGAGGTTGCACATTCCTGGCCCTAATAAGTTCTACAGGGGCCTTCTCTGGCACACTGGGTCACTACAGCAAGGTGGTACGGGACTGGCTCTTCCCACACGTCACTCCTTTCATGGCTTAGGTCACTGTGGCCCTCTCTTGGCATACAGGGGTCAACAGACTGTTCCTGCACATGGGCAATGACCCAATCAGTGTACAGCAATTCTCCTTACACCTTGCCCAGGGAGTCCTCGCGGTAGGCTCCCCACTGGATCTCTCTATTTCAAACACTCACCTCTTCTTCACAGAACACACTGGTCCTGGCAAGAAAGCAGGCACTATTGCTCCAAGCTCCAGGGCGGGTGATCTTGGTTTTCCCTTGGTTTTCCCTTGGTGTACCCTCACCCAGCAGGGAGACTAGCAGGCCTTAACCCCCAGTCCCGGTCAGGGGAACAAGTCTTACAGAGCTTCTCCTTCTCACACAGCCAGTCTGGCTGCTTGGGAGATGACAAAGTTTGGGGTCTCAACCTCCCATTTTTATAGCCCTTTTCCAGACACCTAACCGGTCTTAGGGTCTGGGTCCTTGACATTTTTTGGGGGGGTTCTGCTTCATTTGAAATGGTCACTTCCCTTTTTCTTTTTTTCCCCTTGAAAGGATGTTTGTCACAGCAGGAAAGCCTCTGAAGCTGATTGACCCACAACACAATTCATGGAGGTGACAAGACTTCATACTTGGATGTCAACCACAGTGAATTGTACAACAAAATATTAATCCCAGGCTCCTCGCCCTACTCTGTAGGTTTCCCTTATCAGCCCTATCTCCTTTCCTGAGATGTGTCCATGTCCCTTCCTTGTGATCCATCACTGAATGAAAGAGGAACCTTTTTGTAGTGTAAAGTGAGGGTCATTCCTTCCTTCCTCTAGTGTGTCCCACCCAGCTGACAACGATGCAGCAATACACATCTATCTGGGGATGAATTCTCTACTCCTCATGTCTTCACCAGGCAGACCTGGGCTTCCCAAAATGGAACCCAGTGTCCTCTATATAATGTACTTTTGCAGGCATACTTGCACTCAGTGTACATTCCCAGAATACTTAGTCTTCGGTTCTCTGTCACCTCCATGCATTGTGCCACTAGACACACCTGCATTCAGCACACACATTCAGTCTGCGTGCACTGTTCAGTACTGTAGCCTTTCTGTTTTGTATACCAGAGTGTGCTATTTGCAAACACGCACTCTGCCACCTCACACATTCCCCATGTTCTTGCTGCACAACACCTCTCTCTTCATGTTTTGTACTTTGTGCAAGCTCAAATACATTTATCACAGGCTTTCATTGCGCACGCACTGCACACTACTACATCTTTCATGTCATGTATTCCTTGCAGGCATACATCCACATACACTACACAGCACTGATCTGTCCCTGTACTGTACCCTTCCTAGGCACACATAAATCCAGAGTAGAGTTACTACTCCTGCGTTGCATAGCACTTCACATCTACCTGATGTAGGCCAAGGGTGAGTTAGGCACAAAGCAGCGGAATATTTAAAAAGGAGAGTGAACCTGTAGGCCTCACTCCAGTGACATAGGATAACAAGCATTGGCATTGCCAATAGGTCTCGCCTTTGAGGTCTTATAAGTGTTTAGATAGTACTATTGGTTTTGTTATCAAAATTACTGAGAAGAAAATAGATTATGATGAACAATATAACAGGAAATTTGTGGACTTGGAAAAAATATCTGCGAAACACAAGCAGCGTTTGTTTTAACGTAGTTTAACACAAGTCTGTGTGTAACCATTTGCTACCGCTAACACCGTGCCCCCTGTATGAAGTTTTTGCTTGTTAGAACATAGCAGCCTCAATAAGTCTAGGGTCAGGCTCAGTCCCACTCTGAGGTTTATAAACCCTTAAGCACGGCTCTGGACTCACTTCTAAGTTACACATTAGCAATGTAAAACCACATAGCGGCCCACGTGTAGCTTTTTAAGCCTGCGGCACGTAGAGAAAGTACGTGTGGTGGAAAAATAACAGCTATTAGATGCTAACTCAAGTATATAAATGGCGACACAAGAAACAAAGTAGATGCACTGAATGAAACAATAGACAAGCACCAAACAAAAAGAGAGGAAAAAGGCACCCAAGTGCAGGGAAACAAAGAAAGAATCATGATGAACTGAAATGAACTGAACTGAAATGAACTGAAATATGTAAGCCAAACGCACCCTAAAGGTTAGTGAGAGATGGAGAAGAGAATGTTTTAAGTTGGCCAATAGAAAGAAGGGCAGCAAAAAAAAAATAAAGCTGGAGATCAAAGAAGACATAGTAAAGAGGGCAGAGGCGAGTGGATCGAATAAAGAAAAATATACATAGACACTTGTGCGGACTGAAAGAAACCTGCACCACCGCATCAATGCACTCAGACAGTGTGACAGCAGCTTTGGGGTAAACTAGCTTCTGATGTCCGTCGGACTCTGCAAAGCCATTTAATAACTAAAATTAATTCAGGAGTATTGGATTGAAACAAAAGAAACAAACACTACATCTGTAAGAACCCCCAGATGGCAAAGTCTACGATATCCTGGAAGGCAGCTCTGTTGAGCCAGTGAGGCTCCGCGAAGGCGGGGGTCGGGTTTCACTGTTGCCCCGGGACAATTACAGGTACCTTTGAACTGCCCTCCATGCCGTGACAAGGGCAGCCCTGTCCGACCGGTTCCAGACACTGGAACAACGGAGCTTTTCTGTGAAAAGTCCCCAGCCACTGCCCCTTCTGTGTCCAGCTTCACAGTGTTAGCATGGAGTTAGAGGGCATAAAACAGAAAGAAAGAACAAAAGTGCCATGGGGCAGGAGAAACCCGCCTTAGAGCAGAAGGAAAAAAGGAACAGATTTACTGAGTGCATTACAGAGAGGGTGAGGCAAAAAAAGAAAAGAAAGAACGAAGGAACAGAATTCCCATGGAGAAGAGGAGATTAAAAAAAGGACAGGAGCGCCATGGAGGAGAGAGAGAGAAAATAAAACGAATTGCCTTGGAGAAGGAGGGTAAGGAAAACAAACTGAAGAACTGTCATGCAGTGAGATGAAGGAGAAACGATTCCAAAGGGCCGGAAGAGAGAAGGTGTAGCCTCGGTGTTTCCAGAGAGTTACTTGGATCAGCGAGACACCTGAGAAGTAACAGACCAGCGCCTCGAAGCCTGCGGTCACTCACCCAGCAGCAGCAGCTTGAGCTCACGGGGGGTGTTCTGCTTGTCCTTCTTGATCCGCCTCTCGATCTCCGTGTTGATCCTGTGCTGCTCCTTCTCCTCCGCCGAAAGGCAGCAGCCCGCCATCCTGCCTGACTACAGCAACAAGTGTGCCAAAGCGGGATAAGCAACTGGCTCCTTCCCCCTCCTCTGACCAAAAACAGCTCCTACACAGTTAAAATCAAACCCCGCAGTCCCTTCCCCGAAAACAGTTGCGCATGCAGAACAGCTTTGACTCCGGCTGGGATCTCCGCAACGCTCACAGGAGCACATGCTCTCCAAGCCTCCTCCAGGTCCAGCCCAGAAAGTCACAGCAAACCCCTGGTAAGGTCCGAACAGAGAGAGTCTGGCGGAGAGAGGTGCCGTGCTTCCTAGTACACCACTGCGGTGGAGGTGGGCTCGCGGGCAGGTCTGTGGGGGTGCTCCTCCTGCAGGAAGTTCGAGAGATGGGTCAGAAGCCGGCCCGCTCTCACAGATTCCTCAGGAGTGTGAGGGGGTGTAGAGGTAATTAGTGTAGCTGGAATGGGCGGTCCCGCCTGCAGTCTGGTTCACTGAACTGTCATGGGAAGCGTTTTGCTTTCTTGCAGGAGCGGCAGGAGGCGGGGTGAACTTGGAGGCTGGACCGGCAACCTCTCCTTACATGTTCCCCGGCTCCGACGGCCATGGGTGAGGTGTGCGCAGCCCTCAGAGCTGGAGCGTACAGTTGAGTCACCTGAGTATATAAAGCTACATCACTGGGGTTCATTTTGGGCAGTCGAACTCAAAATACAACAAGATGGCAAGAAACCAACGAAACGAGACGAAAACAACAAGACGGCCAGAAACCAACAAAACAAGACGAGGAGGCAGCAGGGGGAGGGGAGAGAGAAGGGGGCCTGCGCCTTGCAGTAGCGAGCAGAGGGAACCATCTGTTTGAAAGTTAATTACAAACAGATGGTTTCAAAGCTTGCTCCCACAAGGGAATCGCCAAAAGTGCATGCGTTGCCATTGAAAGCAATGCAAAGCGTGCACGTTTTTGGCAGAAAAGGCTAATCGATTCCTAAAGGTCTCCTCCTATGCAGCGCATGCGCGCTGTGTAGGCGAGACCTAAAAAGGACCTGTTCACTTCTACTGATCACTATAGTAGGTTGCCACAACCAAGCTCGTGCTGCTTAATTCTTGGTGAAGGCAGTAGCCTTCCACCACTACAAGGTTAGCACTTTGAGCTCATTTCCTGTTCCAACATGACAGTAATCCATGATACAGGCCTATGTAATCGTGCACATGCATGATCCCTGTTTACCTATGACAGAAAAATCAGCATTAGAGATCCAGGCAGCAGTACAGTTGGGCACTCAGGACAAAGGTATATGCAGGGGACTTTTTCACCCAACAAGTAGTGATTAGGTTAGTAAGGAGTTTTTAGGATTGAGGGATGGGTAGTATATAGGAGTAATAAGGACTTTTTGGGGTCCTATGTGGGTAGTGTTTAGTGTTAGTAAATAGTTTTTAGGGCTAAAAGGGCAATAGTATATTGGTGTACTAAAGAGTTTTTACAGTTCAGTGTTAATAAGGAGTTTTTATGTTTCAGAATTGGGTAGTATTTGGGGTAGCAAGGAGGTTTTATGGTTCAGGGACAGGTAGTATTTATAGGTAATAAGGTTTTTTGAGGTTCTGGGGTGATTAGGGTTTAGGGGTAGTAAGGAGTTTTTAGGCCTCAGCAATGGGCAATTGTTATTAGTAGTAAGGGCTTTTAGGGTTCAGGGATGTGTAGTCTATGGGGATGGGTTAATAAGTAGGTTTTAGAGCCCAGGGATGGAGATTGTATATGGGTAGTAAGATGCTTCTAGGGTTTAGGGATGGGTAATGTTTAGGGATAGTAAGACGTTTTTAGGGCTCACGGATGGGCAATGTATAAGGGCAGTAAGGTGTGTTTAGGGCTCAGAGATGGGTAGTCTATTGGGGTAGTAAGTAGTTTGTAGGGTTAAGGAATGTGTACTGTATAGGGGCACTAAGGAGGATCTAGGGCTTGAGGGTGGGTAGAGTATATGGGTGGTTAGAAGCTTTTAGGGTTCAGGGATGGGTAGTGTTTAGGGGTAGTAAGGAGTTTTTGGGGATCAGAGGCGCATAGTGTATTGGGGGTAGTAAGAAGCTTTTAGAGTTCAGAGATGGGTAGTGATTAGGAGTAGTTAGAAGTATTTAGGGTTCATGCCTGGGCAGTGTTTAGGTCAGCCGCGGCCGGAAGTGGGAGTACCGGCCGGGCGGTGACGTGGGGAGGGGGACGGGCAGGGTGGAGGGTAGCAATATATGGATTATGGAGTTTAACAGGTAAGTAAACATACAAATAAATAAAACAAATTTTTTTGCGCGCACTGCATCGCGTTTGGTGATGCAGTGCACGCAACAAAATGTGTTTTATTTATTTATGTTTACTTACCTGTTAAACTACGTAATCTCTAATAAAAGAGAGGGACCCAAGAGCCAAAAGGGATAGGGTACCAGGAAAGACAAATGTCAGAAACAGGAATTCCCTTTTGGGTAATCTTGTATGTCACATATACTCACATTCATAACCATAAATCAATAATAAAAAGAAAGGAGATGTTAAAGTTACCATATAAAAATTACACAGTTTATTCAAACAATTATTAAAAATATATCCTGACCATAATACATAGTAAATCCATAAAAAATACACATAAAGATATGTATATTATACACATTAAAAACACAAAAGTGGGAAACAGAAATAAGGAAAAAATACAATTCCTATTGAGAAATGAGGAGAATACAGTAGTTTAACAGTAATCAAACTCTAACACGTATTTCTTTCTGGCGTCAGAGTTGTTGCTTTACAAACTTAGCGTATTCTCTCTCAAATAAGCATCGACACGTTTCGGTGGGCTGATGATAAAAAAGCCAACACCTTCTTCAGGATAAAAACATTTTGAATCCCACATGAACACACAATATCTTATATGGGGTCTCAGCGAACCTCCCAATGTTCAGATGTTCTCCACAAGACTACCAATACGTTCTCTTTTTTCTTGCTAGTAAGTATTCACTTTAGTATTCCCAAAATTCGTATATTCTTTGATCGTGATAACAAACAGCTATTCTAGGTCGCCTGCATATATCGTCAGGCAATTGCAATCCCGCATTCAAATTTGATTCCAAATAAAGATAACGTCACTGGTTACTCTGTAATCCCGAAAATATCAATAACTGCACCACCAACAATCTTATATTTCTTATGGTCACTCGAAAATGGTTGTATTTTTGGAGACAGTTGCAGCAAAATAAAGTAAAACACCGCGGATGCCCTCGAGGAATTGTCCGTGATCATAAACGGCACCGCCAGTGTACTATCTGGGTTCAAGAACGCCGACAAGTAGTCTGGGCACACACCTCAGTATTTCTGTCGAATCTCAGTATTTCTGTCGTAATCCATACATTACTACCCTCAACCCTGCCCCTCCCCCTCCCCACATCACTGCCCGGCCGGTACTTCCACTATCGGCCGCGCCTGGTTTAGGTGCAGTTAGAAGCTTTTAGGATCCAATGATTGTTAGTTTATAAGGGCAGTAAGGGTTTTTTAGGGTTCCATCATTGGTAGTGATTAGGGTTATTAGTGTTTTTAGGGTTCAGGGATCAGTAATGTAAAATTAATTTATATTAAGCACAATAAATTAATATAAATAACATAAGAATGAAAATTAGAGTAAGAATAAAAATTAGCGTACCAATAAATTACATTAAAATGAAATTTAACTTTGCATTTAAATTACATATTACTTTGTGTTAGTATTTTATTAAAAAAATATAATAATACATTTTTAAGGGGAGCGGAGCCTGCCTGGCTCCAAGAAGGCCACTAGTTAGAGGAGCTCAGTCGGCCCGGCCACAATCCTATATCATCCTGCTTCCCAACTGGGAATGAATCGCTGCATAATAGAAGAGAGAGGAAGGCTCTGCGCCCTACGAGGTGCCGAATCTGCCGTTGGACTCAACTGCTCGACTGGAGGCGGCTGTTGGGCTGGCACTGCCGCATGTGCTGAGCCCTCGGTGAGGAGGGGGTACCCGCAAGAGGCATCTTGTGCGGTGGCGCTGCTGCGCTTGTGTGGAGTGTGGCCTTTTGATAGCAGATATGATGGGACCCCCTCAACAGGTTAATTATGGCCAAGGAACAGAGGGGAAGAGAAAAGACATTACTATGGAAAGGTTGTTCCACCACTGGCCCTAATTTTCAAATACTGATATACATCCTACTTTCAATCTAACCTAGGTGACAGATACACGTCAATCATATTTTATAAAGTATTTTATTTTATTTTCAATTTGTTCATTATTTTATGTTGTTCATTATTCTATGTTTTGTAAAAGACATTTCATCACACATTCATTTTTTAAGCATTTTCAAAGTACATAACAAATAAAAAAGATGATAAATATATACAAAAAAATAATACAAAGTATCTCAAAAAGGTACCATCTGATCACATACACACAGTCTCAAAAGTACTACCACATTCACACCCATACTACATTCAAACCACACCATCTAGGGAAAAAGGAAGAACTGAGTCTTAGTTGGCAGAATCTTCACGCCAACTTGGCGGTCTCAAAAACCAGCATGAGACCCCGCACCAGTGTGGCCTTTTGTCCTTGCGGGAGGCCTCCGAGAAGCAGTGGGCTCGGTCGCGCCAGCCCGGTTGAAGGCGACCGCTGGCCCGGGCTGGGTGAGCCATCCTGGGCTTGCGTACGAGGTGCGACCTTCAGAGACTGATGGGGGCCATTGCAGACCTTCCAGCGCCTGCAGGTGCACCGGCGCCGCTGCTGGTGCTGTGCTGTGAGTGTGCGGGCCGCAGTGAGGGGGGCGGATCACAGCTGCTGCCGCCGGGGGGACTCCCTCCCCACTATATATATCTGAGCAATAATTTTAGCTATGAGTGGCGGGAGCCAGTGGGACTAAGGCCTACTCACCAGCCTCTGGGGCTGGCTCCTGGGAGCTGCTGCTCCTGCAGATCATTAATTCCTTGGTGTAGGAAGTGAGCCGGGTCACCCTGGGCTATGTGACATGCTAGTACAGATTAAGCCTACGAATAGCGGGTGGCCTGTGATAGGCGTCTGCTGGAGCCCGTAGGGACTGTTGCACCTGAGCCCCATAGTATGTTGTGCTCGATCCATTTGACGGATGGTATCGCACACAAAGCCCCACTGAGGGAATTGTCGGGGAGCAGCAGTGACACTTTTCTTTAGCTGTCGCTCGTAGACAGCTGGCGTTGGGCTTGTCTTCTTAATCTGCAGCAGAGGTCGATTACCATTTGGGCTGGCTGCTGGAACACATACCTGGATGGCAATTGGGTCAGAAGAGGTTTATCTACACCAAATTTGATGTTTTGCACGTGGGTAACAGACAGGAGGGCACAGGCTCAGGTGTCTCATCATGGGCAGAACTGAAAATCACAATCTAAGCTGCATTTACAACCTAGGAAGACACCTAGACATCTAGACTCTGAGAAATATCTGAGTCGGGTTCTGAGGCAGGCGATACAACAGTTGATATGGACTTGAAACAGATGCAAGCCACCATGCAACACAGTCTCGATAAAATGGATGGGAAGATTGGTACCCTTTCGTACAGCATGGATAGGATTTCTGAGTGCCTTGATAAACACACAGAATGTCTGGATGCGTGGAGCAAATGGAAGCAGAGGACGCCCTCAGAGGAGGTGCGCAGGCCCAGGTAAAAATGGAGAAACTACTGCATAGTGTCCAAGCTAAGGCGGAAGATTTGGAGGCTTGCTCCAAACGGAGTAACCTCCGCTTTGTTGGTATTCCAGAGTCTACAAATATTACGAATATGGAACACTATGTGGAGCAGCTGATGGTCACTCTGTTGGGTAGGGAGAGCTTCTCTACTATGTTTGCAGTTTGCACATAGATCGTTGGCACCGAGACCAGTTTTGGGGGCTCCTGCTGTAGGAGAGTAGGTTCTGCTTACTATGGTTACCCCCACTTTTTGCTGTGTTTCACTGATTTATCGACTTTAGTCTGTCTGGGGCCCTGCTAACCAGGACCCCAGCCTAGCTGCTTCCTCTCTAAACTGATTGCATGTACATTAGGTACACCCTAAATTGGTTACTGAGTTACCCTTGTGAGTCCCTAGTATATGGTACCTTATTTACCAAGGGCATAGGTACCCCAGAGGCCTACCAGGGGCTTCAGCATGTATTATGCCACCCCTGGGAAGCCTTCCAAAATGACACCACAGGTCTGCTACTGCAGCCTGGGTAAGGTGGTGCTTGCACCCCTTACCTAGATATAGTATACCTATATCTACATCTTAAAACACACACATATAAACCTATAAGTCACTCCTATGGCAGGCCTTGACAATCCTGGAGGCAGAGTGCTTGGTTTTGTGTGAGAGGGTGCCCTAGCATGAGCTGAGCCCCTCTGCAGCTTTCGGAATCCCTTCCTTATAGCTGTTCTGTGATACAGCCATACCATATACTCTTAAGTGCATTATAACCTTGCGGTTAATGCCAGCTTTTGAATGGCTGCATACAAACATGTCGTGTTTGGTGTCAAACACTTTGGAATACTACCCTCCCCACCAGTTCTGGCGGTGGGGGTAGCACTCCACCCTTCTAGAGGGAGAAGACATGTAAAAACTGGTCTAACCGGTAAACGTTAAACAGAGCCCCATCATCGCAAAATGGATGCTGGTGACACAGACACGAATATGACCTCCTACTGCTGGATGAAACTCCGGCAGGGGAGGCCTGGACAATAGGTTTCTTGTCCAGGGAGGTGTAACCACCTCCCCAGACAGACTTTAGTGTATTGGGGCAGGGTGGGTGCATTCACTGAATGCTTTTCAGACAGTGCCTGGGGCACACAAGGTGTCCCCGTGCATTTCCCAGTTCAAACCTGTTGCTGGGTCCCAGCTCTGGCGTGAAACTAGACAAAAGGGAAGGGGTATAACCACCCCCTCCCCAGGTCCTCCCATAGGTGGGACCTTAGAGTTAGTCCATCCCCTAAAATTGGTATAAGTATAGGAACCCAGTCCCTAGGACTTTAGATTACCCTGGACGAAACTCTGCAACATATATCTTGAACCTTCGACATTCTATTTCGACTAGAAGACTGGAGAAATCTCCCTTGGGGTGAAGGAGTGACTCCCCTGTTCAAACAGGCACCAAATAAGTATCTTGCCGGTCTGCATTTTTGAGGCTCCCGCTGGATCCCGAAGAATCTGCAACACAGGGCACCGACTTCCAGACATCTCCGAGGCCAAAACGAATCCCCAGCAAAGCTGAGACCTGCAGCCATCACGAGAGACGTGGGACCGGAACTCCTGGACATCCAGCACATTTGCTAGTGCATCAACTTCCCGAGCTTTCCTGAAGTTGTGCATTGGGCTACTTGTAGTCCAAGCCCTGAGCACCTTTTGCACTGAAGCTTGTGGGCCTAAACTCCACGAGTGTCCCGTGGGTCCGCTTCCTGCATTTATGCTCAAGACCCCTTCGCGATCCCTGGTCCATCAACTGGTGGGTCCCCACAAAGGAATCTCCTTTGTTTCTTTGGCTTTCCTGGTTGCTCCAGACGTGCCCTGAATCCCCTCCAAAGGGTGAGTCCCTCAGACCTTGCTGGTCTGCACCGAAGCCAATCTTTCCATTCTGCATTGGTTGCTGTTGCTAAGGCTTGTTTGGTCAAATCCGGATACCGATACAGCTTGAATCCAGCTCCTGGTTGTCGTAGACGCCACCTGGTCCTCGTGGCTGAAGAGTCAAGCTTCACCTCCATCACCTGCATTCACCCGACATTGGCTGGCATCTTCTTTTCGCCTTCCTGGTCACTGGCTAGTGACCCAGACTCTGTCCCCTCTGCTTTCAGGTTCTTCAGATCTCCGATCCACCCTGAGGTTCCGTGACAATTTTAAGTGATGTTTTTTGATTCGCACGAATATGGTCGAGTCTGGTATCTAAGAACCGCAAATGACGAGTTTAGTAAGTGTGCGCAGTTTCGCTGTGCTAACTTAAACCGTTCATTTGATATGTGGGTTTTTCATCTGTACCCACGGGTTCCATCTTAGATACGGCATCCATTTTGTCTCTTGCCCTCAAGTAGCCAGCGAACGGACACTGTCCGCTTCGTCACCCTGGGACTCTCAGGATATTTGTGGAAGACACATGTACTTTGTAAATATCTTTTACGATGAGGGGGATGATACTGTAAGGCAGATGGCCCCGCTCGAGGCTCATCTTGCCGTCCGGTTTATTGTCTCAGCCGTGCATCTCATTAGGCACGTCCCTTTGATGCCTGTATCTCGTGTTTCCCGATACCTCCCCTTTTACACCCTTTTCGATTTCCCCACTGTCTCCATCTCCCTCTGCACCTGTCTTTGTCCCTATTTCGATCTGTTTTACTGCCGATTGGAATTCACTAATGTTGGGAAGATGGGTTTTTACAGTTGGGAACCGCCAAATGTTTCCGCACTTATGTTCCGGATCTTATGTGTACCAAAGTGACCAAAGCGACCCCTCTGAGGGATAATTATGGGAACCAGGTTGTAAACTTTTGTGTACCATGTTGTCCTATGAGTTAATTTTGTATAAAAGGAGCGATCCACAGAACCAATTGGAAGCAGTCTCCCCAAGTTGCACGTGTTGTACTTGTCGTGACTTCTGTGTTCCCTGCAGCAATAAACCTTGAATCTTTGACGCCGAAGGAAGTGTCCCGTGTCTCTGTAGTTTGTGCGCCGAAACAGGTATCCCATGAAGGTTATAGGTGTTGTTCCCTGGCACCGCTGGTACTGTTAAAAAGTCCAGTCCTTCAGTTGGCGCCCAACGTGGGGCGACTTCAGCGGTACCGGTCCGGTCCAAAGCCTGATGATCGTGAGGAACTTCGTGTGAAATCTCCGAGGGAAGGTGCACCCCGCTTCATCGATCCTGTTGTCGAAATAAGTGGCCCGAAGTTTTTTCCTGCGAAGATTCCCGCCTCCTGACGGCTGCAACGGACCGATGCCCTGACTGTCGACCTGTCTTCGACGCCCGGCGTAGACCTTATGTACAAGCGAGACGATAGACGGGCCTTCCTGGTGACGCCATTGAAGTTCTGAGTTAAGTATTTGTGGGTCGCTCCCAGTCCTTAGTGGTTGTTCTAGCTTTTTGAAAGCTTTGTGGTTAGCCTTTAAGGCTTTGTTGTATTGCATGGTTCCATTGCATTTGTGGTTCTTAGTATTGGTTCTTAGTATTATTTGACAGTTGCAATTGCCAAAAACCGAGGGTTTTGACTTACACGAGGTTTTATTGCTTCGGTAATCCTTGAAGTTTGATACTAGGTTAGTGTGCACGATGCCTAGCCATAGTGATTTGTTTCGTATTTTCAAATGTTGCGCAATGGATTCCCGGTTGGAGGACTCGTGTCCGATACCTCCAGTTGGAACTCCGATACATGATCTATATAGTCGACATGGGGTGGGTCCTATAATCTATAATGATTACTGGATCCGCTATACAAAGAAAGACGGTGACCTTAGATGGCCACCACACGGAACTTTTGAACTTTCGATTTTAGATAATCTTGAGGCTAAATTATTTTTAAAGAAAGCTAGGCCAGCTATGTTTGATTCCTTTCGGATATGGCGTAAAGAGGCCAAACAGAAAGAAATCAAACAACTTAAAAAGGATAAAAAGCAAGAGTTTGTTCCGATAATGCAAGCTATAAAAGAATGTAGACAAGACAAAGAAGAAAAAGATATGGAAATCGCTACTAGATTGCATCACATGAAAATAGATAAATGTTACCCAGTTTTACCGAATAATCTAGAAAAGAAAGAAGAAGATTTGAAGGAGGATTCTTTGTTATCATACTTGATGAAATCACCACCTCCTTATGTACAGGGTGCTACTGCTCCTGTAGCTCCTCCTATAGCTCCTCCTGTTGTTCCTCTTGTTGCTCCAGCGGCTGCGGGCCAGCCCGCTGTTAACCCTACGTTTGTTCCACCACCTGTCCTCGTTCCTACTGCTCCTGTACCTGTACCTTTGCAGACTGTTGTTTCTGCTACTCCGACTATCTTGTCCGTTCCTACTATGCCTTCCTTCACCTCTAGTGTTGTTGCTCCTGTTTTTCTTTCTCCTTCTGTTCGTAAGCGTGTTCCTAACTCTGTTGCTACCCTTTATTCACCTCTTTCTGGTCCGTTATTTTCGTCTGATTCATCCGAAACTCCTCAGAGACGGAGTCAGATCCCTAGTGGTAGGGAGAAAGAGACGTTAGTAACAATGGCACATAGGTGGATAAGACATCCTGCTAATTACACTCCGCGTGTAGTATTTGATACGTTTTCTCAGTTTAATGAGCCTACGCAGAGATTCGTATTTGAGGAAATGTGTAACTTTTTGAGAGAAGAATGGTACAATAATGATGTAGATGATGTACCGTCCGACATAATTGAACTCCAGAGTCACTTTTCGAACGGTATGATTATAGGAGACGATGTACGACGTGCCGTGGAACGCTTATTAGCATTCAGACCCACAGCACATTCTCGGGTGTCATTAGATGATACCACTGAGAACTGGAAAGCGGTTCCTGGTCAGTATCCCATGAGAGAAGTCCCGCCACTGTGGGTGCCTGGAGATCCGCAAGCTAACCCTGCGGTTTTACCACATTTTCGAAGGGTGTGGATACATCTTCCATGGAAACGATCGGAAGTTTTGCAAGTGAAGCAATCCTTACCCGATCCGCGTAAAAATCCGGCTGGTTATTATAAGGAGTTATTACAACTGATAGAAGCTTCTATTATGAATATTGCCGACATCGACATGTTGTTTGGCAATGTTTGTACCGCAACCAGTTTGGGCTAAAATTCGTCAAGCCAATCACGCAGCTGAATTAGGGGGTGATTGGGCTGCACTGCTAGCAGCTGATGCATTACAAGTTGGTGGGGCTAAACCTGAACAATTGATCTTGGATTTGCCTCAGAAAATCATTACGCTCATGAAAACTCTCATGCCAGCGATGAAGGTGAACTGGGATAAGTTATCAGCTTGTAAACAAAAGAAAGACGAGAGTGTCTCGGATTTCTTTACAAGGTTTGAGGAAGCGTTTGTCGACCACAGCGGCCAGGACATGGGCGCTGAGGGAGGTCAGCGGTTATTCGTTGACAAATTTGTGTCAAATTTGCTGCCTGAGCTATGCAACAAATTAAAGAATTCAGAAAGTGCGTGGGCAGTTTCAACCCCTGCGCAAATATTAGCAACGGCTCAGTATTATGAGAATAGGGAAAAGGAAGAAAGTGATCGTGTAGAAAAGAAAACGAAAGAACTCAAAACGAAGGTTTTGTTGCAGCAAGCATACCCTCCACGATCAAACCAAAATGATGCACAACAGCAGTATCGACCACGAGCACAGCTCGATAGAACACAGCCGCGCTCTGACAATTTTGATCCCAGATCTTCACTTGGGTATAATCAGTGCGCATATTGTAGGAAAGAGGGACACCTAAAATATGATTGTCTTGCTTTACGGGACCGTCTGAATGGTGTGTCGACACGAGGAAATCGTGGCGGTGGTCCTCAGCAGGCACCACGTGGTAGAGGTCGTGGTTCATCCCACAATCAGATTGATCGTCATCAAAATCAATCGGATGCAAATAATTATTTTGACCAGCGAAATGCGGGGTCAGTTCGATCTGCACAGTATAATGTTGATGATTATTATATAGACCACGAGACTGTTGTAAATGACCACTACTAGGACAGCCAACGACAAAGAGAGGGAGTAGTGTCAGTTCCGGTCGATCAGAGTGGGCCTTACGTTGCAGTGACTACATCGGGTGTAGTTGAGCCTTTTCTGTTAGACACTGGTGCGACGAAAAGTTCCATCATGCATTCAAAACTCCCTGGCGCACCTTTGTCTGGCTTAACGAATGTTTCCGTCGGATTCTCTGGCGCCCCTGTTAGTAACCCAGTCTCTAACCCTTTGCCTCTTATGATTGGATCTCGTGAGCTAACGGCTCCACTGATTCTATCTACAGGTTGTGGTGAAAATCTTTTGGGCCTGGATTTGTTGAAACGATTATATGCAACATTGTATTGTTCCCCTGAAGGAGTGGAGCTTACATTGGGAAGGAGAGTGATCTCTCCCATGTATTTATCGGTTGATAAATTCCCACCGGAATTGAATTCCCTCCCTGCGTCCTTATGGGCCACAGGTCCCAATGACGTGGGCCTATTAGACATTCCACCCTATGTGATTCAATTAAAACCAAATGCGCGATTACCGCGTTTACCTCAATATCGTATTTCTCTTGAGGGCGAACGAGCGCTGTTAGAAATCGTTCATGATCTCATTGGAAAAGGTGTTGTTGAAGAAACTCGTGGAAACGTGTGCAATAGCCCTGTATTACCAATTCTGAAACGAACTGACCCAACTAAACCTCCTGTGTATCGTTTTGTTATAGATTTGAGAGAGGTAAACAAAATAGTGGTTCCGCAATTTCCTGTGGTCCCTGACATTACGGCTTTATTAACAATGATTCCGGCATCTGCCTCCTGGTTCACAGTGATCGATCTAAAGAATGCTTTCTTTAGCATCCCAATTGCAGAGGAAAGCAGAGACCTATTCGGATTTTCATTAGGAGGTCGCAGTTTTAGGCTAAAACGCGCTCCACAGGGCTACTGTGAGAGTCCATCAATCTACAGCCAAGCACTTAAAGGTCAGCTTGATGCCTTTGTATTGCCTAAAGGTGCAGCTTTGATTCAATACGTTGACGATCTTTTAGTGGCAGCTGATACAGAAGCTATTTGCAAAACGGCTACAGTATCATTATTGCACTATCTACATGACTTGCACCACAAGGTATCACCTTCAAAGCTACAGTATTGTTGCCAAGAAGTTACCTATCTAGGTCACTTATTGTCAAGAGAAGGGAGAAGGTTGACCCCAGAGAGAATTGCAGCGATTTCCCGAATGACTGTGCCAAAAACCCAGAGAGATGTTCGCGCTTTCTTAGGTATTACGTCCTACTGCAGACAATGGATTCCAAATTTTTCATTGTTAGCGAAACCATTGATAGCCCTTACGTGCAAGGATGTTTCATCCCCAGTACCTTGGTCTGAAGAATGTCAGAAAAGTTTTTCTGAATTGCGTGATGCGCTGTGTTCGGCTCCTGTGTTGGGTACCCCTGACTACAGTAAGCCGTTTACACTATACGTTCACGAGAGGGATGGTTGCGCGTTGAGTGTTTTGACACAATCTTTTGGTGGTAAGCAACGCCCATGTGCCTACTTTTCTTCGACTTTAGACCCAGTAGCAAGAGCTTTGCCAAGTTGCTTAAGGGCAACAGCGGCAGCTGCGGCGTCCATTCGACAGTCCGCAGGTCTAGTCATGGATAATATGCTCACGGTAATGGTTCCGCATGCAGTCGACACTCTATTGAACCGAACGAAAACTCAACATCTGACAAGTGCAAGATTGTCTGGATATGAGTTGACATTGCTGGCCAGTCATATACGGATAAAACGATGTAATGTGTTGAATCCAGCAACATTGCTGCCGATCGACACAGAATCAAGTGATGAAGCAGTACATGACTGCTATCTCAGAACTGAAGAGGAAACCAAGGGTCGCATTGACCTAAGAGATACTCCATTGACAAATCCCGATGGTACTTTGTATGTGGATGGTTCTTGTTTCAAGTTGCCGAACGGTGATGTGACGACTGCGTATGCTGTAGTTACATTGAGAACGATTGTGGAAAGTGCAAGATTAAATCAAAATTCGGCTCAGGCTGCTGAGCTAATTGCTTTGACGAGAGCGTGTGTGTTGTCTAAAGATAAACGGGTGAATGTGTTTACAGATAGCCAGTATGCGTTTGGTGTGGCACATAGTTTTGGACGATTGTGGAGAGAGAGAGGATTCCTTACGTCACATGGTACGAAGATTCAGCATGGCCAGCTTGTAAATGATCTTTTGGATGCACTTACGTTACCTAAGCAAGTGGCGATTGTTAAATGTAGTGCGCATCGTAAAGTGATGGATGATGTTGGTCGTGGTAATGCGTTTGCGGATGAGACTGCTAAGGAGACTGCCCGGAACCTTAGCACTCGAATGTATGTGACGAGTTCGGTTAGGTGGCCTGCAGAATCAAGTATGTGTGAGAACACTATCGAGAGTGTGAAAGCAATTCAGAATGAGGCCACCGAGACTGAAAAGACGAAGTGGAAAGAAAGTACGGGAAAGTTGGATGCGAATGGTTGTTGGACTGACTTATCGGAACAGAAAAGATGGATGTTGCCTGATGCATATGTGCTGGCTGTTGTGACTATGGCACATGGGTTAGCACATATTAGCGCGAAAGGTATCTGTAAATTGCTGTTTCCTGTGTGGAAGAATGATGGTATTACGAAATGTGCTGAACGCTTGGTTAAGAATTGTATGGTGTGTTTGATGCACAATCCTGGTAAGGGCACTCCCACTCCACCTGGCCATTTTGCCCCTCCTGCGTACCCTTTCGAAGTTATCCAGTTGGACTTTATCCACATGGAGAGATGTAATAATTTGAAGTATGTGCTGGTTGTGGTGTGTGCATTTTCTAGGTGGATTGAGGCCTACCCCCTTAAGGATAATACGGCTTTATCCACGGCAAAAATTTTACTCAAAGAGTATTTTTCCCGCTACGGAATGCCTCGGGTTGTGTGGTCAGACAACGGAAGTGAGTTTGTTGGGAGCGTGATGAAGAGTGTGTGTCGCGGGTTAGGGATTGTACAGAAATTTCATAGTGCCAATCATCCTCAGTCAGCCGGTTTGGTTGAAGGGTACAATGGCACCCTTAAACTAAAACTAGCAAAGATTCAGGCCACGACAGGTCTTTCGTGGCCTGACGCTTTACCCGTAGCATTGCTGTCAACAAGGGCAACTGTACACTCCCGAGTAGGGCTCAGTCCCTATGAAATAGTGTTCGGTCGTCCTGCCAATGTTTGGGGGGTCCCTAGACCGGGTGCCTTTTGCGAACTTGAGTATCCAATGTTAATCGATTATCTTCATGACTTGACTGCTAAACTGAGGTTAATTCACCAACAGGTTCACGAAGCATTGCCGACACAGACGGAGGGTCCAGGCCACCAGCTCCAGCCCGGAGATTGGGTGGTAACGCGCAATTTTTCGCGCAAGAACAATTTGGATCCCAGGTTCACTGGACCCTATCAGGTCCTCCTTGCCACGAGAACTGCAGTTCGTCTTGAGGGGCGGAAAAATTGGGTGCATGCCACCCATACCAAGAAAGTCCCCATTCCGTTGCCAGCAGACTCGTGGGTAAGGAAAGGCATTGCATCAACTGAAACCGAAGGATTGCCGGCGTTGGTACCTTTCAGCGACGCACAACCTGTCGGAGAATCCTCAGTGCAGCAAAAAGGCATTATTGAACACTTGTCATCAGAAGACTCAAGACCAGAACATTCAGCTGATCAACAGGGCGTTGTCCCTTCAATGGATCTTTTGTTTAACGAACAGACACGTCCTGGGAAAACCCGATATTTTTTAAGATCCAGCACTAAAGACTAATAAAAAACCCTGTTCTGTCCCTTGACAAGTGCATTATCCCGTTTTCCATGATCAGTTTGAACACTCATACCATTGTAATTATTTTGTATATATTCATTGAGCTTCGTTCCTTACACTTTTTGTTTCCACAGCTGAGAGACATTTGGTTTTATACATATATATATATATATATTTGTGAAATAAAGGCCGTAGGGCCGCGCGTGTACTTCCTCCTGGTTAGTAGATCTTGACGCTAGGTTAAAGACCGTCGATTCCTGGGAACTCCTAGGAATTGACTATTGCTACACAGAACGAAGTGCGTCAAGAAACGTTGCGGACGGTCATAGGGAATGGCATTTTTGAAGCTGATGGACTTGGAAAAAGCTCAAGCACAAAGATTCAAGCTGCAGCAACTCAGTCGTACCAAATGTTTTGTGTTCCAAATATTTGTACTGTTTGTGACTGGTTCTGCGTTATTAGCGGGTGGAGTGTATTACACAATGTCTTACTTCTTGCCTTCTACTATACCTACTCCTACCCCTAATCTTAAACTCATCTCCACTGACTCTCCTCATTCTTTTCACATCTTACCTGAACACGAGCAGGCTAGACGTGCAGAATTCCGCAACAATTCCTTTATTCAACTCCTTCATCAGCATCAGTTAGTGGTTAACACTACTAATTGTTGGGTGTGTGGGTTGATGCCACATACTACGGATAAGGGAATTCCATATCTGGTGTTACCATATAGCTCCCAAGGGTCTGCTCGAGCATTTCAAACAATGTTTCGAAGCGCACTGGGTTTCCACCCCATTCGAGAACCACGTTCCCCTTACTCTGGTCCTACCTCGTACCAAAAATCTTTGTCTATAGCTATAGAGGATTTAGATAGCGATATCTATGATCCCTCGCTTATCCCTGAAGAAGAGGTACAAGCCTATAGGGTCCTAAGTAGAGGCGAATATAGTGTGTTCACTGGTGAAAAACAGCTTAAAAGCTCGCCTCCGATATGGGTCGTACCCCACATTGGTAATTTTTGTTTAATAGGTCGCGGCCGTAGATCGAAAGCCCGACTTGGAGAGAGTGCTTGCACTGAAAATTATATATTGCCAATGGTCTCGTCCCCTGTGTTTTTGGCTGCCAAGGGTACATACTTTATTTGTCATGATCGTGCATATGCATGGTTGCCCTCTGACTTCATGGGCTCATGTTTTATCGCAAACTTGTTGCCTCCGACGTTTACTGTAGATGCAGATTATCACAAAACTAGAGTTGTGAGGGGCGTAATTAGCGAAGAGGATACTGCCGGTCAAGAGGCAGGAGACTTTTTCAAGGGTTTCCTCCCATTTTGGGGACCTATGGTTAATAGTAGGAACCTAAGACAGTTGACTCGAGTGGTAGAATCGACAGCTAATATTACTGCCAGTGCCCTTGGTAATATCACCACAGAACTTCAGGCGGATAGACTTATGACGTTACAAAACCGTATGGTTTTAGATGTGATCTTAGCAGATCGAGGTGGGGTATGTAAGGTGATCCATTCGAGCTGCTGTATTTTCATTCCTGATAACGCTCCGACTGTCTATCAAGCCATCTCGAAGTTGCATAAGATCTCCGAATCCATACACGTGGATGTAGGGGATTGGACGCTACTTGGATGGTTTTGGGGCCTAATGTCGACTTGGGGTTGGAAAATTCTGACGATCATTGGAGTCGTTGTAGTGTTCCTGTTCACTTGTTGCCTTTGCGTGCAGTGCGGTCCTGCCTTATGTGGCCTCTGTGCTACAACGTGTATGAGACAGCCACCTGTTACCAAAGGGTCTCGGTTGGACAGAGCTATGCTACAGCAACATCTCGAGGGTCTGATGAATATCGAATATGATTCCGACTAGTGCTTGCCTACATGAGGGCAAAAGGAGCGTCTGAGGTTCCGTGACAATTTTAAGTGATGTTTTTTGATTCGCACGAATATGGTCGAGTCTGGTATCTAAGAACCGCAAATGACGAGTTTAGTAAGTGTGCGCAGTTTCGCTGTGCTAACTTAAACCGTTCATTTGATATGTGGGTTTTTCATCTGTACCCACGGGTTCCATCTTAGATACGGCATCCATTTTGTCTCTTGCCCTCAAGTAGCCAGCGAACGGACACTGTCCGCTTCGTCACCCTGGGACTCTCAGGATATTTGTGGAAGACACATGTACTTTGTAAATATCTTTTACGATGAGGGGGATGATACTGTAAGGCAGATGGCCCCGCTCGAGGCTCATCTTGCCGTCCGGTTTATTGTCTCAGCCGTGCATCTCATTAGGCACGTCCCTTTGATGCCTGTATCTCGTGTTTCCCGATACCTCCCCTTTTACACCCTTTTCGATTTCCCCACTGTCTCCATCTCCCTCTGCACCTGTCTTTGTCCCTATTTCGATCTGTTTTACTGCCGATTGGAATTCACTAATGTTGGGAAGATGGGTTTTTACAGTTGGGAACCGCCAAATGTTTCCGCACTTATGTTCCGGACCTTATGTGTACCAAAGTGACCAAAGCGACCCCTCTGAGGGATAATTATGGGAACCAGGTTGTAAACTTTTGTGTACCATGTTGTCCTATGAGTTAATTTTGTATAAAAGGAGCGATCCACAGAACCAATTGGAAGCAGTCTCCCCAAGTTGCACGTGTTGTACTTGTCGTGACTTCTGTGTTCCCTGCAGCAATAAACCTTGAATCTTTGACGCCGAAGGAAGTGTCCCGTGTCTCTGTAGTTTGTGCGCCGAAACAGGTATCCCATGAAGGTTATAGGTGTTGTTCCCTGGCACCGCTGGTACTGTTAAAAAGTCCAGTCCTTCAACCCTTGGATCCATTCGGACACTCTTCATCTGGTCGCCTGCAGCACTTCCTTGCAGCTCTCCATAGGAAACAACGACAAAACCTGACACGAAAAGACACCTATGTACCCGGCTTCCCTGGGTGAGGTAACACGAGTACTTCGGTGCTCCCGTGGGTCTTGACTCACGAAGTGTCCAGTACTGAAGGGGGTTGTTCCTAGTCTTCTCCTAAGTGTCCCTAATCTTTAAAAATCTAACTGCAACTTTCTACTTAGAAGTCAATGGTGATTTGCGGCTGTGTTTAGACAATGCACGCGTCCCCTTTGGGTCTCCTGCGTCCCTACCTAGGGTGGTTCCTGGTTGCCCCAGCTGTTCTACAGGCCCTAGGCCTTGTCTCTATGCTTCTCCTGGTTCTTATACTACTTTCTTATTATATAGTTTGTGAGGCCACTAGGGCAAAACGTATACTGTGCTAATTTACTGTGTGCTATTTAAGTAATTGTATTGTACTTTTGCCTCTAGCCTCATAAAGAGACTAGAGGGGTGTGTTTACAATAAATACTTATATTTTATATATATACCTGATGTGGTTCTCCTTTCGTTTGATCACTCATGAGAATATAGACTGGTAAAACAAGCTGCTTTACACTCCTTCAAGACTTAGCCTGAAGGCTGATCTCCACAACTACCACTAGGATAGCTTTCTATAAAGATTGTCCTAAACCTACCATCAATAAGGGTCATTGGATTGGTGCAAGGATCCCACTAGAATAGTGGACAGCTTATGTCAGGCCAACTTCTCACATTGGTGTGCAGCATATGAGATTCCAGCTTGCATTGTTTTACTAGATAATCTTGAGTGTTGATCATTTGAAAAACCACCAAAGGTACCATAAGTTCATATAATACAAGCTTAAAATGCAGTAAGTTCTACTGAACTTGGAGCTGTGTGTCAAGGGCTTAGCACACCGTTTCTACAACTCAAGAAAGGTTTAGTAGGTAAACAAGTAGTGTAGGTAGTGCATACACCACACCTCACTAGTCATGTCTTTAAAAGCAGAACCTAGTGTGTCTCTGCCAGATGTCAGTCAAGTACAGACATCTAAATATGACACATTCCCTTTCCAAGAGTTAAGGGCTCTATGTGCCATGAGAAAGTTAAAGACAGGACAGAACCCCAATACCCAACGCCTCATAGAGGCATTACTGCTTGATGACTTTAGGCAGGCTTCGGAGCCTGTAAGGGTCGGCAGTGGGGTGGGTACAGCAGAGGAGTAGAATCCCAGTGGGGAACCCCACCAGGACTCAGACTCTGATGCTGACCGGGCAGGTGACAATGACCTAGACCTGGTGAACCCAGCTCCCCCTGGAGATGGAGATGGCCAAGGTGGCCCTATCTTTGTCCCCTGAGGGATAAAAATTTGATTTTGCATACACGAGGAGTATCGGACACATATATATTGTGTTAGCATGATGTATCTATATATCCTCGCTGCTTAATATGCACGCAACATAACCCATATATGCTTTAGCCAGTAGGAAAAGGTTTATCTTTTCGTTATGTTCCATACTAATGGAGCAGGCCGAGAACCATACAGATGCCATCTTCTTTCCTCTGTGTCAAAACACAACCTGTGATCACGTGTTATTCTCCAGTAGTTGTCCAGTCCCAGTTCATTTGAGTTACTGAGAGCAGCTGAAGGTAAACTGTTTTCCCTCTGTCCTGGGACTCAAGGTCGCATCTGGCTATGGGTGCAATAAGCGCATTCCTGAAGGTGCCGTGCCTACACTCCCGGGCACCAGGACGAAAGGGAGTCACCCCTCCTGACCTTCCCAGTAATAAATAGTAATGCTTTGAACCAATCATGTGTGCCATATATGGTCCTTCCTTGGAACCCAAGGGCCGGGTGGTGTTTTTCCATTTACGGTGACTTCATGTGTTGAACTGAAAGTATATATGTTTGGTTTTCACTATAAGCCAGCAGTCTTCTCTGCACACCTGATGGGTGAGGGTCAGTGAGGCTCCTCTATAGAGTATTTTGCTTAATAAACGATTGACCCTTCTTCTCTGCCAACTGACTGGTTATTTGGTAATTGTATTGGGGCTATGTGGTAGTTATAGCCTTTTATGTTATTTTTAATGTACATCAGTTGGCGACTCTGCCGGGACTCCGCAATAGGGTCGGCCTCCCGTAACCGGGTAGAAAGGACAAAGAAAGGGGAGCTCTGGTCGAGTGGGTGGACTGACCAAAAATTCTGACTTACTCCGCTCTCGCGATCAGGGAGCCCCAGCTGCTAGTGACCCTTCCCCGGAGTCCTACGGGCGTAACTCGGGAGCTGACCGTGTTGGTCTTTAGGAGTTGACAGTGAAGAATACGCAATTGTACCTGCGTGCACCAGGTGAGTGAATTGTTTTTGATGTCCTGTGGAACGCGCTGTTGAGCAGTGCTCTTGAAACAGTTAACTGTATTGGATTTGGTGGTCGGTGTACCACGGAGATCTTTGGGGGTCTGATGGGGCAGCATAGTGGCTGCACGGGTAGATGCTCCACGGACTTGTTTTGTGAATAATAGAGATGTCGATCGGACGCCTTGGTGTGGTGCGCACCCAGCCGGACTGGTCTCGGAAAGGCCTGTGGCTGTACCTGGGTAGCCTTTGGGACATATCTGAGGCAACGCTAAGGCAGCGGGCTTAGTCTGAATAGTCCCGAGGGTGAACCAGGAAGGCTTCGGGATGGTCTATAGGAAAGTCTGTGGTTAATACCTGTCCGACGGTCTCTTGGTAGTCTTTGGACTGCTTGATTTTGGTATCTGTTGGTCTGGAATCTGAATTGATTAGTTCTCCATGAACTGGAGTTGACCGGCTCAGTTCTTTAGTTTGGAAAAAGACATGTCGTTTTGAAAATTCTTTTTTTGGTATATATATGTATGTATCGTTTTGTCCGCGTTTGATTCTGAGAATATGTGACAATGGTAAGGATGTGTGAACATGGCCATGTTTGAAAGATTGTTTCTTGAATGAGATTTAACTGTCAATCATCATTATGCCTTGTTTTAGTAAATTATGTTTTGGATGCTGTTGTCACCAGAAAAGCACACGTTTGGATGAAAGTCAACCTGCCCCGCCAGAGGGCAGCCCAAGTTATGATATGTATGTCAAACACATTATTTCACCCATTCTGTTTAATGCGCTATGGCATAAATATACTAAAGACAATGTGGAACTACAATGGCTTTTAACCGGGTCTTTTGATGAGAAAAAAATACATTTCTTGCAGGATCGATTGTTTTCTAAACGTAGTCGGCAGGCAATGTTTGATTCTTTAAACATGTGGCAGAAGGAAGCAAAGCGTAGACGCATAAGGGAGGAAAAGTTATGTAAAATTAAAGGAGGTCAGACGATTACACAGAAAGCCATAGCTTACGATAAAGCTCAAACTGAAAAAGGAATTGATTGTACAGATAGACAATTTAGATTACAGGTGGGTTAAAGCTATGTAACTAGGACTGAGCCAGAGGATGAAATAGAGGATTTATTGGATGCGCGTCCACCTCCCCCTTGTGCTCCACAACGCATATATCCAGCGGTCCCTTTAACTCCAGCTCTGGCTCCAATGGCTTCTGCGCCTGTTGTTTCCTCTCCCCCCGTCCCTCTGGGAACGTCCTCTGTTTTATCTCCCTCAGCATTTGGATCGGCTACTTTATGGCCCGATACGTTGCCGTCTCCAACTATGTCCACAGTTGTTTTGTCTCCTCCAACTTCCATTTGGGCTTCCCAGTCTTCGAGCACGACCCCAACTCTAGCTGACCCTTCCCCCTCTGGTGCTCTGGGGAATCTTGGCGCACGTAGGTTGTTTACTCATTTGGCGGTAGGACTAGAAGAAAAGCATTGCGAATCAGTCATCCCAGTGGATGCGCAATCCTATTTATACGTTAGCTGATGTATGGAGTAAACTTCGAGATTATGAGCCCGTTATGCTGCAGCATGCCCTAGAGCACATGGCCATACGTCTTATTTCTCTATGGGAGCAGTGTTTCCCGGGAGGGAAGGCCCCACAAGTGATGTATGACATTCGGGACCAGGCTCATAAATCTGAATTAGGATTAGAGGAAGTATACAAGAACATCAAGGTTTTATTGAATTATCGAGGGCGGATGCACTCGAAATGTCCAACCTGGGACTCCCAGCACCCTATGCGGGAAGTCCATCCTATCTTCCATCCTGAAATACCAGAATTAAGAAACGATCAGAATGTAGTAACTAGACCTCGTGTGGAGGCACGATTTCAAGAACAATGGGATTATACCCCTTGGAAAAGGAGTGAAGTCCTTTCGCTAAAATCACAGCTCCCCGACCCCCGAAAGAACCCTACGGCTTACTTTAAGGAGCTTACAGAAGCAGCCTTCTCAGCTGGTATGACCCTAGCTGAGCTATTTTTTGGTTACTAGTCCCCGTTGATGTGTGGCGTCAGGTGCATGACCAGGACCATGCCGCAGAGTTGGGCTGGATTTGGGATTAGATTAAAGATTGGGATAAGGATCGAAAGTCTGGTGATAAACCGAAACCCGAACTATTGGCTTTACCGGGTCGGATTATTACCTACATGCATTCCTTAATTCCACCCCGTAAAGTATATTTGGATAAATTGACACGTGTAAGCAGAAGAAGGACGAAAGTGTTTCGGATTTCTTCACGAGATTTGAGGGTTATTTATTGACTTTAGTGGGCAGGATTTGTCAGTGGAGGGTGGTATACGATTATTTGTTAATCGTTTTGTGACAAATCTGTTACCAGAAGTCTCCACGCGGCTACAAGCCGCTGACAGTACTTGGACCACTTCTACAGCTTCGGTTATACTGAGTATGGCTCAGTATTATGAACATAGGGAAAATGAGAGTAAGGATAAGACGGAAAAGAAAACATAGGATCTTAAGACATTAGTGTTGTTACAGCAAGGCATTAGGGGACGAGGCAGAGAGAGAGGCAGTAGAAGGTTTGTCCTGAGGGGGGCAGGAACTGGACGAGGCGGAGGAACAGCTGTTGCTTTGGGAATAAACCAGTGTGCCTACTGTAAACAGGAAGGCCATTGGCGATCTCAGTGTCCATTATTACTGGCTCAGAATGGGGCAATAAGACGGAGAGGAAGAGGTCAAGGTGGTGTGTATCGGAGTGATATGCGGAGAGAGGAAACAACGCACGGCGAATCTGAAAATAATTATTTCGATAATCCGAGAGGTAGGCAGTACTATAACAAAGACTGTGTGATTGAGGGACCGAAAGGTATGCTTACACATAGGACAGCCAAGGACAGAGTGGGGGCCAGGTGTCAGTACCCGTTGATCAGCAAGGCCCTTATGTGCAAGGGCGGTTGATGGGGATATCTGAAAACTTTTTAGTTGATACGGGTGCGATGAATAGTTCCATTTCTCGTTCGCTGGTCCAAGGGGCTGCTCTGTCCGGGCAGAATAATGTTTCGTGGGATTTTCTGGAATTCCGGTGGTGAGCCCCATTTCTAAACCTATTCCATTTACAATTGGTCCGGTTACAGTGGACTCTCCGTTCCTGTTGACTTCACATTGTGGGAGAATCTATTAGGATTGGATCTGTTGAAGAAATTGCATGCACAGATTCATTGTTCCCCTGATGGTGTTTATTTGCCTGTACAATCCCCTGTTAAATATACTTTGCAGTGTTTCGCTAAAAATTAACCCCTTCCTCCTGAGTTTGCTGCTATCCCAGCGACACTGTGGGCCAAAGGAGACACAGATGTAGGATTGTTAAAGATTCCACCCGTTTCCATTACTTTGAAACAAAATGCTCGTTTACCGCGGATACCTATATACAAAATTTCTGCGGCAGGCAAGAAAGCTCTGCTCTCCATCATACAAGATTTGATCGAAAAGGGTGTGGTGGAGGAAATGACTGCCAATATATGCAACAGTCCCATTTTACCGATTTTGAAAAAGGCCCCTGTCGGGAGCGATTCTGACCACGTTGATACTTACCGCTTTGTAATTGACCTGCGAGAAATTAACAAGATAGTGGTGCCGCAATACCCCGTGGTTTCTGACATCACTACTATCCTCACGATGATTCCTCCCACTGCTAAATATTTTTCCATTATTGATTTAAAGAATGCTTTCTTTAGTATTCCAATTCACCCTGATAGCCATCATATTATCGGCTTTTCCTTATCTGGTCGCAGCTTCCGGTTTTGTCGCGCTCCCCAGGGGTACACTGAGAGTGCTAGTATTTATAGTCAGGCTCTGAAAGCATTATTGGATGATTTGACCTTGCCTCCTGGTAATGTACTCTTGCAATATGTCGATGATCTGTTGGTGGCTTACGACACTAAAGAAGGATGTAAAGCAGCCACTGTGAAATTATTGTCTCATTTGGCGGCCAATGGTGATAAAGTTTCTCTTTCCAAATTTTAATATTGTCGACAGGAGGTGACCTACCTTGGTCAACTACTGTTGAAAGAGGGGAGGAGACTAACCCCTGAGCGTGTGACTAACATTTCTAACATGTCTATACCTCGTACTCAGCGTGATGTTCGTGCATTTCTCTGCAAAACATCTTACTGTCGCCAGTGGATTCCTAATTTTTCTCTTCTTACTAAACCTCTCCTGTACTTAACCACTAAGGATGTGCATGAACCTCTACCCTGGACTGATGAGTGTCAGAAAGCTTTTGATTCTTTGTAATATGCGCTTTGCTCTGCACCCGTCTTGGGTACTCCTGATTACCGAAAACCTTTTGTGCTTTATGTACACGAGGTGGACAGTTGCTCGCTTTCTGTGTTGACACAAGGATTTGGTGGTAAGCAAAGACCTTGTGCCTATTTCTCGGTGGTGTTGGATAACGTCGCCAGAGCGCTTCCTAGCTGTTTAAAGGCAACTGCTGCAGTTGCGGTGGCCATTCGACAGTCGGAAGGGCTAGTTATGAATACTGACCTCACAGTGATGGTACCGCACGCTGTGGATACATTACTGAACAAAACGAAGACCCAGCACCTTACGAGTGCGCGTCTTACAGGCTACAAATTGACTTTATTTGCGCCCCATGTTACAATTAAGCGTTGTGCCACTCTGAATCCCGCCACATTACTACCCCTCCCTTTGGAAGTGAAAAACAATGATGTATATGATTGTATATTTCGGATGGAGGAAGAGATGAAGGGACGGGTATGTCTCACAGACATTCCTCTATTTGACCCTCAAGGGGAATTGTATGTTGATGGCTCTTGTTTCAAGTTACCAGATGGCACGACAACTGCTGCATATGCGATAACTACTTTAAGCACTGTGGTTGAGGCTTCCGGAGTACCCTATCAGTCAGCACAGGCAGCTGAGTTAGTGGCATTGCTCTGGGCCTGTGAGTTAAGTGAAGGATTGTAAGTAAATATTTACACAGATAGCCAATACGCCTTCGGCGTGGCTCATAGCTTTGGCCGACTGTGGGCGGAAAGGGGTTTTCTCACTTCCCATGGTCAGAGAATACAACATGGTCCTTTGATTTTACGATTACTGACAGCATTGACGTTACCAGAAATGGTGGCTGTAGTTATATGCAGTGCACATAAGACAGTGGTGGATACAGTAGGTGAGGTAATGCGTTTGCTGATCAGATTGCTAAAGAAACTGCAAAAGCCAAAATGACCTCAATGTTCGTGACTACTTCTGCTAGGTGGGTGGTGGAGACAGGCATGTTTGACAATACAATAGAGAGTGTCAGAGAAATACAGAAAGAAGCTACCCCCGCTGAACTGGTTCACTGGGAGAAGGAAGTGGGGAAATTAGATGCAAAAGATTGTTGGATTGATTTATCTGAGAAACAGCGATGGTTGTTGCCCAATGCATTAGTGAATGCCGTAGTGACCTTGGCACATGGCTCAGCACATATTGGGGCAAAGGGTATTTGTGCACTTCTAGACCCTGTGTGGAATAATCCTAATATCCAAGAACTGCTGCTCATTTGGTGCAATATTGCATGATTTGTTTACGACATAATCCTGGAGGTAGGGAACCTGTTTTGAGTGGAAATTTTGCACCACCATCTTTGCCTTTTGAGGTGCTCCAAATGGATTATATCCAGCTGGAGTGTGTGAATAATCTAAAGTACGTCTTGGTCGTGGTGTGTGTTTTCAGTAAATGGGTGGAGGCCTACCCGACCAAAGAAAACACTGCTCTGGCAACAGCAAAGGCTCTGATAAAAGAGTACTTCCCACGCTATGGATTGCCTCGGGTGATCTGGACTGATAACTGGGGTCACTTTAATGCAGATCTTATCAGTCATGTTTGTAATGGGTTACACATTAATCAGAAATTCCATGCGGCTCGACACCCTCAGTCTGCTGGACTGGTTGAGAAGTATAATGGAACACTGAAACTTAAACTGGCAAAGATTCAAGAAAGTACTGGGTTGAGGTGGCCAGATGCCCTACCACTAGAACTGATGTCAATACGAGTTACCCCACATTCTCGTTCTGGCTTATCTCCCCATGAGGTGATTTTTGGGTGCCCTGCCAATGTTTGGGGCGTCCCGAGATCCAGAACATTTCGTGATATTGAATACCCTATGATGACAGATTATTTGTATGCCCTGACTAAAGATCTTCGTTCTATTCATCAACAGGTTTCAGCAGCTTTGCAGCCCCTGCCGGAGGGTCCCGGACATCGTTTGGAACCAGGACAGTGGGTTCTGGTCCGCAACTATCAGCGGAAATCCAGTCTGGACCCTCGTTGGTCCGAGCCATTTCAGATTCCACTGGCCACGCGGACGGAGGTTAAGGAAAACGGCAAGAGACATTGGATCCATGTCTCGCATGTAAAGAAACTGCCCCTCCCGCTTCCTTATGATCAGCGAAACCAGGAAGGAGCTTTGACCCAGGAAAGTGAACGAGCCCCTGGCTTTGTTCCTTTTTCGGATGCCGAGGAAGTTGGAGAAGGGCAAGGAGAAGGAGCATTGGGCTCGGAAGGGGTTTTGTCATCTACACAAGTAATTGCCCCGGATTCTGTTGCCACTTCAGTTGAACAAGAGGCTTGTAGTATCCCTGTTGCAACGGATTCGCCATCCTCTGTTTTGTTCCCTGATCAGGAAACGCCTGGCCATGTTCGATACATTCTGCGGCCCAGAACACACCACGGTACCCCAGGTGAAGATGGTAGGAGATAGGGAGAGACTTGAGTACTAGGGTTTGTTAGATACGCTTCTGGGGTACTGAGCAAGACACTGGACTGAAAGCACTGAGAGCATTGAACATTTGCCTGCTCTGTTCAGAAAGAAAGACTGAATTTTTCTTGTTGAAAAGGGCCCAGGTTGTGTTTTCTTCAAGGGATGTATGGAAACATAACTCCAACGTGAGAAGTTGCTTTTTCTTATTTGTGATGAACGATAGGAGACTGCCTGTGAGGCTCTAGACGGACACAGGAAAGAGGCACCCTTTGGCAGGTTGGACTGCATTGCCCGAGTTTATTTTTGGACTTTTATCTAGCATGTACCCTTTTGCTTGTTTTGTCCCCGAAGAAGAGCGTCCTTTTGCACCACATCACTTCCCTATAAATATGCCTTTCTTTTCTGTTTGGACCCAAAGTGTTAAAGTCGCATTTGTGGTCATTATAGCGACGTTGGTAATAATATTAATGGGAGTGTTTATATATTTAGAATTTCGCCACCCTATGCATACTGTCCTAGGAACCACTGCCCCGCCTCCGAAACATGTATTTTATACCTTGGCCCCACATAAGGAAAGCACCGTCAAACTTACACGAAATGTATTTGTTGAAATGCTTCATCAAACACACAGTGCTACCAATACTATGAATTGTTGGGTCTGTGGCCTTCTGCCCTCTGTTATGCACAAGCACAATTTATTTATATCTTTACCCCTGTCTTATTTAGGAAGTTGTGAAGCTTGGTTCAAATTACTCTCTATGATGTATATGCATTATACGGTAGATACTCAAAGATATTCGGAGAATGAATTATGAGATGATTCTAGCATATATAGAAGTACACCAAGGATTTGACCCAGAGGGAAATGATGGGGAGGGATCCTTAGAATATAATGCGTGTATGAATATTTATACGACACATGAAAACATCACCTGGTTAAAGAATGAAATTTTGGATTTTGCAGAGTTCAACTTCACCCAGTATTTTCAACAATTCAAGGAAAGAAATGTTACAGATGATAGGGCCATTCCATTACCTATATTAAATAGTACCTCTGCATTTTGTGTTCAGGGAGCAGGGTACATCTCGGTAGGGGAAAATCGATGCAATTATACCAATCGGTTACGTACCTTTTGTAGTCCACCATTATTGACTCCCCCTAATGTATATTTCATCTGTGGAGAAAAGGCCTATATTTGGCTTCCCCGCGGCTGGACTGGCCGTTGTTACCTGGCTTTCCTGTACCCTCCAGTTTATATAGCCCCTTCTACTTATCACAAGGATCAACGTTTAGACAAACGAAGTCTGCCACTTACCAGGAATAGAAGAGAGATAGATACCACTAATATAGACCAAACAGACACCCCAGAACAGCATTTCATTGACACCGTAAAAGGAGTATTTACTATTTGGGGATCTATAATCACCAGCAAGGAAGTACGGCGTTTGTCCAGAGTCCTAGAGATAAGCTCCTCACTGTCAGAGAAGAGGATGCTGATGATTACAAGGTCCTGAAGAGTGCTCTGATAGAAGGGGTTGGCTTAACCACTGAGAAGTATAGAATACAGTTCAGAGATACCCAGAAGGCACAGACTCAGGAGTGGGTTGACTTTGTAGATTGTGCTACTAAGGCTCTGGAGGGCTGGTTACTGGGCAGTAAAGTGTGTGACTATAAAAGATTATATAATCTGATCATGAGGGAGCAGATCCTTAATAACTGTCAAAATCAGCTGTTGCATCAGCACCTGGTAGACTCTGATCTGACCTCTCCCCAAGAATTGGGAAAGAAGGGAGACAAATGGGTCAGAACCAGGGTGAAGCAGAAGGTACAGAACCAGGGTGGTGACCAGAAGAAGCAAGGTGAAAAAGGTGGGGAGAAGGGTAAAGATCAGAAGTTTTCACAAGGTCCCCAAAAAGCTTCTAATGGTGGGAATCCCCAATCTTCCAAAAAGAAAGAAGGCCCAAGAAAACCATGATGTAAAGTCTGTAAACAGAATAGCTATTGGACCAGTGACTGCACCAAGAAAGATGCAGCACCAGCCACCATTGCCCCAGGGCAACTGTCCCCCCTAGTTCAGCTACAAATGATGGTTCTCAGCAGAAAGGTGTAGTAGGGTTAACCCTCGGAACTGAGATGGACTCTGGCCTAGTCAGAGTTCCAACTCAGGCTGTGTTAGTCTGTGATGGAGGCATGGATATGACTTCCTCTGTGAGTCCCAGTAACCTGGGCAAGTACAGACAATGGCCTTTGATAAATGAAAAACAGGCTTTGGCCTACAGGGACACAGGGGCAAGTGTCACAATGGTGACACCAGACTTTGTGGACCCTGGACAAGTCATATTTGGAGAGACTTACCAAGTGATCAATGCTAGCTGTTGGACCTGGCCCTTTTGGCAGGTTCACCCCGAAACTTTTTGGGTTTTCCTAGCCTGTTTCTGTAGCCTGGTGTTGGTGATCTTAGGCCTCTGCTCACTTTTTCACTGTGGTACAGTGTAAAGTGTGTGAGCTCTCTGTGTATGTGTGGGAGTGACCTGCCCTCCCATAGGAATGCATGGGGAATATGTGTGACCATGGTAGTTCCTGATGTGTGGGGAGAGCAGGGTCGAGTTTGGTATGTGCGAACTCGTGAGATTGAATGCATTTTGCCCGTATTTTCTTGGTGTCCTAAATGAGCGGGTGCCACCCCGCTG
Organism: Lissotriton helveticus; assembly: GCF_964261635.1. Lineage (NCBI taxonomy): Eukaryota > Metazoa > Chordata > Amphibia > Caudata > Salamandridae > Lissotriton > Lissotriton helveticus. Next base: position 1,430,634,738 of record NC_136061.1, on the reverse strand, counting down.
TGTATCTCTGAGGATGAGGGAGTCTACCCCTCATTGTGCCCGCCGTATAGAATCACCGCCATCGGCCTGGGCCCGCGATCATCATTGGAGTGGCCGAGCTGTGATTGGCTCGCTCTGGGGGGCTCGACTGGAGGAGCCGCGCTCTTATTGGTCCACCGCGAGCCCGGAAACCTGCGGGACATCCCATGACATCACAGGCGGCGCCGCGCTGTGATTGGAGCCGGCGCCGCGCTGTGATTGGAGGAGGGTGTGCACACTCGAGCCAGGGAGAGAAGAAGAAAAGTTCTCCGGCGGCCCGGGGCTCCGATAGCTGTGGAGAGCCCCGGGGCCACCAGTGGGAAGAAGAAGCCATTGCCCGCCTTTCCGGTCTCCCAAATGGCGAGGGAGACCGGAGATAACCAGGAGGCCCAGTGAGTGGGGCCGCTAGGGCAGCAGAGAGGAGCCTAGGTGTTGCGGCGTTCCCGTGTCCTGGAGGGAGCGCCGGCAGAGAAGTCCCGCACCGCCGACCAGAGGAGCTGGTGAGGGAGAGCCCCGCCTGCTACACCGCCACAGCACCCGAGAGAGAAGAGATGGTGCCGGTCCAGCAAACGTTCTGAGGCCGGAATGAAGAACGGGAGCGGAGTCCCTTCCCCAAGAGCAGCCCGGTGAGTTAGTGCTGGGCCGGGGGACATGGGAGCATTTCTGTTTCTGCTCCACGAGAGAGAAGATGGATTTTGGTGGTGCCAGTGCAGGCACCGAGTCCGAGCGGCCCATGTGGCCACTCCTACGATGGGCATGTTGGTTTCAGAGCTTGCGGGCTCCAACGAGGCCCACAGTGATTCTAGAGCCCACGAGGCTCCCTGGGGGCATGTTTGTTTTCGAGCCGCGAGGGCTCCAACGGGCCCTATTTTTGTTAAAAGGCCCCAGTGGGGGTCCAGAAGGCCCGTGTTCCCCCCAGTTGTTTCTAGAGCAAGTACGCTCCAGGGCCAGATTGTTTTAAGTAAGGAGCCAGTGTGATCCTGGGGCCCCATTGTTTCCCTGAGAGGTGCCAGAGAGGGCACCGCGCTTTGTCCTGAGCGGCCCCAGATGGCAGCGGGCCGCTCCCACGTTTTGGCGCAGATGTGACTTTGAGGACCTGTGTCCTGTCCCCAGTGTTTGAGGGGACCTGTTTATTTTCAGAGCCAGAGGGCTCCAACAGTGGGCGCAGTTTGGTTTCTAGGGTCAGTGAGGGCCCTGTCGCAGTTTTGTTGTTTCACAGCAGCCAAGCAATTAGTGGGCAGCTGCACCGTTTAGGCGCAATTGAGTGAGCGTCCCTGGGATGGACAGAGATGGCACAATGGTACCAGGCTTTCTACAGCTGCGCAGCTCTTAGTGCCAGCTGCAACGTTTAGGCCCTGTTGTTGTTCCCGTGTTATACACAAAGGGTTAAACCCAGTACAGTCAAGGGACCTGGGTATTTTATGGTATATAAGGAAGGGGTCCCGGACAAAACAACACAATTCACAATTTTAAATAACTCTTTACAACAAAACAGATAAATCAATGCAAAAAGATTTATTACAAATTTTGCATTTTAACCACTCATTGGTTACTTTTCATCAATAACACAGTACAAAAATTCTTATCTATGTGCCCACATACACAACAGGGAGGGGGGTGAAGTGAGGGAAAGTGCCAAAGTTTTAAAAGGAATAAAGAAATGATCAAATTCGTTCGTATACGGATATATCCAAATTCAAAAGACAAATGTTCATGTGATTCCTTGAGAACAAGGTCCACAATACTGTGCTCATATAGAGTCCTTCATAAAGTTCATGTAGACCACCTAACTCCCCTTCAGCTGCTTTAGTCTAGCTTGGGGGTAGGAGTTGGTGAAGAGATTGGCGTCTACGTTTCGACCCACTTAGCACGTAGGATATTCGTCCTTACAGCGGGGTCTTCTTCAGGACGGGAAGGTTGTGGGTGGGCAACCTCCTGAAAGACAGTTGAGAAGTTATTTAGTACACAGCTACCTTGTTGTACCATACAAGGCAGGTGGATATTTAAAAAAAGGGGGGGGAAGGGAAAGGACATGTTGTCTGCTGTCCACTGTACAAATCGAGTGTGGATAACTACGATTGGCGTGGACATCCATAGTCATTTAAAACGTAACTCACCTAACATACACAGGAAGCTGAACCAGATTAGGGTCTTGATCCAGATGATTCCCAGACCTTAAGGGTATATTCCTAGGTGGAAATCATACAAGAAATCATACACATTAGTGGGTCCTGCACAGGCCGTCCAGAAGTGTCTCACACAGCCCCTCTGGGTTTACTTAAACCTAAAAGCTAACACTGGGATTATGCCAGAAGTCATAAGCCAACCTACCCATTAGTAAAACGGTGTCGATCACCCGGGGATGCTCCTGCCTGGAGCTGTCTCAAAACGGGGTTTAATGCAACCGTAGGGCCATCAGCGTGTCGCCAAACAGTCTGTTGTAAAGTTCAAAAGGTTCAAAAGACATCATACTATACCCATTAAACCAATTGTTACGTACATTCCGAAAGGGCTAGTATTCACTGGGCTACACATACCTCTAGTTACTACATAAGTTGTTGGATGACTTGGCAGTATTAAAAAAACGGCTACGATGTTTTGCGGTGGAGGTAAAGTCTGATGGATAATTAACTCAATCGCCTGCTAATTCAAAAAGAAACCACATCGCCATTATTATCATGGATGGATCAAAAGGACTTTCCTTAGGTAGAATGCTACATTCAGCAAATATACTGCACCTTGATTGCAAAAAAACTCGGGATAATCAGATATTGCGTTCTCGTTCCTAGTAGAGCCCTACTAAAAAATGAGCACAACGTTAGGCACAGTCCACCTATGTACTGGAACCATTAAGGGGACGGTGAAAACAAAAATCTCACCTGGAAGCTAGTCATAGCGCGACGGAGTTAGGAAAGCGGACGGGCGGCTTCAGGTGAGAGGCGGCACAAGTGTGGTACAATCTATTTGACACAACGCATCGGGTCGCGTCCCCCTAACACTGTTTGCGCTTTTAACTTTCTGCAGATGGTCAGCGCCGCTAGCCTCCATTATTTGGTGACGACTAAGAAGGTGAGCGCGAATTTTTGATGCCCCGTTTTACATGCCATGAGTAATACACTACATTCCTTGGACATATAGCCTTACTGGTTGTCCTCTGACCCTTTGAATTTTCAGATTCATTTTCTTTGGGAGCCCATGATAAATCAGCCCGGTGGTTAGACGACTAGTTAATATATGACTAGCTTCCAGGTGAGATTTTTGTTTTCACCGTCCCCTTAATGGTTCCAGTACATAGGTGGACTGTGCCTAACGTTGTCCTCATTTTTTAGTAGGGCTCTACTAGGAACGAGAACGCAATATCTGATTATCCCGAGTTTTTTTGCAATCAAGGTGCAGTATATTTGCTGAATGTAGCATTCTACCTAAGGAAAGTCCTTTTGATCCATCCATGATAATAATGGCGATGTGGTTTCTTTTTGAATTAGCAGGCGATTGAGTTAATTATCCATCAGACTTTACCTCCACCTAAAAACATCGTAGCCGTTTTTTTAATACTGCCAAGTCATCCAACAACTTATGTAGTAACTAGAGGTACGTGTAGCCCAGTGAATACTAGCCCTTTCGGAATGTACGTAACAATTGGTTTAATGGGTATAGTATGATGTGTTTTGAACCTTTTGAACTTTACAACAGACTGTTTGGCGACACGCTGATGGCCCTACGGTTGCATTAAACCCCGTTTTGAGACAGCTCCAGGCAGGAGCATCCCCGGGTGATCGACACCGTTTTACTAATGGGTAGGTTGGCTTATGACTTCTGGCATAATCCCAGTGTTAGCTTTTAGGTTTAAGTAAACCCAGAGGGGCTGTGTGAGACACTTCTGGACGGCCTGTGCAGGACCCACTAATGTGTATGATTTCTTGTATGATTTCCACCTAGGAATATACCCTTAAGGTCTGGGAATCATCTGGATCAAGACCCTAATCTGGTTCAGCTTCCTGTGTATGTTAGGTGAGTTACGTTTTAAATGACTATGGATGTCCACGCCAATCGTAGTTATCCACACTCGATTTGTACAGTGGACAGCAGACAACATGTCCTTTCCCTTCCCCCCCTTTTTTTTAAATATCCACCTGCCTTGTATGGTACAACAAGGTAGCTGTGTACTAAATAACTTCTCAACTGTCTTTCAGGAGGTTGCCCACCCACAACCTTCCCGTCCTGAAGAAGACCCCGCTGTAAGGACGAATATCCTACGTGCTAAGTGGGTCGAAACGTAGACGCCAATCTCTTCACCAACTCCTACCCCCAAGCTAGACTAAAGCAGCTGAAGGGGAGTTAGGTGGTCTACATGAACTTTATGAAGGACTCTATATGAGCACAGTATTGTGGACCTTGTTCTCAAGGAATCACATGAACATTTGTCTTTTGAATTTGGATATATCCGTATACGAACGAATTTGATCAATTCTTTATTCCTTTTAAAACTTTGGCACTTTCCCTCACTTCACCCCCCTCCCTGTTGTGTATGTGGGCACATAGATAAGAATTTTTGTACTGTGTTATTGATGAAAAGTAACCAATGAGTGGTTAAAATGCAAAATTTGTAATAAATCTTTTTGCATTGATTTACCTGTTGTTGTTCCCAGCTGCCCAGCAATTAGTGGGCAGCTGCAACGTTTAGGTTTGCGCCGGTGGCGCACCCCTGACTGGCGCTGTGTGGCAGCGCGCCCTGACATTCTGGACACTGGGCATTTGAGCCCCTTCTTGAGATGGCCAGTTGGCCAGGGGGCTGGTATGTGGGTAGGGCGCAAGGCCCTAATGTGATTTTTGCGCAATGTGATTTTACTATGTTTATGATGGTAATTGCCTAATGTGATTTTTGCGCAATGTGATGTTACTATGATTATGAGGTTATTTTACCTATGTAGGTTTATGTTAGTGAGAGTTTACTTCACTGTGAGTTACGCCCCTAAATGTGATTTATTCTTAGGAGGCAGAGTCTAATGTGTTTAGACTAATGAGAGATTGCCTACTGTAGTTATACTGTTTAGGCCTAAATGTGATTGCTGCGTAATGGGCTTTGCCTTTATGCTTGTGTTATACTTCTAAATGTGCTAATGCTTAGAAGTTTGCTTTGCCTAGTATGTTATACTAGAGAGGTTTTGTGTCCATGCGTGATCTATGCCTATGGTTATTAGTATTACGTAGTGTGTACCTACCTGTTACCAGTGGTTACTGGTTGTGATCTATAATTGTGATTTGATGTGACAGTTATTCTAAGTGCTAGTTCTACTAAGTGCTGATTCTGACAGTGGCCCACGTGGCCCTGTCCTGATGTAAATAATCCCGTGTGAATATTGCCCGTGCCAGTGGCACAATGTATATTGTGTGATTACTATCTGATGTGTTATTACAATACAAAAGTTATTTTTATATAATCTTGTGAGGAGTTCCTTTTGTGGTGTGCCTAGGATGTTGTTGCTGTTGTGGGCGTGCGCAAATGCTTTACACATTGCCTCCGGGATAAGCCTGTCTGCTCGTGCCAAGCTACCAAGGGGGTGAGCAGGGGTTATCTTGGCGTGTGACTCCCTTGCCCTGACTAGAATGGTGGTTTCTGCCTGGCTTTGGGGTAAGCCTTAGCCAACCAGAAAATCCCAGTTCTAACATTGTTGGTCAGCAGTGAGGATTAGGACTTGTGTTTGCGCAGTGCCACAGCGACAACTGGCTACATTACAAAACTGTGCATTCTAGATAGTCACATGTTTGGGATTATTGTTTATGATTTTGTTTTTCCTCAAGAGTGTCATTTTCAAATGGTGTTCCTGCGCTTTTATGTTTAGTGGCAGAAGAGAGAAAATGACAGGGCGGGACTGTGGAAAAGTAAATTTTGCCATGTCATATGTGCCTACGTGTTCCCCATGTTATGTCATATGTGCATGATCGATATGCATGTATTCCCCCCTGATCGATTAAAGACGCAATTACAGTTGTGTCCATCTCTAGTATGCCAGTTTCCAGTTTTCGTGAATATAACGAATATCAGCCCTATGTAAAGCTACGTTGCCACGTTTTACAGTGTGCACGTTAATTCATTGAATTGTCCCCGTTTCTAGGCCTCAAAAGGGCCCGGACTCAGATTCAGCTCCTGTTTCCTGAACCCTCCAAGGAGCGATACAGCCCCCACCTGTATCCCTGACCCTTCACTTACTTTCATGCCTCGCAGTGCCCGGCCCGGCCTGGCTCTGCCTCCCAGTCTGCCAAGAGTATGTTATGATTCTAGTTATCAGTCCAGCCCTCCTTCTCTGCATTCCTAAGCTACTGAATCGCATCAATAGTTTCCGTCATGGTCTAGCCTTTATGTCTCCATGTAAGAGAAATACTGTATTCATATTCATAGAATATTCCTCGCACATGCAATACATTTAGAATAAATGCATGCACCAGTCTTAGTGTCTGTTAGCCTTTACCCTGATAACTTTTGGATTCTATCAACATGTACTATAAACACCAGATACTAGATATGCCTAGGTACATGTCGCTCTGACCCTCCAGACTTTCGTCTCCTCTTCTAGTGCAGAAGTCATAGCCCCCAGTTCTCCCTGGTAACACGTCATTGCCAGTTTGCGCGCACCACTAGGTTAGAGGTCCCAGCTGCTCAGGTAGCCCCCTCCATGTTTCCGCCCCGTTTATGACATATTCTATTACGTTTACATCACATGTCTATGTATACGCCCTGTACACACCTCTTGTTACACCCACTTTATGCCTTATCTTTCGCGACTGCTACAAACTCCGCCTACTGCTACGCCTACTGTATTGAATGCAATGTATTTGTTTTACTGTAAATATTGTGCACTGTTATTAAAAATTACCCTTATGCTCCCAGATCCTGCCCCCGGCAGCTGCCATCCTATTCCCATGCAGGCTGTCCTGTTCCTGTCCTTTTATGCTTAATTAAAGCCTGTCAACTCCAGCTACCTCGAATCTTGACTCTTATTTATTGAGCTACCTGTTTATTGATTATAGTCAAAAATAGAACCGGTAATTAATTATTTATTTACCACATAATGGCGCCCGATTAGGGACTTGCCCTTTCCCCACGCGCCGGAGAAGCCACGCAGGCCCCCTGATCCTCTGCAGCCGTGACGGAACCATACCGGCCACGTGCAGATATTTCTGCTTCAAGTATCCCTCAGGCCCACGGAGGAGACGGAGGTTGCGGTCCAGCGTCCAGACGAGGCGGTGGAGGAACGCGGCGAGTCCCGACCAGAGCCCAAGCCGAGAGTCCAAGGTCCGAGGTATCCGGAGGCCCACCTGTAACTGAAGTCCGAAGTTCGTCCGTCCGTCGTCGTAGCAGTCCAGTCCAGTCCGAGGCCTTCCGTTCTTGCTGCCCGGTGAGTACCGTTGCTGGGGTAGTATCTAGACAGGGTCAATTAATTTGTCTCTGGTCCGTGGGTTTGGGTACACAGATCCAACACGAAGTGTCCACCTAGGTGGATGCGGGTCCTGACGTGTCTCTTTATGAGACCGGTAAGTTTCGTACTGTTTTAGCAGTGCATCTAGCCATTCTAGTAAGTTCTGTTCTCGAGAAATTCATGTGTTCTGTTTTCAGTATTTCAGGTAGTATTCTGTTCGAACTGTTATTTTAAATGTTATTCCATGTGTTTTCAATGTCGTGGTATGAATGATTCGTTTTTCAGTTATTATTGTGTTTATCGTGTATTGTATTTGTGTCCAGATTCCAGTCTAAGTCATGCCTCTGTTCTCGAAGTTACGTCAGTTAAAAACCAGAAAAGGTCTGCTCGAGGAAGCAGTTCCTGTCCCGCCTAGGGACAGTCCAGGTCATTTTATGTATCATAAGCATGGCATAAGTGCCATATTATATCTAGACTTATGGGTCGAGTATACTAAAGATCTAGAAGAGAAATATAGATGGCCTGTATCAGGTACATGGGATGCCGAGTGCATCATGCGAGTAGAAGAAGCATTATGGAAAAAGAAATCCAGACAGTCCCAGAAAGATGCCATCGAGTTATGGCGCAAAGAATCTCATAAAAGAACCGAAAAAGAAATCAGAAAGTCAGAATTAAGTAGAGAATCCTCAGAAAGAGCCCAAGAAAGGGAATTAATCGAAGTAGGTGAACGAGTTAAAGCCGAACAGTCAGACAGACAGAGAAATGCCCTTATTAAGGGTATGTATCCTCTTCTTGCCGAGGGCTTGCCAAAAGCAACCCCGGAAGCACCATGTAATTTTCCGCCGCCATTAGTTCCGATTAAGCTACGTCACAAACCGACCGCAGCTGATATTTTTCTCTCGTCCTATTTGGACGACACAGTCCCAGAATATGCAAATCCAGTTCCGCCAGCTCCTGTAAATAATGTAATTCCTGTTCCTCCAGCCACCGGGGCACCTGTTACAGCACCTGTTACGGTACCCCAGGTCCAGCCCACAGTACAAGTACCCGCTACATCAGTCACTCTCCCAGCACGAATAGTACCAGTCGACGATTCTAGTTTAGGAGCCGCGGGGGGAGGTCCTCCTGGTACCCCGCCGCCACACAAACGTGTAACGTTAGTCGAGTTACATGAACGTGCGTTACAGCGTACGCCCAAATATCAGTCCGTTGCAGATATCAGACGAGCTCTCACCGAATGCCGTTATGATCCAGTCCCAGGTGAGGATAATATGGTTATATATTCATTGCGTGTAAGACGGGTGACCGAGTATTTTGACACCCTACCGAACATGAAAGAAGATCTAGACAGAATATATCGTTTCATCCGTACAGGAGACGATCCAGAAAGTATTGGCGAAATCATGTCTCTAAGGAAAGCTGAGACCCAGCTCATGCTATTAAAATTTCTAATTAATTGTTTAATAAGGGAACAAGATTGTCCGACTAAAGATCTGATCGAAATGAGAGTTCTGACAAAGTGGAGTGATCATATAGCCGAGGGAAGACACAAGACACTCAGTAGTATAGAGAGTATGTACAAGAAAATTCGTAAGGAAATAATAAGGTTACACGAGAAACGCAAAGCAGCACAAGTAAGCGAGAAAGAAGACAACACTGATACTGAAGAGGTAGAAGACGAGAATATCACCAGAATAGCGTATGTAGGTAAATCTAGACTTCTAGACCGACATTCACGCCTAGAACACAAGAAAGTTTTTCACCTTCCAGCACTAGAACAAGAGAATCTTGAACAAGTATTTCAAGCTACCGATCACATTCTGAAATCACGTATCGGTTATAGTGAACTTAGTACCATGCATGAACAAGAACTAGCCCGATCAGCAGTCCAATGGATTACTGATTCTACCACTTTTCCAGACGAAATAGTGGCACAAATGTTTCTGAAACTGCCCCCAGCCGAGCAGCGACTGGTGGGTATGTATATGATCCAGCACCTCATCACACTGTATGAGGGTCAGCATTCTGATCCAGGTCCGTTACATGATGTTCTGAACGAGTTGCTCCAGTATAGATGGAAAGGTTTAGGTACCGATTTAATTAGTGTCATTCTAGAACAGCGCCACAAATATAGAACGTTTCTGAATCCGCATTTTGTTCACGTCTCACCTCCAGAAAGTAAACCATTTTACATAGATAGACAGCATCCGTTACGAGAAGTACACCCAGTTAGGACAGCGGGTGGTGAAATGCAACGAGTATTTGTTTACACCCCTATCACAAAGATGGAACTCTTAGAGATGAAGAAGTTAATTCCCTGTCACGACAAAGACCCAGCAGGGTTCCATCGAGAATTAAAAGACATGCTCCGTATGGGAGAATACACGTATCCAGATGTCATTAAAATGCTAAAGGTCCTGTTGCCCGCAGGGGTATATGAAAAACTCAAGGAAAAAGAATGGGAGGTGGGAGAGAAAAAGATTGATTGGACAGCTCTAGAAGCTGAAGATAAAATACGAGTACCAGGTACCGGTCTTGGGGAGAAATGTAAAGAATTGCCCGAGTTATTGATTCAAGTTTTGCCAAGATTACTAGCCACGAAAAAGGAAGATTGGGATGCAATCTCAGCATGCAAACAGAAACAGGATGAAGACACTAGTGATTTTTATTCTAGATTCGAAAAATGTTTCATTATCAACAGTGGTTTGAAGACAGGTAGCGAGTCATACCCTCATCTTTTTGTTACTAAACTAGTCGAGAATTCAAGTCCACAAGTTAAAAATAGAGTTTTGAAAGTCGAAAGTACCTGGCAAGCTAATACTCCGTCACAAATGCTTCAAATGCTCCAGTATCACCAGAATAAAATCAGGGAAGAGCAAGAACACGAAAGGAGACGTATGAAAGACACGAAAATGAAAGTACTAGTTGCACAATCTGTTCCACAAGACAGTCAGAAGAGGGGTCCGAATCAAGCCAGTCATCCTGCAGCTCCCGTTAAAGGGACATGCAATTATTGTAAACAGCCAGGTCATTTTATAAACGAGTGTGCAGTTCTGAAACACAATATAGCAACTGGTAAGACTAAAGAAAGACCACGTCCGCCTAGACAAGAACAAGTTTCACAGACTTCTCAGTCACCACAGAATGCACAACAGACAGTTCCAGCACCGCAGCCTATCGCTGCAACACAGCATGTTACACAGCAGATGTACCAGTATGCCCAGACAGAGTATCCAGAGTATCAACAGTATTCATGAAACAGCCTAGAGAGGGAGGTAGGCTTGCCTCTCATCGAGATACCTGTAGATCAAGAGGGTCCCTATGTGCACAGTCAAGTATTAGGGAAAGACAGAAAGTTTTTGATTGATACAGGGGCAAGTAGGACTACTATCAGTCATGACGAGGTTCCAGGGGCTCCGCTCTCAGGCTCTAGAAATGTTTCCCTTGGATTTTCAGGAAAGCCTATTGTTAACGAGATTTCAAAGCCAGTTACTCTAGAAGTTGGTCCATTGTCCCGAACTACTGATTTATTACTTACGAAATCATGTCCAGAAAATTTGTTAGGCATTAAAACATTGAAAGAATTAGGGGCAGTTATTTGCTGTTCCCCAGAAGGAATCCGATTGTTTTTAAGAGACTTTAAAGGTCACTATGTATTACGTGATTTTGATCCAAGACTATCAAATGTACCACAGCATTTATGGGCGCAAGGTCCAACTGATGTAGGTTTTATGCAAATCACACCCCATCGTGTGACTCTCAAGCAAGGTATAGTCCTGCCACGAATCAGACAGTACAGATTGCCACCTGAGGCTGTAGCAGCCTTATCCAAAATTATTGACGAGCTCATTGCTCAAGGAGTGGTTGTAGAAACTGACTCCAATGTATGTAATTCTCCTATCATTCCAGTCATGAAACGTACTGATCCAAATGCACCTCCAGTATATCGATTAGTGATTGACCTTCGAGAACTTAATAAATGTATCATACCTCAGTATCCAGTAGTCCCAGATATTTCATCCCTATTAACAGCCATTGATTCTGAAGCTACATTTTTTACTGTAATAGACCTCAAGAATGCATTTTTCAGTGTCCCCATTCATCCAGACAGCCAGTACCTTTTCGGTTTTTGTTTAAATGGAAGGAGCTATAAATTCACACGAGCTCCTCAAGGTTTCACAGAAAGTCCTAGTATTTACAGTCAAGCACTTAAAAGACAACTAGACAATATCCACATGCCAACTGACACTGCCCTGCTCCAGTATGTCGACGATCTACTGATCACAGCCCGTTCTGAACGTGACTGCGAACGAGCGTCACTTACAGTTCTGTATTTTCTGGCCGAGATGGGGCACAAGGTGTCCCCTTCAAAGCTCCAGTTCTGTGTCCAGCAAGTGATCTACTTAGGCCACTTACTGTCCAAGTGGGGTAGGCAGTTGACACCAGACCGTATCCAGTTGATAGCGAGTCTTCCACAGCCCAAGACACAGAAGGAGGTACGTGCTTTTATTGGCCTCACTTCTTACTGCAGACAATGGATTCCTCAGTATGCATTTCTAGCTAAGCCACTGATACGGTTAACGACACAGGAGGCAGCCGTATCGACTGTCCTCCCTTGGACCCAGGAACATACACTTGTTTTTAATGAATTAAAGAAAGCCTTATGCCAAGCACCTGTTCTAGCTACACCGAACTACAGTAAGCCTTTTACACTTTTTGTCACAGAACGTGATGGTACTGCATTATCTGTTCTCACACAAGATCAAGCAGGACAGTACAAGCCTTGTGCTTATTTTTCGAGCACATTAGATCCAGTAGCCCAGGCTTTGCCTGCGTGCCTCAAGTCAGTTGCAGCCACAGCTCTAGCTATCAGACAAAGTGATTCCATAGTGTTAGGACACTCCCTGACAGTACAAGTTCCACACTCCGTGGAAGTTCTTTTAAACCGAACACAGACACAGCACTTGACCATTGCACGTTTAACAGGTTATGAACTGACACTGTTCCAGCCACACATAGAAATCAGACGCTGCAACGTTCTAAATCCTGCTACCCTGTTACCATCAGTTACTTCAAATCCTGCCACACATGACTGTGTGGAAGTCATTAATACTATGACTAAGCCAAGACAAGACCTGACAGACATTGCACTACCTAATCCCGACCTTACACTTTATGTGGATGGTTCATGTATGAGAACTAGTACAGGAGAACTAGTAGCCGCGTATGCAGTGACTACTGACACCGAAGTTATTGAAACACACCGTATTGACACCCTGTCTGCTTAAGCAGCAGAGCTAGTTGCTCTGACCCAAGCCTGCATACGTGCCAAGGACCTGAAAGTAAACATATATACAGATTCACGTTACGCATTCGGAGTTGTACACGACTTCGGAGTGCTCTGGCAGGAGAGAGGTTTCATGACTTCTCATGGAACCAAGATTCAGCATGGTCTCCTCATTCAAGCTCTGTTAGATGCAATACATTTACCGACAGCTATCGCTATCATGAAGTGCAAAGCACATACGAAAGTTACTGACATCATTTCTCAAGGTAACGATCTAGCAGATCGAACAGCCAAGCTTACAGCTCAGACTCCAGACATTCCAGTTAACAAGACACAGACATCCATTCCAGAACAGACTACTTGTATGACAGTTAAGGACCCTACACAAGATGTCATAGACATACAGTTACATGCTACTCCCGAAGAAATCAAGAAATGGTCCGAACAAGGAGGGGTCCAGACAGATCAAGGATGGGTGACGAAGGGAAAAGCCACATGGTTTCTCCCCGACTCTATGGTTCAAGTCATTATTAATACCGCACATAGTCCAGCACATCTAGGAGAAAAAGCTATGTTAGACAGTATACAGAACCTTTGGTTCAACAAGCACTTACGAGCTGCAGCCAAGCAGAAAGTCCGTACTTGTATGATATGTTGTCAATTCAATCCAGGTAAAAGTGTCCCGGTGGAACAAGGTGGATTCCAACCCCCTGACCACCCTTTTGAAGTCCTCCAGATGGATTATATTCAGATGGAGCGATGTCGAGGTTTCAAGTATGTCCTCGTAGTTGTATGCGCTTTGTCCAGGTGGACAGAAGCATATCCAGTTCCAGATTACACAGCAGCGACCACTGCCAGGCAGTTGGTTCGTGAATTCTTTCCCCGTTATGGACTCCCTAGGGTCGTGTATTCTGATAACGGCCAGCCATTCTCATCCGAGTTGATGAAACATGTTTCCCTTCTGTTAGGGTACCAGTGGAAGTTCCATTGTGTGCGCCATCCTGAAGCAGCCGGTCTCGTAGAGAGACATAATCAGACCCTGAAAATCCGTATTGCCAAGATATGTAAAGAGAAAGGTGTAGACTGGCTAGTTGCCCTGCCAGTTGCTTTATTCTTTATGCGGATGGTCGCACATTCCAGATCAGGTCTGTCCCCTTATGAGGTCGTATTCGGCCGCCCCCCAAATATGTGGGGTACACCTAGACCCCGCAGTATTACAGATGTTTCCAGTAATATGTTGACAGATTACCTAGCTTCCTTGATGTCTGCCCTACACTCTTGTCGTTCACAGGTTGCCGCTGCATTTCCAGACAATACCGAGGTGAAACCGCATGAAATCGTTCCAGGAAACCTTGTATTGGTCAGGAACTTTGATCGTTCAAGTCCGCTGGAGCCTCGCTGGAAGGAGCCGAGACTAGTCCTTCTGACCACCCGTACGGCCGTGAAGTTGGAAGGCCGCAAGGGTTGGGTCCATCTGTCGCATATCAAGAAATTTCATGGAATCCGAAAAAAGACTTTTAATGACAATTCCAAAGACTGTTCCATTTCTAAAGACTGCCTGAAACAAGACTCTAAATCAGACATTAATCTCAATCCCGAACTGAAAGTTCCTCTGTTAGAGAAAACTCCGCAGCAGGAGTATAAGTTAAAACTCCGGTCTAGTAAAATAAGTCAGCCAGTTTAATTGTCTAAGTCCCCCTCGGGTGAAACGGTTAGACAGGTATCTGACATGTATGAGATAGACCCCCATAGTGAGAGAGTTAGTCAAAACTCTATCAGATGTATCGTTTTTCTAAGTTTTCTATTGTTTCTAAGTTTGATGGTTACCGGCACAAGTTATGCATTGCATTTATGTTTTCCAATTTCTCATGTAAATAAGTTTTCTAATGCTACAGTAGAGCACACATTTAGTGATCTGCCTCCTCACGAGTTATCCTATCGTCTTGCTACGCGTAATAATACATTCATCAGAATGTTACACTATTCACACCAGACCAGCAATGCCACTAATTGTTGGGTGTGTGGTCGACTCCCCCCTTTCCAGACACCGAAGGGAGTTCTGCCACTCTTTCCTTATCCGTTTTCACATAATGGTTCGTGTGGAGCATGGTCCACGTTAACATCATCCTCCAATGATATGTCCCTTCTGAATAGAACATGTTTTCCAGACAAGCAAGGTCTCTCCCATAGAACAGGGTTAGATCTAGAAAATGAAGTATATAATTTAGGTAATTATTCTTCGAATTTTATGGTCCTGAATGTTCAGTCCGATACTACTCCAAACTTACCTGCTATTTCAGTACTACCAGTCAAAGGCGAATTATGTGTCAGAAAGAATGGTTCCGCACATGTAGGACATAGTGATTGTATTACTACTGTCGAGTATAGTGCCAGTGGGAAATCTATTTTCAAAGCCTCACGTCATTCTTATTTTGTTTGTGGTCAGACCGCATATATTCGTCTGCCCCTCGATTGGGATGGAACATGTTACATTGCCTTCCTACTGCCACCAGTTTTTCTAGCCCCATCTGATTATCATAGAAACACACATCTAGTACACGTCAGACATAGAAGGGAGATTGAGTCCCCGATTGTCGATCAAACTGAAACTACTCTAGAACAGTATCAAGACTTCAATAAAGGTTTCTTCTTCTTTATAGGACCTATCCAGAATAGTAAGTTAATACGTAGACTAACCAGAACCCTCGAAGCAGTAGTGAATGAGACTACTTCTGCTCTAGGTAACTTAACCAAAGAGCAATCTGCTATGAGATTTGTCGTGCTCCAAAATCGTCTCGTTCTTGACGTCATACTGGCCGATAGAGGAGGAGCATGTAGAGTCATCGGATCTAGTTGCTGCATTTTCATTCCTAATAACGCGCCGTCTGTTTATTCAGCTATAACCAGACTTCATAAAATTGCCCATCAGTTACACCAGAATCCAGGCACCTGGACATGGTCCGGTTGGCTCTGGAGTATCATATCTGCTTGGGGATGGAAAGTATTGTCATTCCTAGGTATTGCAGTAATGATCATCTTCAGTTGCTGCCTCTGTATACAATGTGGCCCTGCGATTTGCGGCATGTGCGCTACCTCTTGTATTCCTAGTCCTAAATCCCGTTCCAAGACAATTCGAGACGAGCAAATTATGCTATACGAAATGATAGATGGTATCATGAATATTGATGTTTCCTGATGGAAACGTAGGGCACAAGGAGGGAATGTGGAAAAGTAAATTTTGCCATGTCATATGTGCCTACGTGTTCCCCATGTTATGTCATATGTGCATGATCGATATGCATGTATTCCTCCCTGATCGATTAAAGACGCAATTACAGTTGTGTCCATCTCTAGTATGCCAGTTTCCAGTTTTCGTGAATATAACGAATATCAGGCCTATGTAAAGCTATGTTGCCACGTTTTACAGTGTGCACGTTAATTCATTGAATTGTCCCCGTTTCTAGGCCTCAAAAGGGCCCGGACTCAGATTCAGCTCCTGTTTCCTGAACCCTCCAAGGAGCGATACAGCCCCCACCTGTATCCCTGACCCTTCACTTACTTTCATGCCTCGCAGTGCCCGGCCCGGCCTGGCTCTGCCTCCCAGTCTGCCAAGAGTATGTTATGATTCTAGTTATCAGTCCAGCCCTACTTCTCTGCATTCCTAAGCTACTGAATCGCATCAATAGTTTCCGTCATGGTCTAGCCTTTATGTCTCCATGTAAGAGAAATACTGTATTCATATTCATAGAATATTCCTTGCACATGCAATACATTTAGAATAAATGCATGCACCAGTCTTAGTGTCTGTTAGCCTTTACCCTGATAACTTTTGGATTCTATCAACATGTACTATAAACACCAGATACTAGATATGCCTAGGTACATGTCGCTCTGACCCTCCAGACTTTTGTCTCCTCTTCTAGTGCAGAAGTCATAGCCCCCAGTTCTCCCTGGTAACACGTCATTGCCAGTTTGCGCGCACCACTAGGTTAGAGGTCCCAGCTGCTCAGGTAGCCCCCTCCATGTTTCCGCCCCGTTTATGACATATTCTATTACGTTTACATCACATGTCTATGTATACGCCCTGTACACACCTCTTGTTACACCCACTTTATGCCTTATCTTTCGCGACTGCTACAAACTCCGCCTACTGCTACGCCTACTGTATTGAATGCAATGTATTTGTTTAACTATAAATATTGTGCACTGTTATTAAAAATTACCCTTATGCTCCCAGATCCTGCCCCCGGCAGCTGCCATCCTATTCCCATGCAGGCTGTCCTGTTCCTGTCCTTTTATGCTTAATTAAAGCCTGTCAACTCCAGCTACCTCGAATCTTGACTCTTATTTATTGAGCTACCTGTTTATTGATTATAGTCAAAAATAGAACCGGTAATTAATTATTTATTTACCACAGGACGAAAGGAGAGGGGGAGGTTCCCATAGATAAGGAATCCCTTGCTGGGTCCCGTACCCAATCCCTGCTCCTGTCACTGTGTGGGTAGATGGAAAAGAGGGAGTGTTGAGGAGAAATGGCTTGCTTGGGAGGGTGGTTATCCGTTGAGTGTAGTGTATGTGTCTGGATTCCCCAGTATGGTAGGATCCAGTGGTGGCAGCTAAAATGTGTCCAGTGCGTGAAGTCCCATTCCCAGTTCCCAGAGTATGGTGCCTGGTGCTCAGTAAGAGGGGTACAGGTTGAGAGTTAGGGGCAGTGAGGAACTGTCTCACCAGTCTGGAGGGGGAGTGTATGGATGAGTGGTGTGTTGAACTGGAGGAGTTGGTGTGAGTTTTTTTGAAAAGGAGCTTGCACAGGACGTGTACCTCTGGTGGTGTGCAGGAGGTCCTGCAGAGGCACTGAACGAGAAGGTGGACATCTGGCGGTGTGCTAGATGTCTTGCAGAGGCATTAGGGAGTGATTCTAAAAGTAGTGGCTTGTGTATCTGATGATCCTGTGTAGGGGAAGAGGTTCATGTGTAGCCCAGCTAGGTCCCAGTAGAATGAGGAGGGTGTAGGGGCTCACGTCCTGTTTCAGTAGAGGCGGAGTGAGTGTGGGACGGTGTGTCCCACGTTGGCCCGAAACCCTGTCTCAGGGCCTGGAGGGTACCCTAAAGGAGCGCCAGGTCAGGAGCCTAGGCTGTACTTACAGGTCATTTGAGGAGGATCTTCCTGTGTCTAGAGGACGGGGAGTGTCTGTAACCAGAACTCCTGCGCTCCTGGTGTTGGGCAGTACTGCTCCTAAGTGGAGGGTAAAGAAGTCCTGGTTCGCTGGGCATTTGACCGTCCAGAGTGCTTGACCATTTTCGGGGCCTCTGGAGGTCGTTCCCTTAGGAGGGGGGAGGCCAGGTTCAGGTTCAGCCTGACCTAGAGGGTAGGGCATCTGTAATCAGTGTCCTGACCAGTTTTGCTTCCAGGGGTACCGCTCCAAGGTGGGAGGGTGCAGAACTCTGGAAGGGGGTGCAGAGGGACGATGTCCTTGTCGCTGACCCCGGTGCAACCTGAGGGTTCAGATCCTAGGTTGGGAGATTAGGAAACTTCTAGGTCAAGAAGGAATCTCTGCCAAAGTAGATCAGCTGAAGAGACTGAAGGGGCTGCCCTTGCTGTGTGATCTGGGGCTCATCTTCAGTTTGTTGTTTCCACTAATGTAGAGGAAAGGGGACTTTGCTGTGCGCTGTGTCCCCCCACCTGCTTGAAGAGGGACTGTACTGTGTGCTTTGTACCTCCGAAGTGAAATAGTTTCCAGATCCCAGGTGGAAGACCAGTTGATGGAGAGAGGTCCTGATCTGGTGGGAGAGATGTGTTCTGGTGGGTGCTTCCCTGGGAGGGTGCGGAACCCCAGAAGTAGAGGTAGGGTAGGGAATTCTTACCCGTGACCTCTGGTCTGCCTGAGGGTATGGTCCCTAGGTTGAAGGATCAGTGGTAGTTGTAGCTACACTGAGAGGGAGAGTGGAGAATGGCTATTATGTGCCAGGGGCTAGCGCAATGATGTGTGCGGCGTGAATGTGTCTAGTGTGGAAGTGCCACTTCTAGACATGGGTGTGCGTATTTAGTGAGTGTGCTGGCACATGATTGGCTGGAGCTGGCTGGTGAGCCTGGCTCCAAGAGTCTGGATGGGTCTGCCCCGGTGGTGAGTGGAGAGATTAGCATGCTGATGTGAGGGAGGGGTACACCGGGGACCTGAATAGGGCTGGGCTTTCCCCACACAATGCTGGCTCCGCCCCCTGTGGTGCGACTGATGACCCTAGCCTGACTAGTGAATGGGAGGGGTGGCTGAGCACATCAAGAGTGCTCCCAAACCAGCTGTGCCTGGTTTTGCCCCCACCCTGCACCTTTAGACAAAGGATTGTGCTGTATAAAAAGGGTGCTGTGACACCCTGAATATGTTCTTGTTTCTGACTAGAATCTGTCAAATCCACAATTGGAGCACAGAGGGAAGAAAGGACAGGGTCGCCCTCCACTCATAAGTTTTAGAACAAACAAAAGACCCTATCCATGGACGTCAACTGGTGTCAGTTACTAGGGAGATAGAACAGTCTATGTGTACGGATAACTACTCCAGAACCCTACAAATTGTGTGGGGATAATTTCACTGCACTACGCCCAAATTCATGTAAAAAAAAACAAATTTCCTTGGCAGACACACCGAACCAACAATTTGTCTGACACACCAAGGTCGATAACAAAGATCCACACCCACGGTGTTGGATCAAGTTCTCCTTAGAAAAAAATGTGTGAAAACCAAGTGACACCTCACGGAAACACCACCAACGGGGTAACTGGTATGTAATTTCCAGACAAGCCCCTGTCTCATCATCGGTAGTCACTTGATTCTCAAAGAAAGAGAGAAAATAGTGTCCAAAACAAACAACCAAAACGTGTAACAAACAGTGGAAAGCTGAGAACATCTGCTAGTGACAAACACACAACATAAATAAGTGCATAAAACACAGCATCTAATTCCCTTAACCAACTTTATTCGTAGGGAAAAATGTATGCTGTACCACTAAAAAGGCTGGTAGCTATTCATGCATACCATTACCTAATGCCAGTGCCGACATGTTTCACCGCCACATGCTTGTAGGCAGTTTCATCAGGGCTGCACTATATGCTGCCACTCCACTCTTGGACACTTGGGGGCAGATTTATGTTAATTGGCGCATCCCCAGGGATGCGCCAGTTAATGTGCGCCACAGTGCGCCACTGCTCCGCCACCCATGGTGCGCCGCATTTATAATGCGGCGCACCATGGGGCAAAAACGGCACAGATGCGTGACGCATCTGTGCGGTAAAGGTGGCGCATTGCTGGAGTTGCGTCGCAAGCGCGACGCAGCTCCAGCAAGGCTCAGGGGTGCCCCATCTTAACAATGCTGCGTCAAGACCTACGCCTGCTTCAAGCAGGCGCAGGCTTTTGACGCAGCATTGGCCTGAAAGTGACTGAGTGAAATCTTATAGATTTCACTCAGCCACTTTTGCGAGGCGCACCTGCCCCGGAACGCCTACCCTGCGCCGGAACGCCCACAAGCGGCGCAGGGCTTTACAACGTGACGCATCTGCCTAGATGCGTCACGTTGTAAATCGTTCGTAGGGATGCGCCACGTTTACGCCGCCTTGCGTGACGCAACAGCGGCGTAAACGTGGCGCAAGTGCCTCATAAATCTGCTCCATTTTCTTTGTTAACTGCCAAGGAAAAACAGGCATGTAAAACTAAGTTAAAAGCATGTAAACACATAGATGAGTGGACACATGTGTCGTGTTATGTGTAAAAACGTTGTTTACCCAGAGACCGCCATGTTGCTCATACCGGCCGCCTCGGGGATGGGAGAAAAGCAGTGGTACTCCAAACGTGAGTTCCTACTTTCACTTTAGCTTTTAGCTTTCTAATGAGGCAAACAGAGGAACATGTTTCCAGGTGTCAGAACATATATACACAATAATGTAAACTAGGCCTCAAAGCCTTACACAGTGCCTAGATACTCGCATCCAGGCGTCGCGTATTTACATGCACTTGGCTAATGCAACAGGGGCAACAGTCAGCTGCCCCTGACTGTGTTTCAGTTTTCTTTTTCAAACTATCCTTTTCAGCCCACTATATAGCCAACAGTACATCAGTCCCAGATATCGGAACATCCCCCAGTTTTGCTGCCATGGGATCCGAAATTCAAGCCGTACCGCACCTTCACACAACCTAAGTGCGTGTACAGATGTAACCTGATGTATGTCAGGACCCATGCTCGAATGATATCATCTAGGCGTCCCGTGTTTGCGCACGAGCTGCGTGATGCAGAAATCAAACCTGATCAAACATTCATTTTTACGGGGAACCAAGCCTCTTCCATATTTCTGATGCAGCTACTCGAATTTAAAACATGCGCCTTCACACACGCCGTACTCGTACTCCGTTTTAGTCAAACACTTCTCATCGTGGTAGCTCTTCCTGAGCGCCTGAGCAGAACAAACACACTTGCACACATCGCACTCGCGCTCCGTCTAGTTAGATACTTCTCACCGTGGAAGCTCTTCCTGAGCGCCTCGTCTCAACCACAGTGTGCACCTTCCCCGCAAGCAGTGATAACCACCAACAGCGGTATCCGCCCCCCGCCCGCGGTCACCTGACTTGGTTGATATTCGGGCAGACATCTTACAACGGTAAAGGCTGTCAGCGGACCGAATCCAGAGAATGTCAATCGAAATCAACCTTCATAAACAGATCTTGATGCCAAAAGTAACACCACGCATTCAATTAATATAAACATTTCCTTCTCGTTAAGAACACACAATAGACACATTGTGGGGGTATCGTAAACTGCGGCCATCTTGGACTAGTCAGGAAAATTATGATAAACGGCCCTAGGTGTAGCAATATGCTACAAAAATGGGCTCTAAAGCTGCATACCAGGTACGGAATGATCCCATTCATACCAAGTACCAGAGGACTAGCAATAGTGTGTCACTCCATACCACTAAAGCCTGTGATTTTCAAATTACTCATAGCATTCATCTCTATGTGTTAAGGTTGGTAAAAATGTATATTCTATTGCAGGGACTATGAATGCCCGTGTTACCCACATCAATCATTTAGGTAGTTCAAAAAGTTTATGGACTCAAAGCTTAATCCTGTATCATTCGATAATTTCATTTAGCCCACATTGATCTGTTTTTTTGCTGTAGATCCATCTTGCTTCCTTTGAGAGCAAAATACTCTCTACGTTCTGAGGGGTCCCCTTCACCTTCTCTAGCACTGTCCAAGTAAAAGTATGTTTCTCTTTAAAACAGTGTTGTACTAACTTAGTTGTTAATTTACCTGCCCTTATAGTGCTAAGATGCTCTTGCACTCTGACTTTGATTTTACGTGATGTCAGTCCTATGTAGTGTAAACCACATTGGCACGTCAGTCTGTACACCACCTGGGTGGAATTACAATTGCTAAAATGGTTAAGAAACCATTCCTTTCCTGATGTGAGACTCACACTCGTGCTCTTCTTAGTGAGTGGACACACAGAGCATGTCCCGCAGGGATAGTGACCATTAGGGGCAGTAGATGTAACACTGTTTACTTCAGTTGAGACTCGAGAATGTACAAGCTTGTCTTTTAGATTGCACGATCTTCTGAATGCGAATCTAGGGGGCGGCATTTGGAATTCATTATTTGATAACAGTGACCAGTGCTTTCTAATAGATTGTCTGATTTTGGTCGCCACCGGGTCATATGTCATCACCACCGGTACACATTCTTCTCTTTGTTTGATAACTTTCTCCAAGAGAGCGCTTCTTGGTGTGTTTACAGCTCTCTTTACGACAATAGGGAATTCCTATCCGTGGGCTTCTGGTGTACACTGGTATTGATCATGTTGTCTCTGTACTCAATGTCTAAATCTAGATACACAGCCTTGTGCCTATCAAAGGTCCAGGTAAATTTGAGGTTGGCATCTTGTTCATGGAGCCAATCCAAGAATTCAAGGAGATTCTCCTCAGTGCCTGACCAGATGCAGAGCACGTAATCTATATATCTCTTCCAGAGCCGGAGACTGCTCTGGAAGGGGTTGCTGTTAGGATAGATGACAAGGCTGTGTATCTAGATTTAGACATTGAGTACAGAGACAACATGATCAATACCAGTGTACACCAGAAGCCCACGGATAGGAATTCCCTATTGTCGTATAATTCCTTCCATCCCAGGGCATTGAGAGACAACTTGCCCGTGGGGCAGTTCTTAAGATATAGACGAAATTGCTCTTCTACCAACACTTTTTTGGAGCAATCAGAAGAACTGGCTTCTAAACTCACGAACAGGAATTACCCCAGTAAGGTTGTCAGACAAGCCAAAAAGAGAGCTGTAAACACACCAAGAAGCGCTCTCTTGGAGAAAGTTGTCAAACAAAGAGAAGAATGTGTACCGGTGGTGATGACATATGACCCGGTGGCGACCAAAATCAGTCAATCTATTAGAAAGCACTGGTCACTGTTATCAAATAATGAATTCCAAATGCCGCCCCCTAGATTCGCATTCAGAAGATCGTGCAATCTAAAAGACAAGCTTGTACATTCTCGAGTCTCAACTGAAGTAAACAGTGTTACATCTACTGTCCCTAATGGTCACTATCCCTGCGGGACATGCTCCGTGTGTCCACTCACTAAGAAAAGCACGAGTGTGAGTCTCACATCAGGAAAGGAATGGTTTCTTAAGCATTTTAGCAATTGTAATTCCACCCAGGTGGTGTACAGACTGACGTGCCAATGTGGTTTACACTACATAGGACTGACATCACGTAAAATCAAAGTCAGAGTGCAAGAGCATCTTAGCACCATAAGGGCAGGTAAATTAACAACTAAGTTAGTACAACACTGTTTTAAAGAGAAACATACTTTTACTTGGACAGTGCTAGAGAAGGTGAAGGGGACCCCTCAGAACGTAGAGAGTATTTTGCTCTCAAAGGAAGCACGCTGGATCTACAGCGAAAAAACAGATCAATGTGGGCTAAATGAAATTATCGAATGGAACAGGATTAAGCTTTGAGTCCATAAACTTTTTGAACTACCTAAATGATTGATGTGGGTAACACGGGCATTCATAGTACCTGCAATAGAATATACATTTTTACCAACCTTAACACATAGAGATGAATGCTATGAGTAATTTGAAAATCACAGGCTTTAGTGGTATGGAGTGACACACTATTGCTAGTCCTCTGGTGCTTGGTATGAATGGGATCATTTCGTACCTGGTATGCAGCTTTAGAGCCCATTTTTGTAGCATATTGCTACACCTAGGGCCGTTTATCATAATTTTCCTGACTAGTCCAAGATGGCCGCAGTTTACGATACCCCCACAATGTGTCTATTGTGTGTTCTTAACGAGAAGGACATTTTTATATTAATTGAATGCGTGGTGTTACTTTTGGCATCAAGATCTGTTTATGGAGGTTGATTTCGATTGACATTCTCTGGATTCGGTCCGTTGTAAGATGTCTGCCCGAATTTCAACCAAGTCAGGTGACCGCGGGCGGGGGGCGGATACCGCTGTTGGTGGTTATCACTGCTTGCGGGGAAGGTGCACACTGTGGTTGAGACGAGGCGCTCAGGAAGAGCTTCCACGGTGAGAAGTATCTAACTAGACGGAGCGCGAGTGCGATGTGTGTGAGTGTGTTTGTTCCGCTCAGGCGCTCAGGAAGAGCTACCACGATGAGAAGTGTTTGACTAAAACGGAGTACGAGTACGGCGTGTGTGAAGGCGCATGTTTTACATTTGAGTAGCTGCATCAGAAATATGGAAGAGGCTTGGTTCCCCGTAAAAATGAATGTTTGATCAGGTTTGATTTCTGCATCACGTAGCTCGTGCGCAAACACGGGACGCCTACATGATATCATTCGAGCATGGGTCCTGACATACATCAGGTTACATCTGTACACGCACTTAGGTTGTGTGAAGGTGTGGTACGGCTTGAATTTCGGATCCCATGGCAGCAAAACTGGGTGATGTTCCGATATCTAGGACTGATGTACTGTTGGCTATATAGTGGGCTGAAAAGGATAGTTTGAAAAAGAAAACTGAAACACAGTCAGGGGCAGCTGACTGTTGCCCCTGTTGCATTAGCCAAGTGCGTGTAAATACGCGACGCCTGGGTGCGAGTATCTAGGCACTGTGTAAGGCTTTGAGGCCTAGTTTACATTATTGTGTATATATGTTCTGACACCAGGAAACATGTTCCTCTGTTTGCCTCATTAGAAAGCTAAAAGCTAAAGTGAAAGTAGGAACTCACGTTTGGAGCACCACTGCTTTTCTCCCATCCCCGAGGCGGCCGGTATGAGCAACATGGCGGTCTCTGGGTAAACAACGTTTTTACACATAACACGACACATGCGTCCACTCATCTATGTGTTTACATGCTTTTAACTTAGTTTTACATGCCTGTTTTTCCTTGGCAGTTAACAAAGAACAAGTGTCCAAGAGTGGAGTGGCAGCATATAGTGCAGCCCTGATGAAACTGCCTAAAAGCATGTGGCAGTGAAACATGTCGGCACTGGCATTAGGTAATGGTATGCATGAATAGCTACCAGCCTTTTTAGTGGTACAGCATACATTTTCCCCGACGAATAAAGTTGGTTAAGGGAATTAGATGCTGTGTTTTTTGCACTTATTTATGTTGTGTGTTTGTCACTAGCAGATGCTCTCTGCTTTCCACTGTTTGTTACACGTTTTGGTTGTTTGTTTTGGACACTATTTTCTCTCTTTCTTTGAGAATCAAGTGACTACCGATGATGAGACAGGGGCTTGTCTAGAAATTACATACCAGTTACCCCGTTGGTGGTGTTTCGGTGAGGTGTCACTTGGTTTTCACACATTTTTTTCTAAGGAGAACTTGATCCAACACCGTGGGTGTGGATCTTTGTTATCGACCTAGGTGGGTCAGACAAATTGTTGTTCGGTGTGTCTGCCAAGGAAATTTGTTTTTTTTTACATGAACTTGGGCATAGTGCAGTGAAATTATCTCCACACAACTTGTAGGGTTCTGGAGTAGTTATCCGTACACATAGACTGTTCTATCTCCCTAGTAACTGACACCAGTTGACGTCCATGGATAGGGTCTTTTGTTTGTTCTGACTAGAATCTACCAGGGGCGTGCTGCTGCTGGGGCCCAGGGGAAGGCTTACCTCCCTGGGCCCTGCCAAGCCCCTGGATGCCCTTCTGCCTGGCCTGAGGATGGCAGGGAGACTTTCTCCTTGCCCCGGGGACCTTCTCCTGGATGTCCCTGCTTGGTGCTGGAGCCCCTTTTGCTAGGAGGGTCCTTCTTTAGGGGCTCCATGATTGCTGTGGCCCCAGAGCCTAGTGAGCGCGTTATTTTCCCTAAGGGGAGTGCTTTATTGCCGCCCGCAGCGTTGGGCTGCATCATGTGCTGGGATTCCCCCCTTCTTGGGCATATTGCGGGTGCTCACCCCGTTTATGGCGATTTTCTTTTTATGGCAATCTGTTGTTATGGATGAGCAGGAGCCTACCCTGCATTTTGCCCGTATTTTCTTGGTGTCCAAATTGAGCGGGTGCCACCCCGCTGTGTATCTCTGAGGATGAGGGAGTCTACCCCTCATTGTGCCCGCTGTATAGAATAAATGCCATCGGCCCGGGCCCGCGATCATCATCGGAGCGGCCGCGCTGTGATTGGCTCGCTCTGGGGAGCTCGACTGGAGGAGCCGCGCTCTTATTGGTCCACCGCAAGCCCGGGAACCTCCGGGACATCCCATGACGTCACAGGCGGCGCCGCGCTGTGATTGGAGCCGGCGCGGCGCTGTGATTGGAGGAGGGTGTGCACACTCGAGCCAGGGAGAGAAGAAGAAAAGTTCTCCCGCGGCCGGGGGCTCCGATAGCTGTGGAGAGCCCCGGGGCCGCCAGTGGGAAGGAGAATCCATTGCCCGCCCTCCGGAATCCCGAATGGCAAGGGAGACCGGAGATAACCAGGAGGCCCAGTGAGTGGGGCCGCTAGGGCAGCGGAGAGGAGCCGAGGTGTTGCGGGGCTCCCGTGTCCTGGAGGGAGCCGGGGCGGAGAAGTCCCGCACCGCCGACCAGAGGAGCTGGTGAGGGAGAGCCCCACCTGCTACACCGCCACAGCACCGGAGAGAGAAGAAATGGTGCCGGTCCCGCAAACGTTCTGAGGCTGGAATGAAGAACAGGAGCGGAGTCCCTTCCCCGAGAGCAGCCCGGTGAGTTAGTGCTGGGCCGTGGGACATGGGGGCATTTCTGTTTCTGCTCCACGAGGGAACAGATGGATTTTGGTGGTGCCAGTGCAGGCACTGAGTCTGAGCGGCCCCGTATGCCCAGTGGGCCACTCCTACGATGGGCATGTTGGTTTCATTGCTTGCGGGCTCCAACGCGGCCCACAGTGATTCTAGAGCCCACGAGGCTCCCTGGGGGCATGTTTGTTTTCGAGCCGCGAAGGCTCCAACGTGCGCTATTTTTGTTAAAAGGCCCCAGTGGGGGTCCAGAAGGCCCGTGTTCCCCCAGTTGTTTCGAGAGCAAGTACGCTCCGGGGCCAGATTGTTTTAAGTAAGGAGCCAGTGTGATCCTGGGGCCCCATTGTTTCCCTGAGAGGTGCCAGAGAGGGCACCGCGCTTTGTCCTGAGCGGCCCCAGATGGCAGAGGGCCGCTCCCATGTTTTGGAGCAGATGTGACTTTGAGGACCTGTGTCCTGTCCCCAGTGTTTAAGGGGACCTGTTCATTTTCAGAGCCATAGGGCTCCAACAGTGGGCGCAGTTTGGCTTCTAGGGTCAGGGAGGGCCCTGTCGCAGTTTTGTTGTTTCACAGCTGCCCAGCAAGTAGTGGGCAGCTGCACCGTTTAGGCGCAATTGAGTGAGAGTCCCTGGGAGGGACAGAGATGGAAAATGGTGCCAGGCCTTCTACAACTGCGCAGTACTAAGTGCCAGCTGTAACATTTAGGCCCTGTTGTTGTTCCCAGCTGCCCAGCAATTAGTGGGCAGCTGCAACGTTTAGGTTTGCGCCAGTGGCGCACCCCTAACTGGCGCTGCGTGGCAGCGCGCCCTGACATTCTGGACACAGGGCATTTGAGCCCCTTCTTGAGATGGCCAGTTGGCCAGGGGGCTGGTATGTGGGTAGGGCGCAAGGCCCTAATGTGATTTTTGCGCAATGTGATTTTACTATGTTTATGATGGTAATTGCCTATTGTGAATTTTGCTCAATGTGATGTTACTATGATTATGAGGTTATTTTACCTATGTAGGTTTATGTTAGTGAGAGTTTACTTCACTGTGAGTTACGCCCCTAAATGTGATTTATTCTTAGGAGGCAGAGTCTAATGTGTTTAGACTAATGAGAGATTGCCTACTGTAGTTATACTGTTTAGGCCTAAATGTGATTGCTGCGTAATGTGCTTTGCCTTTATGCTTGTGTTATACTTCTAAATGTGCTCATGCTTAGAAGTTTGCTTTGCCTAGTATGTTATACTAGAGAGGTTCTGTGTTCATGCGTGACCTATGCCTATGGTTATTAGTATTACGTAGTGTGTACCTACCTGTTACCAGTGGTTACTGGTTGTGATCTATAATTGTGGTTTGATGTGACAGTTATTCTAAGTGCTAGTTCTACTAACTGCTGATTCTGACAGTGGCCCACGGCGCCCTGTCCTGATGTAAATAATCCAGTGTGAATATTGCCCGTGGCAGTGGCACAATGTATATTGTGTGATTACTATCTGATGTGTTTTTACAATACAAAAGTTATTTTTATATAACCTTGTGTGGAGTTCCTTTTGTGGTGTGCCTAGGATGTTGTTGCTGTTGTGTGCGTGCGCAATTGCTTTACACATTGCCTCCGGGATAAGCCTGCCTGCTCGTGCCAAGCTACCAATGGGGTAAGCAGGGGTTATCTTGGCGTGTGACTCCCTTGCCCTGACTAGAATGGTGGTGTCTGCCTGGCTTTGGCGTAAGCCTTAGCCAACCAGAAAATCCCAGTTCTAACATTGTTGGTCAGCGGTGAGGATTAGGACTTGTGTTTGCGCAGTGCCACCGCGACAACTGGCTACATTACAAAACTCTGCATTCTAGATAGTCATATGTTTGGGATTATTGTTTATGATTTTGTTTTTCCTCCAGAGTGTCATTTTCAAATGTTGTTCCTGCGCTTTTATGTTTAGTTACAGAAGAGAGAAAATGATAGGGCGGGACTCCAGTAGAGGGGGAGGTTCCCATAGATAACGAATCCCTTGCTGGGTCCAGTGCCCAATCGCTGTTCCTGTCCCTGTGTGGGTAGATGGAAAAGAGGGAGTGTGGAAGAGAAATGGCTTTCTTGGGAGGGTGGTTATCCCCTGAGTGTAGTATGTGTGTCTGGATTCCCCAGTATGGTAGGATCCAGTGGTGGTAGCTAAAATGTGTCCAGTGCGTGAAGTCCCATTCCCAGTTCCCAGAGTATGGTGCCTGGTGCTCAGTAAGAGGGGTACAGGTTGAGAGTCAGGGGCAGTGAGGAACTGTCTCACCAGTCTGGAGGGGGAGTGTATGGATGAGTGGTGTGTTGAACTGGAGGAGTTGGTGTGAGTTTTTTTGAAAAGGAGCTTGCACAGGAGGTGTACCTCTGGTGGTGTGCAGGAGGTCCTGCAGAGGCACTGAACAAGAAGGTGGACATCTGGCGGTGTGCTAGATGTCTTGCAGAGGCATTAGGGAGTGATTCTAAAAGTAGTGGCTTGTGTATCTGATGATCCTGTGTAGGGGAAGAGGTTCATGTGTAGCCCAGCTAGGTCCCAGTAGAATGAGGAGGGTGTAGGGTCTCACATCCTGGTTCAGTGGAGGCGGAGTGAGTGTGGGACGGTGTGTCCCACGTTGGCCAGAAATCCTGTCTCAGGGCCTGGAGGGTTCCCTAAGGGAGCGCCAGGTCAGGGGCCTAGGCTGTACTTACAGGTCATTTGAGGAGGATCTTCCTGTGTCTAGAGGACGGGGAGTGTCTGTAACCAGAACTCCTGCACTCCTGGTGTTGGGCAGTACCGCTCCTAAGTGGAGGGTAAAGAAGTCCTGGTTCGCTGGGCATTTGACCGTCCAGAGTGCTTGACCATTTTTAGGGCCTCTGGAGGTCGTTCCCTGAGGAGGGGAGAGGCCAGGGTCAGGTTCAGCCTGACCTAGAGGGAAGGGCATCTGTAATCAGTGTCCTGACCAGTTTTGCTTCCAGGGGTACCGCTCCAAGGTGGGAGGGTACAGAACTCTGGAAGGGGGTGCAGAGGGACGATGTCCTTGTCTCTGACCCCGGTGCAACCTGAGGGTTTAGATCCTAGGTTGGGAGATTAGGAAACTTCCAGGTCAAGAAGGAATCTCTGCCAAAGTAGATCAGCTGAAGAGACTGAGGGGGCTGCCCTTGCTGTGTGATCTGGGGCTCACCTGCAGTTTGTTGTTTCCACTAAGGTAGAGGAAAGGGGACTTTGCTGTGTGCTGTGTCCCCCCACCTGCTAGAAGAGGGACTGTGCTGTGTGCTTTGTACCTCTGAAGTGAAATAGTTTCCAGATCCCAGGTGGTAGACCTGTTGATGGAGAGAGGTCCTGATCGGGTGGGAGAGATGTGTTCTGGTGGGTGCTTCCCTGAGAGGGTGCGGAACCCCAGAAGTAGAGGTAGGGTGGGGCATTCTTACCCGTGACCTCTGGTCAGCCTGAGGGTATGGTCCCTAGGTTGAAGGATCAGTGGTAGTTGTAGCTACACTGAGAGGGAGAGTGGAGAATGGCTATTATGTGCCAGGGGCTAGCGCAATGATGTGTGCTGCGTGAATGTGTCTAGTGTGGAAGTGCCACTTCTAGACATCGGTGTGCGTGTGTAGTGAGTGTGCTGGCACGTGATAGGCTGGAACTGGCTGGTGAGCCTGGCTCCAAGAGTCTGGATGGTCTGCCCCGGTGGTGTGTGGAGAGATTAGCATGCTGATGTGAGGGATGGGTACACCTGAGACCTGAATAGGGCTTTGATTTCCCCACACAATGCTGGCTCCGCCCCCTGTGGTGCGACTGATCACCCTAGCCTGACTAGTGAATGGGAGGGGTGGCTGAGCACATCAAGAGTACTCCCAAAGCAGCTGTGCCTGGTTTAGCCCCCACCCTGCACCTTTAGACAAAGGATTGTGCTGTATAAAAAGGGTGCTGTGACACCCTGAAGATGTTCTTGTTTCTGACTAGAATCTACCAGGGGCGTGCTGCTGCTGGGGCCCAGGGGAAGGCTAACCTCCCTGGGCCCTGCCCAGCCCCTGAATGCCCCTCTGCCTGAGGATGGCTGGGAGACTTTCTCCTTGCCCTGGGGACCTTCTCCTGGATGTCCCTGCTTGCTGCTGGGGCCCCTTTTGCTAGGAGGGTCCTTCTTTAGGGGCTCCATGATTGCTGTGGCCCCAGAGCCTAGTGAGCACGTCATTTTCCCTAAGGAGAGTGCTTTATTGCCGCCCCCAACGTTGGGCTGCATCATGTGCTGGGATTCCCCCCTTCTTAGGCTCATCGCGGGTGCTCACCCCGCTTATGGCGATTTTCTTTTTATGGCAATATGCTGGTATGGATGAGCAGGAGCCTACCCTGCATTTTGCCCGTATTTTCTTGGTGTTCTAATTGAGCGGGTGCCACCCCGCTGTGTATCTCTGAGGACAAGGGAATCTACCCCTCATTGTGCCCGCCGTATAGAATCACCGCCTTCGGCCCGGGCCCGCGATCATCATCGGAGTGGCCGCGCTGTTATTGGCTCGCTCTGGGGGGCTCAACTGGAGGAGCCGCGCTCTTATTGGTCCACCGCGAGCCCGGGAACCTCTGGGAAATCCTATGACGTCCCAGGCGGCACCGCGCTGTGATTGGAGCCTGGGCCGTGCTATGATTGGAGGAGGGTGTGCACACTCGAGCCAGGGACAGAAGAAGAAAAGTTCTCCCACAGCCCGGGGCTCCAATAGCTGTGGAGAGCCCCGGGACCGCCAGTGGGAAGGAGAAGCCATTGTCCGCCTTTCCGGAATCCCGAATGGAGAGGGAGACCGGAGATAACCAGGAGGCCCAGTGAGTGGGGCCGCTAGGGCATCAGAGAGGAGCCGAGGTGTTGCGGGGCTCCCGTGTCCTGGAGGGAGCCCGGCAGAGAAGTCCCGCACCGCCGACCAGAGGAGCTGGTGAGGGAGGGCCTGCCTGCTACACCGCCACAGCACCCGAGAGAGAAGAGATGGTGCCGGTCCCGCAAATGTTCTGAGGCCGGAATGAAGAACAGGAGCGGAGTCCCTTCCCCGGGAGCAGCCCGGTGAGTTAGTGCTGGGCCGGGGAACATGGGGGCATTTCTGTTTCTGCTCCACGAGGGAACAGATGGATTTTGGTGGTGCCAGTGCGGCACCGAGTCTGAGCGGCCCCGTATGCCCAGTGGGCCGCTCCTACGATGGGCATATTGGTTTCAGAGCTTGCGGGCTCCAACGAGGCCCACAGTGATTCTAGAGCCCACGAGGCTCCCTGGGGGCATGTTTGTTTTCAAGCTGCGAAGGCTCCAACGTGCCCTATTTTTGTTAAAAGGCCCCAGTGGGGGTCCAGAAGGCCCGTGTTCCCCCCAGTTGTTTCTAGAACAAGAACGCATCGGGGCCAGATTGTTTTAAGTAAGGAGCCAGTGTGCTCCTGGGGCCCCATTGTTTCCCTGAGAGGTGCCAGAGAGGGCACCGCGCTTTGTCCTGAGCGGCCCCAGATGGCAGCAGGCCGCTCCCACGTTTTTGCGCAGATGTGACTCTGAGGACCTGTGTCCTGTCCCCAGTGTTTGAGGGGACCTGTTCATTTTCAGAGCCAGAGGGCTCCAACAGTGGGCGCAGTTTGGCTTCTAGGGTCAGTGAGGGCCCTGTCGCAGTTTTGTTGTTTCACAGCTGCCCAGCAATTAGTGGGCAGCTGTACCGTTTAGGCACAATTGAGTGAGAGTCCCTGGGAGGAACAGAGATGGCACAATGGTGCCAGGCCTTCTACAGCTGTGCAGCACTTAGTGCCAGCTGCAACGTTTAGGCCCTGTTGTTGTTCCCAGCTGCCCAGCAATTAGTGGGCAGCTGCAACGTTTAGGTTTGCGCCGGTGGCGCACCCCTGACTGGCGCTGCGTGGCAGCGCGCCCTGACATTCTGGACACAGGGCATTTGAGCCCCTTCTTGAGATGGCCAGTTGGCCAGGGGGCTGGTATGTGGGTAGGGCGCAAGGCCCTAATGTGATTTTTGCGCAATGTGATTTTACTATGTTTATGATGGTAATTGCCTAATGTGATTTTTGCGCAATGTGATGTTACTATGATTATGAGGTTATTTTACCTATGCAGGTTTATGTTAGTGAGAGTTTACTTCACTGTGAGTTACGCCCCTAAATGTGATTTATTCTTAGGAGGCAGAGTCTAATGTGTTTAGACTAATGAGAGATTGCCTACTGCAGTTATACTGTTTAGGCCTAAATGTGATTGCTGCATAATGTGCTTTGCCTTTATGCTTGTGTTATACTTCTAAATGTGCTCATGCTTAGAAGTTTGCTTTGCCTACTATGTTATACTAGAGACGTTCTGTGTCCATGCGTGATCTATGCCTATGGTTATTAGTATTACGTAGTGTGTACCTACCTGTTACCAGTGGTTACTGGTTGTGATCTATAATTGTGATTTGATGTGACAGTTATTCTGCTAGTTCTACTAAGTGCTGATTCTGACAGTGGCCCACGTGGCCCTGTCCTGATGTAAATAATCCTGTGTGAATATTGCCCGTGCCAGTGGCACAATGTATATTGTGTGATTACTATCTGATGTGTTTTTACAATACACAAGTTATTTTTATATAACCTTGTGTGGAGTTCCTTTTGTGGTGTGCCTAGGATGTTGTTGCTGTTGTGTGCGTGAAAAAAAATGCTTTACACATTGCCTCCGGGATAAGCCTGTCTGCTCGTGCCAAGCTACCAAGGGGGTGAGCAGGGGTTATCTTGGAGTGTGACTCCCTTGCCCTGACTAGAATGGTGGTTTCTGCCTGGCTTTGGCGTAAGCCTTAGCCAACCAGAAAATCCCAGTTCTAACACTAGCAATGCCAGGACCACCCATGCCCTGGTAGTTGTTAATTTCTCCTGGGGATGGGTAACTGGCCTTAAGAAGGTTGTGATAAGTGCAGACCTCCCTGTAGAATGCTTGCTTGGAAATGAACTAGAGACTTCAGCCTGGTCTGAAGTGGAGTTTAGGACTCATGCAGAAATGTTAGCAATCTCAGCACATGTCCTTGCAGTGACTAGGGGCCCGATGTAGGTAAAACGCATTTACCGATTTTAAAATACCGATCCGTACCGAATCGGTATTTCAAAATCGGAAAATGATATGTAGGAAATAATCATCGGAAAAATACCGAATCGGTAGCATTCGGTATCGAGAGTCGATACGTACCGATTCGCCAACTACCGAATCGGTATAGGCCGGGTCGGACAAGTCCGAATCGGAAAAAAAAAAATGCGGAACCAACCGAATCGGTAAACGCCGATTCGGAATAATAAATACGCCCCATGGGCCGAAAGGCCAATAGGAAGGCATTATACATTCCGAATCGGTATTTACCGAACACATTCGGAAAATACCGAATCGGAAAATACCGATTCGGAGAATGCCGTTTTGCCGAGCTGGTTGAGTGACACTGAAGACATCAGCCAATGAGCTGTAAGCACCCTCCCCCACAGGGTGTGGCAACCCAGGCAGGTGCAACTCATCAGAACATTCTGGAAAGCTGCATGAGTTGAGCAGACACAGAGAGAGCAGCATTGTGAGCAGGATCCCTGAGAGACATGGACACCAGCACAGAGAGCCAGAAGGCAGGGCGGAAGCGCAATCCTAAATTCAGCACCATGGAGCTACAAACTTTGGTGGAGGAGGTGGTGAGGGTGCACACCCAGCTATATGGCAGGCAGTCCCTGACTGTCCCGGAGAGCACCAAGAGGAGGCTGTGGCTCGACATCGGGGAGAAAGTCAATGCAGTTGGTGTCACCCACAGGAGCCTAGACGACCTCAAGAAGAGGTTTTATGACATCCGTGGCGTGACCAAGCGCAAACTGGCCGACCTGCACAAGCAGGCTGGACTCACTGGAGGAGGAACAAACCGTGCGCCACCCCTCACTCAGCTGGAGGAACTAGTGGCGACGACCATCGAGAGGGCCAGTGTCGTGGGCATTGGGGACCTGGATAGCTCATCCCGAGCTACAGCTACAGGTAAGAAGCATGCGCAACTTGACACACCATACCAGACACCTCCCCTACAGACCCAATGCACAGCCAAACCCCAGGCCAGTACAGCTAGCAACAGACATGAGCAATGCATCGTGCTAAATGTACTCAGCAAAAGTTACCAATAATGCCACAGCAGAAGCATGAGATAAATAACTGTAATACAGCATCAACGTGTTTGTAATGAGATGTGCAATGCTTTAATAGTTGTGACTGGAACACATTAGCACCCACTTGACAAATGCTTCTTTGTACCTAGGGGCACCATCAGGCGGGGGAGCAGCATCAGCTCCAGCACCAACAGCCAGTGCGGCAGTGGCAAGCACCAGTGCAGCAGCACAGGAGGAGGAGGACAACAGCTGTGCCCTGGCAAATGAGGAGGACACAGGACATTCCCTCACAACTCCACACTCCCCCCGACTGTCTCAGTCTCAGTCGCCCTCATTGGTATTCTCCCCGGACAACACACCACCACAGAGCCACCCTGCACCTGCCACTTCCCCGGCCCGGAGGAGAATAGTGGCTCCATTAGTCATCATGGAGGGGGCAGCGGGTCAGGCTCCTGCACAAGACCCCGTGACACCAGCGACACCAGAGCACACACAGCAGGGCAGCAGGATTCCACGTAGGCCACGTGCTACCAGCAGCCCAATACCAGCACCGGGAGGCAGCGTCTTCGCAGGGCTGGAGACCAGCATGGTCACAATTCAGAGGATGCAGGCGAAATCCATCCTGGCCTGCCATCGCCAGTCGCGCCTGCACAACCTGCAGATGGGTGAGATGACACAGGGCTTCAAGACCTTCGTTGACAGCAACAAGGACATAGCAACATCAATTGGCCGAATGACCACTGCCATCACCCAGCTCTGCACCAGGTTGGATGACCATGAGCTGAGTCGTCGCAGGGATGCAAGAGTCACGAACAGGTCACTCACCCGCCTTGCGGCTGCGACTGCCCAGTCATGCCAACGTGGGGCAAACATGGAGGCCAGCCTCACACAGTCCATGTCCGAGGTCACTAGGGGCATGGGCCGTATAACAACAGCCATGGAGACACTACTCATCTCCAACACCGCAGTGAATCCCGTCCTGGGCGAGGCTGGGGACAGCAGCAGCCGCAGCAGCCCGGCCAGCACTGCGTCAGAGCCGCGCCGGAGCACCAGACGCTCAGCTGAGGCTGCAGGGCATTCTGAAGGGGGTGAGGTTCATCCCAGTGGGCCTGCTAAGCGCAGCAAAAAATAGGACTGCCACTGCGGGTGAGGCAACCCGGACATTGGACATTCCTACCCCTTGTTGTTTAACTTTTCTTTTGTTGCACATCAGTGCAGTAACGTTGATGCAACATTATTAAATTTAATTTCTGAACACATACATTGACCTGTTTGTGCATCTGTACTCACTCAGAAATAGTTGTCTGTGATCTCCTGACGCCTGTATCTGCCGTCAGATGGTGCAGAGACTCCAGCAGGTAGTGGTAGTGGGACAGCATTGTCATCATCAGGGTCCTCGTAGTCGGATAACTCTACCTCAGTGCCTTTCCTGACTGCAAGGTTGTGCAACATTGCACACACAGCAATAATCTTGCAGCAGGTGATGGGGGTGTATTGTCTTGCACCTCCGCTCTTGTGCAGACATCTGAACCTGCTCTTCCAGATGCCAAAGGTCCTTTCCACTACGTTCCTCGTGCTTTTGTGTGCACGGTTGTACCTCCTTTGGCTGGGTGTTGAGGGGTTGAGGTAAGGTGTGAGAATGAACGAGCGTAGGGCATATGCACTGTCGCCTGGAAGGAGAAGGGGTAACATTACTCACATGCATACATGTATTACACACTGCAATTTTGGTAATGGGGGTCTGACACTGTGTCTTACCTAGGAGGTATCCTTCGCCACATTCCCCTGCCATCAGCCGTGCATAAATCCCGCTACTCTGGAAGATATAGGAGTCATGGGTACTCCCCGGAAACTTTGCAACCAGGTCAGTGATCACACACTTGGCATTGCATATCACTTGCACATTTATGGTGTGCCGTGACTTCCGATTGCGGTATACGTATTCGGTGTCAGCAGGGGGGCAAATCGGTATGTGTGTGCCATCTATGCAGCCAATGATGTGGGGGAATCTTGCCATCTGATAGAATTCAGCTTTTGTCTGTGCCAGTTCTGCATGGGTGGAAGGGAAGGAGATGTAGTGGGCCATCCTCTGGATCATGGCATCAAGGAACTTGTGGAAGAACCTTGACAGGCTGCTCTGGGTCACCCCTCCTGCCACAGCAACTACACTTTGATAGCTGCCAGACGCCAGAAGATGTAGGCAGCATAGCACCTGCACCTGCACAGGGATTGCATGTGCCCTTGGGGTGGGGTGCTGCAACAGGGGTTGGAGGTCCCTGATGAGGTCTCTGATGGTG
Source organism: Lissotriton helveticus (assembly GCF_964261635.1). Taxonomy (NCBI): domain Eukaryota; kingdom Metazoa; phylum Chordata; class Amphibia; order Caudata; family Salamandridae; genus Lissotriton; species Lissotriton helveticus. The sequence continues at coordinate 1,430,597,433 of NC_136061.1, read as the reverse complement.
TCTGCCTCCAGCCTGTACCTCTGTAGGATCTCTGGATCTGTCAGCATGCACAGGGTCACCCTCTGCCTGTACACCTGCTCCTGTCTCAGCCATTCCCTCTCACCTTCCTGCTGTAGCCGTAGCCGTCTAGCTATGACATAGAAAGCTGCCATGTTGCAAGTAGAACTGCATTTTGGGTCTTTTTTTATAGGTTGCACCTGGTTACCACCTGATTCAAATCCATGGTAATTTCCGAGTCAGAAATACCGATTTTAGAGCAAAATCGGTATTTCTGTGCTTACCTACATCTCAATCTTAGGGTTTTCGCATGGAATCGGATTTTCACCGATTCGGAATATATACCAATTCGGCGATTTTACCGATTCGGAAAGTCACCGAGTCGGTCGGATTCCGAATCGGGAAAAAGTAGTAATCGGAATAAATCTCCGATTCGGTAGATTACCTAATCGGAGATTTTTTCCGATTCCTACATTTTTCCGATTCGGAATCCGACCGACTCGGTGATTTTCCGAATCGGTAAAATCGCCGATTTCGCAGGATTTCGGCCTCCTACATCCCGTTGTCTGTATTCCGATCGGTAACGGCCGAAAATACCGATTTTCGGCCGTTACCGACCGACCTACATCGGGCCCCTGGTCACAGGTCAAAAAGTATAACACTGAACAGGCCCTGGATTCTGGAATGATGTACCAGGTGCCTTCCAAGAAAAGGAGCAGTAGGGTTAAGGCAGTGCCTTCCTCCCCTGGCTCAAAGTGATGATCAGTCTCTTGAGGGAGATGAGTGTGAGCCTGAAGAAGGAACTGTCGCAGAGGAGCTTGAGTCTGATCAGGTTGAGTTCTTGGGGACAGGGGGCCCTTCCAGGGCAGATCTGAGTCAGGAGCAGCTGAGCTGCTCTTTTCTTGAACCCCTCAGACAGCAAGCTGCTGCTGAGGCTGCTGGGAATGCTAGTGGCACCCATAAGATTTATTGGGATGATGGACTCCTGTACTCAGAGAGTAGAGACCCCAAGCGTGGTACAGCCAGGAGGTTGGTTATACCTCTAAAGGTCAGGGACTTCCTACTGACACTAGCCCATGACATTCCCTTTGCAGAACACCTGGGCCAGAACAAGACTTGGGACAGAACTATCGCTGGCCCCACATGTCTGAAGACACAAAGGAGTTTTGTCGCTCCTGTGTAACCTGTCAAGACAATGGTAAGGCAGGTGGCACTACAAAGGCCCCTCCTGATACCACTACCTGTGGTGGGGGTTCCATTTAAAAAAGTGGGGATTGGCATTGTTGGACCAATGGATCCTCAGACAGCATCTGGGCACAGTGTTATCCTAGTGGTGGTGGACCATGACAATAGGTACCCAGAAGCTATTCCCCTTAGGACCACTACAGCTCCTGTTGTGGCAAGAGCCATCTTGGGAGTGTTTTCAAGAGTGGGGTTTCCTAAGGAGGTAGTATGTGACAGAGGTGCAAACGTTATGCCTAGCTACTTGATTGCAATGTGGATGGAATGTGGAGTGAACTACAAATTCACCACACCCTATCATCCACAGTGAAGTTGAAAGATTCAATAAAACCTTAAAGGGTATGATTAAGGGTCTCCCAGAAAAGCTCAGGCGGAGATGGGACATCCTGCTACCCTGCCTTTTGTTTGCATACAGGGAGGTTCCTCAGGAGGGGGTTGGCGACAGCCCATTTGAATTTCTCTTTGGACACCCTGTCAGAGGACCACATTGTCTGGTGAAGGAGGGATGGGAGTTACCTCTCAAACCCCCTAAACAGGATATTGTGGACTATTCACTTGGTCTCCGTTCCAGGATGGCTGAGTACATGAAAAATGCAACTAAAAACCTTCAGACTAGCCAGGAATTACAGAAGGCCTGGCGTGACCAAAAGGCTGTACTGACTTTTTACCAGCCAGGACCGAAAGTGTGGGTGTTGGAGCCTGTGGCCCCAGCAGCTCTCCAAGACAAGTGGAGTGGACCCCACACTATTGTTGAACAGAAGGGAGAGGTTACCTATTTGGTAGATCTTGGAACTCCCAGAAGCCCCCATAGGGTGTTTCATGTCAACAGATTGAAACCATATGTTGACAGGGCAGACATGGACTTGCTCATGGCTACTGATGAAGGACAGGAGGAAGAGAGTGACCCTCTCCCATACCCGGCTCTCTCAGAACCCTGATGATGGATCAGTTGATGGAGTAGCCTTGGCAGGCAGCCTCACTGATCAGCTGCAAACTGATTGCAGACAAGTTCTACAACTGTTCAGACATATGTTTTCTCTGGCTCCAAGTCAGACTGACTGGTGCACTCATGAAGTGGACACTGGGGACCGTCTGCCTGTTAAAAGTAAGATTTACAGGCAACCTGATCATGTCAGGGACTATCAGGACAGAAGTCCAGAAAATGTTGGAACAGGGAGTGTTTGAACCCTCAGATATTCCTTCGGCTAGTCCAGTGGTCTTGGTGCCCAAACCTCACAAGCAGGGTGGTAAGAGAGGGATGAGGTTTTGTGTTGACTACAGAGGTCTCAGTGCAGTCACTAGGACTGATGCCCATCCAATCCCAAGAGGAGATGAGCTTATAGACTCTTTGGCATCAGCCAAGTTTCTCAGCACATTTGATCTAACAGCTGGCTACTGGCAGATCAGACTAGCTGATGATACAAAGCCAAAAACAGCATTCTCAACCCCTAGTGGACGTTATCAATTTGTGGTAATGCCCTTTGGTCTGAAGAATGCACCTGCCACTTTTCAAAGGTTGGTGAATACAGTCCTAACATGACTGTAAGCATACTGTGCAGCTTATCTTGGTGATATTGCTGTCTTTAGCTCAAGTTCAAGTTTAAGTTCAAGTTCCGAAATTTGTATAGCGCAATACTCACCCAGAGGGTCTCAAGGCACTTGAGGGAGGGAGGTGCTTTACTTATCGAATATCCAGGTTTTTAGTTGTTTTCTGAAGGAGAGGTGGTTCTGTGTAAGGCGGAGGTGGGTGGGGAGGGAATTCCAGGTCTTGGCCACTAAGTAAGAGAAGGATCTTCCTCCCATGGTTGATCTGTGGATGCGCGGAATTGCGGCGAGGGCTTGGTTGGACGATCGTAGTTGGCGGGAGGGGGTGTAGAAGGAAAGTCGCGTGTTGAGGCATTCGGGTCCTAGGTCGTAGAGGGCTTTGTGTGCGTGGGTGAGGAGACGGAACGTTATTCTCTTGTTGACAGGGAGCCAGTGGAGGTCTCTCAGGTGGCCGGAAATGTGAGCTTGCCGAGGGATGTCCAAAATGAGTCTGGCTGGGGCGTTTTGGATGCGTTGGAGTTTTTTCTGTAGTTTGGTTGTGGTTCCGACATAAAGGGTGTTTCCGTAATCCAGTCGGCTTGTGACCAGTGCGTGGGTGACCGTCTTTCTTGTTTCGGTGGGGATCCAACGGAAGATTTTTTTGAGCATGCGTAGGATGTTGAAGCATGATGATGAGACGGCGTTGACTTGTCTGGTCATCGAGAGGGAGGAGTCCAGGATGAAGCCCAGGTTACGTGCGTGGTCCGTAGGTATGGGTGCGGTTCCCAGGGCCAGTGGCCACCATGAGTCGTCCCAGGCAGAGGGGGATGACCCTAAGATGAGGACTTCCGTTTTGTCCGAGTTAAGTTTAAGACGGCTGTTCTTCATCCACTCGGCTACTTCTTTCATTCCTTCGTGTAAGTTGGTTTTGGCGGTGTTTGGGTCTTTGGTGAGGGAGAGGATCAGCTGGGTGTCGTCTGCGTAAGAGATGATGTTGAGGTTGTGTTGGCGTGCGATGGATGCGAGGGGACTCATGTATACGTTGAAGAGGGTGGGACTGAGTGATGATCCTTGTGGTACGCCGCAGATGACTTCGGTGGCCTCTGATTTAAGAGGGGGGAGGCGGACTCTCTGGGTTCTTCCGGCGAGGAATGAGATGATCCAGTCCAATGCTTTTCCTTGTATTCCGACGTTGCTGAGGCGTTGTATGAGGGTGCTATGACAGACTGTGTCGAAGGCTGCAGATAGGTCAAGTAGGATGAGGGCGACTGTTTCTCCGTTGTCCAGTAGTGTTCGGATGTCGTCTGTTGCTGCGATGAGGGCGGTTTCGGTGCTGTGTTTGGCTCGGAAGCCGGACTGTGAAGGGTCGAGGGATTTGTTGGATTCGAGGAAGGCGGCGAGCTGACTATTGACTGGGAACAAAAGGGGTTTGGTCCTTTATGTGGCGTGGGCTAGACCTAATATCAATAGGGAACAACACAAAGTGCCCAAACCACAGTGACTCAATACCATTTTTTGATATAGGATAAGAAACAATTTATTATCACTTCCCTGGACACCATTATTTTGTGTCAATCATTTTATGTTTTTTATATTTTGAAAAAATTGCTGACAGAAAAAAGACATTGATTACAAATATTTACAAGGCTAAACCAACTTTAGCAAACATTAAAGGCAAAGACTATTTACACATTTAGAAACCATTCTAACACACATTAGAAAGTATTCTCACATCAGACATTGTTGAAAAAATAATACAAACATTTTTAGCACAAACAACAAAAAACTTGCAAACACTGAATGAGAGAAACTGGGGGTTGGGAAGATAAAATATAAGTAATTAAATAACTTATATATATTTTAATGCTGGACCAGCCGGTCCTAGCTTTTGTGCAACAGTGATACTTTGTATCTCCCAACCAACACTGCCGACGCGTTTCTAGACCAGACTGGAGTCACTGGTCTGTCATCAGGGCTGTATGTGTCTTGTATCTGTAGGATACAAAAGCAATGTTTTGCTTAATCTAGTGTGTGAGCTCCTTATTACCATAAAGTAGCTGTGATGTCGGTGTGCGCTACATACCAAGGCTGCTCAGTGTAGAATTTCAGGGAGGTTCTTTTGGAGGTCCGTCTAAATGAATAGCGGGGCCAAGCAGAGAAGCCTAGAAAGATTTTAAGGGTGTTTTTAATATTAATAGTTGCGTGAGTGGTTCATTCAATGTATTAAATGGCTGAAACAGTTTGGGGAAGTGGAAGCATACCTTTTACTTTAGGTGTGCCGAGTGCTGGCAGGATCCATTAGCAGCGGCGTGACCATCAATTTGGATTCTGAGATATGGGAAAGATTGACATTCAGAGGCTTAGCGGTGTGCAAATTATGTTTAACACTCGCTTGAAGAATTCGAAGAGAGATTGCCTACCTTGGTTTGATCTCTCATTTGCGCATGAATGGGATTGTTGATTTCAGCGTTCTAAAGGGAAAAACACAGCGCGACCTTAGTAGGATGTTTTCGCTAGTTCAGCGCTAAGCAAGCGCGTGTTAGTGCAAGTGGGGCAAATACCTGTGGCTGGAGCTGCTGCTCTGTACTGCAGGATTCAAATTTCTCTCAATGAAGATGGCCACCGCTGTTTGCTGTTTGTTATATGCAAAAGCTGTACTGATGCATTGTGGGGCATGTAGTCCCATAAATCGCATTTACTTCAAATAGGTGCTGGGCATATTGTCGACAACACCTTATCGTAGTTTAAAGGTAATGGGTGCATCCTTCCAAGTATTTAATGTATTATGTGTTTTAAGACAAAAAATGATTATGCTAGGATGTACTAGCGTTTTAGGTGGCTTCTCTTGGCCAGTGACCTATTCTCATGAGCTAGAGGACCAAGACCAGCGGGCAAACCAGGGATGTCTAACCGGTGCAAATCCGGACAGATATGATTAAATATGCGCTATCTCAGACAGGTTATTCAAACCAGTCTGTGCACTGTTAAATTTTAAAATCAGATACGCTTCTTTTTGTAACAGAACGCGCTCAACGTCCTGGCATTTTGACCTGGGATTTATAGTGTACAGGACAGACCATTTGAATTCTTGTACAAATAACACAAGAGGGAGGTAGAGCAAAATGGGGATTGGATTCTTGCTCCACAGAGATATCTTAATAAACAAGGAGAATCCAACACAAAAGTGGGGTGAAGTGTTTCAACAAATGTTGAAGCATTCAGTGTTTTGTAAAATACCCCTCACACACCAAAAGGCCCCTTGGTGTCATGCTTCATCATCGGGGTCTTCGCACCCCTCTAACGGGATGCGGCGTGCTGCGACCAACGAATACGCGGGAGCACTTATAGTTAATGACTATATGTGGTGCGTGTGTGTGGGGTGTTTTTACAAGTGAGTGGTGGGATATAGTGAAGATTTAAAAAGTACCTGGCACATGAGTGTATGGAAAATTTATTCTAAACTCTGGCTGGTACTATTAAAAAGGTGCAGTGTGAGGTCGAATCTGTTGTATTAAAGAACAGGACCTCTGGTGTGCGTCAACATGTTTCGGAGGCAAGCTCCTTCTTCAGGACGGGGGCACAACTTCCCCACCTTACTCACGTATTTCTAGATAAATATCACAGTGTATTTACAAAAAAAGTGAAATAATTTAGGCTAAATGTGCCTACAGCGGTCTGCTACAAGCACAATGACCTGTAGAAAGACAAAAAGGAGAGAATAAACTAATGGTTACCCATGTAACGGGTAGTTCAAGCAGGTGCAATCACCTGGAACCTTACCATTTGCTTTTAATAAGCCCTGTAAAAGAAAAAGGTACTGACATCACATACAACACAGAACACATAGAAACTAGGAGTTACTGGCAATAGTTGTCATACTTGTGAAGCTTGCTTGCTTGCTTAATGAGCAATAGGAACGTCAGGGGTGTTGCTTTTGCAATCTGTAGTGAGAAGCAATGAAGGTGTAAAAATACATTCTCACTTACTTAGGAAATTGATCATATGGTCATTGTAGGGTCTATACTCACAGGATCGGGACCCAGTAATCACCGTCTTACCCCTACACGCTGCTCCGCTGAAGTGAGGTGATCACAGGGATTGCGCTATTTATATCCTGTACTTAATTGGGCGGAACTGGTAACATGGCCATACATAGGTGTTCCGCTGGTTATAATGCCCTTATATGGAACATCCGATGTCAGACCATACATATTGCAGCTTATATGTCAGAACGGACCTGTAATGGACCAGCGGCGCTACACGCGAGTAGGTGTCTAGTGCGCATGCGCACGGATCTGGTAGGGATCCTACGCGCATGCGTGTTGCAGCCAAGCGATTATTCCCGGTAGTGGTGATTACTTAGCGCATGCGTACTGGCGCTGAATACTATCTTCGATGCGGTGTGTCTCAGCTTACTTTTTTGGTCATGTGCAGAGACACTATCTCAAAGAGTCCAAAGTGGGAAAACGATCACTCTATCAGTGTGATATATATACACATTTATGCATCAGGCTACACTTCTTTAGGCGGCATATTAGTTGGATAGTTGTACCCAAGGCACCTCATCATTCAGTCCAATTAGCTGAGTGCCAAGGCGGAATACCCATCTTTGTTCTTTTAGAAAAAGACCGTCTTCAGAAGGTAATTGCTCGATGATTGTCCATTTTAAATCATTCACACAATGTTGCGCTGTAAGGTAATGCGTGGCCATTTTAGTAGTGCTTTTCTTACAGCGCACGTTGCTTTTGTGCTCATTCATTCGTGTCTTTATTGCCCTAGTGGTCATGCCTACATATTCAAGATTGCAGGGGCATCTGATAAGGTAGACCACGTTTTTGGAGTTACAATTGGTGAACCTCCTTTGTTCCCAAGTTGTGCCATTGCGGAATGTTAGTTTAGTGCTCTTCTGCGTGAGATGGCAGCTGCTACAGTTCCCGCAGGGAAAATGGCCTTGTACTCCTATCGATGGTTGCATTTCCATGGATATCGGTTTGGGTCTAGTATGTACCAACATGTCTCTGAGATTACGTCCTCTTCGGTGAGCGAACATTGGTTTTTCCAAATCCAGGTTGCCACAAGTCAGTATACTCCAATGTTTGTTGACAATTTTGGACACTTCATTTGACATGGTGTTGAACGTAGTCACACAGATAGGTTGTCTGTCTCCATTTGGTTCCTTTTGTCGTTCTTCTAGTAGTGCCTCTCTGTTGTTATTTTTTGCTCTCTTCATCGCCTTGTCAATGATTTTAATCGGGTATTCTCGTAGTTTGAGTTTTTCCTTCAGATCATTGGCCTGAAGTTTGAAGTCTGACACATCTGTGCAGTTACGCCTTAGGCGTAAAAATTGTCCATATGGTAAGTTTTCACGTAGATGCCAGGGGTGAAAACTATCATATCTAAGCAGGCAATTCCTGGATGTCGGCTTGAAGTGGGTGGTAGTCTTTAAACGTCCTCCTTCTGCGTGTATATTGAGATCCAGGAAGACCAGCATGTGGTTGGAGACCGTGCTCGTGAATTTCAGGAAGGCGTTCTGGTTATTGAGCCATACTTGGAAATTTTGTGCAGATTGTTGGTCACCCTCCCAGATGACTAGGATGTCATCTATGTACCTCCTCCAGCATTTGATATTTGATCTGTAAGGATTCTGGGTATGAAGGATCTTGGTAGTTTCAAGGTGATGCACATAAAGTCCAGCCAGGCTAGGAGCAAAAGTACTGCCCATGCTGGTACCATGGCACTGCTGGTAGATTGTTGTTTTGTATTGGAAAAAGTTTTTTTGCAACGTCAGTGAAATGCATTCCAAAACCAGGCCTCTCGGTGTTTGGTATTTCCAAGGAGTGGAGAACAGGACTTCCTCGATGATCAGGAGTGTCTCATCATGAGGCAAGCTAGTATAGAGGCTCTCCACGTCTAGACTGATTAGAAATTGGGTCTGTGGGTTGAAAGTTGCATCCTGCAGTAGTTGTAAGACAGACTTGGTGTCTTTTAAGTAGGTGTTGGTTGATTGTACCAGGGGTCGTAGGAAGGCGTCTGCAAATTTAGACAGGGGTTCTAATATTGAACCGATGCCGGAAACTATCGGTCTCCCCGGTGGGTTGGTGGTGTTCTTGTGGATCTTAGGGATGCAATAGAAGTAGGGGATACGTGGTCTTTTTTGCTCCAAAAATTCCCCTTCTTTCTTGCTCAGCCAATCGTGTGCCAAGCCTTCTTCAATCATGCCTCTGATTTTTATCCTGAGGTTCTCTGTTGGGTCTTGTTGGAGAATTATGTAGTTGCGTCTGTCTGACAGTAGTCTCTTGCATTCATTGTCGTATTCCTCGGTGGTTTGCAAGACAATAGCTCCACCTTTGTCTGCTGGTTTTATAATGATGCTTGTGTCCTGTGACAGATCCCTGATGGCTTGTTGTTCCTCCTTGGTTGTATTATGGAACGTCCTTATGGAGGATGAATCCAATTTGTTGACTTCCGTCATGAGAGCTTTTTCAAAAGCTAATAACTCAATTGGGAGCATTGAGTCGGGAGGGGTGAAAGTAGATTTTGGTCTAAGGCCAGTGTCAGTAGTCGTTACAGTGGGAGGTTCATCCATGAAAAAAGCCTGTAATTTCAATTTTCGAATGAATTCCTGCATCTCAATGTTCAATCTGAAAATGTCAGGTTTTTGGGTGGGCACAAAGCCAAGGCCTTTGTTCAGCACTGTTCTCTGTATTTCCGTCACTGGTTTTAGAGTGAGATTCTTCACTAGGTCCCTCTCTTGTTGCTGGTTGATGGTTGGTTGGGCAGGGAGCCTGTCATGCTCCTGGTTGTTCGGGAGCTCCCTTGGTCGTTGTCGTCCCACGTGACATTGTTGCCCTTCCGGTTCCTGTCCCGTGTTCCTGGGCGGTTGCCTAAAAAAGGTTGTGGACCGTAAAAACCGCCGGCAAAGTCTGGGTTCCATTGTGGGTAACCCTGGACATTAGCGGGTTGGCCGAACTGGAAAGGGGGAAATGGTGTAGGCCCCATGTATTGTGGGAATTGTGGAGGGTATCCTCTACACCCTCTTTGTCTCGGGAATTGTTGTCTTCTCTGTCTCCAACCACCTCTGTTAGGCCTATACCTCTGGCCGTTGCTAGAGTTAGAACTAGACGAACCGTTGTCTGACCCATCGCTGTCCATATCGCTGTTCTGATTTCTAGATACATAATCAGGTTTGGTGTATGGGTATGCTCCTTCCGGTGTGAACTTGTCTTTGTCCTTCCTCAGTTTGTTGAACTTACTCTGTTTTAGTGTATATTCAAACATCGGTCATCTGTTGGTTGAGCTCGTCTAGTCTGATTTTGAGATCGGCTGGTGAGATATATGTGCTAAGTTGCACCTCTATTTTTTGGATTTCGATCTTAAGTTCTTGAGTGATTCTGGCTGCTGTTTTGACAATGAGGACTAACCAGTCCCTGGTACAATGCCAGGAGATTAGTGACCACTCCTTTTTAAATTGTGTGTCTGACTGGAAAATAAATGGTTCGTTTTTGACGATCAAGCCTGGTGGTGCCATCCTATTTCTAAGGTACTCTGTCATTAGTAGACCATGTAGCGCTGCTTTGATTTGATTGCGTCTAAGGTTGACTATTTCGTTCCAATCATTGATATTAGGGCCTGTTTCAGGGTTGCTAAGGCCCTCAAAGGGGTTGATTGCTGTTAGAATTTTGTCGATTTCATCCTCCCCAAACGTGAGGCCATGTTCATCCTCCATCCTTTACAGACCGCTGATGCCCTAACAGCCTAGTGTAAGTGACTATGTGTTGTGATGAGAGTAGAACTCCCGCAGCTGTGCGCTGCCTAGACTATACAAAAAACACAAGAGGGAGGTAGAGCAAAATGGGGATTGGATTCTTGCTCCACAGAGATATCTTAATAAACAAGGAGAATCCAACACAAAAGTGGGGTGAAGTGTTTCAACAAATGTTGAAGCATTCAGTGTTTTGTAAAATACCCCTCACACACCAAAAGGCCCCTTGGTGTCATGCTTCATCATCGGGGTCTTCGCACCCCTCTAACGGGATGCGGCGTGCTGCGACCAACGAATACGCGGGAGCACTTATACTTAATGACTATATGTGGTGCGTGTGTGTGGGGTGTTTTTACAAGTGAGTGGTGGGATATAGTGAAGATTTAAAAAGTACCTGGCACATGAGTGTATGGAAAATGTATTCTAAACTCTGGCTGGTACTATTAAAAAGGTGCAGTGTGAGGTCGAATCTGTTGTATTAAAGAACAGGACCTCTAGTGTGCGTCAACATGTTTCGGAGGCAAGCTCCTTCTTCAGGACGGGGGCACAACTTCCCCACCTTACTCACGTATTTCTAGATAAATATCACAGTGTATTTACAAAAAAAGTGAAATAATTTAGGCTAAATGTGCCTACAGCGGTCTGCTACAAGCACAATGACCTGTAGAAAGACAAAAAGGAGAGAATAAACGAATGGTTACCCATGTAACGGGTAGTTCAAGCAGGTGCAATCACCTGGAACCTTACCATTTGCTTTTAATAAGCCCTGTAAAAGAAAAAGGTACTGACATCACATACAACACAGAACACATAGAAACTAGGAGTTACTGGCAATAGTTGTCATACTTGTGAAGCTTGCTTGCTTGCTTCATGAGCAATAGGAACGTCAGGGGTGTTGCTTTTGCAATCTGTAGTGAGAAGCAATGAAGGTGTAAAAATACATTCTCACTTACTTAGGAAATTGTTCATATGGTCATTGTAGGGTCTATACTCACAGGATCGGGACCCAGTAATCACCGTCTTACCCCTACACGCTGCTCCGCTGAAGTGAGGTGATCACAGGGATTGCGCTATTTATATCCTGTACTTAATTGGGCGGAAATGGTAACATGGCCATACATAGGTGTTCCGCTGGTTATAATGCCCTTATATGGAACATCCGATGTCAGACCATACATATTGCAGCTTATATGTCAGAACGGACCTGTAATGGACCAGCGGCGCTACACGCGAGTAGGTGTCTAGTGCGCATGATGAGGTGCCTTGGGGACAACTATCCAACTAATATGCCGCCTAAAGAAGTGTAGCCTGATGCATAAATGTGTATATATATCACACTGATAGAGTGATCGTTTTCCGACTTTGGACTCTTTGAGATAGTGTCTCTGCACATGACCAAAAAAGTAAGCTGAGACACACCGCCTCGAAGATAGTATTCAGCGCCAGTACGCATGCGCTAAGTAATCACCACTACCGGGAATAATCGCTTGGCTGCAACACGCATGCGCGTAAGATCCCTACCAGATCCGTGCGCATGCGCACTAGACACCTACTCGCGTGTAGCGCCGCTGGTCCATTACAGGTCCGTTCTGACATATAAGCTGCAATATGTATGGTCTGACATCGGATGTTCCATATAAGGGCATTATAACCAGCGGAACACCTATGTATGGCCATGTTACCATTTTCGCCCATTTAAGTACAGGATATAAATAGCGCAATCCCTGTGATCACCTCACTTCAGCGGAGCAGCGTGTAGGGGTAAGACGGTGATTACTGGGTCCCGATCCTGTGAGTATAGACCCTACAATGACCATATGAACAATTTCCTAAGTAAGTGAGAATGTATTTTTACACCTTCATTGCTTCTCACTACAGATTGCAAAAGCAACACCCCTGACGTTCCTATTGCTCATGAAGCAAGCAAGCAAGCTTCACAAGTATGACAACTATTGCCAGTAACTCCTAGTTTCTATGTGTTCTGTGTTGTATGTGATGTCAGTACCTTTTTCTTTTAGAGGGCTTATTAAAAGCAAATGGTAAGGTTCCAGGTGATTGCACCTGCTTGAACTACCCGTTACATGGGTAACCATTCGTTTATTCTCTCCTTTTTGTCTTTCTACAGGTCATTGTGCTTGTAGCAGACCGCTGTAGGCACATTTAGCCTAAATTATTTCACTTTTTTTGTAAATACACTGTGATATTTATCTAGAAATACGTGAGTAAGGTGGGGAAGTTGTGCCCCCGTCCTGAAGAAGGAGCTTGCCTCCGAAACATGTTGACGCACACCAGAGGTCCTGTTCTTTAATACAACAGATTCGACCTCACACTGCACCTTTTTAATAGTACCAGCCAGAGTTTAGAATACATTTTCCATACACTCATGTGCCAGGTACTTTTTAAATCTTCACTATATCCCACCACTCACTTGTAAAAACACCCCACACACACGCACCACATATAGTCATTAAGTATAAGTGCTCCCGCGTATTCGTTGGTCGCAGCACGCCGCATCCCGTTAGAGGGGTGCGAATACCCCGATGATGAAGCATGACACCAAGGGGCCTTTTGGTGTGTGAGGGGTATTTTACAAAACACTGAATGCTTCAACATTTGTTGAAACACTTCACCCCACTTTTGTGTTGGATTCTCCTTGTTTATTAAGATATCTCTGTGGAGCAAGAATCCAATCCCCATTTTGCTCTACCTCCCTCTTGTGTTTTTTGTATAGTCTAGGCAGCGCACAGCTGCGGGAGTTCTACTCTCATCACAACACATAGTCACTTACACTAGGCTGTTAGGGCATCAGCGGTCTGTAAAGGATGGAGGATGAACATGGCCTCACGTTTGGGGAGGATGAAATCGACAAAATTCTAACAGCAATCAACCCCTTTGAGGGCCTTAGCAACCCTGAAACAGGCCCTAATATCAATGATTGGAACGAAATAGTCAACCTTAGACGCAATCAAATCAAAGCAGCGCTACATGGTCTACTAATGACAGAGTACCTTAGAAATAAGATGGGACCACCAGGCTTGATCGTCAAAAACGAACCATTTATTTTCCAGTCAGACACACAATTTAAAAAGGAGTGGTCACTAATCTCCTGGCATTGTACCAGTGACTGGTTAGTCCTCATTGTCAAAACAGCAGCCAGAGTCACTCAAGAACTTAAGATCGAAATCCAAAAAATAGAGGTGCAACTTAGCACATATATCTCACCAGCCGATCTCAAAATCAGACTAGACGAGCTCAACCAACAGATGACCGAGTTTGAATATACACTAAAACAGAGTAAGTTCAACAAACTGAGGAAGGACAAAGACAAGTTCACACCGGAAGGAGCATACCCATACACCAAACCTGATTATGTATCTAGAAATCAGAACAGCGATATGGACAGCGATGGGTCAGACAACGGTTCGTCTAGTTCTAACTCTAGCAACGGCCAGAGGTATAGGCCTAACAGAGGTGGTTGGAGACAGAGAAGACAACAATTCCCGAGACAACGAGGGTGTAGAGGATACCCTCCACAATTCCCACAATACATGGGGCCTACACCATTTCCCCCTTTCCAGTTCGGCCAACCCGCTAATGTCCAGGGTTACCCACAATGGAACCCAGACTTTGACGGCGGTTTTTACGGTCCACAACCTTTTTTAGGCAACCGCCCAGGAACACGGGGCAGGAACCGGAAGGGCAACAATGTCACGTGGGACGACAACGACCAAGGGAGCTCCCGAACAACCAGGAGCATGACATGCTCCCTGCCCAACCAACCATCAACCAGCAACAAGAGAGGGACCTAGTGGTGAATCTCACTCTAAAACCACTGACGGAAATACAGAGAACAGTGCTGAACAAAGGCCTTGGCTTTGTGCCCACCCAAAAAACAGACATTTTCAGATTGAACATTGAGATGCAGGAATTCATTCGAAAATTGAAATTACAGGCTTTTTTCACGGATAAACCTCCCACTGTAACGACTACTGACACTGGCCTTAGACCAAAATCTACTTTCACCCCTCCCGACTCAATGCTCCCAATTGAGTTATTAGCTTTTGAAAAAGCTCTCATGACGGAAGTCAACAAATTGGATTCATCCTCCATAAGGACGTTCCATAATACAACCAAGGAGGAACAACAAGCCATCAGGGATCTGTCACAGGACACAAGCATCATCATAAAACCAGTAGACAAAGGTGGAGCTATTGTCTTGCAAACCACCGAGGAATACGACAATGAATGCAAGAGACTACTGTCAGACAGACGCAACTACATGATTCTCCAACAAGACCCAACCGAGAACCTCAGGATAAAAATCGGATGCATGATTGAAGAAGGCTTGGCACACGATTGGCTGAGCAAGAAAGAAGGGGAATTTTTGGAGCAAAAAAGACCACGTATCCCCTACTTCTATTGCATCCCTAAGATCCACAAGAACACCACCAACCCACCGGGGAGACCGATAGTTTCCGGCATCGGTTCAATATTAGAACCCCTGTCTAAATTTGCAGACGCCTTCCTACGACCCCTGGTACAATCAACCAACACCTACTTAAAAGACACCAAGTCTGTCTTACAACTACTGCAGGATGCAACTTTCAACCCACAGACCCAATTTCTAATCAGTCTAGACGTGGAGAGCCTCTATACTAGCTTGCCTCATGATGAGACACTCCTGATCATCGAGGAAGTCCTGTTCTCCACTCCTTGGAAATACCAAACACAGAGAGGCCTGGTTTTGGAATGCATTTCACTGGCGTTGCAAA
Organism: Lissotriton helveticus; assembly: GCF_964261635.1. Classification (NCBI taxonomy): domain Eukaryota; kingdom Metazoa; phylum Chordata; class Amphibia; order Caudata; family Salamandridae; genus Lissotriton; species Lissotriton helveticus. The sequence continues at coordinate 1,430,582,136 of NC_136061.1, read as the reverse complement.
AAAACTTTTTCCAATACAAAACAACAATCTACCAGCAGTGCCATGGTACCAGCATGGGCAGTACTTTTGCTCCTAGCCTGGCTGGACTTTATGTGCATCACCTTGAAACTACCAAGATCCTTCATACCCAGAATCCTTACAGATCAAATATCAAATGCTGGAGGAGGTACATAGATGACATCCTAGTCATCTGGGAGGGTGACCAACAATCTGCACAAAATTTCCAAGTATGGCTCAATAACCAGAACGCCTTCCTGAAATTCACGAGCACGGTCTCCAACCACATGCTGGTCTTCCTGGATCTCAATATACACGCAGAAGGAGGACGTTTAAAGACTACCACCCACTTCAAGCCGACATCCAGGAATTGCCTGCTTAGATATGATAGTTTTCACTCCCGGCATCTACGTGAAAACTTACCATATGGACAATTTTTACGCCTAAGGCGTAACTGCACAGATGTGTCAGACTTCAAACTTCAGGCCAATGATCTGAAGGAAAAACTCAAACTACGAGAATACCCGATTAAAATCATTGACAAGGCGATGAAGAGAGCAAAAAATAACAACAGAGAGGCACTACTAGAAGAACGACAAAAGGAACCAAATGGAGACAGACGACCTATCTGTGTGACTACGTTCAACACCATGTCAAATGAAGTGTCCAAAATTGTCAACAAACATTGGAGTATACTGACTTGTGGCAACCTGGATTTGGAAAAACCAATGTTCGCTCACCGAAGAGGACGTGATCTCAGAGACATGTTGGTACATACTAGACCCAAACCGATATCCATGGCAATGCAACCATCGATAGGAGTACAAGGCCATTTTCCCTGCGGGAACTGTAGCAGCTGCCATCTCACGCAGAAGAGCACTAAACTAACATTCCGCAATGGCACAACTTGGGAACAAAGGAGGTTCACCAATTGTAACTCCAAAAACGTGGTCTACCTTATCAGATGCCCCTGCAATCTTGAATATGTAGGCATGACCACTAGGGCAATAAAGACACGAATGAATGAGCACAAAAGCAACGTGCGCTGTAAGAAAAGCACTACTAAAATGGCCACGCATTACCTTACAGCGCAACATTGTGTGAATGATTTAAAATGGACAATCATCGAGCAATTACCTTCTGAAGACGGTCATTTTCTAAAAGAACAAAGATGGGTATTCCGCCTTGGCACTCAGCTAATTGGACTGAATGATGAGGTGCCTTCGGGACAACTATCCAACTAATATGCCGCCTAAAGAAGTGTAGCCTGATGCATAAATGTGTATATATATCACACTGATAGAGTGATCGTTTTCCCACTTTGGACTCTTTGAGATAGTGTCTCTGCACATGACCAAAAAAGTAAGCTGAGACACACCGCCTCGAAGATAGTATTCAGCGCCAGTACGCATGCGCTAAGTAATCACCACTACCGGGAATAAGCGCTTGGCTGCAACACGCATGCGCGTAGGATCCCTACCAGATCCGTGCGCATGCGCACTAGACACCTACTCGCGTGTAGCGCCGCTGGTCCATTACAGGTCCGTTCTGACATATAAGCTGCAATATGTATGGTCTGACATCGGATGTTCCATATAAGGGCATTATAACCAGCGGAACACATATGTATGGCCATGTTACCATTTCCGCCCAATTAAGTACAGGATATAAATAGCGCAATCCCTGTGATCACCTCACTTCAGCGGAGCAGCGTGTAGGGGTAAGACGGTGATTACTGGGTCCCGATCCTGTGAGTATAGACCCTACAATGACCATATGAACAATTTCCTAAGTAAGTGAGAATGTATTTTTACACCTTCATTGCTTCTCACTACAGATTGCAAAAGCAACACCCCTGACGTTCCTATTGCTCATGAAGCAAGCAAGCAAGCTTCACAAGTATGACAACTATTGCCAGTAACTCCTAGTTTCTATGTGTTCTGTGTTGTATGTGATGTCAGTACCTTTTTCTTTTACAGTGCTTATTAAAAGCAAATGGTAAGGTTCTAGGTGATTGCACCTGCTTGAACTACCCGTTACATGGGTAACCATTAGTTTATTCTCTCCTTTTTGTCTTTCTACAGGTCATTGTGCTTGTAGCAGACCGCTGTAGGCACATTTAGCCTAAATTATTTCACTTTTTTTGTAAATACACTGTGATATTTATCTAGAAATACGTGAGTAAGGTGGGGAAGTTGTGCCCCCGTCCTGAAGAAGGAGCTTGCCTCCGAAACATGTTGACGCACACTAGAGGTCCTGTTCTTTAATACAACAGATTCGACCTCACACTGCACCTTTTTAATAGTACCAGCCAGAGTTTAGAATACATTTTCCATACACTCATGTGCCAGGTACTTTTTAAATCTTCACTATATCCCACCACTCACTTGTAAAAACACCCCACACACACGCACCACATATAGTCATTAAGTATAAGTGCTCCCGCGTATTCGTTGGTCGCAGCACGCCGCATCCCGTTAGAGGGGTGCGAAGACCCCGATGATGAAGCATGACACCAAGGGGCCTTTTGGTGTGTGAGGGGTATTTTACAAAACACTGAATGCTTCAACATTTGTTGAAACACTTCACCTCACTTTTGTGTTGGATTCTCCTTGTTTATTAAGATATCTCTGTGGAGCAAGAATCCAATCCCCATTTTGCTCTACCTCCCTCTTGTGTTTTTTGTATAGTCTAGGCAGCGCACAGCTGCGGGAGTTCTACTCTCATCACAACACATAGTCACTTACACTAGGCTGTTAGGGCATCAGCGGTCTGTAAAGGATGGAGGATGAACATGGCCTCACGTTTGGGGAGGATGAAATCGACAAATTTCTAACAGCAATCAACCCCTTTGAGGGCCTTAGCAACCCTGAAACAGGCCCTAATATCAATGATTGGAACGAAATAGTCAACCTTAGACGCAATCAAATCAAAGCAGCGCTACATGGTCTACTAATGACAGAGTACCTTAGAAATAAGATGGGACCACCAGGCTTGATCGTCAAAAACGAACCATTTATTTTCCAGTCAGACACACAATTTAAAAAGGAGTGGTCACTAATCTCCTGGCATTGTACCAGGGACTGGTTAGTCCTCATTGTCAAAACAGCAGCCAGAGTCACTCAAGAACTTAAGATCGAAATCCAAAAAATAGAGATGCAACTTAGCACATATATCTCACCAGCCGATCTCAAAATCAGACTAGACGAGCTCAACCAACAGATGACCGAGTTTGAATATACACTAAAACAGAGTAAGTTCAACAAACTGAGGAAGGACAAAGACAAGTTCACACCGGAAGGAGCATACCCATACACCAAACCTGATTATGTATCTAGAAATCAGAACAGCGATATGGACAGCGATGGGTCAGACAACGGTTCGTCTAGTTCTAACTCTAGCAACGGCCAGAGGTATAGGCCTTACAGAGGTGGTTGGAGACAGAGAAGACAACAATTCCCGAGACAACGAGGGTGGAGAGGATACCCTCCACAATTCCCACAATACATGGGGCCTACACCATTTCCCCCTTTCCAGTTCGGCCAACCCGCTAATGTCCAGGGTTACCCACAATGGAACCCAGACTTTGACGGCGGTTTTTACGGTCCACAACCTTTTTTACGCAACCGCCCAGGAACACGGGGCAGGAACCGGAAGGGCAACAATGTCACGTGGGACGACAACGACCAAGGGAGCTCCCGAACAACCAGGAGCATGACAGGCTCCCTGCCCAACCAACCATCAACCAGCAACAAGAGAGGGACCTAGTGGTGAATCTCACTCTAAAACCACTGACGGAAATACAGAGAACAGTGCTGAACAAAGGCCTTGGCTTTGTGCCCACCCAAAAACCAGACATTTTCAGATTGAACATTGAGATGCAGGAATTCATTCGAAAATTGAAATTACAGGCTTTTTTCACGGATAAACCTCCCACTGTAACGACTACTGACACTGGCCTTAGACCAAAATCTACTTTCACCCCTCCCGACTCAATGCTCCCAATTGAGTTATTAGCTTTTGAAAAAGCTCTCATGACGGAAGTCAACAAATTGGATTCATCCTCCATAAGGACGTTCCATAATACAACCAAGGAGGAACAACAAGCCATCAGGGATCTGTCACAGGACACAAGCATCATTATAAAACCAGTAGACAAAAGTGGAGCTATTGTCTTGCAAACCACCGAGGAATACGACAATGAATGCAAGAGACTACTGTTAGACAGACGCAACTACATGATTCTCCAACAAGACCCAACAGAGAACCTCAGGATAAAAATCGGATGCATGATTGAAGAAGGCTTGGCACACGATTGGCTGAGCAAGAAAGAAGGGGAATTTTTGGAGCAAAAAAGACCACGTATCCCCTACTTCTATTGCATCCCTAAGATCCACAAGAACACCACCAACCCACCGGGGAGACCGATAGTTTCCGGCATCGGTTCAATATTAGAACCCCTGTCTAAATTTGCAGACGCCTTCCTACGACCCCTGGTACAATCAACCAACACCTACTTAAAAGACACCAAGTCTGTCTTACAACTACTGCAGGATGCATTTTTCAACCCACAGACCCAATTTCTAATCAGTCTAGACGTGGAGAGCCTCTATACTAGCTTGCCTCATGATGAGACACTCCTGATCATCGAGGAAGTCCTGTTCTCCACTCCTTGGAAATACCAAACACCGAGAGGCCTGGTTTTGGAATGCATTTCACTGGCGTTGCAAAAAAACTTTTTCCAATACAAAACAACAATCTACCAGCAGTGCCATGGTACCAGCATGGGCAGTACTTTTGCTCCTAGCCTGGCTGGACTTTATGTGCATCACCTTGAAACTACCAAGATCCTTCATACCCAGAATCCTTACAGATCAAATATCAAATGCTGGAGGAGGTACATAGATGACATCCTAGTCATCTGGGAGGGTGACCAACAATCTGCACAAAATGTCCAAGTATGGCTCAATAACCAGAACGCCTTCCTGAAATTCACGAGCACGGTCTCCAACCACATGCTGGTCTTCCTGGATCTCAATATACACGCAGAAGGAGGACGTTTAAAGACTACCACCCACTTCAAGCCGACATCCAGGAATTGCCTGCTTAGATATGATAGTTTTCACTCCCGGCATCTACGTGAAAACTTACCATATGGACAGTTTTTACGCCTAAGGCGTAACTGCACAGATGTGTCAGACTTCAAACTTCAGGCCAATGATCTGAAGGAAAAACTCAAACTACGAGAATACCCGATTAAAATCATTGACAAGGCGATGAAGAGAGCAAAAAATAACAACAGAGAGGCACTACTAGAAGAACGACAAAAGGAACCAAATGGAGACAGACGACCTATCTGTGTGACTACGTTCAACACCATGTCAAATGAAGTGTCCAAAATTGTCAACAAACATTGGAGTATACTGACTTGTGGCAACCTGGATTTGGAAAAACCAATGTTCGCTCACCGAAGAGGACGTAATCTCAGAGACATGTTGGTACATACTAGACCCAAACCGATATCCATGGCAATGCAACCATCGATAGGAGTACAAGGCCATTTTCCCTGCGGGAACTGTAGCAGCTGCCATCTCACGCAGAAGAGCACTAAACTAACATTCCGCAATGGCACAACTTGGGAACAAAGGAGGTTCACCAATTGTAACTCCAAAAACGTGGTCTACCTTATCAGATGCCCCTGCAATCTTGAATATGTAGGCATGACCACTAGGGCAATAAAGACACGAATGAATGAGCACAAAAGCAACGTGCGCTGTAAGAAAAGCACTACTAAAATGGCCACGCATTACCTTACAGCGCAACATTGTGTGAATGATTTAAAATGGACAATCATCGAGCAATTACCTTCTGAAGACGGTCATTTTCTAAAAGAACAAAGATGGGTATTCCGCCTTGGCACTCAGCTAATTGGACTGAATGATGAGGTGCCTTCGGGACAACTATCCAACTAATATGCCGCCTAAAGAAGTGTAGCCTGATGCATAAATGTGTATATATATCACACTGATAGAGTGATCGTTTTCCCACTTTGGACTCTTTGAGATAGTGTCTCTGCACATGACCAAAAAAGTAAGCTGAGACACACCGCCTCGAAGATAGTATTCAGCGCCAGTACGCATGCGCTAAGTAATCACCACTACCGGGAATAAGCGCTTGGCTGCAACACGCATGCGCGTAGGATCCCTACCAGATCCGTGCGCATGCGCACTAGACACCTACTCGCGTGTAGCGCCGCTGGTCCATTACAGGTCCGTTCTGACATATAAGCTGCAATATGTATGGTCTGACATCGGATGTTCCATATAAGGGCATTATAACCAGCGGAACACATATGTATGGCCATGTTACCATTTCCGCCCAATTAAGTACAGGATATAAATAGCGCAATCCCTGTGATCACCTCTCTTCAGCGGAGCAGCGTGTAGGGGTAAGACGGTGATTACTGGGTCCCGATCCTGTGAGTATAGACCCTACAATGACCATATGAACAATTTCCTAAGTAAGTGAGAATGTATTTTTACACTTTCATTGCTTCTCACTACAGATTGCAAAAGCAACACCCCTGACGTTCCTATTGCTCATGAAGCAAGCAAGCAAGCTTCACAAGTATGACAACTATTGCCAGTAACTCCTAGTTTCTATGTGTTCTGTGTTGTATGTGATGTCAGTACCCTTTTCTTTTACAGGGCTTATTAAAAGCAAATGGTAAGGTTCCAGGTGATTGCACCTGCTTGAACTACCCGTTACATGGGTAACCATTAGTTTATTCTCTCCTTTTTGTCTTTCTACAGGTCATTGTGTTTGTAGCAGACCGCTGTAGGCACATTTAGCCTAAATTATTTCACTTTTTTTGTAAATACACTGTGATATTTATCTAGAAATACGTGAGTAAGGTGGGGAAGTTGTGCCCCCGTCCTGAAGAAGGAGCTTGCCTCCGAAACATGTTGACGCACACCAGAGGTCCTGTTTTTTAATACAACAGATTCGACCTCACACTGCACCTTTTTAATAGTACCAGCCAGAGTTTAGAATAAATTTTCCATACACTCATGTGCCAGGTACTTTTTAAATCTTCACTATATCCCACCACTCACTTGTAAAAACACCCCACACACACGCACCACATATAGTCATTAACTATAAGTGCTCCCGCGTATTCGTTGGTCGCAGCACGCCCCATCCCGTTAGTGGGGTGCGAAGACCCCGATGATGAAGCATGACACCAAGGGGCCTTTTGGTGTGTGAGGGGTATTTTACAAAACACTGAATGCTTCAACATTTGTTGAAACACTTCACCCCACTTTTGTGTTGGATTCTCCTTGTTCATTTGAATTCTTGCTCATTGTGGGACTTCTCACAAAAATGCTCCACCATTGGAGCAGACATCACCTTTTTCTTAATTTGCGATCGGTGCTGGCTTATTCTTTGGTTGACTTGCTGGCTCGTTTTTCCAATGTAAATTAATTGGCACGGACATAGAATCATATACACAATGTTCTTTGTTCTGCAATTAGAAAATTCTTTGTGCTTCCACTTGGTCGCATGATGTACAAACTCGTCGCCTTCTATTGTGCTGGAGCAGGCGACGCAGTTACCACACTTGTGGTGGCCCTCGATAGGCTTGAGATTCCATTGCGCCAATAAGTCGCTCTTGGGCTTGGGAATAACCACGTCAGCTCGGATGAGTTCCTGGCCAATGCTGCGGTTTTTTCTGTAGGCAAAAATCGGTTTGGGGAACGGGCAGCTCAACCCCTCCAACAAATGCCAATTTTTTAATACAGCCTGTCTTAGTTTGTGTGTGTCCGGGCAGAAGGTGGTGACGCACACGAGTTTCTCCAAAGGTGCTCGCTGTTTGGTTTGTAATAGACATTCTCTAGGCGTATATTTCGCACGCTTAAGAGAATGTTTGAGGAGCTTCCGTGGATAACCACGCTCTTGCATATCACAGGAAAATGCTTGGGCATGCAGCTCATAATCTTGTATTTCTGAGCAATTCCGTCTTATTCTTAATAATTGCCCATAGGGTAAATTAGCTTTTAGACTGCGGGGATGTGCACTTCTGTGGTGTAAAATCATGTTTCTGTCAGTGTCCTTCCTGAACAAAGATTAAACCAACGTACCGTCCACACACCTCATTTCAATATCCAAAAAAGTCATCCGACTAGGGCTATTTTCTATCGAGAATTTTATATCTCTGTGCCTGGTGTTAAGCCATCCGTGAAAAGCCAATAACTCGGTCTGGCTCCCCTGCCACAGGAGCCAGACGTCGTCTATGTACCTGTAACACTGTAGTATTTGATGTTTGAAGGGGTTATTCATGTCCACGAACCTTTCTTCATACTGCGCCATGAAGAGCACCGCCATTTCTGGGGCATAAGGACATTCCATGGCGGTGCCCTTCACTTGCATGTAGAACTGACCGTTGAAGGTGAAATAATTTCTCTTCAGCGCTATTGCTGCCAATTCTAAAATGAAGGCAGTCGGAACCCGATGTGGTCTTTCTCTCATGTCTAGATATAGCTGCATGACTTCTAGGGCCTCTTCCTGGGGGATTTGGGTATACAAGGACGTAACGTCCATTGTAACCATGATTTGCGATTGCGGATCAAAGATGGTACCTTCGACTTTGTTAAAAAAATCGGTTGTATCGCGCAAATAAGATTTAACCTGGCACACAAATGGCTTTAGAAAAAAATCCACATATTGGGCTATTGGCTCTAAACAAGAGTCACAACCCGATACGATGGGACGTCCGGGGGGCTCTGTCAAGCTCTTGTGTATCTTCGGAAGAAGGTAGAGGACAGTAGTCCTGGGGCACTTCTTTAAGAGGTAATCATACTCCTTATTGCCCAGGAAACCACTTTCTTTGCCGGAGTCCAGGACTCACGCAATTTGTCCCTGAATATCCTTTGTGGGGTCCTCTGTTAGTGCGCGATACCATATGGTGTTGTTGACCTGCTTGCCACCCTCTGACAGGTACATCGGGCGGGGCCAGATGACTATTGCCCCGCCCTTGTCCGCCGGTTTAATCACTATGGAAGGGTAATTTTTGAGCGAACCTATTATGTCTCTCTATTGACGGTTTTCTCAATGACTTTGGCGGGGAATGGGAGGAGCGAGATGGGGCGGTAGTTCTTAAGTTCGGTGGGGTCTGCTGTGGGTTTCTTCAGAAGGGCGCTGAGTTCGGCATGTTTCCAGTTTTCCGGGAAGGTAGCGGAGTTGAAGGAACAGTTGATGACATCGCGGAGGTGGGGTGCGATGATGGAGTCTGCTTTGTTGAAAATGTGGTGGGGACATGGGTCGGTAGGCGATCCTGAGTGGATGGAGTTCATCAGGCGGATGGTGTCTTCGGTGGTGATTGGGTTCCAGGCGCAGAGGTTGCTAGAGTGCGGTTTTGGTTCGGGGGTAGGTGGAGTGGACTGGTCTTCGGACATGTTTTCAAAGCTGTTATGTATCTCGGCGATTTTGTTGTGGAAGAATGAGGATAGAGAGTCGCAGAGGTCTTGGGAGGGAGTGATGTCGTTGGTGCCGGCGGTGGGGTTAGTAAATTCTTTGACGATGTTGAATAGTTCCTTGCTGTTTTGGGCATTGTTGTCAAGTCGATCCTTGAATGCTGACTTCTTGGTGGATCTGATCAGTTGGTGATGTTTGCGGGTGGCGTTCTTGAAGGTGGCTAGGTTGTCAGTGGTTGGGTTTTTTCTCCAGGTTTTCTCGAGAGTACGACAGAGCTTCTTGGATTTCTTAAGGTCATCGTTGAACCAGGGTTTTATTTTGCTACCTTGCTTGATTAGATGGTTTTTCAGGGGTGCTAGTACGTCGGCGCTGTGGGTGATCCATTGTGTGAGGTTAGTGGCTGCTTGGTTTCGGTCCGATGATATGGCAGGGGGGTTTTGGTGAAGCGATGTGAAGAGCTGGTCGGTGGTGATTTTGTTCCAATTTCTTCGAGGAATAGGTTGTGGGGGGTTGTTGGTCGTGGTCTTTTTGTAGTTGAAGTGAACGCAGCTGTGGTCCGTCCAATGGAGAGCTGTGGTGTGATCGACGGAGATGTGCTTGCTGGAGGTGAAGATAGGGTCGAGCGTGTGTCCGGCAAGGTGGGTGGGGGTGTCAACAAGTTGTTTGAGTCCGAGATTGGCCAGGTTGTCTAGGAGGGTGGTGGTGTTGCTGTCGTTTTTCTTTTCCAGGTGGAAGTTGAGGTCTCCCAGTAGAATGTAGTTCTCGGAGGGGAGGGCATGTGGGCTGATGAAGTCAGTGATATCTTGGATGAATTGTGTGCGGGGTCCTGGTGGTCTGTAGATGAGGGTGCCTCTGAGTGTGGTTTTGGGGTCGGTGTGAATCTGGAAGTGAAGGTGTTTGGCGGAAGTGAGGTTATCGTCGGAACTGGTCGTGATGCGAATGGTGTTCTTATGGACGATAGCGATGCCTCCTCCTGTTTGGTTGGTGCAATCTTTTCGGATGATCTTGTAGGCGTCCGGGATGGCAATGGTGATGTCGGGTGCTGATGAGGCGTTCATCCATGTTTCTGTAAGGAAGGCGACGTCCGGCGATGTGGTATCGAGTAGGTTCCAGAGTTCAATGGAGTGTCTGTGGACTGAGCGGGTGTTGAGCAGGATGCACTTCAGGTGGTTAGTGTCGGAGTTCTGTTTGGCGTTTGTGGATTTGGTGTGGGTCGTGATGCAGTCAATCTTGCAGGAGTGGCAGGTGAAGGGTCCATGGGTGTGTCCAGGCGCGGCTAGATAGCAGTTTGGGAGTCGGCCGGGGTTAAGGGCTGAGAGGGTTGCGGTGTCGTAAGTAATGCGGGTGGGAACTGTTTTGCGCGGGGCAGGGGGTCTGCCGCTGGGCGCGGACGGGTGTAGACGGGCTTACCTTTGGCTTACCTTTGGCGCGCATGGGGCGCGACCGCTGCGTGTGAACGCTGCGCGTAAGTGTGGCTGTCATAAGTGCAGAGTGGGGGGGCGGAGCGAGGGAGGAGCAGCTGGGAGGCGGGAGCGGGGTCGAGAGACGGGCTGGGAGGCAAAACAAACAACAAAATGGCAGCAGAAACAAAAGCGAAACAAGGCGAGATTGGGGCACAGTCTGGGAAGTTGCAATTATATGGGCAGAAGGATCGGCACAATCAGGCGCGTATTATTAAACAGGTAGTGCGATCTAGCGCTACAATCCAAATCTGGCTCAAATGAAAATGCAAGCAAAGCGATATAGCGCTACAATACAAATCTGGCTCAAATGAAAATGCAGGCAAAGCGATATAGCGCTACAATCCAAATCTGGCTCAAATGAAAATGCAAGCAAAGCGATATAGCGCTACAATACAAATCTGCCTCAAATGAAAATGCAAGCAAAGCGATATAGCGCTACAATACAAATCTGGCTCAAATGAAAATGCAGGCAAAGCGATCTAGCACTACAATCCAAATCTGGCTCAAATGAAAATGCAAGCAAAGCGATATAGCGCTACAATACAAATCTGGCTCAAATGAAAATGCAAGCAAAGCGATATAGCGCTACAATACAAATCTGGCTCAAATGAAAATGCAGGCAAAGCGATATAGCGCTACAATACAAATCTGGCTCAATTGAATATGCAGGCAATGTCGCAGTCTAGCGCTACGATACCAGGGAGCGTGGGGAGCGACCGCTTCTGCACGAGTCAGGACGGTCACAGCGCTAAGGTAGGCAGGACGTTCCTTTGCTATCTGTGGGAGGGAGGAGCAGCTGGGAGGCGGGAGCGGGGTGGAGAGACGGGCTGGGAGGCAAAACAAACAACAAAATGGCAGCAGAAACAAAAGCGAAATAAGGCGAGATTGGGGCACAGTCTGGGAAGTTGCAATTATATGGGCAGAAGGATCGGCACAATCAGGCGCGTATTATGAAACAGGTAGTGCGATCTAGCGCTACAATCCAAATCAGGCTCAAATGAAAATGCAAGCAAAGCGATATAGCGCTACAATACAAATCTGGCTCAAATGAAAATGCAAGCAAAGCGATATATCGCTACAATACAAATCTGGCTCAAATGAAAATGCAGGCAAAGCGATATAGCGCTACAATGCAAATCTGGCTCAATTGAATATGCAGGCAATGTCGCAGTCTAGCGCTACGGTACCAGGGAGCATGGGGAGCGACCGCTTCTGCACGAGTCAGTCCTCCCAGCTCCACCTGGGAGGATCACCTGGTCCACCTGAGAAATGTTTTGGAGGCCCTGCAAAAAGCAGGCCTAACTATCAAGGCTACTAAGTGCCAGATAGGGCAGAGTCAGGTTGTATACCTGGGCCACCAAGTAGGTGGAGGCCAGGTTCAACCATTGCGGAGCAAAATCCAGACCATGATGGACTGGGTTGTTCCCACTACCCAGACCAGAGCTTTCTTGGGCCTGACTGGGTACTATAGAAGATTTGTCAAGGGGTATGGATCCATTGTGACACCCCTGAATGACTTAACTTCTAAAATAATGCCTAAGAAAGTTCAGTGTGCAGTCAGCTGTCAAAGGGCATTTGATGACCTGAAGCAGGTCATGTGCACTGCACCAATCCTGCAAAGTTCTAACTACTCCAAATAATTAATTGTCCAAACAGATTCATCTGAGTTGGGGGTAGGCGCTGTGCCCTCGCAATTGAGTGATGAAGGTCAGGACCAGCCAGTAGCTTTTATTAGCAGAAGGCTGACCTCTAGAGAGAAACGTTGGTCAGCTATTGAGAGGGAGGCCTTTGCTCTGGTTTGGGCTCTGAAGAAGCTGAGGCCATACTTGTTTGACACTCACTTCACTGTTCAGACAGACCATAAGCCCCTCTCATGGCTAAAACAGTTGAGGGGTGAAAATCCCAAACTTTTAAGGTGGTCCATTTCCCTACAGGGGATGGACTATACAGTGGAACATAGCCTGGGAGTAACCATGCCAATGCAGATGCACTCTCCAGATATTTCCACTTAGAACATGAAGACTCAACTGGTCAAGGTTAGTTTAATGTCTCTGCGTTTGGAGGGGTTGTGTAGGAGAGTAGGATCTGCTTACTATGGTTACCCCCACTTTTTGCTGTGTTTCACTGATTTATCGACTTTAGTCTGGCTGGGGTCCTGCTAACCAGGACCCCAGCCTAGCTGCTTCCTCTCTAAACTGATTGCATGTACATTAGGTACACCCTAAATTGGTTACTGGGTTACCCTTGTGAGTCCCTATAATATGGCACCTTAGGTACCAAGGGCATAGGTAGGTACCCCAGAGGCCGACCAGGGGCTCCAGCATGTATATGCCACCCCTGGGAAGCCTTCCAAAATGACACCATAGGTCTGCTACTGCAGCCTGGGAAGGTGGTGCTTGCACTCCTTACTTAGATATAGTTTACCTATATCTACCTTTTAAAACAGACAAATATAAACCTATAAGTCACTCCTGTGGCAGGCCTTGACAATCCTGGAGGTAGAGTGCTTGGTTTTGTGTGAGAGGGTACCCTAGCATGAGCTGAGCCCCTCTGAAGCTTTCGGAATCCCTTCCTTATAGCTGTTCTGTGATACAGCCATACCATATACTCTTAAGTGCATTATAACCTCGCGGTTAATGACAATTTTGGAATGGCTGCATCAAAACATGTCATGTTTGGTGTCAAACACTTTGGAATACTACCCCCCCCCCCCTACCAGTTCTGGCGGCGGGGGTAGCATTCCACCCTTCTAGAGGGAGAAGACATGTAAAAACTGGTCTGACCGGTAAAAGTTAAACAGAACCCCAGCATCACAAAATGGATGCTGCTGCCACAGACGAGTGTCTGGCCTCATGCTGCTGGACGAAACTCTGGCAGGGGAGGCCTGGAATAGGTTTCCTGTCCAGGGAGGTGTAACCACTTCCCCAGACCGACTTTAGTGTATTGGGGCTGGATGGGTGCATTCACTGAATGCTTTTCAGACAGTGCCTTCGACACACAAGGTGTCCCCGTGCATTTCCCAGTTCAAACCTGTTGTTGGGGCACTCAGCCCCAGCTCTGGTGCAAAACTGGACAAAGGGGAAGGGGTGTAACCACCCCTCCACAGGTCCTCCCATAGGTGGGACCTTAGAGTTAGTACATCCCCTAAACTTGGTATAAGTATAGGAACCAAATCCCTAGAACTTTAGATTACCCTGGACGAAACTCTGCAATGTATAGCTTGGGCTTTCAACATTCTATTTCGACTAGAAGACTAAAGAAATCTCCCTTGGGGTCAAGGAGTAACTCCCCTGTTCAAACAGGCACCAAAGAAGCATCTTGCCGGTCTGCATTTTTGAGGCTCCCACCAGATCCCGATGAATCTGTGACACACGACATGGACTTCCAGACAATTCCAAGGCCGACATGAGTCCCCAGCAAAGCTGAGACCTGTAGCCTTCACGAGAGACATGGGGCCGGAACTCCTGGACATCCAGCACATTTGCTGGTGCATCGACTTCCTGAGCTTTCCTGAAGTTGTGCATTGGGCTCCTTGTAGTCCAAGCCCTGAGCGCCTTTTGTACTGAAGCTTGTGGGCCTACACTTCACGAGTGTTCCATGGGCCTGCTTCCTAAATTTCTGCTCAAGGCCCCTTTGTGATCCCTGGGCCATCGACTGGTGGGTCCCTACAAAGGAATTTTCTTTGTTTTTTGGGTTTTCCTGGTTTCTCCAGATGTGCCCTGACTCCCCTCCATAGGGTGAGTCCCTCAGACCTTGCTGGTCTGCACCGAAGCCAATCTTTCTATTCTGCGTTTGCTGTTGCCAAGGCATGTTTAGTCCAATTCGGATACCGACACTGCAGCACTCGACATCCAACGTGGGACAGCTTGAATCCAGCTCCTGGTTGTCGTCGACACCTCCTGGTCCTCGTGGCTGAAGAGTTAAGCTTCACCTACATCACCTGAAATCACCTGACATCGGCTGGCATCTTCTTGTTGCCTTCCTGGTCACTGGCTAGTGACCCAGACTCTGTCCCCTCTGCTTTAAGGTTTTGCAGATCTCTGATCTACCCTTGGATCCATCCGGACACTCCTCATGTGGTCACCTGCAGCACTTCTTTGCAGCTCTCCATAGGAAACGACGACGAAACCCGACACGAAAAGACACCTATGCACCCGGCTTCCCTGGGTGAGGTAACACGAGTACTTCGGTGCTCCCGTAAGTCTTGACTCACGAAGTGTCCAGTACTGAAGGGGTTTGTTCCTAGTCCACTCCTAAGTGTCCCTAATCTTTAAAAATCTAACCACAACTTTCTACATAAAAGTAAATGGTGATTTGCGGTTGTGTTTAGACACTGCACGCATCCCCCGTGGGTCTCCTGCGTCCCTACCTTGGTGGTTCCTGGTTGCCCCCGCGGTTCTACAGGCCCTAGGTCTTGTCTCTATGCTCCTCGTGGTTCTTATACCACTTTCTTAGTATATGGTTTGTGAGGCCCCTAGGGCAAAACATATATTGTGCTAATTTACTGCATGCTATTTCAGATATTGTATTGTACTTTTGCCTCTAGCCTCATAAAGAGACTAGAGGGGTGTGTTTAGAATAAATACATATACTTTATATATATACATGGTGTGGTTCTCCTTTCATTTGATCACTCATGAGAATATAGAATGGTAAAACAAGCTGCTTTACATTCCTTCAAGACTTAGTCTGAAGACTGTTCTCCACAGCTACCACTAGGATAGCTTTCTATAAAGGTTGTCTTAAACCTATCACCAATAAGGGTCGTTTGGACTGGTGCAAGGATCCCACTAGAATAGTGGACAGCATATGCCAGGCCAACTTCTCACACCTGCGTCCTATAACTGCAAGGCTTTTAAACTACAGAGACAGAGATACTGTCCTTCGCAGGGCTAGAGAGCTTCAAGAACTATGGCACAAAGGTATGAATATTTCTATATACCATGATTTCACCCAGCATGTGCAGGAGGCTCGGCGCCAGTTTGCTCCAGTGAAAAGACGCCTGCGGGAATTGCACTCGGAGTATAATATGTTGTACCATGCAAAGTTCCGGGTCATAGTGGATAGGTCCTCACATTTCTTTATGGTCCCAAATCAGGCACTGCAGTTTCTTAAAAAGCATGAAAGTGCAGCTCAGAAAGCAAAGTCCTCCAGTCAGCAAAAGTACATGGAGGCTGACAGGTCTGATGAGCATTGAACGTTAGACACGGAAGGTATGCTGGTTCTTACATACTGTACATGCTATGGGGCTGGTACGCTGGCCTAGGATCATTAGTGTCACCGTCCACTACTGAGAAATTAGGGGGATCCGACCAAGAGATGCAGTGCCAGTGACTGTTATATAGACTATATATGCTGATTGGTATATCGGCTGTCTGCTGCTGGGGGTTGATGGACTGAGAAATTGAGGCACTGGACACTCCAAAGTACAGGGATTCACAGTGAGGGCCCGGACCCCTTGGCATGGGTCTTGTCTACTTTCCTGTCATTGTGGGGGGTGGGTTTCCACCGGTTTGCGACATGGGGTTCCTCCTCTGGCTATGTGCAAGGCTTTTTATAACCCGAATTATGAGGGTGTGCCGGGCTGCGGATATCTTTCTGTCATCAGCAACATCCACCCCAGAGTGCGATCCACACAGGGAATGTTATGTTTTTGTTGGTGATGGTGTTAAGTAATTCCTCGTTTTGGGAGGGGGGGCAGGCCACTCGATTATGCAAAGTTCGGGACTGCATAGCATGGGAGGGGGTCGGGGGAGGTTGGGTTATAAGGGGGCTAATGTTGAAGCACAACACTCAGTCCCTGAGCTGTCCCACCTGGGTCGCAGGAGGTCGCATTGCAATACCTTACTGAAAGGTCGTGGGCATGGAGGTTAAAAATAAGCAAACTAATAATATTCGTTTCTTTACATGGAATGTTAGAGGTTTAAATGAGTACAAAAAAATCCGGAAGGTAGTGGCATATCTTAAGCGTCATAAAATAGATATTGGGCTGTTGCAGGAGACTCACCTTGGCCCTGATAGTAAAATGCTCTCACATAGAATTCTTCAAGGTTCGGCAACGGACACAGGTTTCACCTTGCGTGCTAGGGGAATGCTGATATGGCTTAATCCAAAGTCAGGGGTGACATTGCAGTGCTTGCATAGGGACCCTAACGGTAGGTTCATTGTTGCAAAATGTCATAAAGCAGGGCAACAATTCATAGTGGTTAATGTTTATGGCCCCAACTATGATGATCCCCTCTTCATCAGATGTTTGAATCACTGCTATTTCAAATGGAAGATTCGCCAATAGTTTGGGGGGGGGTGATTTTAATTGTATATTAAACCCAAGTAAAGACAGATCTAAGGGCCCACCCAAACGACAATTGGCTGCTGCTGGTGCTATCACAGAGATAATTGACCAACTAGGACTGGCAGATGTCTGGAGACAGTGATATTGCTGGATATGCCCATTACTTAGCTAGCTATGAAACACACATTTGCATTGATTTCTGGTTGGTTTCTAGATCCATACAACCGCTCGTTAGAACATGTGAAGTACTCCCCAGAACATACTCTGACCATGCTCCGGTCATATTGGAGTTGGATGTGGGTGCTGGTGCACAGGGGCCCTTTCTTTGGAGATTTCCCCCATTCTCGTTGCTGGACCCTGTATTTAAGTCCAATCTGGAGCAGCTCAATGAAACGTTCTTTGAAATCAATGTAGGCTCAGTAGACAGCTTCGCTACTGCGTGGGAAAAGTTTAAGGTGTACATCAGAAGTATGACAATAGCTAAGCATGTGGGGGTACTCTGCCCCTTGTGAGATAGGCTGGAAAGACTGGAGAAGGAAATAGCCTGTTTTGAACAAACCTACCAACAAACAGGTGACACCACACTGTTAGAGGGGATTAAAAAGGCATTAGAGGACTTTCATGATACAGCAGAAGGGGAGGTTGAGCATACCACCAGGTTTCACCTGAACTATCTAAGAAAACTAAAACCATTCCTTGACACACCCGACCTAAAAATAGCAGTCCAGGCACTAGTTCTCTCCAGACTTGAATATGGATGCTCTACCCTCTCTGGCATACCCAAGATCTCCACGGACCACTAAAAGCTTGCCTCAATGCCACCACTAGACTTCTATCAGGTTCAAAAAAATTTGACCACATCTCACTGTATCTGAAAGCTCTGAACTGGCTTCAGCTTGAAGCCAGAATCCAACTCAAACTGGCATGTATCAGTCACAAGGCTCTACTCACTAAATCCCATGCATTTCTCCCCAAGAAACTCTTGGTGTCCGGAGGAGCCAGAAACTTCCAGTCCTCCAGAGACCTCTTGCTTCTGCCTCCCCGCTTTCGAAAGGAAAAAAACCTATGATTGTGCTTTTTCTGGGGCCGCACCCAGAATCTGGAACTCACTCATGCCTGTCATCAGTAGAATTCCATCTCTCGCACGTTTTGAAAAGGAAGCCAAAACCTTCCTAATGGGCAAGTTTCTCTCATAATTTTTGCATTTCACACACAGTTCAGCGACCTTGTCTTTATTCTGTTACTACTACACCTTGGACCCGCCCCCCGCCCCCTTGCCTTGAGTCTCCTTCTCTGTTTCCCGCTGCTGCGTCTCCTGTGGCCCGCCCCCCTTGCTCCCATTCACCGTTCTCCCCTTCCCAGCTGCTCCTCCCACCTCCCCTTCTTATGGTGGCCATGCAGGGGTCGCGCCGCTGGCGCGCCAAAGGCAAGCCCGTCTGTGCCCGTCCGCGCCTGGACCGCGCCCATGGCCAGAACCCCTGGACCCCACATCACCACAACACCAGACTCCGATACAACGCCAACACCCTCTACGCACTCAACGCCGGGCGAGATTACACCTGCTTCCAGGCCGCCCCGAATCGCACCCAGGGTCCTTTCTCCTGCTGAATTTGCAGCTTCACCTGTGACAGAACCGCCAAACCACCAAGGACCGGACCCAACCACCTCTGCTGCATACTCCTAAACACACACTCTGCACACAAATACGCTGTAGAGCACTGAGACCTGCTCGACACCCCAGACGTTGCCTTCCTGAACGAGACCTGGTGGAACGACTCCTCGGCACCCGACATCGCCATAGCCGTCCCAGACGGCTACAAGATGTCCCACAGAGATGGTACCAACGGAATTGGAGGAGGAATAGCCATCGTACACAAGTCCATCCTAAAGGTCTCCACCCAAACAGACGACATCATCAGCACTGCCGGACACCTGCACTTCCGTATCCACACCGACCCAACACCATCCTCAGAGGAACCCTCGTCTACAGACCCCCCCCGGACACCGGCCACAGTTCAGCGACTCCATCGCTAACCTCGTCAGCACCCATGCACTCGCCTCCACGGACTACATCCACCTCGGGGACCTGATCTTCCACCTCGAGAACAATAACGACGCCAACTCTGCCACCCTGATCGACAACCTCGGCCTCAATCAACTCGTCACCGCTCCCACCCACGCCGCTGGCCACACTCTTGACCCTATCTTCGCCACAAGCCCCCACGTCTCCTTTGACCACACCATCGAATTCCACTGGACCGATCACCGATGCATCCATTTCACCTACAAGAAGCCCAACACGCACCAACGCACCCAACAGCTGCCCCGCCGCTGCTGGAGCAATGTCACCGAAGAATAGCTGACCACTACCCTTGCCCAGATTCCACCCACCGACCCAGACATCGACGCACGCAACTTCAGACAATGGATCAATGACTGCGCCAACACCCTCGCCCCACTCAAGAAACCCTCCAACAGCCGCAGCAGCAAGAAAGCCACCTGGTTTACTAAAGAGCTCCAGACCTCCAAACAAGCATGCCGGAAACTGGAGAAGAAATGGCTCTACGAACGAACATCAGACAGCTACGCAGCCCACAAAGACGCCACCCGCAGACATCACCACCTCATCAGATTAGCCAAGAGATCTTCTTTCAAATCCCGCCTGGACAACAACGCACACGACAGCAAAGAGCTCTTCAGCATTGTGAAGGAACTCTCCAACCCCAGTGCCAACACCAATGACATCCCGCCCTCACAAGAACTGTGCAACTCGCTGGCCACCTTCTTCTACCGCAAGATCGCTGACATCCATGACAGCTTCAACACCACGACCGCCAGACTACACCAGACTCCACCCCCCTGCGAACACCACCCGCTTCAACTGCCTGACCTCCTGGATCAACGTCAACAATGATGAAACACGCAAGATTATGAACTCCATCCACTCAGGGTCACCGTCAGACCCCTGCCCACACCACATATTCATCAAAGCAGACGCAGCCATCGCACCCCAACTACAGAAGGTAATCAGCATTTCCTTCGAGACAGCCATTTTTCCGGAAAGCTGGAAGCACGCCAAGATCAACACCCTCCTCAAAAAAACCAAGGCGGACCCCAAGGACCTCAAGGACTTCCAGCCCATCTCCCTGCTCCCGTTTCCGGTGAATGACATCAAGACAGTCGTCAACACGCAACTGACCCGCTACCTCGAGGACAACAACATCCTAGACCCGTCCCAGTCTGGATTCCAAAGAAACCTCAGCTCCGTGACAGCCCTCATCGCCGCCACAGACGACATAAAGGAACCAACTAGACAACGGCGAAACATCAGCCCTCATCCCCCTGGACCTGTCAGCCGCCTTACACACGGTCTGCCACGGTACACTAAAGGCACGCCTCCAAGAAACCGGAATCCAAGAGAAGGCCCTGGACTGGACCACATTCTTCCTCTCCGGCAGAACCCAGAGCGTCCGCCTCCGCCCCTTCCACCGACATCATCTGCAGCGTACCCCAAGGCTCATCGTTCAGTCCGACGCTGTTCAACGCCTACATGGCCCCCCTCGCTCATGTCACCCGCCGGCACGATCTCAACATCATCTCCTACGCCGACGACACCCAGCTGATCCTCTCCCTCATCAAGGACCCGCACACCGCCAAAACCAACCTCCACGAGGGAATGAAGGCCGTCGCCGAATGGATGAGGAACAGCCGACTGAAGCTGAACTCGGACAAGACGAAGGTCCTCATTCTCGGAACCACACCCTCCACCTGGGACGCCTCCTGGTGGCCGACCACGCTGGGAACAGCACCCACACCCATCGACCATGCACGCAACCTGGGAATCATCCTCAACTCCTCCCTCTCCATGTCAAGCAGGTCAACACTGTCTCCTCCTCCTGCTTCAACACCCTCTGCATGCTCCGCAGGATCTACAAGTGGATCTCCACCGAAACAAGAAGAACGGTGACCCAGGCTCTCGTCAGCAGCAGGTTAGACTACGGCAACGCACTCTACGCAGGTATCCCGCACAAACACCTGCGACGACTTCAATGCATTCAAAACACCTCCGCCCGACTGATCCTCAAGGTCCCTCACCGCAGTCACATCACCCCCCACCTGAGAGACCTACACTGGTTCCTCATTGAAAAGAGGATCACCTTCAAACTACTCACCCACGCACCCAAAGCACTCCACAACACTGGACCAGCCTACCTCAACTGCCGACTCAGTTTCTACACCCCCACCCGCCAGCTCCGCTCCGCCAGCCTCGCACTCGCCGCTGTCCCCCGCATCCAACGAACGACCTCCGGTGGCAGATCCTTCTCTTTCCTCGCCGCCAAGACCTTCCTACCCGCCTACAGCAGACCCAGGACCTGCTCACCTTCAGAAAACTCCTCAAGACCTGGCTCTTCGAGCAGAAGCAGCACCCTCTCCCCACAGCGCCTTGAGACCCTCACGGGTAAGTAGCGCGCTTTATAAGTGTAATGATTGATTGATTGATTGATTGACCAGCTGCTATCCACCTTGCACCTTCCGGTACTCCACACTTGTAATCTTGGACCTTCTCCACATTTCGACTTGAAAATTGTTTGCACTTGTTTTGATCCCAAATGTTCCACCCCACCACCTACGTCTTATTTGTATACAACTCTCTGATACCCTAACGGGTTATGTTTGCGCTCTATAAAACACAAATAAATAAATAAATAGAAATCTACGAAAATATGCGTCAGTCAGGGGGTATGGTGAAGGGTACCATCCGGTGGCCACTCTTGCGAGGCTTGTGCAACCCAGAAGGGAGGCTGCAATGATCTTTGAAATCATAGACAAGGAAGGGCATACTCTTACAACTCCTGGGGACGTGGCCGACAGTTTTGGTAGATACTATACAGATTTATACACTACCAAAGCCACGGCTGACGAGTCGATGAAGCCCTACCTGGAACACATTCAAATGACATGGCTCACTGATACACATAGGGAACATCTTATGGCTGTGCTCCACTAAGGGGAAATACGTGCTGCGCTTAAGTCGATGTGTTCAGGTAGCCCCCCGGTTCTGACGGCCTCACTGTAATGTTTTATAGAGCCTCCAAGGAGGAGCTATTCCCAAACCTGATGACCCTGTTAGAGGAAATGGCCGAAAGTGGGGAGATGCCTCCTATGATGGAGGCCCTTATCGTCACATTGCTGAAACCTTGGAAGTCTCCGGATGTCTGCTCCTCATACAGTCCATTGTTGCTTTTAAATGTAGATACGAAGAATTTTGCTAAAATATTTGCGAATCGATTGGCCCCTCTGATCCCGATCTTAGTTAAACCAAAGAAGGCTGGATTTGTTCCAGGTCGCAACATTACATATAACCTGCACAATATATTTGGGACCACTCAAAGAATAGACCCAGAAGTGAAGGACGTATCAGTTTTTCTTGATGCCGTGAAGGCATTTGACTCGGTAGAATGGGGTTTTCAGAAAGGAGTCCTGAATAGAGTGGGTGAAGTGTTCCTAAGGCCACGCACCAGAGTCAGGGTGGGTAACACTGTCTCTAGTCCTACAGATATATCGCGGGGTACCCACCAGGACTGCCCGCTCTCTCCACTGCTATATGCTGTTGTGGCAGAGCCACTTCTTTGCATGCTCAGGGAATATCATAGTCACAGGGATATTTGTTTCTGTGACTACCCCCTTATTATGTTGGCGTATGCCGATGATACTGTAATATATGTGCGGGAGCCAGAGAAGAACCTCGGGCCAGTGTTGGCTGAGGTCACACAGTTTGGGCAGGTCTCGGGCTCCGTATAGATTGGTTTAAATCGATCATGTTCCCCTTGACCCCCTGTACCACTCAGGTGCAACTTGACCTTCCCTTGCAATGGTCCACTGACCCAATCCGGTACCTAGGGGTCCAAATACATACTAGCCCTGAGATAGTCCTCTCTGAAAGTTATGCTAGGGCCATTTCTAGGCTAGAGGACGATATTGGCAGATGGTTCCCAACAGGAACTGAGGTCATAGCCACCAGAGCTCTACAGAAACTGGATATAAAATGGTTAGGGGACTTTTTTGATGGTGGTGTAGTCTGTAAGTGGGAAGATGTCCCTAAAGAGGGAATAACCGCCACAGCACTCAGCCAATTCCAATACCTAAGGGCCAAGCACGCTTGGCGTGAATTGCTAGGTGATGATTTACAGGAGCCAGATGAGATGCTTACCCTCACGTACATCATACAAGCACATTCTCCCCAAAACTGGTGACCAGGATGTATGAGTTATTACAGGAGCACAAGAGGTCTAGCTCATTGAAATCACTCCAGGACTGGCAGAAAGATTTCAATTTTGACATTGACGGGGGCGTGGCTTGGCCGGCTGCAAGATGGCCGCACTTTAAGTGGGCTCTGCCGGCCAAGCTCTCTATCTGACACATTCCTGCAGCACTCCTATTCCCCACTGCACCAAATTACATGCTCATGTCTGGCTGGCTTGGAACACTCCTGGAGCGAAGATCTGACCCTTGAGGCTGGCGCTGGGCCTTGCTCTCCGGGCCGGGCTGCTGCTGCTAGTCGGTGTCGCCTGAGAGGGGCCGCGCTGTTGTGGAGCCGGCTGACACAGATCACCACCTGCCTTGTGGTGAGTCACGCTCGGCGGGGGGGTGCGCCTGGGGGGTCGGGAGGCCTTCTGTTCCCTCGCATTGTCCCGCCGAGTGGCGGCCTAGTAGGGGCCTGGCGCCCGCCCCGGCCGCAGCCTTGGGTTTGGGCCGGGTCCCACTGGGTGCGTGAGATTGCGGGGCCTGGGGTGGCAGAGCGACGGCCTTTCTGTGGCTCCCTCGGATTGTGTCCCCCTCCTGCGGGCTCTGCTATTGTGGGCTACACGCCTCTGCCGCGTCGCACTGGGGTGTCCCCCGTCAGGCTGTCGCCTGGACGGGGGCCTTCGGCGGGGTGCTGGTTGCGGCCGTGATCCGGTCCCGGTCGCTGTGCTGGTTGACCCGGTGTGGGCTCCCGGCTCTGCCGCATTGCTCCTCTGGCTATTGGTGAGGCTCCGCTTGGGTTGCGGTGAGCGGCGCTGGGCAGCACCTGCTCCAGTCTGTGGGAGAGAGACACTGGTCACCCTGTGCTGATTGCTGGCTGGGATTGTGCCTGGCACCCCCGATGCAGGCCGCACGTGGTCCGGCCCGACTTGGCGAGTCCCCCTATGTCCTGGACTGAGGGCTCCGCCTGCCTGCTACTGTTGAAACCTGTGGCATCTCCTGCGGCCTGGTTCCTCCTCATCGGAGCTGCCGGGGGCCTTGTTGCTGTGACGATCTTCTTCTGCTGGTGTTGAACAAGCATGGGCGGCCCCTCTGATGCCCTGTGCCGCCGCCGCTCCTGAGTGCCTGCTCTTCCTGATGCTGGGGGCCATGACGCTTTTGGGAGATCTCCCCTTGCATCCCCTCCTCCTGCCATGGACTCTGGTGCTCACCCGCGGAGGCCTGGCCGGATCTGGGGACGGCGTCCTGACTGCTGCAGCCTCCTGCAATGGACAGTCCCTCTAACCTGGATTCTCTTCCAGCTCTCACGCGCGCGGGCACTGGGTTCCTTCTCTCTACCTGCTGGCCCGCCCTGAGGGCCTTGGCGCTGTGCACGCTCCTCTGAGTTCGCTGGCTGGTCGTGGGGGGCCCTGCGGGTCTAGTGCGCCCCTACTTACCTGCATTACTGTTCCACACAGTGAAGGTTGGGATTCCGCTGGCGCTCTCATCGCCTTCACCTCTACGTCTCCGGCGGCGACCTCTCGTGACATCCCTCCCATCGTGGGTCTTGTTTTCCTATCGGCGTCTGGTGGTCCTGTGGCACCTGGTTCCGCCATGGGGAAGTCGGACCCTAAGCAGCCCAAGATCACCTTTGAACTACACAGGACCTCCCGATAGGACGGTGAAGGCTTGGAGGGGGTGGAATCTGCTGGGGTCCCGGACAATCTTCCAGGCCGAAACAATGACCTTAAAGTGATCATGCTGGAGGTAAAATCGGCTGTGACTGGCATAGCCTCCCAACTGGAACAGCTCTCCGCTCGTCTGGACTCTGTGAAGGCCCGAGTGGGCTCCCACGACAACAGGCTCCTCCATGTTGAAACCAGGGTCTCTGATGCAGAGGATGCGGCCACCCAGGACACAAAAAAGTTGCTCCAAATGGATAAAATCCTCACCATCATCCATGAGAAAAACGAGGATTTGAAGGCTTGCTCCCGCCGGAGCAACCTCCGCCTTACGGGCCTGCTAGAATCCACCAACATATCTAAGATGGAGGACTTTGTGGAAAACCTCATCCGGGAGCTATTTGGGGACGTCCTCTCTCCCTTCTTTGCCGTGGAGCGAGCTCACCGCTCTCTCAGCTCGCGACCCCGCCCTGGTATGCCTCCACATCCCATAGTGGCTAAAATACTGAACTTCCAAAATCATGACGCCATCCTCCGGGCCGCAAGGGACAAGGACACCATCACTCATCAGGGCAATACCCTCTCATTTTGCCCCGATTACACCATGACTGTTCAAGCTGCCAGGAGGGAGTTTGTACCTGCCAAACGAATCCTGCAGAAGCACGAGGTATCCTACTCCCTAGCCCATCCGGCGAAGCTATGGGTCCGCCAGGGCTCCAAGACGCTTGTCTTCCCCGATCCGAGGGAGGCTCTCGCTTTCGCCAAGCGCCTAGACAAGGAATCCAGACACTCTCCTTCCAGCTCTCCGCAGGAAGCCGCTAATCACCTAAGTGACAATGGCTGACTGGTCTGTTTATACTCTGTTGTGATGCCCCGATGATTGAAGGCTGGTTTGTGTCCACTGGGCTAATTCTCCTGTCCATCATCTTAGGGGGCCTCAATTGCTGGTTCTTGTATATCGTGTGACTGTGCTTATCTCCCGTCCCTCCCTAGTCTCCTTGTGTTCTTTGCTTACCTCTCCGCAGACTGGTCTCTGACATCGCTCATTGTTATGATTATTGTGCAGTCTGTGTATACTGTTTTTTAAATTTATTTATTTCTTTTTTATTACTTTTTGTTTGGATGTTGCTTTTTGACTGAGCTTGGCCACCCTGCTTTACCGCAGGGGTGTCCGCCGAGTCCTGCCATGCCCCACCTGGGATGATTCCCGTTTCTGTAGTTGGGTTGCCCTGTCCAAGTTCTGGGTTCCTGGGGTGGGGTGGGGGGTCCTCTCAGCCTGATTGGGGGGTTGGAGTGGGGGGGGGGGTGAACACTGGGGGATGTTTTACTTGGCATGTTATGCGCGGTCTGCGCTTTGTGGGGGGTGGGTGGGTGGTTCTGCTTCTCTAGCAAGATGGTGGTTTTGTTGTGCTATATCTCTGTTGCTATCCTTTGACACTGCACGTTCCATTGCTAACACTATGCTCTGCTTGAGACTATGTATTTATATGCTTGATGTAAGGTGCCATGTTCCATGTCCAGTCCTTGACTCACTGCAGGGGCATCTTTCATTTTACGGGTGACCATTGGCATCGCTCTGGTCTACAGGCAGCACCTTCAGTCCCCTCTATATCCTTCGCGCATTGGCGTCCCCTCTTGGGGGGCTGCTCCTACTTGGGCTGTCTCCACACCCGCACTCCTCCGTGGGGTCCTTGTCTCCTTTACTGTCAGAGGGGACTGACCCTGATTGTACTCCCCTGCTGTGCGTTTCAAGTTGTGCTGCCCGCCTCCTCCTCCCCAATGACTAATGTGACCTGCTGATCTTTGAATATTCGTAGTCTGAACGACCACCGCAAAGCGCGTTTGACACATGCCCATCTCCAGTGCCATTGCGTAGATATTTGTCTCTTACAGGAGACTCACTTGCTTCCCGGCTCGACGTCTAGGCTCAGCGCGCGCTATTGGGGGAAGTCCCATTCTGCCATTTACTCTTCTTATGCCAGGGGGGTCTCCATTCTACTGCGTTGGGGCCTCCCATGGCAGACCTTTCGAACCCTAATTGACCCGGATGGTAGGTATGTTATCCTGCATCGCTCACTGCTTGCCCAGCACCATTGCAGCAGTCTAGGTCCGAACTCTGATAACCCGGGGTTTTTCCACCACATTTGGCACCTGTTCTCCTCCTGCGGTCCTGCGGCTGTGATTTGGGGTGGGGATTTTAATGTTACCCTTTCCGTGGAACTGGACCGATCGGGTTCTTCCCGTTCCCACCCACGTGCCGCAGATGCTCTCTCCTCTATTTTATCAGACAATTTGCTCTTTGATGTCTGACGGCACCTCCGCCCTGGTGCCCGGGAGGGAACTTGTGTCACCGGTGCGAGGGGTTGCTGGTCAAGGATTGACCTATGGATCACCTCGCTAGACGTGTTGTCCTGGACCATCGATGCTACCCATATGGCCCGCACTCTTTCTGACCACGCTCCGGTCCGCCTTTTTCTCTGCCCCCCAACTCCCAGCGTCGGGCCTTCTCCTGGCGCCTACCTCCTAATGCCCTTCGGGATTCTGTCTTTTGTGCCGAAATCCAAACCGCCATCACTAACTACTTTGAGCTTAACGCGGGCTCCGTTGACTCTGCCTCTACCCTTTGGGAAGGATTTAAGCTTTTTATTCGGGGTGAATGCATTTCCAAGCAAGCCGGGGTTCTGCGTTCTATCCGGTCCACATTGGCCAAGTTGGAGGGGGAGATCCGAGACCTGGACGCCGCTCTTGCGAGTGGCACCGGCCCGAGGCGTTGGCAGACTTGCGACAAAAACACTCTGAGTTCTCGGAAGAGGCCAGACGTGAACTGTCCTTCTTGGGGAGAGAGAGTCAATCCCGCTGTTTTGGGGAGGAGGACCGCCCCGGGCATACCCTTGCTAACCTCCTGCGCCCACCGCGCGCCGCCTCTGATATTACAGCCCTCAGTGATGGGGGGCCAGAACGCACCATGTCTTCAGCGAAAATTACTTCCCGCTTCCGTGCTTTCTACTCCCAACTTTATTCCGCTGGCCCACCTCCATCTCAGGAGGATTTTGACCGGTACTTTGATTCCATTGCTCTTGTCTGGCTTGCCGACTACCACCGCAAGTTTCTTGATGAACCGTTTTCAATGGAGGAAATATTAGCGGCAATAAGCAGCCTGCCAAGCGACAAGGCGCCGGGCCTTGGGGGTCTGCCGGCCTCATTTTATTAAACATTCGCCTCCACCCTCGTTCCTCATCTAGCGGCCATGTTCAATGAATCATTCGACTCAGGCGAGCTCCCACCATCTCTTCGCGAAGCTTCGCTGACTCTGCTTCTTAAACCCGACAAGCCTGCTGACCGATGTGATTCCTACCGTCCCCTTTACCTCATTAACATAGACAACAAAATCTTTGCCAAACTGATCGCTCCCGTCTTCTTTTATTGATGCCCACCATTGCCCTCCCCGACCAATCTGGCTTTATCCCCGGTAGGGCAACCTCCCACAACCTTTGCACCATCTTTTCCATGTTGCACAAAATTAATCCTGATCTCCCTGCCGTAGCCGCCTTGCTCGACACCACAAAGGCGTTTGATACGCTGGAGAGACCCTTCCTTTTTTATATCCTGTTGCGCATGAGCTTCAGTATCCACTGTTTGCGAAATATTAAACTCCTATACACCAATCCCACCACCCGGCTTCGCATTAATGGTCAAGTAACGGACCCCATTAGCATCTCTCGCGGCACCAGGCAGGGGTGCCCATTGTCGCCCATGCTTTTTGCGATTGCTATGGAGCTCCTGGCCGCTCGGCTACAACAACACCATACCCACAGGGGCATTGGATTTTCGTCCCGGTCCCTCCTGGTCTCCAGGTATGCCGACGACGTTACCCTTTACGTTCGCCACCCCCAAGACAACCTTAGCCCCCTGGTGCAGGAGGTTATTCGCTTCGGTGAGCTCTCGGGCATTCAGGTTAATTGGAGCAAATCCGTGCTCTTCCCCCTGACAGACGCCACCCTCCCATTCGTATCAGATTTTTCTTTTGAGTGGGCGTCCGGCCCTATGCGTTATCTGGGCATTTGGTTGAGCAGGGACCCAGACGAGCTCTGGAGGTCCAATTTTGGCCGTGCGGTGGACTGGTTTGAGTCTAAGATACCAATGTGTAGCCGATTACCGGTGTCCTTAGCTGGCCGCATAGCCATAGCCAAAATGGTGGTCCTCCCAAAATGTCTCTACCTCTTCTCGAACATACCCATCCCTCTTTTTTTCGCAGGCTACGGTCTCTAGTTGTGTCTTTGGTCTGGGCGGGGCGGCAGCCCAGGATTGTTTATGATATCCTGACTTTGCCCATGTCAGCTGGCGGACTGGGCGTGCCGGACTTTTGACTATACGCACTTTGCGCTCAGGCTAGTTTTCTTCATTTTTGGCTGCATCCCACACCCTATCAGCCTCATGTTGTGGTTGAGCTGGACGTTGCCTCCCCCTGGCCCCTGTCTATGGCCTTGTTTGCCCCTGCGGTACGCCCCCGTGCTGAGGTGAATCCGGTCGAAACCCTGCACTCGGCGTGAATGTGGCTGTGCCGCCTCGCTGGACTTTCCCTCTTATCTGCAAACGCCATGCCCATTATTGACCACCCGACCTTCCCATCCCTCCAGTCTTCTAGTATGTCTCGACATGCGGCGCTGCGGGGCTTCCGGACTGTCGTGGATTTGTACCCCGATAATTCCTTCTATTCCCTTCCAGAATCCCCTTCCTTGATGGATACGCTCCTTTTTTATCAGCTGCGCGCCACCTGCCAGAAGCTGCACCTGACCTTTCCGCACCCTCCACCCACCTTTCTGGCTCTAGATTTTGCGTACAATTCCGCGTCCCCACACAAGCTGGTCACCAGATTATATGCGTCCGCCCTGCTATCCTCCCCTCTCTCTACGACACGAGCTCGTGCGGCGTGGAGTGCAGACCTTGGTGTGGAGATCTCGGATGCCGACTGGCTTTATTGCTGTAACCAAACCACCAAACTTTCCCCGGACTACCGGCTTCGTTTGGTCCACTTCAAATTTCTGCACAGGTTCTACCGTACTCCATTGCATCTTCATCGCTTAGGGCTCTCTCCTGAGGACTTGTGTGTGGGATGTTCTGCACCTGCTGCGGACTTCGCACATCTGGCCTGGCTCTGCCCAAGGGTGCAGACTTTCTGGCTGGAGGTCTGCTCCACCATTTCTGATAGTACCGGTGCGGCGGTGGATCCGGACCCCACCCTCTGCCTTCTCGGTTTCATCAAACCATGTCCTGAAGCTTCCCGTCATCTTATTACAATGTTGCTGGTCTTAGCCAGGCGTAGGGTGGCGATGTGCTGGGGTAGGAGGCCTGCTCCCACCGTGGCGAATTGGCTGCAGGACGCCTCCCGCTGTCAGACGTTGCTCTCGGAATTCTGGGATCTGCGGCCCACTAGGTCTAGACCTCTTGATATCTGGGGACCCCTGGTCACCTTCCTTCTGTCCCGCTCCTCTCGTGGCGAAGGTGCATCCCCTGCGCTCCCCGCCGGCCCTGGGTCTGCGGCGGCCACGGAGGCGTTCACTGCGTAACCCCTGCCTCTCTCTTCCCTGATGCTCTTGCTGCTCTTGAGTCTCTCTGCTGGCAGCTGCCTGGCTGGCCTGCTGAGAGCCTCGCCTTAAGATTCACGATGCTGGGATTGCGGGTCTCTTCCCCCTGAAAGCTGTAGGGCCACTTGGAACTGTACGCTACAACCCAAAACTGCATCCCCCTGCTCCTGCTGTGGCTGCTCCCGCGCTCCCCGCTGGCCTCTGGCCCGCTGCGGCCGCCGGTGCTGGTCTATGTTGAGCCCCTCCTTTTTCTCTTCCTTTCCACTGAGTGACCCTGAGAGTTCTTGACCTCTGAGACCCCCCTCTCTGAATCTGCTCGCCAATGTGGAGGAGTCCCTGAGGGGTACACTTTGTGCCGGGACTTTGCAGTGTGGACTTTTTGGCTACTTTTTGAATTGTTCATGGCACCTAGTACGCCTAGGTCAACATGTTCCTTACTATGTGACACTGTATTATTGCATGGAACTGTCTTTGTGTATGCAATTGCTGCACTGCACCTACTTTCATAAAAACGTTATAAATAAAATGAAAAAAACACAACAAAATTTGACATTGACGACAAGAGTTGGCAATACTGCTGCACAGTCACTAAGAGTATTTATCTAAATAGCAGATACAGGCTCATAAATTTGAAATATATATATAAATTACAAAAAACACTGTTTGCTGTGAAGATACCAACCGTGATCAAGGTATAAGCATACCGAAACGCTTAGGTTGTTCACCTGTACCTACATTTTGATTTTGGTTGGAACAATAAATCAATACACTGCTGCTGAAAATCAGTAAGTGAGAGTGCGACTTCATTTGGGATCCTGTGGGAGGCACGGGATTGGAGAGGAAATATATATATATATTACCTACTGGCAGTCGCCAGTAGGCAGTTATAGTTAGGACCTATTATGCATAGGAAATCCACAACATTCTATTGACAATAACTTTGGCGCCGATTGATGAATCTGCACAAAATTTTTCAAACTTTTGGCCAACTCAGTTCCGTTCCTTCCTTGAAAGTTTGGGGGTGATTGGTCAAGCGGGGGCTGAGGAAAAAGTGGGTCCCAAAACGTGTTTTACCCATGCAATTTCTCATAGGACCTTTAGCCACGGCTACCGCTCGAACGGCTAAACGGAATTACACCAAATTTGGCAAAGAGGTAGTCCTCAGTTCAGACTCATGCCTTTTGCTTATTTGGTGTAAATCCGTTCAGTAGTTCCTGAGAAAATGACAGTTAAAAGTAGATATATATCTATGGGCTCGGAAGGTCCGCATACCCTACGCGGAGTCTGCACGCACCCTGCCATGCACCATCTGCTTTTTAATTGGCTGTCAACACTCTAAATCAGTACGTGTTGGCAGCCATCTTGTGCCTCGGTAGAACCGAGGCACAAGAAACCAAACAAAAAACACGAAAAACGCAAAAAGGGGGCAGGGTAGACACACCCTGACCCCCTAGGCCTGCTCAGGGGGACCCACAAGGACCCCAAGGGCCCAAATATATATATATATATTTTTTTTTAAATCACGGGATGCGCGTAGGATCCGAGCATCCTAGCGCTATTGAAAAAAAAGAAACACGGTCTCCCGCGGTAAATATGTTATTTTGCCCCCGGGGGGCCAAATCCCAGGGGCATTATTGAAAAAATAGTGTGTGGTGTCCCAATCCCCCCACACTGCCCCAGGGACCGGCACCCACCGGGGCTCTAATTTAATATATATGGGGGTCTCACGGGCCCCCCCACAGCCCTGGAGACCATCACACCCCGGGGCTATTTTGAAATGAGTGGGGGGGCTCGAAGGCCCCCCAGCCCCGGGGACCACCACCCCCGGGACAAGAATTTAATGTATGCGGGGGGCTCACTGGCCCCCCCGCAGCCCTGGGGACTGCCACCCCTGGGATTTCTCAAGAATTTGGGAGGGGGGCCGAGCGGCCCCCCTCCTGGAGCCCTCGATGGCCCTGGGAACCGCCACCCCCCAGGCCCGGCTCCTGCAGTATCCCGGGGCGCCCACCCCAGGAAACTGCTGTTTGCAATGGCAGGGCAAGAGCCTCGCAGCTTCCACCCTGCCATTGCAAACTGCTTTCCTATTTGGAAGAGAGAGCAGGGAACCTGCTCTCTCTTCCGAATAGGAAAGTAGATTGCTTTTCCATATGGGGAGCAGCATGTTAGCTGCTCCCCATATGGAAAAACAATGCCGGCTCCTGCAGGATGCGGGGAGCCGGATGGGACCGTGGGGGGATTGGGGACCCCCATGGTCCCCAACGGAGTGGTTAACAACAAAGGGAGAGGAAGGGAGAAGGAGACACTCTCTTAGTCCCCAGTCAGTTATGCAAAAACAAGAAAAGAGAGGTCAGATCAAACACTTGGTCAATCTAAGTGAAATCTCTACAGACCACAATTCAAGGAGTCAAAACAGGAATTACCACATCCGATTAGGAGTCAAAACAGGAATACCACATCCGATTTGGGTGGTAAAGAAAGCCCTCACACACTGACCTGGTCAGTGTCATGCTTCATCATCGGGCCCCACCGAAAGAGGCCGAATGCCTATTCGGTGTGCTACGACGCCAGAAAGACTGCGGAGCTGGTTTGTGTGTGGAGGGCGTGCTCTTGTTTACAGTGAAATATTAAAAGTGCCTAAAAAAAGGGTATCAAAAACAAATTTTAATAAATGATCCCTGAGGCACAAAGCAAAGAGTATTATGTGTCTGTATTTACTTGCCAAGGTTCAGGATTGGTAAAATACAGGATATACTCAAATTCTTTTAGTCAACATGTTTCAGCCATAAGGGTGGTATATTACCGAGGCATTCTTCAGGACTAAACCCCGGCGGTATGGGCTCTCTAATCACCCACCCTAACCTGGGGACGTGAAAGTGAAAATTATAAAAGTGAAAAAAGTGCGTAAAAATGTTGGAAGAGTAAAATACTCAATTCCAAAAAATACTCCGTAAATTTGGAGTGTCACTGCACTTTCAAAAGGGGCGCTACTAGCACCATGGGTCTCGGGAGGGGATCAGAGCGACCTGGCACATCGCCCTCAGCGCTCTCGACCCGCTGCAAACCTGGTTATGGCCTCAATGTCGGACCCTCTCGACCCGCTGCAAACCTGGTTATGGCCTCAATGTCGGACCCCCCCGAGGGTCCGACATTGAGGCCATAACCAGGTTTGCAGCGGGTCGAGAGCGCTGAGGGCGATGTGCCAGGTCGCTCTGATCCCCTCCCGAGACCCATGGTGCTAGTAGCGCCCCTTTTGAAAGTGCAGTGACACTCCAAATTTACGGAGTATTTTTTGGAATTGAGTATTTTACTCTTCCAACATTTTTACGCACTTTTTTCACTTTTATAATTTTCACTTTCACGTCCCCAGGTTAGGGTGGGTGATTAGAGAGCCCATACCGCCGGGGTTGGGCCAGGGGATGGGGTCCCCGTGGCTATTAGTGGCGACGGTAGGGGGGCCACGCAGCCCCCCTCCCCCCAATTTAAAAAAAAATAAAAATTAAAAAAAGGGCCGGCCCCGGGATGGGATCCCTGGGGCAAAAAGTGGCCACAGGAAGGCAGCAAGGCAGCCCACCTCCTAATAATTTTTTTTTTTTTAAAGCCCATGCCCCGGGGGATGGGCAGACTATGGCCGCAGGATGGGGGACACAGGGCCCCCTTACGAATAGTTAAAAAAAATTGGGGGCAGGCTCTGGGGGATGGGTTCCCCAGGGCCTAAACATTTGAAAAAGAAGGGGAACTACACAGCACCCCCTTCTTAAAAAAAAAAATATTTTAAAAAAGGATCGCGGCCGGAGGCCTTGCCCCCTTATTGCACCACTCTGCAAACTTGCACACTGGCGCGTTTGCAGAGGGGGAACAAATTTCCCTTGAATACTGGGGTTCCCTGGGGGCCAACTAGCCCACCAGGTACCTCCAGTATGTGCCAGGGGGCTGCCTTGCAGAGAGGTGTTCTGAGGCCGCGCCCCTTTTTTTCACCTCTCTGCAACGCAGCTCTGCGGCGCTTACTGGAGGTAGCTGGTGTGCTAGTTGTACCCCAGGGACCCTCAAGATTCAAGGGCAGTTAATCCTTCAACTTAAAATGCGCCACGGGCGCGTTTGCACAGTGGTGAAGGGAGGGGGCGGGGCCTGAGTTCACATGTGTGCAAACACGTCCTGTGGCACGGTTTAAGTTGGGGAATTAATTTCTTGTCTATATTGAGGGTCCCTGGGGGCCAACTAGCCCACCAGGTACCTCCAGTAAGCGCCACGAAGCTGCGTTTCAGAGTGTTGTAAACAGGGGAGTGGCCTCAGAACACCTCTCAGCAATGTAACCCCCTGGCGCATACTAGAGGTTCCTGGTGGGCTAGTTGGCCCCCAGGGGACCTCAGGATTAAAGGGCAATTAATCCTGCAACTTAAAACGCGCAACAGGGTGTGTTTGCACACATGTCACCTCAGGCCCTGCCCCCTTCCTTCACCATTGTACAAATATTCCTGTAAAATCAGCCGAACTACGAATTCTGATTTATTCACCTGTTATCAGGAGAGAACCCAGTGCGGCATCTTTTAGCCCAGCACTGACCCTCAAAAGTAATTCTAAGCGTACTTATAGTAACTTGTATTTCCTTCCATAGGAATCCATTGTGTGGTTTTCAGCAGAAAAGTTTCTAAGTGTTGATTTTTGAAACGTGCAAATATTCCTGTAAAATCAGCCGAACTACGAATTCTAATTTATTCACTTGTTATCAGGAGAGAACCCAGTGCTGCATCTTTTAGCCCAGCACTGAGCCTGAAAAGTAATTCTAAGCGTACTTACCAGTAACTTGTATTTCCTTCCATAGGAATCCATTGTGTGGTTTGCAGCAGAAAAGTTTCTAAGTGTTGATATTTAAAACATACAAATATTCCTCTAAAATCAGCTGAACTACGAATTCCGATTTACTCACCTGTTATCAGGAGAAACGTCAGTGCTGCATCCTTGAGCCCAGTACTGATCATGAAAAGTAATTCTAACCGTACTTACCAGTTACTTGAATTTCCTTCCCTAGGCAAAAATTGATTGCTTTCACTTGGAAATTCTTCTAAATGTGGAGTTTTTTAACTTAAAAAAATTCCTATAAAATCAGCAGAACTACGAATTCAGATGTATTTACCTGTTATCAGGAGTGACCTCAGTGCTGCTTCTTTGAGCCCAGTACTGATCCTGAAAAGTAATTCTAACCGTACTTACCAGTAACTTCCATAGGAATTCATTGTGTGGTTTTCGCCCAAAAAGTTTCTAAGTGTCTATTTTTACAAACTAAAAATATTCCTTAAAAATTTGCCTGTATGACTTAAACGCATTCTTTCGACTGTTTACAGGAGGGAACCAGGAACCACCACTGAGTAAGAAAAAGTAACGTTAACACTACTTACCTGATAAGTGAATTTCCTCCCATAGGATAACATTGGTGATTCTAGGTGAAAAAGTTTCTAAGTGTCATCTTTTAAAATACAATAAAATTCCTTAAAAATCACTACTTTAACCAAAACGCTTTTACTCAACTGTTTACAGGTGATGTCTCAGGCCTGAATTTAGGATCCAGTCCTGTGGTTAGAAAAGTAATCCAAAAAGTAATTAATTACATTTACCTAGAAATTCAGATTGACCTCCATGTTGCATTGTAATTAAAATTGAGTTGCCCATTTCAACAACTGTAACTACTGTACTAAAAGCCTATTTGCAAAGTATTTAACCTAAAGTAATTCATTCTGAGAAAGTATATATTTGTAATGTAATTTATAATGTAATTATAATGTAATTTAAAACATTAAATATCTACAAAAAACTATTTAAAAAAATGTAGAAAATCAGTATAAAAAATAAAAATAACAATAAATACATTTAAAAACTGTCATTTACAAAACCTTTGAAATTCACTGAAAAAACTTAGATTTCAGACATGTTATAGTTAGGAATTAGCATTTAAAAAATCTTTGAAATTCACTGAAGAAACCATTGGTTAGAGGCCTTTTATAGTTAGCAAATAGCATTTAAAAAACCTTTGAAATTCACTGAAAAAAACCATAGGTTTCAGACATATTATAGTTAGGAATAAGCATTAAAACACCTTAGAAATTCACTGAAAAAACCATAGGTTTTAGGGCTGTTTTTGTTAGTTGGACATTTCACTCGTACAAAACCACTGAAATTCCCACATTATAGTTAGTTGTACTAACTATAACTCGCGCTCGCAATCCACTGCTGATAATGTCACATATTACATCATTCATGACATGGTCAGTGACATCAGGCGAGAGGTCTGTGCTACACAGTCAGATTATCTGGTCGCTGCGCCACTGCTGTGTAGAGAATACGTTTTGGCGAGGGTCTGGAAGTTGACGTTACCTGGCCCTAAAATAGCAGGCCTAAGTTGTCAGTTATAGGGTGGCTCTAAAAAGAGCCCTTGTGTTTATTAGTTGGAGCTACATGTAGGTGTGGATGCACAACTTCATGTTATTCAGAAAAACTCTGCTTCCTTGATCTGTGAAGTGTACTCCATTACTTCTGTAGATATCAGGCATATCAAAACGTATGTTGTTGTTGTAGATCGACCCCATTCTATGGTCTCTGAGGTATGCAGACACAGCTTTGTTGACATTTTTCCTAGATTTTTCAATCTGAGGACAAAATTGTTTTGACCATTTCCACTTCTGTCTTTGGCATATATTGGAATATACAAAGAGAGTTTGAGGGAAAAGTAACATCAATTGTCCAAAGGTGTCCTTCATAAGCATTTTCAAATCTACCCCAGTCAATGTGCCTAGGTAATTTCCACCACAATGCACAATCATGAGGTCAGGGTGTGGAAGATGCAAAAAGGTTTTAACCAAAGGTAGCAATTGATGCCACTTCAATCCTCTCTGTGAAAACCATTTAATGTCCACATTTTGTAAACCTAGGTCTAAGTCAATACGTCTGTGTTCTGCATACCTCTTGGACCAGAAAATATAGCTATGTCCTACGATCCACATTAGCATTTTGAAGGTATGGCTGGAAGGTATGGAAAGATGTTTGTAGGTCATGCAGTTCCTTCGTAGACTAAGAGATATGTTTAAAGATGGGGAACTACTTTTTTTGCCATACAAAACGATATGTAATTGGGAGATGAGAAGCATTATTTTTTAAAAGTAGGGTGCTCATTCGTTTTGTGGAAAAGCATCTTTGTGATTGGTTAAGAAAAAGCAGTTTCAACGTGGAGTACATATCATAGGATAAAATTTGCTCAACTCAACCACACCTGCTACTTGCATTTGGAAGGCACTGTTCGAACTTAAACAATCGTGAACTTTTAACCTGCACGTGCCGTTAAATGTTCGTGAAAATGTTGCTAAAAAATCGTTACGTTTAAAACAATTGATGAACTTTTAACCTGCACGTGTTGTAGAATGTTCTAGAAAGTGTGTTGATAGAATACGTTGCACTTCTGACTTCTGTGTGTTGTTGAATATGAAAAAAACAGTTTATATGGGAAATTAAAAAGAAACCAATAGAGAGAAGTTTCGAAACCTAAAAGAATCAAGGAGCTATTCTAATTTGTTCTTTACATGTATTTCTGTGTGGAGCAACACAATTAAAGACACAACATCACCAGGAAGAGGAAAAAGCAGGGAGTGGGGGGATGGGGGGAGATGGGCAGAATGGCACACATGCACAATTAAGTACAGCACAAGTATAGACAAACAATGGCCAAAATGAAACACATCAACAAGGAAAACAAGTCACACAACCTATAACGTCACACCAGTGAACGAGCATAGAAGTGAAAACCATGCTGCATTTGTACAGGATGTGTACAAAGGCTGGTTGTGGGTGTTGTGGGAGGTCTGCGACCGTGGTCATCATGGATGAGATGCCCAGCATATGGCACATGGGCAAGTTCACTGTGTTACGCTGCCTAACAGCTGTTCCTCCTTCCCATGAGCCCCCACACTTTTGTACGGTGTGCTGTTGTAACTCATGCACTCGTACGGCACACCATTGTAATGCCTATTCGCACATGTCCTGCTGCATTTCAACTACACCATGACAGTGCCGTTTGGAGGTTGTGCATGCCACTTTACAACATCGACTGCTGCGGCCCTTGTGGCAGGCCACACAAGAACACAGAGATACACTTACCGCACTTCTTGTACACGGACATGTCAGAGACACCCCGTCCCTCTTGCCCTTGCGCTGACCTGTGTATGCACCAGCACACGCCGGTTGTGCATGCAGGAGGATGAG
Source organism: Lissotriton helveticus (assembly GCF_964261635.1). Taxonomy (NCBI): domain Eukaryota; kingdom Metazoa; phylum Chordata; class Amphibia; order Caudata; family Salamandridae; genus Lissotriton; species Lissotriton helveticus. The sequence goes on along the minus strand of NC_136061.1, from coordinate 1,430,543,177 downwards.
TGCGTAGCTACATGTCCAGGCTCACTGCCAACGCTGAGGTGACAGCACACAGTGATTTTGCAGGGCCTGTGCCTATCATGCTAACACAATGACAACAGGGACACACTTGCTCAGATGTGGGCTTGGGGAGCGTTGGCGTCCTGGAGTTGTTGCGAGGAGTCTTGTGGCCCTCATGGGTATCCCTGTTTCATGCTCATTGACTCTATGGCACCTGTGGGTGTTCTGGTGTGGCTCTTGGCTGTGTTCCCTTTCATGGTGCAGGTAGTCGTCCTGCTTAACACCAGCAGAAAGCAGATGTAAAATCATTGGTGCTAACATGGGTTATCGCCGGAATTTGTTTTGCATTGCAGTGGTGTGAAAGTTGTGATGTGATTTGTTTCATTTGCAGAACAATATACGAACTGGGCAGTGTATCCGATGAAGATGCCGCACCTGACGCACTATTCCCAATCAATATAAATACAATGAGATTTTTTAATTGATTTTGTGTGTACACTGTAAGTGCAGCCACTACCGCAGGGCAATTCAATACAGGGTTTTAGTATTTAGAATAAATCGCAAAGGTGCACCTCGTGTCTTTTTGCACGGGAACGGCTAGTCTGCATTTCATTATGAGCACTTTAATGGAAGTAAAGTTGAGATAAATCTAACACACTATTCAGAAGTTGGTGCAAACTGCAGACATCACCAGTATTCCCGTGATAAGTGTCCCTAAATTTAACACAATGGTGGACACCATCATATAACAGTAATAAGAACAAGAAAGAGTCACACAGCAATTAAGAAAACAACCAAAAACTTTATTGATTTTTTTTCCAAATATTATTTTTTTATAAACATATATATGTGAACTATAAACTATTTATCAAACTTTATTTTTATTAACATATATATATGAACGATTAACTAATAAACAAAATGTGACAAAAATAATCGAAAACAACAAGGCGGAACACTCCTGTGGGGGCCATGGATGTGGACAACAGAGCCTGGAAAATAAAGCGCAAAATAAGGACGTGTGTAATGCGCATATCAAAGGAGAGAGACACCGAGAAACAGAAGGAAAAAAATGGCAGAGAGAAAAAGAAAGGGAATGAGAAAGGGAGAAGGAAGAGAGAGAGTTAGAGAGATAGAAGGAAAAGAAGGAAGAGAGAGAGTGAAGAGAGGGAGGTGAGAGAGAGAGAGAGAGAGAGAGAGACACTGCCACCCCTGCGCATCCATGAGCAAATAATTACCTGGTGCCTGTCAAAATTCTGCGCATATGTCGCTGAGTCCTGAGTCGTGAATGGCAAAGAATACATCAGCTTCTTCGCGGATTGCACAGATGTCGCTTAGTCCTAAGTCATTAATGGTGGACACCACATCATCTTCTCCACGGCTCGGCAGATCTCACACATGCCGGTGAGTCCTGAGTCCATCAATGGCAGAGACCACATCAGCTTCTCTGCAACCCGGCAGATCTCACACATGTCGCTGAGTCCTGAGTCATCAATGGCGGAGACCACATCAGCGTTTGGTGCCGCTAAGCCTGTGGAACTCAAGTCCGTGACACGTGGTGGTAGGCCCCTGATGGCCCTATGAACTTCGGGTGGCACTAACCCTGTGCATCTGAAGTCCACGCCAAGGGGATGGTAGGCCCCTGACCGCTATACAGATTAGGGTGCGACTAACCTTCTGCGCAACTTTTCAAAGGCTCTTTATGGTTGAGACCCGTGGAGCGTCCGCCATCTAGTCAGCATCGAGAATAAAGGATGTGACGTTGTCGATCTATTATATTTGCGTGGTCACATGGCCTGTGACGCATGTGCCGGATGGGTGTGTTGTGTCTACAAACCTGCCCTCAGGGAGTGACCGTGAGATGTTGAGAACTAGACCACTGACCTGCACACCAACAGCGAGTACGCCTGCAACAGGTAGTTATGTGGGGCCAACGTCGGAACGTAATCCGAGTGGCGTGGCGTACGACGGAACAGGGCAGGGATAGCCACTATGATGCGGACAGCTCATAGTACTGCATCTATAAGTCGAGCGCACATTACATAAGTATTGAAAAATCATTTTGTGATTCAGTCCGTCAGCTGGCATCTGTCCGAGGCATTTGTGAAAACATATCTGTGTTCTTTCTGTGAAAGATTCCCCTTTAACGCTGCCTCTCCCCACATCAGCAGGTAACGCACCCTCTTCCCACATTACCATCATACCCTGAGCAATATTCTTGGGCCCGGAAGTGTCACTGTGTGGTTGGACTAAGAAGAATTTTACTCATGTTTAGATTTACATATAAAAAAAAATATTTAAAGAAAAGAACAATAAATAAGACTGAAGGGAGTCTGATGCTGTGGTCTCTGCCACAAAGTTGTGCTGACTGTCATTTAGGACTCAAGACACAGTTACACATGTGGGATCGGGTTGTGTTAAAGAGGGTTAGGGGGACTACGTGTTGCCGGCCTTGCATATCGAAATATGCCTCACTGATCGAAGGGAGTGTGGTGCTGTGGTCGGTGCCGCAGACTTGGGGTCACTGCCATTCAGGACTGAGGACACAGTTACACATGTGGGATCGGCTTGTGTTTTAGAGGGTTAGTGGGACCAGAAGCCTTGAGACTGTATGAGGCTGTGATGATCCTTGGTTTGTACGGGCCGCACTGGGAGCAATGTGTCTTGGCTACTGGACTGCGTCATGTGGAATCAGGACTCTATCTGAATTGTGAGGCATGCTGACTGTAGTGTAGGCCAGAGGTAGCGATGAGCAAGAGCCTACAGTCACATGCATACGCCGGTGGCCCCACCGGCCTCCGTAGTGCAGGTTCAGTGGCACCACGTGTCGCCGGCCTTCCATATGCAAATACCCCTCATTAATCGAAGGGAGTGTGGTGCTGTGGCCACTGTCACGAAGTTCGGGTCACTGACGTTCAGGACTCAGGACACAGTTACACATGTAGGATCGGCTTGTGTTAAAGAGGGTTAGTGGGACTACGTATCGCGGCCTTGCATATCGAAATATGCCTCACTGATTGAAGGGAGTGTGGTGCTGTGGTTGCTGCCACGGACTAGGGGTAGCTGCTATTCAGGACTCAGGACACAGTTACACATGTGGGATCGGCTTGTGTTAAAGAGTTTAGTGGGACTACATGTCGCCGGCATTGCATATTGAAATATGCCTCACTGATCGAATGGAGTCTGGTGCTGTGGTCACTGCCATGGACTTGGGGTCACTGCCATTCAGGACTCAGGACACAGTTACTCATGTGGGATCGGCTTGTGTTGGATAGTGTTAGTTGGCACCACATGTCCAAAATTGAAATTGCGAGCTCTGCTGTGTTTGTTTGTACTTGAAAATGAATTTGGTTATTGTACTAAAGCTATAATTGATATTAAAAATGTTCATGAAGAAATGAAACTAAAAGGATATTATGTAGATTTGAGGCCTGTAATAGTTACTTGCCTAGTGGACTCTGCAGTTAATGAATGAAGAAATAATTTTTATTGTGAGCCCTACTGAGTGCAGTGTAGGTGTATGAAGTAAGTATATAATAAACTGACGAAGTGTTGTATTTTCTGAGTACAATCTTGTTGTTAGAAATTAGCATTTAAAATTGGAATTGTGAGCTGTACTGCCGGCAGTGTAAACTGCTAGTCCATGTTAGTTTGCATTTGAAGATTTATTTGGTCAGTGTAGTAAAGCTATAACTGATATAAAATAAAGTTCTTGAAGCGAGGATACTAAAAGGTTAATATGTAGGGTGTAGGACTGTGATAGTTACTTGCCTACTAGAGTCTGTAGTTGCATATAGAAATACCCCTCACTGATCGAAGGGAGTGTGGTGCTGTGGTCGGTGCCATGGACTTCGGGTCACTGCCATTCAGGACTCAGGACACAGTTACACATGTGGGATTGGGTTGTGTTAAATAGGGTTAGTGGGACTACGTGTCGCTGGCCTTGCATATCGAAATATGCCTCACTGATCAAAGGGAGTGTGGTGATGTGGTCGCTGCCACAGACTTGGGGTCACTGCCATTCAGGACTCAGGACACAGTTACACTTGTGGGATCGGCTTGTGTTGAACAAAGTTAGTGGCACTTGGTGTCGCCGGCCTTGCATATGTAAATATGCCTCACTGATCAAAGGGAGTCCGGTGCTGTGGTCGCTGCCACGGACTTGGAGTCACTGCCATTCAGGACTCAGGACACAGTTACACATATGGGATCGGCTTGTGTTGAACAGAGTAGGTGGCAGCACGTGTCGCCAGCCTCCCATATGGAAATATGCCTCAATGATCGAAGGGAGTCTGGTGCTGTGGTTGTCTCACGGAATTGGGGTCACTGCCATTCAGGACTCGGGACACAGTTCCACATGTGGGATCGCCTTGTGTTGAAGACGGTTAGTGGCGACATGTGTCGCTGGTCTTCCACAGGTAGGCCAGAGGTAACGGTGAGCAAGGGCCCACAGCCACGTGCATACGTTGGTGGCCCCACCAGCCTGCGTAGTGCAGGTTCAGTGGCACCACGTGTCGCAGGCCTTCCATATGCATATACCCCTCACTGATTGAAGGGAGTCTGGTGCTGTGGTCGCTGCCATTCAGGACTCAGGACACAGTTACACATGTGGGACCGGCTTGTGTTGAACAGGGTTAGTTGGCACCACGTTTCGCCTGTCTTCCACAGTGTAGGCCAGAGGCAGCGGTCAGCAAAGACCCACAGGCAGGTGACGTTGACTTGAGCTGCACAGATTGGGAGCATTTGGTCTTCTTAACCCATTATAGTCTCTTATACAATTTGCGTCGCTACTAATCTTGAATTGTGAATCGTGTAAACCCAGTGTAAGGCGGAGGCAGTGGTCAGGATGGGCACACAGCCATGTGGAGTTGAGTTGAGCTGCAGTTAGTGGCACCTGGAGTACTCAGCGTGTGCGCACCCTGCGATGATACGTGGTGCCGGTGGGCTGTACTGGGAACAATGTCTTTTGTCTAATGAATTCTGCCTTAATAAGGCAACATGGCGATGGCTTGCGGTGCAGTGAGTTAGTGGCACCTGAAGCACACAACGTGTGCGCAGCCTGCGATCATGCATGCGCCGGGCGGGCGGCACTGGGAGCAACGTGTCTTGCTAACTGGACTGCGTCATCTGCAATCGCCATTGCATCTGAATTGTGAGCCCTGCTGTCCGCAGTGTAGATCGAAGGCAGTTGTTGGTACAGACATAAGTTTTCGGTGCTGTGCTGCTGGGTTCGCAGGGGGCCTGTGTCGAGGAGGCCCGCGGTGATGGTAGCAGCCACATGCCAGGGTGAGGGCTGCCGCTCTGACAGACTCGTTGGTCTTCCTACAAGTGAACCACGCCTAGGGCGTGGCCTATTTATTCATACTGCTACACTGGAGTGGCGTACATTGGAGCAGCCCACTCCGCTTCCACTTCCGCTTCCAGGGGGGGACAACAGAGCTACATGACCAAGATTTTCCCCACTGCCTGAGGTAACATGGTTGTGTCCACTGTGCACTACACTACAAGTATCAATAGTATATCTCCACATGGAGAGGTTTGTGCTTTGCATAGTGAGGTATGTGCAGCACGTCAGCTTTACACTTGGCATTGTGTGCTTTATTAGTGATGGGTGACTTGCCTCCTTCATGTATAGTTGGTAGCCACATCTCCCAACATTCAGCTATTGTGTGGCTGAGAGGCATGGTATTTTGGGAAGGTCCGTTGTCCTGTTTTGCCCTGCCTTGGTGGTAGTAGGGCGGGTTGTCCGGGGGGGATGTTCTGGTGGAGGTGGCGCTGGCTGTTATGGCCTTGTTGGGTGTTGGAGCTGCATGATCAGTAGCTCTATCACGTGTTGGTGTTTAGATGTGGCTTTGAGTTGGGTCCAATTCACGGAGTAGATAGTCGATCTCCGTACACCAGTTAAAGGTTGATGTTAATTTGTTACTGCTAACTTGGCTTATCGCCTGCTTTTTGGATCGCATTGCAGATTTGGCTGGTCGTTGAAAATATGGGGAAGTGGTGTTTTCGTGTTTTTATTTGCACGGGAACGTCTACTTTGCATATCATTAGCGTTAGTTGTGGTGATTTTGTTGCCGTAAGGTATTGATGGAAGAGTGGTGAGGTATGCAGTTTTCACCAAGTTAAGAATGGGATGATAATTAAAAAACACAGAAAAAAAGATAGGTTTGATGAACATTATAATTAGAAATTAGCATTTAAAAAATCTTTGAAATTTACTGAAAAAAACATAGGTTTCAGGCACGTTATAGTTAGAAATTAGCATTTAAAAAACATTTGCTATTCACTGAAAAAACCATAGGTTTCAGGCATGTTATAGATAGAAATTAGCATTTAAAAAACCTTTGAAATTCACTGTAAAAACCATAGGTTTCAGGGATGTTATAGTTAGTTGGACATTACACTCATGGAAAACCATAGAAATTCCCCTGTTATAGTTAGTTGAGCTAACTATAACTCGTGCCCCTGCAATGCACTGCTGATGACGTCACATATTACATCATTCATGACATGGTCAGTGCATTGCGGGGGCGCGAGTTATAGTTAGCTCAACTAACTATAACAGAAGAATTTCTATGGTTTTCTATGAGTGAAATGTCCTACTAACTATAACATCCCTGAAACCTATGGTTTTTTCAGTGAATTTCAAAGGTTTTTTAAATGCTAATTTCTAACTATAACTTGCCTGAAACCTATGTTTTTTTCCGAGACTATATATATATATATATATATACACAAACCTGAAAAACTCTGCAGATATGGGTTAAGGGACACAGCATCTTGTTATAGATGCCTTGAGCACACAGGTGGTTTTATTCATGTTGCATGGTACTGCCCAAAGGTCTTAGGGTTCTGGGAGGGTATTTTTCGCAAGTTGAGTGAGATTACAGGGCACTCGCTTTCTCCATGGCCCTTACTTGCGCTGCTTGGGCTAGATAAAGGAATAGATACGGCCATTAGGAAACTGGTTGCGTTTGGACTCCTGTTGGTTAAACAGAGGGTCACCATGAGATTGGGGAGAGGTCCCATACCTACGATTGATGAATGGCGGCAGGTATGCTGTATCGTAGTACCCAATCTGATGTTTACAGTGAACTGATGCCTCCCAAGAGCCGTCCCAGAAGCTTCTGGGGATTGTATCAACAATATTTGGTAAGTAAGGAAACGGGGGTAATGGAGGGTGAATAAGATCATGGATAATTCTCCTCTTTGGCTTTATATTGTGAGATTTGTATACTCCTATGGAATATTTTGTAATGTATAGATTAAGCTGTCTAGATGACTTGATGGACAAAATTCAATCCTTATTTCATCTTTCTTCCTTTGTAACAGACATTCTACCCTTCACCGGGTATCCATTCAACATTGTAATGATTGCCTGTATGTACACTTAGATGTGCAACCACTGTGACCATAAATTTGACCTTGCATGTCTTTTTTTCTTAGTTCTACCTTACAAGAGAATTCTGTTGTTCTGAGTACTGTTGTGCTGATGTTAAACAGTTATAAAATAAAAGAAATACATTTTTAAAATTAGGTCAATTTCTAAAATGAAAACTTTGTTTGTGAGTTGTGCAGGGGCTAGAACTAATACTTACCCATTTACCTTCAAAGTAAAGGCACTTCAAATTTAATTTACCACAATGTAAAGATACTGATGATGTACTTACCGGGATGTAATGACTTCCGAAGTAATGGCTGCTACGAAGTTTATGTGCTCCATGGCATTCATGTAGATGAACCTCAAAGAAAACACATGCTACAAATATTTTCAATATATGGCCTTTTTGTGTATTAATTTATGTTAATACACACATAACTTTCACACCACTTTAAATATGCCTAGAGCAACACCTAGCAAAACATCATCCCCAAAAAGTGTACTTTCCCACTTATGCAGTGCCTGATGAAAATAGATCTCAACAGGCAGTTCTCAGAGGATTGGCTTTCCTTCTTTTCTCAGTCCATTAAAATCATTTTCATACTAAACTTTGACAGTAAAATCATGTATTGAGCGAGAGGATCATTCTCAGATTAGATGGAAACTTTGAAGTGGATATTTTCTTTAATATGCAAACAACATAGATTTTAGAAGATCTACGTGGCCCTGTACAACTCCACCTAAGAGATCAGGAATCCACATGATCTGTACAATGAAAGTTCTACAATATTTTCTTAGGAAATGAAGTGCAAATAATAAAGATCGAAAAACACACATGTACACAAGAATAGAAAAAATATATCCTGCATTTATTTCTTATCCGTAGGATCCATCTATTTCACTGAAAAGCATATCTGTTCACAAATTACAGATAGATGAATTTTGAGCACAAGCTGTCATCTGTGACAGCTCAAGTGGCCAGGGACTTATTCCAAGCTTTTAGAAAACGATCTTACCTTTCTACAACACATACAGGAAGTGCTCATAAATTCATAAGAAAAAACATGTATTTTTAGATCAAACTAAAATCAAGTCTTGATTTAGACTAGTTACTATGAAACAGACCTCATTGCCTTACTATAAACAATATGTAAAAAAAATTGAGGATACGGGCGTGGCTTGGTTAGCGCGGCGCATGGCATAAAATGGCACAGTTCCGCCACCGCGGATGCTTACAGCAGGCTAACTCTGCTCAATTTCCGGATCCGATCAAATCCTTACCAGTGCCAGGCTCCAGAATTCCCATGGAGCTGATTTTTGAGCAGGACTACTGTGGTCCAGTGCCTGTTCTCCTCATCTGCGAGCTCCATGGTCAAGTATTCCGTGCCGCCTTCCATCAAAATGGCGGCCATCGTAGTGCAGCATCGGTGAACGGTTCGGTTTGGGGGTTTAAGCAGTCTTCATGTATTGTTCCCTGGAGAGCCCTGCATTCCATCTGCAGACTGCTAGACAATGTTTTCCTACTCATCTAGACAAGTAAGATGATTAGCTGTGCTTTTCTGGAGGCGTCCATATACAAGTCTCCTAATGCAGCCTGAGTGGACTTAAATCGTCACAACCTGGTTTTCCTCTCGCAGTCAGGGGAATATTTGCCATCATACAGCCTCCCATCATTGTGTGGATTAAGTGGGACTAAGTGGTGCTCTAGTTGTGCTGCCCTGGGCTCCGCATGACCTCAAAATGGCACCCAAACACGAGGCAACCTGATCAGTGCTCCTGGCTCTTGGCTCACATACATATACCCCAGGTGAGATAAGGGTGCTTTCCCTGTAACCACACCACTGGTGCTCTCGGTTAGCGGTATACAACTGCTCAGTACTCTGGAGTGCTCTAAAATACGGCATCCTACTGTTCCCAATTACACTGGCTCTGGCACTGGCACTCTGATTTGGTACTCTGAATTCTGCTAACAACAAGTCTACCACAAAATATTATTGGCAGTCCGTACTTCTCCAAACAGGCCAATAACCTATAGGTTGTGCGGTTGGTATCAATATCTACTATATGAACCAACCCTGGCTGCTGCTCTGTGCCGCCTTTCCAGCCTTCTCTCAGCAAAAATCATAGAGGACAAAAAGACCAAGCCAAACAACAAACGAACCAAACCCAAACCACCTGATTCACCCGTTAAAGGAAAGTCTGATATTAACAATACTATGGACATGATCCTTAAAAAATTTGCTGAAGTGCACGACCTCGCAAAATCCACCAAATCCAATACAGACATGATGCAACAGTAATTATCTGCTATTAGAGCTGACCTAGCTACTGCCAACAGTCACTCTACTGTTCCAGGGTCAGTGTGAGGGAGAGGTTCATGCTCTCCACTGACCCATCTTTCTCCCTGGCAGACAGGAGGTCAGGAAGAGGCTCACTCTCCTCCCCCATTCCATCATCTGTAGCAAGGTGCATAGTCACTTCAAGCCTCTCATAGTGAGGTTTGCGGTGGTTCACATGTAGGATCCTCAAAGGGTTCATTGGTGCCTGCAAGATCACCAGATAGGTAGCATCAAGCTTGCGCTACACCACCTCAAAAGGCCCAGGCCACTTGTCCTGCAGGATGCAGGGAACCACTAGGGCCATGACCCACACCTTCTGGCCAGGCTGAAACACAACCAGAGTGGCATTCTTGGTATACCAGCATTTCATCTCTTCCTGGCTGGCTTCTAGGTTCATTTGAGTGAGCTTCCTGAAGTGCGCAGTCTGGTTTTTGAAAGCCAGCATGTTGCTAAATACATCCTGGGGGTGCTTACTGGGAGCTTTCTCCCTGCCTTCTTTCACTAGAGTAAGAAATCCCCTCACAGGGTGCCAATACAGCAGTTCAAAGGGGCGGAACCCCAGTGCCTTCTGCTGTACCTCCCTGTAAACAAAGAAAATGCATTGCAAGAGGATGTCCCACTTACACCTCATGGAGTCTGACAGACCCCCAATCATGCCTTTCAGGGTTTGGTTGAATCTCTCAACCAGCCCATCACCTTGGGGTGGTAAGGAGTGGTGAACTTGTATGTTACAGCACACTCCTCCCACAGAGACTTCATATGCTGACATATGAAGTTGGTACACAAGTCGGACACCCCACCCTTGGTGAATCCCACATGGGAAAAGATCCCTATCAATGTCTGGATCACCACGAGCCCCTTCCAGGCTGTACATGTTGCCAATGGCTGTTTTGGGGTCCAGCGACCCCACAATGTCGATGCCCAGCTGGCAAAAGCAATGCTCACAACAGGGAAAGGTTGGAGGGGAGCATTGCATCTCCCTCCACTCTTGCCACTTGTCGGGCAAGTTTGGCAAGACCTGCAATGGCTATCAGATTGCCTTTACATCTGGGGCCACCACAAGAGGGTGACAAGCCATTCAAAGGTCTTGTCCTGCTCTGTTTGTCCTGCCAAAGGCACAACATAAGCCAGACCCAGTAGATTGAAGTTTATTTATTATTATGCATGATTACTTAAAACCGTTGCATACAGTACATTTAACAATAAAATCAATCTTATTGCATTAAAAGGATAAAAATGTGAAGGTTTTAAAATAAAGCACCTTTATTTATACGAAGAACTTTTAAGATAATATCAAAAGAGCATGTGACCCTAGAAACAGCCAGCGCTGGGTCTTTTGAATGGCAGCTCAATAAGGAGTTCCTTTTTTTTATATTGCATTGGTGCTATATTCCCTTTTGACAAGTAAGGTGACCTGTAGCAACTGTTATTTATTTGTTTTTTTTTTTTTTTTTTTTTTGTTTCTTTTCCTTTGCTACCAGATTCCATTTTAAGATCTGGGGTTACAAGTTGACAGAAACAGTTCCCAATGATATTGCTATTACCGATTAGCTTTTTTTTTAGCTTTGTTGCAGTCAGTGCAAAACATTTTATGAGGTGGCAGTTTAGCTGTACTAAAGATGGATTAAAGCACAGCTTAACTGCCTGCCTACAAGACCTGACACTCTGCTGATTGAAGAATGGCTTCAATAACGTTTTCAGTAGGTCTTTTAACTTCTCGCAGATGCAAAAGATGTGGACAAGGTTCTCCACACCACTGGTGCACAAACGACAGGGCTGGTCACCAGCCCTTCTTTCCTAAAGTGGTAGAAGCGAGTTTATTGCTCCGACTCCCATACGGAGCCGCAAAAATCTTTCCATGGTCGCAATTTTTATACCAGCTTTGAGATAGGGTTGGGGTTTGAGAACGTCGCAATTGTTTAGCACAGCCCAACCGTGAGCTTGTTTAGATAGCGCTTTCTTGTCCTCTATTGATGAAATTAGTCTTGTTGTCTTGGTGACTAATTTCTTAAAAGCTGTGTTGCCAATTGGTTCATTCCAGGCATCTGTCAAGCCTAACGCGTTGATAGACTCTTGAAGGTACATGTTAGCGGTTAGCTTTCCAGAGCGTGAAAGCTCTGTCCAAAGGTGATTATTCAAGGATCCCACTTCAGCAGCTCTTATTTTATGCCAGCTTTTAACAAAAGCTCCTTTTCTTTCTGTCACCTGGTTTTGGAGGCTGAATTCCAACCTGATTTGGGCCGGTGAAACATATTTAGGGAGCTGGAAGATCGCTCGATAGGCAGTTGCTATTATGCTATCGAGAGTTACCGCGTCTCTGCCCATCAGTGATTCGCTGCCATAATTGAGCGAAGGCTGCAATTTTGCTCACAAGATTTTTAAGAAAGGATCGAGCGTGAGGTCCGGCAGCAGCTTCTTTAAAGATTTAGTGCTAGGTAAGTTGTGGCTCCCTTTCTTCTTATAGATTCTAGCTGAGGCTTAAAAGAGTTCTTGTGGTCTAGCAGGACACCCAGATATTTGTAACTTGCTACTTGGTCAAGAGATTTGCTTGCCAAGAACCACTTTCGATTTGCCTTCTTCCGGTGATTTACTGCTAGGATTTTAGATTTTTTTAAGTTAATTTCCAGTGCGTTCAATTTCGAAAATTTGTATGTTTCATCAAGGAGGTGCTGGAGACCAATGGGAGTCTTACTGATCAGAACTAGATCATCCGCATATAGCAGGTTTGTCAATGTCATGCCCCCTAGGTTCAGAGCGTGTGAAAGACAGCTATCCAGTTCCCCCGGTAAATCCACCAAAAAATGCTAAATAGCATGGGGGCTAGAACACAGCCTTGCTTTAGACCCTTTGTAGTTGTAATTATTGTTGAAAGTTGCTTCCCGGCGCCTAATTTAATTCTAATCCAGGTGTTGGTATGCAATTAGATAAGTTGGTCTAATAAAGGTGGTGGTATCACCCATTTGTCTAGCTTTTGCCAGAGCTTAAGGCGTGGAGTTCTGGACTTTTTGGTTCCATCCAGAGGTGTCAGGGACAACACCCGAAGACCCCGGAGTTCAACCTGTCTCGGTGCACAAACAAACAGAAACACGGGCTTCTCGATGGTGGCGTCAAAGACCAAAGGTTTATTACTGCAGGGACACAGAAGTCACAGAAACTACACATGGGCAGTATCTAGGAGCCTGTTCGATTTGTACAAAGAGGGTTGTTCCTTATATACTAAATATTCTGCTCGGGGCAAATTCTTTACATGTTACCACAGTTCTAAACATTCGTGTCTTGAACAATAAATATTTGGCGTTGCACAGGAATCGTCAACAGTATCTGATGTCAAAACATTACGAATGAGGGGTTCCCACTAGTCCATCATAATCCCATGTCAATTCTTCATTCAAGACCCGGACCGCCTCATCGTAAATTTCGTTACCTCCCCCTAATAAAGGCCCAGAAGGAAAAGAGCAGAGCCAGGTGTAGAAGATAGAAAGACCGGATAAGAAATGTTTGTGGGTCATAAATGGGCACGGTTACCAGCTTCGGCCGCCTAATCATGATCAGGCCAACGTACACAAGAACCAGTATAGCAGGACTGGCCTCAGGCTGGGGAGGCAGTTCTTGCCGAGTCATGCTGCCACAGCGTTGCTGGCCTAAGGTGCACGTGTCACTAGCAAGGTGAATCGCCGGTTAAAGCCTACGTGTCCTTAAATAAGAAGAAGTCATTGCGTGTCCATTGACTATGTGAGGGCAAGGAATACAAAATGGCTTCCGTGTTCTAAAATGGATGCCATGGGTAAATCACAAATGTGTTGGTAACAGGAGTGCTCTTGCTCGTAGCATAGCGAAAACATCAGGATATACTAAATGGATCATTTGCGGTTCACTGATACCAAAATTATGTATTTACGACAATGTTATAAACACGAGTAAAATCGTCACGGAACCTCAGACCCTCCTTTTGCCCTTACATAGGCAATTACTCAGTCCATATCAGAGTCAGAGTCTAATTCTATGCTCATTAGGTTAGTGACATGTTGTTGTATCATCATCCTGTCTCGTGCCTTTTCTCCTAGTGCAGGTGGTTTTCTGAAACAGGTTGCAGCACAGAGGCTACACAGAGCGGGACCGCATTGGATAATAAGACAGCACGAGAACAGAAATACTAGGATGACACCAATAACCATCAGAACCTTCCATCCCCACGCTGATACCAGAGTCCAAAACCACTCCATGAAGGACCAGTTTCCCTTATCTACGTGTATAGAGTCGGAAATCTTATGTAGCTTAGAGATTGCTTCATAGACTGTCGGAGCATTATTTGGAATAAAGACACAGCAGCTCGATTGGATCATTCTGCATACCCCACCTCGATCTGCAAGTATTACGTCTAGAACCATACGGTTCTGCAACGTCATGAGACGATCCGCCTGAAGCTCAGCTGTTAGGTTACTAAGGGCACCTGCAGTTTCTGTGATTGTAGATTCAACTACCCGTGTTAGTTGACGAAGATTTCTACTATTGGCCATAGGCCCCCAAAACGGAAGGAAACCTTTGAAAAAGTCTCCAGCTTCTTGACCAGCGGTATCTTCCTTGCTGAAGACACCTCTTGCTACTCTGGTTTTGTGATAATCTGAAGAAGCAGTGTATGTCGGGGGTAACAATCGAGCAATATAACATGAACCTGAAAAGTCAGCAGGCAGCCATGTATATGCTCTGTCCTGACAAATGAAGTAGGTACCCCTAGCAGTCAGAAAGGCAGGGGAGGAGTTAGACGGAAATACGTAAGTCTCAACGCACTCACTGCTCCCTAGCTGAGCTCTCGGATTTCCCCCATTTCCTTGCAAACAGACCTGACCTCGGTGAGGCACGACCCAAACTGAAGTGGAGCTTTTACGCTTGCTTTCTCCCAAACTAAGGCGATACTCTGTAGAGTTACAACTCAAATACACCAGTAATTCATCTCTAGGATAAGATGGAGTATTATTGACGTCTTTAATCATGTCAATAATTCCCTGGACTAAAGCTTTGTTGGCTGAGTTGTATTTAGTGGATCGTGGTGGACGCGGAGGATAGGTTTCAAGGGCATATGAAAAAATGGTCTGAAAGGCCTGAAATGATCCATTATAGCTGAAAGGCAAGACTAGATAGGGAATGCCTTTATCCATAGTGTGGGGTATCAAGCCACACACCCAGCAGTCTGTAGTATTAACTATCAGTTGGTGTTGATGCAAGAGCTGTACAAATGTATTGTTAATAAATTCTGAGCGTCGAGCTTGTTCGTGTTCAGGAAATGAGTGAAAAGAATGCATAGAAGAAACCGTAGAAGTAGTAGGATCAATGGGAGGTACTGTAGTTACTGGCATAAAAATCAAATGTACACCAAAGATGATTCCACCCACCAACGTTATCAAAACAATTAAAAATGTAACTGCACATTGCATTAGAAAGCATCTGCTGTGAAGTATTCTGTACAGTCTATTTCTGCGAACATAAATTACATTTTCTCGTTGTAGCTCAGGAAGCTCCATCTTCTACGACCGTTCGCGACCACTGATGATGTGTACGTAGATGAAAATGCCTCTATCAGCCCTGGGAGTTCCCAGAACTAACAGAAAGATCTACCTTGTGTCAGACCCCCGCAGATTCAACTAGGCACACAGCCACGACCCTACGGCTACCCAGACGGCAAGGCAATTTTAAAACAAAAAACAATACAAAGTATTAGCAAACTTCCTGGCTGGAGGCAATGTATAGCAAATTCAAATCTGAAAATAGGCAGTTTCCTGCTTTATTTGTCCATATTGCGAGAACGTAAGTTGTATCTCAGTTTTGCAGGAGCTGTCTGATCTGGAAACAATGTATTTTCAGCTGACGTTGCAATGTTCACGTTCGCCGATGGCAAATGTTCTTTTGATGCAGATATCAAATGTTCATTGGGTGTGGATGACAAATGTTCAGGGTTCAAAAGAGCAGTTTCAGGAGGAGAGTCAGAATTTGGTGAATCCGTGATTAGTTCTGCATCGCTGAAAGGTATGAACCTGGGGGCTTGTTCCGTTTCAGAGGCACCGATTCCTTTCTTTACCCAGTTGTCGTAAGGAAGTGGCAGAGGCACACGTTTAGCATGTGTCGTATGGATCCAATTTTTCCTTCCGGCCACACGAATAGCAGTTCTCGTTGCTAGCAGGACTTGGAAAGGGCCAATGAATCTGGGCTGAAGATTTTTCGTTCTTGCAAAATTTCTGATGACCACCTGATCACCCGGTTTCAGCTGATGGCCTGGACTCTCCGGTGGCTTTGGCAATGCATCGAAAACCTGTTGGTGAATAAGACTCAATTTAGCAGTCAAGTCGAAAAGGTAATCAATTAACATTGGGTATTCCAGCTGCTTAAATTCTTTCGGTCTAGGTACCCCCCAAACATTTGCAGGACGACCGAAAATTATTTCATAAGGACTAAGCCCTACTCTAGAATGCACAGTTGCTCTTGTTGATAGCAAAGCCAAAGGCAATGCGTCTGGCCAGGACAAACCCGTGGATGCTTGTATCTTAGCGAGTTTCAGTTTAAGGGTACCATTGTAACCCTCGACTAAACCCGCGGACTGGGGATGATTCGCACTATGAAATTTTTGTCTAATCCCTAGGCCGGCACACACACTCTGCATAACTTTCCCTACGAACTCACTTCCGTTATCTGACCATACAATCCGTGGCATTCCGTATCTGGGGAAGTATTCTTTAAGAAGAATTTTGGCAGTGGATAAGGCAGTATTGTCCTTCAGTGGGTATGCTTCGATCCATCTGGAGAAAGCACAAACTACCACTAGGACGTATTTCAGATTATTGCAACGATCCATGTGAATGAAGTCTAGCTGGATCACCTCAAAGGGGCAGGAAGGAGGAGCGAAGTGACCTGCAGGTGTGGGGATTCCCTTGCCAGGATTATGCATCAAGCATACCATACAATTCCTCACCACTCTCTCTGCACACTTACTAATCCCGTCATTCTTCCAGACCGGAGCCAACATCTTACAAATCCCTTTTGAACTGATGTGCGCTGTTCCATGTGCCATCGTTACTACTGCAAGCACATACGCATCAGGCAACATCCAACGCTGTTGTTCCGACAAATCAATCCAACACCCACTCGAGTCCAATTTACCCGTGCTCTCTCTCCATGCAAGTTTTTCCTCCTCAGTCGCCTCTTTCTGAATTTCCTTCACGCTTTCCACTGTGTCCTCACACATTCCAGACTCAGAAATCCATCTTGCAGACGTTGCAACATACATTCTACTCATCATATTTCTAGCTGTCTGTTTTGCAATCTCATCAGCAAAAGCATTCCCACGACCAACATCATCCGTGATTGTTTTATGAGCACTGCATTTCACAATCGCAACTTCAGTCGGCCAGGTTAGAGATTCCAACAAGTCATTAACTAGCTGACCATGTTGAATCTTAGTCCCATGGGACGTAATGAAACCTCTTTCTTTCCACAAACGGCCAAAACTATGGGCCACGCCGAACGCGTACTGACTATCTGTGAACACATTCACTCTCTTTCCCTTAGCTAAAACGCACGCTCTTGTTAGCGCGATCAATTCTGCAGCCTGGGCAGAATTCTGACTCACTCTTGCAGTCTCCACAATCGTACTCAAGGTCGTTACTGCATAAGCAGCAGTCACATCACCATTCTCCAATTTGAAGCAAGACCCATCAACATACAACGTGCCATCTGGATCTGACAACGGAGTATCTTTTAGATCGATTCGTCCTTTTGTTTCTTCCTCAGTTTTGAAACAACAGTCGTGTGGTTCGGAATCACTCGACTCTTGGCTAGTCGGCAACAATGTTGCTGGATTCAATACATTGCATCTTTTGATCTGAATATGACTAGCTAACAGTGTCAGTTCATAACCTGATAATCTAGCACTGGTAAGGTGTTGCGTCTTGGTTCGGTTCATGAGTGTATCCACAGCATGGGGAACCATAACTATTAGCATGTTGTTCATTACTAAACCAGCAGATTGTCGAATGGAGGCTGCAGCTGCGGCTGTAGCTCTCAAGCAACTAGGCAACGCTCTAGCTACTGGATCTAATGTTGATGAAAAATACGCACAAGGGCGTTGTTTATCACCAAATTTCTGCATCAAAACACTCAATGCACAACCTTCTCTCTCGTGGACATAGAGCGTAAATGGCTTACTGTAATCGGGTGTACCCAATACAGGAGCTGAACATAGTGCATTTCGTAACTCAGAAAAACTCTGTTGACATTCAGCAGACCATGGTACCGGACTCGGAACACCTTTCCCAGTCAAGGCTACCAATGGTTTTGCTAGAAGAGAAAAATTTGGGATCCATTGCCTACAATATGAGGTAATACCTAAAAAGGCACGTACTTCTCTCTGCGTGCTAGGAACATTCATCTGTGTAATTGCTTTTATTCTCTCTGGGGTCAACTTCCTTCCCTCCTTTGACAAGAGATGACCTAGGTAGGTCACTTCTTGGCAGCAGTATTGCATTTTTGAAGGTGACACCTTGTGATTCAAATCTGACAAGTGATGCAATAAAGAAATCGTAGCTGTTTTGCAAGTTTCCTTGTCATCGGCAGCCACTAGAAGATCATCGACGTACTGTACTAAAGCAGAACCACGAGGAAGTACGAAGGAATCTAACTGGCTTTTTAATGCTTGACTGTAAATGGATGGGCTTTCACAATAACCTTGTGGAGCGCGTTTAAATCTAAAACTTCGTCCTCCTAGAGAGAAACCGAAGATATCTCTGCTTTCCTCGGCTATCGGAATGCTGAAAAAGGCATTTTTCAAGTCGACAACTGAAAACCATGCTGCTGTAGCAGGAATCAACGTTAATAATGCAGTAATGTCTGGTACCACAGGAAACTGTGGGATCACAATTTTATTAACCTCTCTGAGATCAATTACAAACCTATATACTGGGGGCTTTGTTGGGTCAGTTCGTTTCAAAATAGGCAGTACAGGACTATTACAGACATTACCTCTAGTTTCTTCTATAACGTCTTTCTTGATCAGGTCTTGTACTATCAGTAGGAGCGCATGCTCACCTTCACTAGAGATTCTGTATTGTGGAATTCGTGGAAGTTTGACATTTGCTTTCAAAGTTACTACATAGGGTGGAATTTCCAATAGACCTACATCATTAGGACCAGTCGCCCAAAGAGTATCAGGGAGTGAACGCAGCTCTGGTGGGAGCGCATCCATCGACAAGTACATCGGGGAGATTATTCTTTTACCCAACGTAAGCTGTACTCCTGCTGGAGAACAGTACAATGTCGCGTACAGGCGTTTTAACAAGTCTAAACCAAGCAGATTTTCGTTACAACCTGTCGTCAAAATCAGGGGTGCTTTCAATTGACGGGGTCCAACAGAAATAGACAAAGGACCAGAAACAGGGTTATGAACAGGGGCGCCCGAAAAACCTACTGAAATGTTTGTTGAGCCAGACAAAGGTGCGCCAGGGAGTTTCGCATAAATGATAGAACTTTTTGCTGCACCAGTATCCAACAGAAACGGTTCGACTATACCTGATGTTGCTACTGCGACATAAGGCCCACTCTGATCTACTGGTACTGATACTACTCCCTCTCTTTGTCCATGGCTGTCCTAGTATTCATCTTGCTGAACTTCCTCACTAGTTTCATAATAGTCTTCGACATGATACTGCGGAGACCTATTCTGTTGGGCAGATTGTCCATTTCGCTGGTCGAAATATTTAGAGGGGCGATCACTTGTCTGTGGAGGCATAGCACCTCGTCCTCGACCTCTAGAGTTTTGCATAGAACTACCACGACCTCTCTGAGCTGCCGCAGCATTATTTTGCGTTCGAACTGGACATTCACTTTTGTAATGACCTTCCTTTTTGCAATAAGCACATTGATTCCATTGGTATTGTGGCCTTTGAAAATTATAATCCGTTCTTTGATATGACCCTTGCTGCATATTAGTTTGATTCATGCGAGGCGGATAAGCTTGCTGTAAAAGTACTTTAGTTTTTAAATCTTTCGTCTTTTTATCTGATTTTTCCTTCTCTTCTTTATCCCTATTTTCATAGTACTGAGCAGTCGCAAGTATTTGCGCAGTCGTAGAGACAGCCCACGCACTTTCAGAATTCTTTAATTTACTACTAAGTTCTGGCAACAGATTGTGCACAAATTTATCAACAAATAATCTCTGGCCTCCTTCTGTGCTCATATCCTGACCACTATGATCCACGAAAGTCTCTTCGAATCTTGTGAAAAAGTCGGAGACGCTTTCGTCTTTCTTCTGTTTGCACGCGGACAATTTGTCCCAGTTAACGCGCAATGCAGGCATCAAGGTTTTCATTAAATCGATTATTCTACCAGGCAAATTAGCAATTAAAGGTTCAGGTTTGGAACCCCCTATTTGTTGACCATCCGCTGCAGTTATAGCTGCCCAGTCACCACCTAGGGCAACTGGATGATTCTCTTTACGAATTTTAGCCCAAATTGGTTGCGGTACTACATTACCAAATAGCAGATCTATATCAGCCAAATTCAATACACAAGCGTCAACTGTTTGAGCCAACTCTTTGTAGTACCCTGCAGGATTTTTACGCGGATCTGGCAAGGCCTGTTTCACTGCTAATACTTCAGCTCGTTTCCATGGAATATGTATCCATACTCTCTGGAATTGGGCCGGAGCGGCTGCAATACCAAGGTTTGCATTAGCTTGCACAGCTTCACGCCAAATTGGTGGAACCTCTCTCATTGGATATTGACGATTTTGTTTCGTACTACGTTTCTCTAATTCTCTCGGTGAACGAAAGGATGAGTCGGTCCTATAACTTAGAACCAGTTCCATCGCTTCTTTTATATTTTGACCAACTATCATTCCTGCAGCAAACTCTTTCTGAACATTAATTAATTCCCCTAGATTTGATTCAGGGTCATCCTCTTCCAATTCCTCACGTAGAAGGAAACACATTTCATCGAACACATATCGTTGTGTCGGTTCGTTCCATTGCATAAATGTATCTAATACATCTTGTACATTATATCTTCCAACTTTCGAAACCCATCTAAGAGCCGTGGAATCTAATATTCCTTTTTCTTCAGTACTGGGAAGCTGACTACGTCTCTGCACAGAGTCAGAGGTAGGAGTCTTAATCAGAGTTTTATAGAAGGGAGATAGAATATTAGAGACAGAATCAGTGATTCTTCGACGAACAGAAAGCGGAGTCATAATATTAACAGAGGCAGTGAATAGAGTAGCAGTTGGAACAGATAGATCAGGAACAGTAGGAGTAGCAGGCAAGATAGCTTGTGAAGTAGCAGGTGTGAGCGACACAGGCATAGGTAAAGAAGCCGGCAACCCTAGAAGAGGGGTTGTCGAAGGAACATTAATATTGACCACAGGAGGTACAGGAACTTGATTCAGGGGAGCGGGAACAGGGACACCAGGTTGTCCAGCAACCGGTAATTGAACATTCGGTATAGGTGGAGCCGTAGCACCCTGTGCATACGGTGGGGGTGATCGTAACAAGTAAGACAACAGGGGATCCTTTTCAGGGTCCTCTACTATCTTAGCCGTACTCGATGGCAAAGCAGGATAGCACTTGTCTATCGCTAAATTACGCTCTCTACCGGCCACCTCCATCGCTTTCTCAGACTCGTTGAGTTTCAGCTGCCTAGCAGACTGTTCTAAAGTCAACTCTTGCTCTTTCTGTTCTTTCTTCAACTTTTTAATTTCTCTCTGTTTAGATTCTTTTCGCCAATAACGGAAAGAATCAAACATTGCCGGCCGGGCTTTCTTCTTAAACAACCTTCTTTCTAGATTATCGAGAACTTCAGGTTCAAAACTACCATGTAGTGGCCAACTAAGGACACCATCTTTCTCTGTGTAGCGGATCCATACCTCGTTATAAGAGATAGGGCCCACACCAAACTTGCAATAAAGATCATAAAGGGGAGTTCCAATCGGAGGAACCAAACACGAGTCCTCCAACTGGGAATCACTGTTGCAACTAAAACAAGACAACATACAATTTTTCCGACTTACCATTTTATAATCCGGAACACAAAACAAACAAGACACAAACAGAAAAGATGCGCACTCGAACCAAGAACTTAGGCCTACCAGAACTGACAAATGTATCGATACCTGAACTGAACAGAATGATTATCGTAACCAGAATAACCAGTGATAACCTTACAGAACTGAACTGAACTGAGAACTAAAAAAATTATCCAAATAGGAGCAACCCTTACAAAATAACCAACTAGCAACCACTGAATACTTAACTGAGGCACTGAAGACGTCACCAAGGAGAAACCCGTCACGTTTCGCCGTACTGAGGACTGCACCTCGGGTCCAAGACAGGGCGACGGTCAAGGCAACGGACCACTGCAGCCGTCTGAACGGGAACCCTCGTGGAAGAGAACGTCGGGGCCACTTTTGCGATATGCCGGGATCGATGAAGTGGGGCGCCTCCCTCTGAAATCTTCACACGAAGCTCCTCGAACTCTTCAGGCTTTTGGACCGGTACCGAATGACGTCGAGCCCCACGTTGGGCGCCAATTGGAGTTCTGGACTTTTTGGTTCCGTCCAGAGGTGTCAGGGACAACACCCGAAGACCCCAGAGTTCAACCTGTCTCGGTGCACAAACAAACAGAAACACGGGCTTCTCGATGGTGGCGTCAAAGACCAAAGGTTTATTACTGCAGGGACACAGAAGTCACAGAAACTACACATGGGCAGTATCTAGGAGCCTGTTCGATTTGTACAAAGAGGGTTGTTCCTTATATACTAAATATTCTGCTCGGGGCAAATTCTTTACATGTTACCACAGTTCTAAACATTCGTGTCTTGAACAATAAATATTTGGCGTTGCACAGGAATCGTCAACAGTATCTGATGTCAAAACATTACGAATGAGGGGTTCCCACTAGTCCATCATAATCCCATGTCAATTCTTCATTCAAGACCCGGACCGCCTCATCGTAAATTTCGTTACCTCCCCCTAATAAAGGCCCAGAAGGAAAAGAGCAGAGCCAGGTGTAGAAGATAGAAAGACCGGATAAGAAATGTTTGTGGGTCATAAATGGGCACGGTTACCAGCTTCGGCCGCCTAATCATGATCAGGCCAACGTACACAAGAACCAGTATAGCAGGACTGGCCTCAGGCTGGGGAGGCAGTTCTTGCCGAGTCATGCTGCCACAGCGTTGCTGGCCTAAGGTGCACGTGTCACTAGCAAGGTGAATCGCCGGTTAAAGCCTACGTGTCCTTAAATAAGAAGAAGTCATTGCGTGTCCATTGACTATGTGAGGGCAAGGAATACAAAATGGCTTCCGTGTTCTAAAATGGATGCCATGGGTAAATCACAAATGTGTTGGTAACAGGAGTGCTCTTGCTCGTAGCATAGCGAAAACATCAGGATATACTAAATGGATCATTTGCGGTTCACTGATACCAAAATTATGTATTTACGACAATGTTATAAACACGAGTAAAATCGTCACGGAACCTCAGGCGATCAACGTGGTCAAAAGCTGCTGAGTAGTCTATGAAGCTGAGGTATAGGTGGTATTTTCCCTGCTTTTCAGCATCCAAAAGCATGGTTATGGCCATGATGTTGGTTGTTGTGCCGTGCCCTTGACGTAAGCCTGTTTGAGTGATGGGTATTTTATTGTTTGTAGAGGACCATCTGGTCAATTTGTTTAAAATTATCCCTGCAAAGTATTTGGCCTCTGTATCTATGAGGGCTATCAGTCGATAGTTGTTTGGGTCCGACCTTGCTCCTTGCTTGTATATTGTGCTGATGTTTGAGCCTCTCCATGACTCAGGGAATTTTGTAGTTCTTAATGCATATTCTAACACTGGTTCTAAAGCGTTGCTCCAGAACTCAGGGTCTTGCTTGTACAGCATTGGCGGTATACCGTTTGGGCCTGGTGCTCCCACCCGTCTTCCTCTTGTAATTTGCATCCTTATAGCTGTAGCTAGGGGGCTGTTTTGCTTATCTGCTGCATTTAGTTGACATTGTGAGCCCATTCGCTGTTCCGACTCTCGGAGCGTTGACTTTGATGAACCTCTGTCGTCTTCAATTTGTTCATGCTCGTTTGAGTCTACCTGTGTTAAGTTGTTGGGGCAGGAATTTCTTGGTTGAAGGGGGATGGTAGTTTCTACAGTTGAATCATTCAAGTAATTAAAGTGATTAAAGAGATAGTCAACCCAAGAGGCTTCAGTGATGTTTGAGGCTATGCCTAGATGGTTGGGCCGCTGCCGTTTATTAACTAATTGCTCCAATCATTTGGGAATTTGCCGTTGTTGGTTTAAATTTCGATTTATTGTTTGCTTAAGTGTTTGTGAGACTGGACTACTTGCCGTCTTATTTGGATTGACTTCAGCTTCCCTCCAGTTTGGGCCTTGACTAGTAGTTAGTGTTCCTCTTAAGGATGTAACAAAGTTTTCCCAACTTTCCACGGGCTGCTCTAAATTAACACCTCCTTGGTTGTACAGGTCTTTAACTTTAGACGATATTTCTTCAATGTTGCTAGAGTTGCACCTTATTCTTTTTAAGTTACTAGTTTCTTCCTGCAAAATGGTCTTTATAGTTTCCGGTGTACAACATGGACCAGTTTGGAGGGTCAGCTCCTGTGGCAAATGATCACTGAGTTCGTAGTTGCCTATCTTAAAGGTGACAATTTTGTTAAACATTGCCAAAGTTGTGAAGGTATAATCTAGATGGGATATTGTTGTTGTAGAGTGGTATGTGGTTGCTGGAGGGTTGTCCTCTTTAAACCGGCTATTTAGAGCTCTCATATTTAGATGTCCCAAATCCCGAAGCAGATTCGTCGTTATCCTGGAGGGCTTGATGGTCTCTATTTTGCTCTGCGTTTGGATTCCCCATGCACCGGAGAGGTCCCGCGTTGAATCGTCGTCCTGAGTATGCCCTAAGAGGTGCATGTTGAAATCACCAGTCAACATGAACAGGTCTGTTGCCTTATCATCCATCACTCTCTGTAACTCCGTAGACAGCTCCTTTGCTGCTTTGGTTTTATGTTTAGGATGTAGGTATACATTTATTATTACTATGTCCTATTTGAGCTGGTTTAACTTGAGCGTTAATTTTGCTGTCAAAATGCAGTTTGGAGGTGTTAAGTGTATTGTTACTGGTGAAAGCTCACCTATTCTGGTTATTGAGGCCAGAAGCAATAGACCACCTGAGCGACGACCAAAATCAGATTCCTTGGTTGCTGGAAGAGAAATGGAGGTATAACCTTGCAAGTTGAAGGGCTTGTCATCCCAGGTACCCTGCAGCGATATTATATCAAAAGATTTCATGTAGCTTAAGGTCTCCTGGTCGTTAATTTTAGATGCCAAGCCGTTAATGTTCCAAGTGCATATGGAGATTCCTTCTGGATCTGTCAGCAATGGATATGCTGCTGCCGTCCGTTGTCAATTTGGGGATACTGATGTTATTAATCTGTGTGTGGCAGTCCAGTTGTTAATTGTCGGTGGATGAGATAGTGATGTTTGACTTTGAGATGGTAACAGAGCGATTGTCAAGTTAGCCTCAGTCATTCTACCTGGAGTTCTACTCCTTGCACCTTTTAGCACCGAAGAAGTTGTCAGGCTTGTGGAATTTGTCTCTAGACTAAGAAAAGGTGTTGGATAAGATGGCTTAAGTATTGGTATCAGAGTTATCCCCCAGTTTTGGAATCTGTTTCTTTCACATAGAATCCTATCAGCAACCACTAGGGATCTCCACGTTGTTTTTGTTGCTTCGCCACTCTGACCATTGTATCCTGGCAAAAATTTAATTGACATTAACTCAGAAGTCTCAACGTTAGCTAGGGATGTGTATTGGAATGCAGGAGTCGTAAGATGTTCGCTCTATTTAGAATGTCCACACGACCTCGTGACTGGTACTGGGGGAGGAATATTCTTGTATCGGTCTCTTCTGCCATAGTTGGATCCTGGCATTGAGTAGGAAGGCTCTGAAGCATTGGGTTACCACCAGCACTTGGGCTGACCCAGGGTCAGCAACGTTAGGCTCACTATACAGGAGAGCATTCTCCCAGTAGATCCAGTGTGATCCAGACTCCTTGCCAGCTGCCTGGTCTGCTTTCTGCTGCCACAGACCCACAAGATAAGGACATTTCTGCAGCTCCTTGCAGTATTCCTCCCTGGTAGGACCACCTTCCTGCTGCCAATGAGTCAGCTCAGGCAAGTCCCCCACTTCAGCCACTTGCTTATCTGTTGGTTCCAAGGTGTACCCAGGTGCCCCCCCCCCAGTTTTACATGCCCCGTGCCCCTTCTCTTTCTGGCAGACACCTGGGTCACTCTTTCAGGCTCCAGGTCCTCTTGGTCACTTTTTCTGGTGGCCATCGACCAAGTGTTCATGCACGCCCATTCAGGCAGGCCCACCATCTCCAAGTGTGAGAAGTTTTTCCTACTCATCCCAAGGGGAATCTTACAGTTCATTTCCCAGCAGACAATCAACAGGCATGGTTGGGCACACAGCTACCACCAAGGAACTTGAACCCCCCTGCCCGTCTCAAAGGAAACCTGTGCCACCTTGTACTGGCGCTCAGAGTTTTCCACTGCAACTACTTGGTGAAACGTATTTGTAACTACCTGCTCTTTAGACACCAGGTGGCACCTGACAGTGATCACACTGGCCCCTATGCCCCTCAGAGCCTCCACCCTCTGTCCATTGATGGTAACCTACTGCCTGTACTTCTTAGTGTTCTTAGGCACCAGGGTTCTCTGGGCCATCGGACTGACCCATAGTGAGACAAGGTTCATCTCAGCTGGCACCTACCCTGCTTCTAAAACCGCTTCTTCCCAAGCTCTACACTAACCAACGCATGTGACTGTGCACCAGAGGGTGCATGTGTCCACTAAGGACACTTAGGGGTCTATTAGGATGGCAGGCGGATCACCACCACCCGAATGGCGGTTGCGATCTGCCTGCCATTTCCGTCCGCCTGCCTAACATTTCTCCCCACCATATTACAATGGCCGTGGGGACCCAGGCGGACGGAAAGACCGTCCACCAGTTTTCTGCTGGTGCCTACTGTGCGGAAAAGACCTGCAATATGGTGGTGGTGCCTTCCAGGCACCGCCATCCATATTACGATGATGGCGGTCTCATACCTTTCCATGGCGGAGACTCCGCCATGGAAAGGCATACGGAGAATGCCTTTGGGGGCCTATTGTGGGCCCTCAGGGGGTTGGGAGGGTGGGTGGCTGCACTTGGGGGTACCCATGGTACCCCCCCGACATTTGCATGCACAAGGTGGCAGGCACCACGCTGTGCCTGTCAGGTTGTGCATGCAAATGCACAATATGACCTTTTAGCATTGTGGCGGGTGCTGAATATAGCACCGCCCGCCACAATGTTAAATAAACAGGATGTGACCTCCATGGTGGCGGT
Organism: Lissotriton helveticus; assembly: GCF_964261635.1. NCBI lineage: Eukaryota > Metazoa > Chordata > Amphibia > Caudata > Salamandridae > Lissotriton > Lissotriton helveticus. The sequence continues at coordinate 1,430,516,033 of NC_136061.1, read as the reverse complement.
CGCATCCTAATAGGCACAGCGGGCCCACCGGACCACTGGCGGCCTGTCCCAGCACCGCTAGGGTGGCGGGCAGACTGGAGTCCGCCCGCCATCCTAATAGACCCCTTAGGATCCCTTCTCACATGACCCTCATGTCACATGCGTAACACTTACAGGGACCCTTCTCTGCAGACTTCCCTGTCCAAATCTAAGGCTTTTTCTTACCTGACAGATGGGAATCTCTACCCTGAGAGCTAGATTGGTGCCTTTCAGAGAACTCCTTCTGTTTGCCCTTGTCCCCCCACTCTTCTGCAGGGGACCCTGCCCACCCTTGGCAGAGTCTCCCACATACCCCTTGTGGACCCTGGTGCTAACCCTGCGGTCAGCCTCCTGCGCAAGCTTTCTGGGGTCAGTAAGCTTACTGTCAGTCATGTGCTGGCACAGCTCTGACAAACTACTATTAGAAAAGGGCTCCAATGCAATAAAATCAGAAAGCCCTTGATTATCAGTTAACTACCTTCCCTTCACCCAACCATCAAATGTTCTTCAGAAGAAAGCAACATGGTCAACCCATGTTTGTGACTCAAGCTTCTTAAAGGCCCTGAACCTCTGTCTGTACCTCTCTGGGGTTTACCCATACCTACTGACCAGGACCTCTTTCATGAGGGAGCACTTCAGCTAATCCTTTATGGGCAAGGTTAGCAAGGTGTCCCTCCACCATTCTGTGAAGCGGTTTCACAAGCCCGTCCCAATCTCTCACAGGGATCATGTGGGACTACATTGCTACCTCATAGCCCCTAAACCACTGCTCAATGTAATCCCCCACTACAAAATATTTTACCACCTCCTTAGGTATATATACCTTTCCTTCTGTGTGCTCTAAAGACATGCTGCCACCATTTGAACTGAACTCCACACTCTTGGCTTTTATGTGCAGTTCATTCAGACTTAGCTCATAGTCCAAATGTATCTTTTCCTCCTCTATAGCTAGTCAACTTTCCTCAATAGTTAAGGTTTTATCCTTGTCTTGCCTTTCCAAACTGAGCTTCTCCAGCTCCAACTCATGTACTCTGGCCCTTTGTCTGTCTTCCAGCTGCTCTGGAGAAACACTCCTTGAAGAGACACTACTGCCTGCCCTGCCGAGCACCTCCTCACCAGGCAAGCCTATAACTAACAACACACTCTCCTGCAGATTTGGCTCCTCAGCCTCCACCATAGGATCCTCTGAATGCCCACTGGCACTCTTTGATGCTACCCAGACCCTCAGTACCTTTTGTAGCTCCTCTTTCTTAGTGAGACCTCTTATGAATATTTTAACATTCTTGCAGATGGATCTCAATTGTTGCACATGGTAGGCATTCAACCTATCCTCCTCAAAAAACATCTCTAGTGACACAGCTAAAGATACTCCAGACTCAGAAATGATGTTGAGGAAAAATCAGCAAGGTAGAAAACCAAAGGAAAACTGTATATGTTTCTGTATTGGTTTGCATTCAGTAGTAGTGTACACTAATCACTGTATGTCAAGTATAAATTCAAGTCCAAATCCTCATCGCTGCCACCAAAGTTATAAATGTGGGTCTCTAGTTAGCAGTGGCTTGCACCCCTTCTATATAGGGACACTTCCTTCTAGTCCGGATAAGGGGAAAACACACCTAAGATAACACCAGCCCACCCCCTTGGTAGTGTGGCACGAACACTCAGGCTTATCTCAGAGGCAATGCGTAAAGTATTTGTACAAAACACACACAGTAACACAGTGAAAACACTACAAAATGAACACCACACCAGTTTAGAAAAATAGCCAATATTAATCTAATCAAAACAAGACGAAAAAGACAAAAATCTAACACACACAATCAAAGATAGGAATTTTCTTCTGGATAAAGCGAGAATACAGTTCCTGGAAGTTAATAGCACCAATCAGAAATCTCACGTTGTTGTGACTCACAAATCCAACAGTTCAGTCCACCTCGATGGAGTTGACGGCCGGCTATAGTGCCGGTGAAGACTTGCAAACAGTACCTTGGAAATCGTAGAGGCCTCGAGGACATTTCTGTGAAGTGCGGGAGTGAGGCACCGCAGCGTTGCTGGCATCATGGGCATCCATGCCACAGGTCGGTGCAAAAGTCGGTGAGTCCTCGGAGTCACAAGAGTTGCAGATCGAACTCCATTAGATCGAAGTCTGAAGAGCTAGCGGCTGCGGGGTCATTGCTGGCAGTGTGTTGTGCACTTTGCGATGTCGTGTCTATGGCCTTAGTGCAGGCAGCGGTGCGGTTTCAGTGCATAGCACTGGGGTCGGAGTCAATTACACTGTCTTCGGCAGCCCGAGACTGCAGTGTCATCGAGGGAGGTGGGACGAGGTAGTGACCACGGCTGCAGTGCAGACAGGAGTGTGGGCGAAGGCTCTTAGACATCATCATCAGTGAGGCCAACGTTGCGGTGCTGTCAAAGTCAGTATGCTAAGGAGGTGCCCATGGCCACAGTGCAAGCAGCAGCATCGAGTTCAGCAAGATGCAACGTCATCGTTGAGACCAGGGCTGCGGTGTTGTTGAAGTCGATGCTGTGCTCACTCAACGAGCGGTGACCACGGCGTCTGTGCAGGCAGAGGCGTCTGTGTGAGCATTGGAGATGCTTTTCTTGCAGTTATAGCTCAGCAAACATCTCCAGTCACCCTGAACTGGAAATGGCACAACTTAGGGCACGATTCCCATCTTGCTAAGAAAGCCCTTCATACGACTCAGATCCAGAGGGCTTTCCTAGCGAATCGCGCTGTGAGAGTCTGACCGAACGAGCACGATGCATCAGTATGTTGATGGACTTGGTTCGGTCGGGCTCCCATTGAACTCTATAGAAGCCTGTACACTGAACAAGTACACAGGCTCCCATAGCTAAAAGGGGTGGGTGGGGTAATGCGTACACCCTGTGGTGGGCACCCCATGGTGTATCGTACTTGCTCATTTGGAAAGGATATGGTTGACACGGACGAGATCTTCGCTTCATACTTGGTCATGCGGACCAGGGGACGATTCGGTTGGAAACATAGGCTCCAATTCCGATTTGCACGATCCAGAACCTGCCTGGAGGCCTTCCTAATGACATGGCCCCTAAGTCTTTTGTGTCCCTGAGAATTCTCAACAGGAGGCAAGCACCCACAAGCCCTTGGAGAAACTTGCAAAACACTCCCCTGACAACATTTCATCTCTTCTTGGCAAAGTCCTCAGTCTAGAAGTGTTCTAAAGTTCTGGCATCAGAGCTCCACTACTTATACTACATTTAGACTTAGAAGTATGCAGGCTTATAAGAAAGTCTCTCTTGCTTAAAGTCGCAAGCGGAAAAGTGCCATAATATTCAAGCATCCTGTTGCGAAATAGTGCCAGGAGGGGCTGTGCGGCTTCTTGCACAAGAAGGGCATCCATTTTTAATAAAGCAAAATATCACCAGAACGCCTGCCGCCCAGCAAAACCGTGAATCCACCAAACAGACTTGAAAAAATGGAATGAAAGAAAGCAGGAATGACCCCAAATATTTTCTCAAATGAAGTCACAAGACCGCTGCTAACTATCTTAAAAAAGTGCGCCAGCCCAGTCGTGGAGGACGCGTTAAAGATTGAATGAACCAGTTCGCCGAAATGCAACGGCAAGTCTGTATTTAAAAGGGCCTGAACCTCTGTGCGGGTGTTAGCTATGTGAAGCACAAATGTTTCACGAGCCAAACTCAAGGCCACTTCTTTTTGGGACAAAAGAGCTCTTATTCTACTCATGCCATTGAACTCCGCTGTCAAGGTTGGGTTGCGCGGCCAGATGGAAACATCCCCTTTCCCATGCCGGGGTGGGTAAAGTACATTTTTGCAGCAAACCACACGCTCTGATACTGTTACCACAAAAGCAACACCTTTAATTAACCCACAACAATCTTCATTATTCAAAAGTAAATAACTACCGTTTGCCAGTAAAGTAAAAGTGGGAATGATTGCGGGAACTGGTGTGCCTTCCAAAACACAGGCTAAATTTGACCGGTCCTGATTACAAGAACCGTGCTATTGAATGTGTCTACACATTAAGGAGTGATCCGGTGTCTCTGTACACTCCTCCCCATTCAGATAAACTTCTTGTCTGTCTTTTAAACATCTATAAGTAAACGGGAGGGACCAGACTTCATGAAGAAAAGCATTACCTAATGGTTCATAACGACCTATAGCAACATATCGCATACAATTTGTAAATTTATATAAAGCAAACGGTAACGTTATCAAACCGTGGATAAGCCACGTTGCAGCAGTGGCCTCTGCCACAGAGAAAGGCAAGGATTCCAACCTTTCAATATGTAACATCGAAAAAGACACATCTCGCATGGAAAGCAAGCGTTGCTTGTCAGTCAAATTAAAAGGGGCAAAGAGAGAGGAGACATTCATGTAGGTCCATGGCACCTTGCCAGACTTCAGCGTCTGCAGGGTCCACGCAAATTGCATGATAGAACGCAATTGATTCTGACCATGGTCCAATACAGATACTTCATCCTGCACAATATCCACTACAGAGGACACAATATTATCTAATGTGTAAATGCGGGAAGAAAGCATGTTAATACTATTATCGACCACTGCAAGCACTTTTTCTATATTAGCTTGATCAATAGCTCTAAGGCGTGTCGCCGCCTCAATCTGTGATGTCTTCCAGATTTCATTGTAAATAGCATATATCCATCTTTTTGATCTACCACTAGCCGGGCCTTTTATGAAATCATTTAAATCCACTTCCTCATTTAGCTTGGAGAGATGCAGTTTAACCGCAGCTAATGTAGAATGTTTTAGCCAATTTTGACATAATTTACCCACTGAATAAGTCGTGACAGAATGGTCAGAGTCAAAACGTGGATCAGGTCTGACCTGTTTAAAGCCATCTGACAAACCCAAAAAACGGTGCTGACACAAATCAGCACTTCTGTGCCACATCAGCCAACCTTCTGGATCCATACTGGAAATGTTAAAGGATGAATTTAGCAAAAGGTTCTGCAAATCTCTAATGGAAAAAGTAGTAAAATTATTCCAGCCAGAATATTCTTCTAACTCAGGGATGGTAAGAGTATTTAATTTTTTAGAAGTAGCCAATCCAAAGCATGTTGTCTGCGAAATAGAAGAATTCAAAAACAACATTTGATTTGGGATGAGGCATGCTCGGTGCAAAGCCTCTGTGCCTTGTACCTGCCAGCTTTTTGAACCCCAAACTGATTTAAGGTCTATTATTTCCTTCCATAATTCATAGCCGCCAACAGCCAGCTGATCAAGAAAGGACTTCGAATACAATAATTTGGTATTGGTAAGTCTAACCTTGGACATCGGCTTCTGTGTCATTTTAAAATAAAAGGACTCGGGATTGGACTGATTGAAGTTGGTGAAATAAGTGTACTTTTTCAAAAAAGTACTTGAACTGCCTTGTTTCGGTGCTGGGCAATGCTCCCATTGCGTATAATTAACAGTATTCCTTCTGGAAGTAGTTTTATGTAAGAAGTGATTGCCAAAATGTTGAAAGCAAAACAAATCACCATAATTAGCAGATTCTAAGTACAAACCTTCAGCATCAAAGGCAGCATAGTATTTTAAATCAGAAAACAAAGTCTCTACGGCCTGAACATGCCAATCATCAGAACGTATGTTTTGTTTCACTACATCCTCCATGTTAACTCTAAGCACATTAGGGACATTAACAACCTCTGTAGGGCCATGAATTTGAAATCTAACGGCATCCCACACAATCCCATCAAGGACAGGCCAAGCAGTGATGTTAACAAATGTCAAGTCTCTTTTCAGTCTGTGTGCAGAATGCGATGAGGAAAGTGGGGCCAAAGTTCCATTGAGATGTCGAATGCATGTTCTTTCCTCGACATAGTGTCCATTGACAATTCAGAAAAAATAAAACACAAACCCAATTAACATAAAAAGGTAAATTGAAAAAAGCACTAGCCAAATATATGTCCAAGGGGGAATCAAAAAATGTTTTTTAAATAAGCTGGCATAAACCGTGAGGGTCTCTTTGAGGCATTGGGAACAGAGTCAAATGAAAATCTGGATTCTGTGGCCAAACGTGTCTGCAGATCTGGCATAGATAAGTCAGTGGGGTAAGTGTAGTCAATTTCATCATGGTCTGTACCAGGCAAAGTACTTAATAAAGGACTGGAAATTGCAGGCAATTCGATGGCCACTTCTGGTTCAGGATTAGAAGCAGTGGCCAAAATAGAATTTCTCACAATGGAAGGGCAGGAAACTGCCGGAGTCATACTAAGAAGAATCGGCCACTCTGTGTATCTTGACATTGTCAATTGAGATAAACCTGTTTTCCTTACGACCTGGAAGCGGTGGTAAAATGACTGTTCTTGTGCCCTTCACTCCAAGAACTGGAACCGGAGCTCGATAGGAAGGTCCAAATTCTTTCTTGTTAACGATCTTCTCGCGAACCAGTTCTCCAACTTGGGGTAGCCAGCCAACTACCGGGATCTGCAATGCAACATCCGATGTGGAGGGCAAATGTTCCTTTGCAAGACTGTCTCTGGTCTTTTGTAGATCCTGTAAAACATTGCAATGTTCATCTACGTCAAAGGTTGTGGCGCGAGCCACGCAGTCTAGACCATCAAGGTCAGGGACGTACATCTTGATGCCAAAGAGCATTTCGTATGGGGTCCGCCCACCCAGAGACCTTCTAGGGAGTTTATTAAGAGCACGCTGCACGCCATTGAGGTGGGCCAGCCAGTTTCTGCCAGTGCCTATAACTCGAGCTGTCAATGATTGCTTTAAGTCACGGTTCATTCGCTCCACTACACTATTACCCTCAGGTCTGTAGGGAGACGAAAACTTGACTTGGACCCCCATCGAAGTCATGGCATCCTTGTACGCCTTAGAGGCGAAAGCCGGACCCTGATCCGAATGGAAGGTACCACAGGCAAAAATCCCTACAAAGACACGCAAATCTCTTATGACTGTCCGTGAATCAGCGCTGCGATGGGGCCAAACCCACACAAAGCGTGTGCATGAATCAACTGCTACTAAGATGTACTTATACGCAGTATCAGAGGAAAAAGGACCGCAGTGATCCAAATAAACACAACCTAGCGGTTTATTAGATATGTACAACTGTGTCTGTGGCGGACGCGCAGCAGTTGTAGGTTTAATCTGCTGGCAAATGTCACATTGAAGGACATAGCCTCGCGTCTGTTTGTACAGTCCCCGCCACCAGAAATGTTCTTGTAATTGAGCTACAGTGGCCGAGATGCCCGCATGTGCAGACGCCACACCCTCATGCGCCGCTGTAATCAAGCTAGCTCTGTGATCCGAGTTGGGAATCAAACGTTCACCAACTTCAGGAATTATCACAAAAGGAACCTTATCGGGACTTAAGTGGTATGTGTACTTCGAAGGGAACCCCGTAGGATGTTTACCTCCCTTCTCAGTGGCAGCAACAGCCGCCAAGATGTCGTCATCAATCTTATTTTTGGACCGTGTAACCGCTGCAACTAAATATGTAGACACCGCTGATTTCGCCGCTTCATCAGCAAGCGAGTTACCGACAGCGTGAACTCCCACACGCTGATGGCCGAGAGTATGAATCACAAACACGAGTGGCAACTGAGCCTTAAGCTCAGTCACTCGAACTCAGATGTAATGTAATGTAATGTATGTATACTTGTAAAGCGCACTGTTACCTCGTTACGTGGTGTCCTGGCGCTGTATACCGCTGGGGAACCAATCCTGGCTTTCCCTGTGAGAGGGCACCCCAAGGTGAAGCCAGGCATCCCCGGCGTTGTGTGGTTCTGAAAATCCGGATTCATATAACAGTTCTGGACTCGAGAATTAAAACTTCGTCGAAACATGACGAATTTGGTATCAAAAGACCGAGAATGACGAGTACATCATGTACATGTATTTTCAGCATATTCGAGTGACGATTTCACCTCGAAATCGTCACTTACATTCTGAACCCTTGGCTTCCATTTATTTGTTGCCCTTTACATAGGCCTTAATCCAGCTGAATTCGATTCCACAAGGACACATACTCCTTAAATCGACTTTTCCATGACCTGTACAAGTTGGAACCATTACCCCAGGCCGAACTCGTTAGGTCAGTTCCCCTCCCAGTGGCCAAGCAAGATAGCATCTAGGCTCAACAAACCATAAAACCATTTCAGCGCGCACACCTGCCATATCTCGCTCACATCTATCTCCACTCTTTTGCTTCACTTACTTTATGGTGGGGAGGTGCCCGTTTTTATTAGGGGTCCAGTGATATCTGATGAAATGTTGGGCCTTGCCAAATGATTTGTTATAGGCAGCACGAAGTGAAATATGGACATGTCATCATGACTCTGCTTTTTCTTTGTACTAAAAATATGTTAACGATTTACTTTACAACCAAAGCCCAAAATTGTGTATAAGAAGAGACGCCTGATTTTGCAAAGGCGTGCAGTCTCCTGAGAACATACCCGTATTGTACTTCTAGGACACTTGTTACCTTGGTTGCAGCCAATAAACCAATCTTTGACTTCACCTAGAAGACTCTGAGTTTCTGTGGTCTGGATCAGGAAGAACCCGAGGTCTCTGGGTGTGTATTCCCTGGCACCGCTGGGTTACCGGTCTCTGTGCCGGTTCTTAAAAACCCAGTACCTCAGCTGGCGCCCAACGTGGGGCGATTCCAGTGGTACCAGTCAGCCTGAAGATCGTGAGGAGCTTCGTGTGGAAATTCCTGAGGACGGCCAACCACCTCATCGACCCCTGCATGTCGACGTGGTCCGAAGGTCTTTGCTGCGAGGTTCCCCGCTTCCCGACGGCTACAAGGACTGCTGCCCTGGCTATCGCCCTGATTTGGACCCTTGAAGTTTGGTAGAGCGAAACACTAAGACGAGTCTTCTGGTGACGTCATCGATATTTCAGTTAAGTATAAGTGGAGCGTCTCCCAGTCCTTAGTTGGACTTAGTTTTGGTATCTTTGGGATACAAAGTTTTGTGTTGGTACTTGCAAGCACCAAAACCGAAGGACTCGTGTATTCACGTGAAATATCGTAATCGATAATCCTTTGAAGTTTGGAACTAGACTAGAGAGCGAAGATGCCTGGTCTTAGACTTGGAAATTTGTTTTGTCTTGGTGGTAATAATAGGGACTCCCGATTGGAGGACTCATGTCCGGTTCCTCCAGTTGGAACTCCGACTTACGAACTATATGTGAAACATGGGGTAGGCCCCATCACCTACAACGAAGTATGGATTAAATACACCAGAAAAGATGGTGTTTTAAAATGGCCCCAATATGGTAGCTTTGATTCCGAAATCTTAGACAACCTTGAAGTAAAACTCTTTAAAAAGAAAGCCCGGCCGGCAATGTTTGACTCTTTCCGCTTATGGCGTAAAGAAGCCAAACAAAAAGAAATTAAATTAGCTAAGAAAAATAGGAGAGAAGGGGGACTTTCAGTAATGCAAGCTGCTGTGCAGTTTAAAGATAATGAAGAAGAGCAGATGAATGAGCAGTTGCACAGGCAACGTAAAATGGCAATAGATAAGTGTTATCCAGTTTTGCCGTCTCTTCAGAAAGAGGCAGCAAAAGAGCATGAAAAAGACCCATTAATGTCGCATTTATTAAATTCACCACCCCCCTATGCGCAGAATGCCACAGCACCCCCGCAACCTTTAGTTGCGCAAACTACGCCTCCTGCTCCCCCACAGCACCCACCAGCTGTTCTTCAGCTGGCTCCTACTTCTTCGGTGCAGCCTCCTTCAGGCCCACCGACCACCTCTGTTTCACCTGTGTTTTCTACGATTTTGCCTACTGTATTTTTCACGTCGCCTAATGCTCCCTCTACGATTTTGCCTAGTGTCCCCTCTGTTTTCCCTGATACCTCTTCTGCTATCTCTGCCCCTGCCTTATCTCACCCCGTTTTTCCATCTGTGTGTCCTTCAGTTTCACCTTCCATTCGGCAGAAAATGGCCAGCACTGTTACTAACCTTCTTTTACCTCTTTTCGGGTCGCCTACCACGACCCCTAACATGGGAAGAAGACAGTTGCGAAGTCAACTATCTGATTATCAAGAGAGAGATTCACTGAATAGTTTAGCACGGAAATGGGTCATGGACACTGTAAAATATGATGTACAGTCTGTCATGGAAGTCTTCCATCAATGGGAAGCAGCGACACAGAGATATGTTTTCGAACAGATGTGTGTTTTCCTTTGCGAGGATTTAGAAGACAATGATCAGGAATGCATCCCACGAGAGATGTGTCGTGTACGGTTTAAGTTCGGAGAGGGTATGATTGTAGGTCCAGATGTGGAGAAAGCAGTTGAAATGTTGTTATCATATCGGAGTAAGGGGAGCAGTTCTGAGTCACAATCTGAGCATAATACATCCAGTAGGAAAAAGGCGCAACAATATCCTATGAGAGAAGTTCCCCCACAATGGAGAGAGGGTGACACGACTGCTGTCCCACCTATTCTGCCACACTTTCAGCGTGTATGGGTACATGTCCCATGGAAGCGAGCTGAAGTTTTAGCACTCAAGCAAACATTACCAGATCCGCGTAAAAATCCTGCAGGGTACTATAAAGAGTTGTCGCAAACTGCTGGGTCATGTATAATGAATTTAGCCGATATCGATATGTTATTTGGGAATGTTGTTCCACAGCCTTTATGGGGAAAAATTCGTCATATAGATCATGACCAGGAATTAGGTGACACATGGGCTAATATTACTGCTGCAGATGCCCGACAAGTTGGTGGTGCCAAGCCTGAGCCTTTGATAGCAGAACTCCCTGGTAAAATAATAGATTACATGAAAATGATAATGCCTGCAATACGCGTAAATTGGGATAAGTTGTCTGCATGCAAGCAGAAGAAAGAAGAAACAGTCTCAGACTTCTTCACCAGATTTGAAGAAACATTCGTTGGCACAGCGGTCAAGATATGACCACAGAAGGTGGTCAGAGATTGTTTGTCGATAAATTCGTGCACAATCTGCTTCCAGAATTGTGTAAAAAATTAAAAGATTCAGAAAGTTCTTGGGCAGTCTCATCTTGAGCCCAGATATTGGCTACTGCACAATATTACGAGAATAGAGACAAAGATGAGAAAGATAGAGTAGAAAAGAAAACTAAAGAACTAAAAACGAAGGTTTTGCTACAGCAAGCCTATCCGCCACGTGGTGGTGGTAATCAAAATAATAATGGTCAGAATCACTACCAAAATACCTTTCAGCAGCCTCAACAGTATCAGAGAAACTCGCAAAGATTCGAGTATACTCAACCCCGTGTACCTGTAGGCCCCAACCAGTGTTTATATTGCAAACAAGAGGGTCATTTCAAGTATAATTGTCCTATTCTATTGCAACGTGCATATGGAGTTTCTGGTGTTAGAGGTCGTGGCAGTCAGCAAGCACCTAGAGGTAGAGGGCGTGGAAACGCCCCTCAGAACACACGTCCCCTTCCACCACAAAACTCTATGAACAGGTTTGATCAGCAAAATAACGCATCTGATAGGACAGCTCAATACTACGTTGATTATTACACAGAAGATGAGCAGTGGGAAGATAATGATTGGTAGGACAGCCATAGACAAAGAGAGGGAGTTGTTTCAGTTCCAGTAGATCAGAATGGACCTTACGTTGAGGTGATTACATCAGGTGTGTCAGAACCTTTTCTGTTGGATACTGGTGCTACAAAGAGTTCTATTATGCACTCCAAACTCCCTGGCGCACCTTTGTCTGGCGAAATGAACGTTTCTGTAGGTTTTTCCGGCGCCCCAGTTAGAAATCCGATTTCTGACCCTTTATCTCTTTCTGTTGGTCCTTGTGAATTCGAAGCACCCCTTATTCTGATGACAGGTTGTGGTGAAAATTTGCTAGGATTAGATTTGCTAAAAAGATTGTATGCAACTTTGTACTGTTCTCCTTCAGGAGTACAACTTACTTTAGGTAAGAAAGTGGTTTCTCCCATGTATTTGTCGAGAGATGCACTTCCAGCAGAATTGTCACTTCTCCCAGATATTCTTTGGGCCACTGGTCCTAATGATGTAGGTCTTTTAGAAATTCCACCATATGTTGTAACATTGAAGTCCAATGTCAAAATGCCACGAATTCCCCAATACAAAATATCTAATGAGGGTGAAAAGGCTTTGCTAGCGATCGTTTACGAATTGATTGAAAAGGATGTGATTGAGGAAACACGAGGCAACATTTGCAATAGTCCTGTTCTGCCTGTTTTAAAACGAACTGACCCTTCACAGCCACCTGTGTACAGATTCGTGATTGATCTTCGAGAAGTGAATAAGATAGTTATGCCACAATTCCCAGTTGTCCCCGACATTACCACATTATTGACTATGATTCCAGCTTCTGCTTCATGGTTATCGGTGATTGACCTAAAGAATGCTTTCTTCAGCATCCCAATTGCTGAGGAGAGCAGGGATATCTTTTCCTTCAGTTTAGGAGGTCGAAGCTTCCGCTTTAAACGCGCTCCTCAAGGCTACTGTGAAAGCCCCTCAATATACAGTCAAGCTTTGAAAGCACAGCTTGACACGATTGTTTTACCAAAAGGTGCTACTCTTGTACAATATGTGGATGATCTGCTCATTGCTGCAGACAATGAGAAAATTTGTAAAAAGGCCACGTTGACATTATTGCATCATTTGTATGATCTGCATCACAAGGTGTCACTTTCCAAGCTTCAATATTGCCGACAAGAAGTGACCTACTTAGGTCACCTCTTATCGAAGGAGGGAAGGAAACTGACCCCAGAAAGAATTCAGGCAATAGCGAAATTGAATGTGCCAAGAACACAGAGAGAAGTGCGTGCTTTCTTGGGCATTACATCGTACTGTAGACAGTGGATCCCAAATTTTTCATTGTTGGCCAAACCCTTGGTGGCATTAACGTGTAAAAATACACCCAATCCCATTCCTTGGTCTGAAGAGTGTCAGAAAAGTTTTCTCGAATTACGCACAGCATTATGTTCGGCTCCTGTGTTAGGTACCCCCAACTACAGTAAGCCTTTCACATTGTATGTCCACGAGAAGGAGGGCTGTGCATTGTCTGTGTTGACTCAGTTATTTGGAGGTAGGCAGCGCCCATGCATCTACTTTTCGTCAACTTTGGATCTAGTAGCTAAAGCATTGCCAAGTTGTTTAAGAGCCACAGCAGCAGCAGCTGTTTCTATTCGACAGTCTGCTGGTCTAGTAATGAATAATACACTAATCGTGATGGTCCCGCATGCAGTAGACACATTGTTAAATAGGACCAAGACACAGCACTTAACTAGTGCTCGACTGTCCAGTTACGAATTGACGCTGCTAGCGAGCCATGTGCACATAAAAAGGTGCAGTACCTTGAATCTAGCCACGTTGTTACCAATTGCAGAGGAATCAGATGCTTTAGAACAGCACGATTGTTTCCTCACAACAGAGGAAGAGACGAAAGGGAGAGTGGATTTATTTGACACTCCTCTTGCTGAATGTGATGGTACGTTATGGGTGGATGGTTCATGTTTTAAGCTCCCAAATGGGAACGTGACTGCAGCATATGCTGTCACAACTTTGCACACAGTTGTCGAAACTGCACGAGTACCGCATGGTTCAGCCCAAGCCGCAGAATTAGTTGCACTAACGAGAGCATGTGTATTGTCTAAAGGAATGAAAGTGACTATCTACACTGATAGTCAGTATGCTTTTGGCGTGGCTCACAGTTTCGGACGATTGTGGAGAGAACGTGGGTTTCTGACTTCGCATGGAGCTAAGATTCAGCATGGTCAGTTGGTGAATGAGCTTCTTGAATCACTGACCTTGCCTCTGCAAATGGCGATTGTGAAGTGTAGTGCTCACAAGAAGGTGACTGATGATGTTGGTCGTGGAAATGCATTTGCTGATGAGATAGCGAAAGAAACGGCAAAGAATGTGATGAGCCGAATGTATGTTGCAGGCCCTGAAAGATGGAATGGTGATGTTGGAATATGTGAGGACACGATAGAGAGTGTGAAATCCATCCAAGCTGAGGCCACAGAGAAAGAGTTGAGCACGTGGAGAGAGAGTACAGGTAGAATGGATGCAAATGGTTGTTGGATTGAATTGACAGAGCATCAGAGATGGTTGTTACCCGATGCATATGTGCTTGCAGTGGTTACAATGGCTCATGGAATGGCTCATATCAGCGTGAAAGGGATTTGCGAGTTGTTAGCCCCAGTATGGAAGAATTCAGGGATTCCCAAGTGTGCAGAGAATGTTGTCAAGAATTGCATGGTATGTCTGAAACACAATCCTGGTAGGGGAACCCCAACTCCAGCTGGTCATTTTGCACCTCCTACGTATCCGTTCGAGGTTTTGCAGCTAGATTTCATACACATGGAGAGGTGCAACAACTTAAAATACGTGCTCGTTGTTGTTTGTGCTTTCTCAAGATGGGTAGAAGCCTATCCCCTAAAAGACAATACTGCCTTGTCCACAGCAAAAGCCCTTGTAAAAGAGTACTTCCCCAGGTTTGGAATGCCTAGAATGGTCTGGTCTGACAACAGAAGTGAATTTGTGGGTCGTGTGATGAAAAGAGTGTGTGAAGGGCTAGGCATTAGGCAGAAGTTCCACGCTGCAAATCACCCCCAATCAGCTGGATTAGTAGAATGTTACAATGGCACTTTAAAACTTAAATTGGCCAAAATCCAAGCGAGCACAGGTCTTAAATGGCCTGACGCTCTACCCTTATCACTCCTATCCACCAGAATGACTGTGCATTCGCGAGTGAAACTCAGCCCTTATGAAATTGTCTTTGGCCGGCCAGCCAACATATGGGGAGTGCCTAGACCCACGAAGTTCAGCGAGCTAGAACACCCTATTTTGCTTGATTACTTGTATGAATTGACGGCTAAATTGCGTGTTTTGCATCAACAGGTCCACAACACCCTGCCTCCGGTCTCTGAGACTCCAGGTCACTCCATTGTCCCTGGCTCCTGGATTCTCGTGAAAAACTTTCAGAGGACAAAGAACGACCAGCCCAGGTGGACCGGGCCGCATCTCGTCCTTCTTTCCACAAGGTCAGCCGTTCGAGTGGAGGGGAAGGCCAACTGGATCCACGGGGTCCACTGCAAGAGAATCCCTTCACCTCCACCACATGACCAGTGGGTCCAGAAGGGTGTCACTGACTCAGAGCTTACAACTGTGCCACGTATCATACCTCTCAGCAATGACCGTGTAAAAGAAACTAACCCTGAATGTGAAAGCGAGAACATTTTTCAAGAGACTGTGCCACCATCAGAACAATTGAACTTTTTGGAGCCTGAACTCCTGTTTCAGGACCAGACAGTATGTTAACAAACAAGGACCCCCTGATACGGATAGTTATCCTGGGACAGGGTAAGCAATATATGTGAAATAACAATCCCAGGCATATATTAAAGCAACAACCAATAGATAGAACAAAACAAACTAGTGCAGTTTCAAAACATGTACATTTTTAATTTGATTAAAAAAGATTAAATATAAAACAGTGCATTGATCAGGATTAATAAAAAGATCTATAATGATACATTTGTATTCATAAGAAATTTTAGTTAAAAAAGGAGATTAGGTGGCATCCGGTCGACGCGTTTCGGCATAAACTATGCCTTCATCGGGACTTAAACCATCCAATTTCTGTAAGAAAGATTATAACAGTAGTTTACTTGTTACATCTTCTATCGTTGTTTTGTTCTATCTATTGGTTGTTGCTTTAATATATGCCTGGGATTGTTATTTCACATATATCAGGACCAGACAGTACCAGGAAAAAGACGCTACAATTTGCGACCGAGAAAAACGAACTAACAAAAGTGATTCCTTTTTATGATTTGAGACCAAGACCTATGGACAAATAAAAAATATCCTTTTTTTCCTCCCAAATACCCTTTTTGAAAGTACAGCTCTCCCATTTAGGAAACTTGCTTATTTTTGTTTTTCGAACCGCCATCCGCTGCTAGGGCCGCGGTTGATTAAAGTCTTTTGGGTGCAGCTGACGACGTTAGGTCGGTAGTTCTCGTTAGTCCAAGGGAGTTGCCCTAGACTGACGGAAGCATCCTTTAGCAGAGGCAACCTCCCACCGCGGGCAGCACCTTAGAGAGGATGGAGTTTCCTGATGTGGAGAGACCTGCCAAACAAATGAACTTTAAGCAGAGACTGTGTAACACGATGACAAAGAAAAGTTTTATAATATTGTGTATTTTTATGCTATCCAGCGTAATGATCTTTTTGATAAGTTATGTTTTATTCTCTTTCCATGTAACCTTTGCGCCCACTGCATCACCCATACCTCCTCCTACTGTTTCCTCTCATTCTTTCCACCCTCTGCCTGACCACGAATCAAATAGGAGATTAGAGTTCGTTAATAACTCCTTTGTTCAGTTATTACACCAACACCAACTTGTAATGAACATATCTAACTGTTGGGTGTGCGGTCTCATGCCTCACACAACGGATAAAGGTATCCCCTATTTGGTCCTGCCATTTAGCCACAATGGTTCAGTATGGGCATATAGGACAATGTTCATATATGCACAAGAAATCCAACCCCTTCGTTCTGTGAAAGACAACCTCAAGACCAGCGCCCTAGTAGGTTGGAACGTGACCGGATATGGCACTACTTTAAGTGAGAAACAGCAAGCCAGAAGATCCTCCCCTATCTGGATCGTACCCCATCAGGGTCACCTGTGTCTGCAAGGTATTGGCAAGAATCCCAGAGCTCAGCTAGGGAAGAGTATCTGTACAGAAACGTATGTTTTTGGATCTCAGACTTCCCCTGCGTTTTTAGCCGCTAAGGGTACTTATTTCATCTGCCATGATAGAGTCTACACATGGTTGCCCCCTGACTTCTCCGGCTCATGTTTTGTTTCATTCCTGTTGCCTCCCACCTACACAGCAGCGGCGGATTACCACCGGACAAGGGTAGTTAGAGGTGTTTTGAGTAAAGAAGACACTGCAGGTCAAGAATTTGGGGACTTTGCAAAGGGTTTTCTGCCGTTCTGGGGATCCATGGCCAACAGCAGAAACATAAGGCAATTAACAAGGGTAGTTGAATCCACCGTGACTGAATCTGCCGGTGCCCTTAGTAACTTGACTGCTGAGCTCCAGTCGGATCGACTTATGACCCTTCAGAACCGGGTCGCTTTGGATGTTATACTTGCAGACCGAGGTGGAGTATGCAAATTGATCCAGTCTAGTTGTTGCATTTTCATCCCAGATAATGCTCCAACAGTGTACAGGGCCATTTCCAAACTACATAAGATTTCCTAATCTATTCATGTGGATAAAGGAGATTGGTCGTTAATGGGATGGTTCTGGGAACTGATATCTGCCTGGGGATGGAAAATTCTGATGGTCATTGGGATGGTCTTAGCCATTCTTTTCCTGTTCTGTCTGTGCATACAGTGTGCTCCTGCAATATGTGGCCTCTGTGTTACATCATGTGTAAGGAAGCCTGTGTCAAGAGATGAACTAAGTACTAGAATGATGTTACAGCAACATCTCAATGACTTTAGGAATATAGATCTGGACTCAGACTAACATGAGGATAGATTAATTGCCTATGTAAGGGCAAAAGGAGGGTTTGTGGTTCTGAAAATCCGGATTCATATAATAGTTCTGGACTCGAGAATTAAAACTTCGTCGAAACATGACGAATTTGGTATCAAAAGACCGAGAATGACGAGTACATCATGTACATGTATTTTCAGCATATTCGAGTGACGATTTCACCTCGAAATCGTCACTTACATTCTGAACCCTTGGCTTCCATTTATATGTTGCCCTTTACATAGGCCTTAATCCAGCTGAATTCGATTCCACAAGGACACATACTCCTTAAATTGACTTTTCCATGACCTGTACAAGTTGGAACCATAGCCCCAGGCCGAACTCGTTAGGTCAGTTCCCCTCCCAGTGGCCGAGCAAGGTAGCATCTAGGCTCAACAAACCATAAAACCATTTCAGCGCGCACACCTGCCATATCTCGCTCACATCTATCTCCACTCTTTTGCTTCACTTACTTTATGGTGGGGAGGTGCCCGTTTTTATTAGGGGTCCAGTGATATCTGATGAAATGTTGGGCCTTGCCAAGTGATTTGTTGTAGGCAGCACGAAGTGAAATATGGACATGTCATCATGACTCTGCTTTTTCTTTGTACTAAAAATATGTTAACGATTTACTTTACAACCAAGAATGTTTTGCCTGAAGCCCAAAATTGTGTATAAGAAGAGACGCCTGATTTTGCAAAGGCGTGCAGTCTCCTGAGAACATACCTGTATTGTACTTCTAGGACACTTGTTACCTTGGTTGCAGCCAATAAACCAATCTTTGACTTCACCTAGAAGACTCTGAGTTTCTGTGGTCTGGATCAGGAAGAACCCGAGGTCTCTGGGTGTGTATTCCCTGGCACCGCTGGGTTACCGGTCTCTGTGCCGGTTCTTAAAAACCCAGTACCTCAGTTGCTGGGGCCGTTGTGGAGATTAAGCAAGCTATTGCCCAGAGTTGCAGAGTGGGACCCATGGTTAGCGTAGGCACCTAAGCGAGAATTATCGAGTCCGCGGACATTGACCCAAGACCCTGCCGCGTCGGGAATTGAACCCTGGTCCCGGGCCGACCTCTGCTTCAGGGTCTGCCGCTTCTAACCGGTGAGCCACACTTCTCCAGATCATCTTGTGTTTTATTGTGCTACCCTTGCAATCACGAAAATCATTCTGAATCCAAAAGAAAAAGTTTTCATTGTAAGACTGTACACAGTAGTAAGAATCACTCACATTAAGAGTAGTCACACTAGGATCAGCGTACTCCAACGCAAGTAAAAGAGCACGAAGCTCTGCTAATTGTGCGGTGCAGTCCCCTACAGTCTGCGTGTGCACTACTTTGGACTTGAACTCATCGTTCACCATGGCACCTACCACAATGGCGCGTGCGGAAACGTAGGCGTGTTTAGAGCCATGCGCAACCTGCGCCAAACCATCAGTGTAAATGATGCAATGGAAGTCCTCCAAAGGTCACATAGCTAGAGGAGCAGGATGAACAAATTCATACTGCAAGTACTCTTGCGACCGTAATGAGGCGTCAAAAATAAACGTGACATCCGTGGACGTCAAGGAAGCAGCCCATTGAATCCACCAAGGGAGCAAAGCTTTAGAATTTGGTACACTGGCTTTCGTGATTGCCTCTAAATGAGGACAGGGTGTAACAACCAACATGCGTTTTCCCTGTGACAGAGCACGTTCCTTAAGAATTGCCATCTGCACAGCCGTCAAAACTTTCTCCACAGTGGAAAACTGCATTTCAGCCGAAGTGTACAAGTGTGACTTGTAAGCAATAGGTACTGTGTCTCCTTCATTAAAAGTGAGGTACGTGAAACCCACCGTGCCAGGAATGATTCTTATCACCAGGTTAGTGTGGTTATCACGAGTCAGTAAAAATTTAGAAGCGAGCAGATCAGCCTGCAAGGATTGCAAGATGGCTGAGTGCTCAGGCAGCCAGCATGACTTGGAAAAAGTTGGTTGTATCAAAGCATACAAAGGCTTGATACGCTGGGCATATTCCGGAATGTATGTCCTCCCGAAATTTAAAAAGCCCAGTAAAGACTGTAATTTTTTCAGTGTTGTAGGAGCGCACAACTGTGCGCATTTCTCCAAGAAGTGAGGAGCCAAACCTCTACCTTCATTGTTGAGCTCATAGCCCAGGAACAACACTGTGTACTCCGCAATGTGCGATTTTGCAAAGTTAAATTTGTAACCCATGTCTGCAAAGGTACAAATTAAGGAGTTCACTCGACAGAGATGCTCCCAAATTTCGTCGTCCGTGAGATATATGTCATCCACATACGAGCAAGCATCTGGGTTGATCCTCTCCAAAAGAGAGACTATGCGGGCGGTAAATATACCAGGACTATTCTTATAGCCCATTGGGAGACGCCAAAATAGTTTTTGGACCCCGGCGCAAGTAAAGCTGGTCCATTGGGAGCTAAAGCTATCCAATCTATGGGCATAAAAACCGTTGGAAATGTCAAGCGTGGTCTTAAAACGCTTACGCACAAGACTATCCACTAGGGCAGAGCCGTGAGTATTCTGTACTGCACAGTTATGGCAATGCGAGTTTAAATGCCGGTAATCCAATACCAAACGATATGACCTGTCCGGCTTGGTCACAGTAAAAAGAGGGTTATTCATCGGTGACACACATGTTTCAATAACTCCCTGATATTCTAATTCTTCAAGGATTGCCGCGACGGAAGCCTTGGCTTCACGCCATATGGTATATTGAGGTTGAGGCTGCGGCTGAGACCATAAAGGAATCTCGTGGCAGGGGGACAATTTATCCCAACCACATTGGTTGCGGTACAGAGCCGGTGCTAGAGCCCTAGCCCACTCTTCTGCAAAACGCTGCGCATGCTCCTTCGAGACAGTGTTCGCGAAACTCGGGAGGATCACCTCCTCCCCTCGCGGCGCTGCGAGCACAATAGGTGGGGGCCAGTCAGCCTCCGAAAGCAAAATGTCATACGTAGACGAAAGATTTTCCCAAAATACCCCTTTGATGGTACGTTGTATGTCACCTTCTATTAACAGGACAATTTCATAAAGTCTATCAGGGGGAGCAACTCTTGTATCGGCTGTTTCTATCACAACATAAATATCAGTCGCTGTCATCTTCAGTAGTGGACGCAGGGCCTCTCTCACAATGGTAATGTCCGCCGCGCTGTCCAGCAAAGTCAGAGCCCATGTCAGATTCCGAAGCCGCGTTCTCACTATCTGTGGCATATCGATGCGCTGTTAAAGCCGCGACTTTCTTCTTGTCAAACTGCGGTCTCTTCGGCGTTGAGCCGTCCTGCTGTCCTGTGCCCTCTGTCTGGCGGGGCTGGTCACGACCTTGATGACCACCCCGACCCCTTCCGCCTCCTCCACCACCGGTCTTCGGGGCCGATGAGTCCTGAAAGGAACGAGGAGAGCGTTGATCAGAAACCTGAAAATGATCAGGTGATTTAATCATTGCGCGATCGCGCAAGTCATAAACACGTTCTGTTTGCGCAGGCATCGGAGACGCAGGGTGAGACTCCTGTTTCTGCTGTTGTTGCTGTTGCTTACCCTGTTTCTGTTTCTTAGGCCAATTTTGTTTTTTGGACTGGGGCTGAACTTCCGTTTCTGAAGTCTGCCCCTGGGGTTGCTTCTTCTCTTTTACAGAAAAAGGCTTTAGACCCTTGCTGTTGCGACCCACTTTTCTATAAGCAGCCACAATAATCCCCGCCAACTGCCTAGGTTTATCGGCATCGGGAACCGCCTCCAAAGCATTAGCTACCTGAAAGTTCACTGCATCCCCCTTGACATTAGCAAGAATGAGATCGCAACCTATATCAAAGGAGCCATACAGGCGCATACCCAATTCAACCGCTGCCTCCGGTCCGTGATCATCCTGAACACGTTTAATGATCGTAGGCAGGACAGCCATAGACGGAGTGCCGTAACACCTCGCATAGACCGCCGCAAATGTTTTTCCCCAGGTCTCACCGTCAACGAGTTCAGGGGCCAAATCCTTCGGTAAACTAATCGTTAAGATTCTATGTTTATCACCAGGAGTTGTATTAGGAAATACTGCTTCCAGCTGCTCAAATTTCTCGGCAAGCCAGAAAGGAAAATCATCCTTTTCCTGGGGACGCTTACCCATCACTGCATTGACCATCCCAGGACTGAGCTTCAAACCGCCCTGTCCCGCTGGAAGAGGCGGACCCCCCGGGGGCCCACCCGGGAGATGACGACCTATGTATTGCACTAACGCACGAATCACGGCAAAAGAAACTACATGTAGTCTAAGAACCTCCGCCAAGGTACAATTGCCGTGTTGAGGATGAGGAGTAAAGCCAGCCAGAACAGGCCAATTTGCGCCTGGAATGGACAAAGGACCTAACCTCGGAGCGGTTAAAGAATGGGGTAGGGCGCCACCAAACCAAACGCGATGCTGCCAATGATCAATAGGTATTTCCAGTGCCCTGTACGGATTATATTCAGCCGGCACAGGCGAGGGAGTGTAAGTGTGGAACACATTAGAATTTGCGTCCACAGCCGGAAATGTCACCCACGAATAAAAGAGCTCGTACGGGTAAGCTGCTTCCGCACTCACCACCAAAATCACAGCCAAGCCATCAACGGGAACATTGTAAGTCTGCAAATGATTGCGCACTGCAATGCGACTATGCTGCGGAATGTCCACAGGCTGAGCCATGACTGCACAGGAACTTAGAAAAACAAAGTAAACTTTGTAGCACAACTGGGTAGTAATTCAAGGAAACCGTTTTTGTGAGATTCAAGCTTGAAAAGACCTATTTCAAAAATAGGTAGGTTTTGTCCGACACCACCGTTTTCCGGAAACTACAGTGAAGGGGTTATGGTTTGAATGATATACTACTCGAGTGTCATGATATAAGACCACCAACGAATGGGCGCCATGTAGCAGGGATTCCGTTCTCCTACAGAACTGTGCATAGAGATTTGGAACCTCAGTGAATTAGGGTGGCCCAAAACTCACCTCAGTATCCAAAATCCCCTTACCGAGCTAGCTACAGTGTCTCATTGGTCATTACAAACTCCCAATGTTTAGACAAACCAGAACATGAACTTACAATACCTCAGGTCATGTGGAACACATGAGCACTCTTTTGTTATACAATCATTTCAAACCCGAACGTGGAGTAAATGAGGACACGTGCACATTTGAAATATTTATTTACTAATGCCGTTTTCTCAAACGCAGTATCTTAGATAATACAAGGAAACATATTATCAGAAGCAAAGTTATCAGCATAGTTACTAGTCCATAAAAAGCAAATGGTGACAGCATACTAAAAATGCTGTAATGAATAAGGGTTAACAACACCTAATTCTCACCTTACCTAACTAGCATATTATATTAATATCTAAGAAGGTCTCTTTGGGTTTTAGCAGGGAGGCCCCATACCTCAAGATCCTAGTATGAAGAGATCACATCAGCTTCCACCAGCTCTCTCTGCATGCAAACCGCATCAAGTGTGTTTTTTGTGCTCTAAGCAAAGCCATATAAAACTCGCCTAAAGCCAGAATTTGGCAGGAGCTGCACTTATGTTATGTCTATGAAGGTGCGGAGATCAGACCTCACAACAATTTGTGTTGAGTTATCCTTGAAGCTTCAGCACTCTCTGTACAGACATAGTTTACTAAGCAAAGCCGATATCAGAGCAATAACATATTATTCTCATGTAAATCACAACGCTCTTGTAGGTTAAAAGCTAAATCAACAATTAAGTGTTGTGTGCTGAAGCAGCAAAAGGAAAAATGGCGTTTAAACATTTAATAAGCTCATGCTAACTTAACACAGTATATAGATAAGCAGTAACTATATGACACCCCCCATGATCCGAGCACGGATAAGATAAGATAAGATAAGGGCCTCCTCATGAAATCAGAGTTCAAGAACGATGAGCAATATTTATAATTTAAAAAATCGATGGGAAAAAAATTATCATGAATCAATTCAAAAAAATCCAAAATGTCAAAACATAGTTCACTTTTGCTCATGCCAATAGGTCAGGGAGGTGAAAAATTCAAGCAAAATTAGCAAAAAGTAATGTCAGTAGAAAACAAGGGGCCGTGATCTGAAACCTGGAAAGTTGTTAGGACAAGACCGAATATGCAAAATATGCAGCAACAGCCTCCAACATGAAATCACCGTCTTCATCCGAAAACAGTTCAGCCACCCAATTTAACAGTGGGAAAGATCATATGTGCTCTTCTAATACCGGAGCCTCTATCACCATCAGAGGACACCTCGTGGGTTCTCAAGAAAGCTATGTACCAAGAAATCTTGCGCTGCTTCGAGTATGTTCCAATGACCCATTAGTCCATGCATCGCTGCCAAGGCCATAATCCTTTCGTCAGTACAAACCAACTCGTGAGTAACGACGGGACCCATCAGCTGATTAAAATCGACGTCAGGAGAAACCGTTTTGCAGAGACACAAATCAAGGGCCCAGACGAAATCGCAGCTGAGGCAATGTAACACAGGTTGGACACATGTAAAATAGGAAAATCAAAACGATAATCCAAGTGCCATAATATTCAAGCATCCTGTTGCGAAATAGTGCCAGGAGGGACTGTGCGGCTTCTTGCACAGGAAGGGTATCCATTTTTAATAAAGCAAAATATCACCAAAACGCCTTCCGCCAGTGCCAGCAAAACTGGGAATCCACCAAACAGACTTGAAAAAATGGAATGAAAGAAAGCAGGAATGACCCCAAATATTTTCTCAAATAAAGTCACGAGACCGCTGCTAACTATCTTAAAAAAGTGCGCCAGCCCAGTCGTGGAGGACGCGTTAAAGATTGAATGAACCAGTTCGCCGAAATGCAACGGCAAATCTGTATTTAAAAGGGCCTGAACCTCTGTGCGGGTGTTAGCTATGTGAAGCACAAATGTTTCACGAGCCGAACTCAAGGCCACTTCTTTTTGGGACAAAAGAGCTCTTCTTCTACTCATGCCATTGAACTCCTCTGTCAAGGTTGGGATGCGCGGCCAGATGGAAACATCCCCTTTCCCATGCGGGGGTGGGTAAAGTACATTTTTGCAGCAAACCACACGCTCTGATACTGTTACCACATAAGCAACACCTTTAATTTACCCACAAAAATCTTCATTATTCAAAAGTAAATAACTACCGTTTGCCAGTAAACTAAAAGTGGGAATGATTGCGGGAACTGGTGTGCCTTTCAAAACACAGGCTAAATTTGGCCGGTCTTGATTACAAGAACCGTGCAATTGAATGTGTCTACACATTAAGGAGTGATCCGGTGTCTCTGTACACTCCTCCCCATTCAGATAAACTTCTTGTCCGTCTTTTAAACATCTATAAGTAAACAGGAGGGACCAGACTTCATGAAGAAAAGCCTTACCTAATGGTTCATAACGACCTATAGCAACATATTGCATACAATTTGTAAATTTATATAAAGCAAACGGTAACGTTATCAAACCGTGGATACGCTACATTGCAGCAGTGGCCTCTGCCACAGAGAAAGGCAAGGATTCCAACCTTTCAATATGTAACATCGAAAAAGATGCATCTCGCATGGAAAGCAAGCGCTGCTTGTCAGTCAAATTATTAGGGGCAAAGAGAGAGGAGACATTCATGTAGGTCCATGGCACCTTGCCAGACTTCAGCGTCTGCAGGGTCCACGCAAATTGCATGATAGAACGCAATTGATTCTGACCATGGTACAATACAGATACTTCATCCTGCACAATATCCACTACAGAGGACACAATATTATCTAACGTGTAAATGCGGGAAGAAAGCATGTTAATACTATTATCGACCACTGCAAGCACTTTTTCTAGATTAGCTTGATCAATAGCTCTAAGGCGTGTCGCCGCCTCAATCTGTGATGTCTTCCAGATTTCATTGTAAATAGCATATATCCATCTTTTTGATCTACCACTAGCCGGGCCTTTTATGAAATCATTTAAATCCACATCCTCATTTAACTTGGAGAGATGCAGTTTAACCGCAGCTAATGTAGAATGTTTTAGCCAATTTTGACATAATTTGCCCACTGAATAAGTCATGACAGAATGGTCAGAGTCAAAACGTGGATCAGGTCTGACCTGTTTAAAGCCATCTGACAAACCCAAAAAACGGTGCTGACACGAATCAGCACTTCTGTGCCACATCAGCCAACCTTCTGGATCCATACTGGAAATGTTAAAGGATGAATTTAGCAAAAGGTTCTGCAAATCTCTAATGGAAAAAGTAGTAAAATTATTCCAGCCAGAATATTCTTCTAACTCAGGGATGGTAAGAGTATTTAATTTTTTAGAAGTAGCCAATCCAAAGCATGTTGTCTGCGAAATAGAAGAATTCAAAAACAACATTTGATTTGGGATGAGGCATGCTCGGTGCAAAGCTTCTGTGCCTTGTACCTGCCAGCTTTTTGAACCCCAAACTGATTTAAGGTCTATTATTTCCTTCCATAATTTATAGCCACCAACAGCAAGCTGATCAAGAAAGGACTTTAAATACAATAATTTGGTATTGGTAAGTCTAACCTTGGACATCGGCTTCTGTCTCATTTTAAAATAAAAGGACTCGGGATTGGACTGATTGAAGTCGGTGAAATAAGTGTACTTTTTCAAAAACTTGTTTCGGTGCTGGGCAATGCTCCCATTGCGTATAATTAACAGTATTCCTTCTGGAAGTAGTTTTATGTAAGAAGTGATTGCCAAAATGTTGAAAGCAAAACAAATCACCATAATTAGCAGATTCTAAGTACAAATCTTCAGCATCAAAGGCAGCATAGTATTTTAAATCAGAAAACAAAGTCTCTACGGCCTGAACATCCCAATCACCAGAACGTATGTTTTGTTTCACTACATCCTCCATGTTAACTCTAAGCACATTAGGGACATTAACAACCTCTGTAGGGCCATGAATTTGAAATCTAACGGCATCCCACACAATCCCATCAAGGACAGGCCAAGCAGTGATGTTAACAAATGTCAAGTCTCTTTTCAGTCTGTGTGCAGAATGCGATGAGGAAAGTGGGGCCAAAGTTCCATTGAGATGTCGAATGCATGTTCTTTCCTCGACATAGTGTCCATTGACAGTTCAGAAAAAATAAAACACAAACCCAATTGACATAAAAAGGTAAATTGAAAAAAGCACTAGCCAAATATATGTCCAAGGGGGAATCAAAAAATGTTTTTTAAATAAGCTGGCATAAACTGCAAACCGTGAGGGTCTCTTCGAGGCATTGGAAACAGAGTCAAATGAAAATCTGGATTCTGTGGCCAAACGTGTCTGCAGATCTGGCATAGATAAGTCAGTGGGGTAAGTGTAGTCAATTTCATCATGGTCTGTACCAGGCAAAGTACTTAATAAAGGACTGGAAATTGCAGGCAATTCGATGGCCACTTCTGGTTCAGGATTTGAAGCAGTGGCCAAAATAGAATTTCTCACAATGGAAGGACAGGAAACTGCCGGAGTCATACTAAGAAGAATCGGCCACTCTGTGTATCTTGACATTGTCAATTGAGATAAACCTGTTTTCCTTACAACCTGGAAGCGGTGGTAAAATGACTGTTCTTGTGCCCTTCACTCCAAGGACTGGAACCGTAGCTCGATAGGAAGGTCCAAATTCTTTCTTGTTATCGATCTTCTCGCGAACCAGTTCTCCAACTTGGGGTAGCCAGCCAACTACCGGGATCTGCAACGCAACATCCGATGTGGAGGGCAAATGTTCCTTTGCAAGACTGTCTCTGGTCTTTTGTAGATCCTGTAAAACATTGCAATGTTCATCTACGTCAAAGGTTGTGGCGCGAGCCACGCAGTCTAGACCATCAAGGTCAGGGACGTACATCTTGATGCCAAAGAGCATTTCGTATGGGGTCCGCCCACCCAGAGACCTTCTAAGGAGATTATTAAGAGCACGCTGCACGCCATTGAGGTGGGCCAGCCAGTTTCTGCCAGTGCCTATAACTCGAGCTGTCAATGATTGCTTTAAGTCACGGTTCATTCGCTCCACTACACTATTACCCTCAGGTCTGTAGGGAGACGAAAACTTGACTTGGACCCCCATCGAAGTCATGGCATCCTTGTACGCCTTAGAGGCGAAAGCCGGACCCTGATCCGAATGGAAGGTACCACAGGCAAAAATCCCTACAAAGACACGCAAATCTCTTATGACAGTCCGTGAATCAGCGCTGCGATGGGGCCAAACCCACACAAAGCGTGTGCATGAATCAACTGCTACTAAGATGTACTTATACGCAGTATCAGTGGAAAAAGTACCGCAGTGATCCAAATAAACACAACCTAGCGGTTTATTAGATATGTACAACTGTGTCTGTGGCGGACGCGCAGCAGTTGAAGGTTTAATCTGCTGGCAAATGTCACATTGAAGGACATAGCCTCGCGTCTATTTGTACAGTCCCCGCCACCAGAAACGTTGTTGTAATTGAGCTACAGTGGCCGAGACACCCGCATGCGCATACGCCACACCTTCATGCGCCGCTGTAATCAAGCTAGCTCAGCGATCCGAGTTGGGAATGAAACGTTCACCAACTTCAGGAATTATCACAAAAGGAACCTTATCGGGACTTAAGTGGTATGTGTGCTTCGAAGGGAACCCCGTAGGATGTTTACCTCCCTTCTCAGTGGCAGCAACAGCCGCCAAGATGTCGTCATCAATCTTATTTTTGGACCGTGTAACTGCTGCAACTAAATATGTAGACACCGCTGATTTCGCCGCTTCATCAGCAAGCGAGTTACCGACAGCGTGAACTCCCACACCCTGATGGCCGAGAGTATGAATCACAAACACAAGTGGCAACTGAGCCTTAAGCTCAGCCACTCTAACCCAGATCCTCTTGTGTTTTATTGTGCTACCCTTGGAATCACGAAAGTCATTCTGAATCCAAAAGAACAAGTTTTCATTGTAAGACTGTACACAGTAGTAAGAATCACTCACAATAAGAGTAGTCACACTAGGATCAGCGTACTCCAACGCTAATAAAAGAGCACGAAGGTCTGCTAATTGTGCGGTGCAGTCCCCTAGAGTCTGCGTGTGCACTACTCTGGACTTGAACTCATCGTTCACCATGGCACCTACCACAATGGCGCATGCGGAAACGTAGGCGTGTTTAGAGCCATGCGCAACCTGCGCCGAACCATCAGTGTAAATGATGCAATGGAAGTCCTCCAAAGGTCGCATAGCTAGAGGAGCAGGATGAACAAATTCATACTGCAAGTACTCTTGCGACCGTAATGAGGCGTCAAAAATAAACGTGACATCCGTGGACGTCAAGGAAGCAGCCCATTGAATCCACCGAGGGTGCAAAGCTTTAGAATTTGGTACACTGGCTTTCGTGACTGCCTCTAAATGAGGACAGGGTGTAACAACCAATATGCGTTTTCCCTGTGACAGAGCACGTTCCTTAAGAATCACCATCTGCACAGCCGTCAAAACTTTCTCCACAGTGGAAAATTGCATTTCAGCCGAAGTGTACAAGTGTGACTTGTAAGCAATAGGTACTGTGTCTCCTTCATTAAAAGTGAGGTACGTGAAACCTACCGTGCCAGGAATGATTCTTATCACCAGGTTAGTGTGGTTATCACGAGTCAGTAAAAATTTAGAAGCGAGCAGATCAGCCTGCAAGGATTGCAAGATGGCTGAGTGCTCAGGCAACCAGCATGATTTGGAAAAAGTTGGTTGTATCAAAGCATACAAAGGCTTGATACGCTTGGCATATTCCGGAAGGTATGTCCTCCCGAAATTTAAAAAGCCCAGTAAAGACTGTAATTTTTTCAGTGTTGTAGGAGCGCGCAACTGTGCGCATTTCTCCAAGAAGTGAGGAGCCAAACCTCTACCTTCATTGTTGAGCTCATAGCCCAGGAACAACACTGTGTACTCCGCAATGTGCGATTTTGCAAAGTTAAATTTGTAGCCCATGTCTGCAAAGGTACAAATTAAGGAGTTCACTCGACAGAGATGCTCCCAAATTTCGTCGTCTGTGAGATATATGTCATCCCCATACGAGCAAGCATCTGGGTCGATCCTCTCCAAAAGAGAGACTATGCGGGCGGTAAATATACCAGGACTATTCTTATAGCCCATTGGGAGACGCCGAAATTGTTTATGGACCCCGGCGCAAGTAAAGCTGGTCCATTGGGAGCTAAAGCTATCCAATCTATGGGCATAAAAACCGTTGGAAATGTCAAGCGTGGTCTTAAAACGCTTACGCACAAGACTATCCACTAGGGCAGAGCCGTGAGTATTCTGTACTGCACAGTTACGGCAATGCAAGTTTAAATGCCGGTAATCCAATACCAAACGATATGACCCTTGGTCACAGTAAAAAGAGGGTTATTCATTGATGACACACATGTTTCAATAACTCCCTGATATTCTAATTGTTCAAGGATTGCTGCGACGGAAGCCTTGGCTTCACGCCGTATGGGATATTGAGGTTGAGGCTGCGGCTGAGACCGTAAAGGAATATCGTGGCAGGGGGACAATTTATCCCAACCACATTGGTTGCGGTACAGAGCCGGTGCTAGAGCCCTAGCCCACTCTTCTGCAAAACGCTGCGCATGCTCCTTCGAGACAGTGTTTGTGAAACTCGGGAGGATCACCTCCTCCCCTCGCGGCGCTGCGAGCACAAAAGGTGGGGGCCAGTCTGCCTCCGAAAGCAAAATGTCATACGTAGACGAAAGATTTTCCCAAAATACCCCTTTGATGGTACATTGTATGTCACCTTCCATTAACAGGACAATTTCATAAAGTCTATCAGGGGGAGCAACTCTTGTATCGGCTGTTTCTATCACAACATAAATATCAGTCACTGTCACCTTCAGTAGTGGACGCAGGGCCTCTCTCACAATGGTAATCTCCGCCGCGCTGTCCAGCAAAGTCAGAGCCCATGTCAGATTCCGAAGCCGCGTTCTCACTATCTGTGGCATATCGATGCGCTGTTAAAGACGCGACTTTCTTCTTGGCAAACTGCGGTCTCTTCGGCGTTGAGCCGTCCTGCTGTCCTGTGCCCTCTGTCTGGCGGGGCTGGTCACAACCTTGCTGACCACCCCGACCCCTTCCGCCTCCTCCACTTTCGGTCTTCGGGGCCGATGAGTCCTGAAAGGAACGAGGAGAACGTTGATCAGAAACCTGAAAACGATCAGGTGATTTAATCATTGCGAGATCGCGCAAGTCATAAACACGTTCTGTTTGCGCAGGCATTGGAGACACAGGGTTAGACTCCTGTTTCTGCTGTTGTTGCTGTTGCTTACCCTGTTTCTGTTTCTTAGGCCAATTTTGTTTTTTGGACTGGGGCTGAACTTCCGTTTCTGAAGTCTGCCCCTGGGGTTGCTTCTTCTCTTTAACAGAAAAAGGCTTTAGACCCTTGCTGTTGCGACCCACTTTTCTATAAGCAGCCACAATAATCCCCGCCAACTGCCTAGGTTTATCGGCATCGGGAACCGCCTCCAAAGCATTAGCTACCTGAAAGTTCACTGCATCCCCCTTGACATTAGCAAGAATGAGATCGCAACCTATATCAAAGGAGCCATACAGGCGCATACCCAATTCAACCGCTGCCTCCGGTCCGTGATCATCCTGAACACGTTTAATGATCGTAGGCAGGACAGCCATAGACGGAGTGCCGTAACACCTCGCATAGACCGCCGCAAATGTTTTTCCCCAGGTCTCACCGTCAACGAGTTCAGGGGCCAAATCCTTCGGTAAACTAATCGTTAAGATTCTATGTTTATCACCAGGAGTTGTATTAGGAAATACTGCTTCCAGCTGCTCAAATTTCTCGGCAAGCCAGAAAGGAAAATCATCCTTTTCCTGGGGACGCTTACCCATCACTGCATTGACCATCCCAGGACTGAGCTTCAAACCGCCCTGTCCCGCTGGAAGAGGCGGACCCCCCGGGGGCCCACCCGGGAGATGACGACCTATGTATTGCACTAACGCACGAATCACGGCAAAAGAAACTACATGTAGTCTAAGAACCTCCGCCAAGGTACAATTGCCGTGTTGAGGATGAGGAGTAAAGCCAGCCAGAACAGGCCAATTTGCGCCTGGAATGGACAAAGGACCTAACCTCGGAGCGGTTAAAGAATGGGGTAGGGCGCCACCAAACCAAACGCGATGCTGCCAATGATCAATAGGTATTTCCAGTGCCCTGTACGGATTATATTCAGCCGGCACAGGCGAGGGAGTGTAAGTGTGGAACACATTAGAATTTGCGTCCACAGCCGGAAATGTCACCCACGAATAAAAGAGCTCGTACGGGTAAGCTGCTTCCGCACTCACCACCAAAATCACAGCCAAGCCATCAACGGGAACATTGTAAGTCTGCAAATGATTGCGCACTGCAATGCGACTATGCTGCGGAATGTCCACAGGCTGAGCCATGACTGCACAGGAACTTAGAAAAACAAAGTAAACTTTGTAGCACAACTGGGTAGTAATTCAAGGAAACCGTTTTTGTGAGATTCAAGCTTGAAAAGACCTATTTCAAAAATAGGTAGGTTTTGTCCGACACCACCGTTTTCCGGAAACTACAGTGAAGGGGTTATGGTTTGAATGATATACTACTCGAGTGTCATGATATAAGACCACCAACGAATGGGCGCCATGTAGCAGGGATTCCGTTCTCCTACAGAACTGTGCATAGAGATTTGGAACCTCAGTGAATTAGGGTGGCCCAAAACTCACCTCAGTATCCAAAATCCCCTTACCGAGCTAGCTACAGTGTCTCATTGGTCATTACAAACTCCCAATGTTTAGACAAACCAGAACATGAACTTACAATACCTCAGGTCATGTGGAACACATGAGCACTCTTTCGTTATACAATCATTTCAAACCCGAACGTGGAGTAAATGAGGACACGTGCACATTTGAAATATTTATTTACTAATGCCGTTTTCTCAAACGCAGTATCTTAGATAATACAAGGAAACATATTATCAGAAGCAAAGTTATCAGCATAGTTACTAGTCCATAAAAAGCAAATGGTGACAGCATACTAAAAATGCTGTAATGAATAAGGGTTAACAACACCTAATTCTCACCTTACCTAACTAGCATATTATATTAATATCTAAGAAGGTCTCTTTGGGTTTTAGCAGGGAGGCCCCATACCTCAAGATCCTAGTATGAAGAGATCACATCAGCTTCCACCAGCTCTCTCTGCATGCAAACCGCATCAAGTGTGTTTTTTGTGCTCTAAGCAAAGCCATATAAAACTCGCCTAAAGCCAGAATTTGGCAGGAGCTGCACTTATGTTATGTCTATGAAGGTGCGGAGATCAGACCTCACAACAATTTGTGTTGAGTTATCCTTGAAGCTTCAGCACTCTCTGTACAGACATAGTTTACTAAGCAAAGCCGATATCAGAGCAATAACATATTATTCTCATGTAAATCACAACGCTCTTGTAGGTTAAAAGCTAAATCAACAATTAAGTGTTGTGTGCTGAAGCAGCAAAAGGAAAAATGGCGTTTAAACATTTAATAAGCTCATGCTAACTTAACACAGTATATAGATAAGCAGTAACTATATGACACCCCCCATGATCCGAGCACGGATAAGATAAGATAAGATAAGGGCCTCCTCATGAAATCAGAGTTCAAGAACGATGAGCAATATTTATAATTTAAAAAATCGATGGGAAAAAAATTATCATGAATCAATTCAAAAAAATCCAAAATGTCAAAACATAGTTCACTTTTGCTCATGCCAATAGGTCAGGGAGGTGAAAAATTCAAGCAAAATTAGCAAAAAGTAATGTCAGTAGAAAACAAGGGGCCGTGATCTGAAACCTGGAAAGTTGTTAGGACAAGACCGAATATGCAAAATATGCAGCAACAGCCTCCAACATGAAATCACCGTCTTCATCCGAAAACAGTTCAGCCACCCAATTTAACAGTGGGAAAGATCATATGTGCTCTTCTAATACCGGAGCCTCTATCACCATCAGAGGACACCTCGTGGGTTCTCAAGAAAGCTATGTACCAAGAAATCTTGCGCTGCTTCGAGTATGTTCCAATGACCCATTAGTCCATGCATCGCTGCCAAGGCCATAATCCTTTCGTCAGTACAAACCAACTCGTGAGTAACGACGGGACCCATCAGCTGATTAAAATCGACGTCAGGAGAAACCGTTTTGCAGAGACACAAATCAAGGGCCCAGACGAAATCGCAGCTGAGGCAATGTAACACAGGTTGGACACATGTAAAATAGGAAAATCAAAACGATAATCCAAGTGCCATAATATTCAAGCATCCTGTTGCGAAATAGTGCCAGGAGGGACTGTGCGGCTTCTTGCACAGGAAGGGTATCCATTTTTAATAAAGCAAAATATCACCAAAACGCCTGCCGCCAGTGCCAGCAAAACTGGGAATCCACCAAACAGACTTGAAAAAATGGAATGAAAGAAAGCAGGAATGACCCCAAATATTTTCTCAAATAAAGTCACGAGACCGCTGCTAACTATCTTAAAAAAGTGCGCCAGCCCAGTCGTGGAGGACGCGTTAAAGATTGAATGAACCAGTTCGCCGAAATGCAACGGCAAATCTGTATTTAAAAGGGCCTGAACCTCTGTGCGGGTGTTAGCTATGTGAAGCACAAATGTTTCACGAGCCGAACTCAAGGCCACTTCTTTTTGGGACAAAAGAGCTCTTCTTCTACTCATGCCATTGAACTCCTCTGTCAAGGTTGGGATGCGCGGCCAGATGGAAACATCCCCTTTCCCATGCGGGGGTGGGTAAAGTACATTTTTGCAGCAAACCACACGCTCTGATACTGTTACCACATAAGCAACACCTTTAATTTACCCACAAAAATCTTCATTATTCAAAAGTAAATAACTACCGTTTGCCAGTAAACTAAAAGTGGGAATGATTGCGGGAACTGGTGTGCCTTTCAAAACACAGGCTAAATTTGGCCGGTCTTGATTACAAGAACCGTGCAATTGAATGTGTCTACACATTAAGGAGTGATCCGGTGTCTCTGTACACTCCTCCCCATTCAGATAAACTTCTTGTCCGTCTTTTAAACATCTATAAGTAAACAGGAGGGACCAGACTTCATGAAGAAAAGCCTTACCTAATGGTTCATAACGACCTATAGCAACATATTGCATACAATTTGTAAATTTATATAAAGCAAACGGTAACGTTATCAAACCGTGGATAAGCTACATTGCAGCAGTGGCCTCTGCCACAGAGAAAGGCAAGGATTCCAACCTTTCAATATGTAACATCGAAAAAGATGCATCTCGCATGGAAAGCAAGCGCTGCTTGTCAGTCAAATTATTAGGGGCAAAGAGAGAGGAGACATTCATGTAGGTCCATGGCACCTTGCCAGACTTCAGCGTCTGCAGGGTCCACGCAAATTGCATGATAGAACGCAATTGATTCTGACCATGGTACAATACAGATACTTCATCCTGCACAATATCCACTACAGAGGACACAATATTATCTAACGTGTAAATGCGGGAAGAAAGCATGTTAATACTATTATCGACCACTGCAAGCACTTTTTCTAGATTAGCTTGATCAATAGCTCTAAGGCGTGTCGCCGCCTCAATCTGTGATGTCTTCCAGATTTCATTGTAAATAGCATATATCCATCTTTTTGATCTACCACTAGCCGGGCCTTTTATGAAATCATTTAAATCCACATCCTCATTTAACTTGGAGAGATGCAGTTTAACCGCAGCTAATGTAGAATGTTTTAGCCAATTTTGACATAATTTGCCCACTGAATAAGTCATGACAGAATGGTCAGAGTCAAAACGTGGATCAGGTCTGACCTGTTTAAAGCCATCTGACAAACCCAAAAAACGGTGCTGACACGAATCAGCACTTCTGTGCCACATCAGCCAACCTTCTGGATCCATACTGGAAATGTTAAAGGATGAATTTAGCAAAAGGTTCTGCAAATCTCTAATGGAAAAAGTAGTAAAATTATTCCAGCCAGAATATTCTTCTAACTCAGGGATGGTAAGAGTATTTAATTTTTTAGAAGTAGCCAATCCAAAGCATGTTGTCTGCGAAATAGAAGAATTCAAAAACAACATTTGATTTGGGATGAGGCATGCTCGGTGCAAAGCTTCTGTGCCTTGTACCTGCCAGCTTTTTGAACCCCAAACTGATTTAAGGTCTATTATTTCCTTCCATAATTTATAGCCACCAACAGCAAGCTGATCAAGAAAGGACTTTAAATACAATAATTTGGTATTGGTAAGTCTAACCTTGGACATCGGCTTCTGTCTCATTTTAAAATAAAAGGACTCGGGATTGGACTGATTGAAGTCGGTGAAATAAGTGTACTTTTTCAAAAACTTGTTTCGGTGCTGGGCAATGCTCCCATTGCGTATAATTAACAGTATTCCTTCTGGAAGTAGTTTTATGTAAGAAGTGATTGCCAAAATGTTGAAAGCAAAACAAATCACCATAATTAGCAGATTCTAAGTACAAATCTTCAGCATCAAAGGCAGCATAGTATTTTAAATCAGAAAACAAAGTCTCTACGGCCTGAACATCCCAATCACCAGAACGTATGTTTTGTTTCACTACATCCTCCATGTTAACTCTAAGCACATTAGGGACATTAACAACCTCTGTAGGGCCATGAATTTGAAATCTAACGGCATCCCACACAATCCCATCAAGGACAGGCCAAGCAGTGATGTTAACAAATGTCAAGTCTCTTTTCAGTCTGTGTGCAGAATGCGATGAGGAAAGTGGGGCCAAAGTTCCATTGAGATGTCGAATGCATGTTCTTTCCTCGACATAGTGTCCATTGACAGTTCAGAAAAAATAAAACACAAACCCAATTGACATAAAAAGGTAAATTGAAAAAAGCACTAGCCAAATATATGTCCAAGGGGGAATCAAAAAATGTTTTTTAAATAAGCTGGCATAAACTGCAAACCGTGAGGGTCTCTTCGAGGCATTGGAAACAGAGTCAAATGAAAATCTGGATTCTGTGGCCAAACGTGTCTGCAGATCTGGCATAGATAAGTCAGTGGGGTAAGTGTAGTCAATTTCATCATGGTCTGTACCAGGCAAAGTACTTAATAAAGGACTGGAAATTGCAGGCAATTCGATGGCCACTTCTGGTTCAGGATTTGAAGCAGTGGCCAAAATAGAATTTCTCACAATGGAAGGACAGGAAACTGCCGGAGTCATACTAAGAAGAATCGGCCACTCTGTGTATCTTGACATTGTCAATTGAGATAAACCTGTTTTCCTTACAACCTGGAAGCGGTGGTAAAATGACTGTTCTTGTGCCCTTCACTCCAAGGACTGGAACCGTAGCTCGATAGGAAGGTCCAAATTCTTTCTTGTTATCGATCTTCTCGCGAACCAGTTCTCCAACTTGGGGTAGCCAGCCAACTACCGGGATCTGCAACGCAACATCCGATGTGGAGGGCAAATGTTCCTTTGCAAGACTGTCTCTGGTCTTTTGTAGATCCTGTAAAACATTGCAATGTTCATCTACGTCAAAGGTTGTGGCGCGAGCCACGCAGTCTAGACCATCAAGGTCAGGGACGTACATCTTGATGCCAAAGAGCATTTCGTATGGGGTCCGCCCACCCAGAGACCTTCTAGGGAGATTATTAAGAGCACGCTGCACGCCATTGAGGTGGGCCAGCCAGTTTCTGCCAGTGCCTATAACTCGAGCTGTCAATGATTGCTTTAAGTCACGGTTCATTCGCTCCACTACACTATTACCCTCAGGTCTGTAGGGAGACGAAAACTTGACTTGGACCCCCATCGAAGTCATGGCATCCTTGTACGCCTTAGAGGCGAAAGCCGGACCCTGATCCGAATGGAAGGTACCACAGGCAAAAATCCCTACAAAGACACGCAAATCTCTTATGACAGTCCGTGAATCAGCGCTGCGATGGGGCCAAACCCACACAAAGCGTGTGCATGAATCAACTGCTACTAAGATGTACTTATACGCAGTATCAGTGGAAAAAGTACCGCAGTGATCCAAATAAACACAACCTAGCGGTTTATTAGATATGTACAACTGTGTCTGTGGCGGACGCGCAGCAGTTGAAGGTTTAATCTGCTGGCAAATGTCACATTGAAGGACATAGCCTCGCGTCTATTTGTACAGTCCCCGCCACCAGAAACGTTGTTGTAATTGAGCTACAGTGGCCGAGACACCCGCATGCGCATACGCCACACCTTCATGCGCCGCTGTAATCAAGCTAGCTCAGCGATCCGAGTTGGGAATGAAACGTTCACCAACTTCAGGAATTATCACAAAAGGAACCTTATCGGGACTTAAGTGGTATGTGTGCTTCGAAGGGAACCCCGTAGGATGTTTACCTCCCTTCTCAGTGGCAGCAACAGCCGCCAAGATGTCGTCATCAATCTTATTTTTGGACCGTGTAACTGCTGCAACTAAATATGTAGACACCGCTGATTTCGCCGCTTCATCAGCAAGCGAGTTACCGACAGCGTGAACTCCCACACCCTGATGGCCGAGAGTATGAATCACAAACACAAGTGGCAACTGAGCCTTAAGCTCAGCCACTCTAACCCAGATCCTCTTGTGTTTTATTGTGCTACCCTTGGAATCACGAAAGTCATTCTGAATCCAAAAGAACAAGTTTTCATTGTAAGACTGTACACAGTAGTAAGAATCACTCACAATAAGAGTAGTCACACTAGGATCAGCGTACTCCAACGCTAATAAAAGAGCACGAAGGTCTGCTAATTGTGCGGTGCAGTCCCCTAGAGTCTGCGTGTGCACTACTCTGGACTTGAACTCATCGTTCACCATGGCACCTACCACAATGGCGCATGCGGAAACGTAGGCGTGTTTAGAGCCATGCGCAACCTGCGCCGAACCATCAGTGTAAATGATGCAATGGAAGTCCTCCAAAGGTCGCATAGCTAGAGGAGCAGGATGAACAAATTCATACTGCAAGTACTCTTGCGACCGTAATGAGGCGTCAAAAATAAACGTGACATCCGTGGACGTCAAGGAAGCAGCCCATTGAATCCACCGAGGGTGCAAAGCTTTAGAATTTGGTACACTGGCTTTCGTGACTGCCTCTAAATGAGGACAGGGTGTAACAACCAATATGCGTTTTCCCTGTGACAGAGCACGTTCCTTAAGAATCACCATCTGCACAGCCGTCAAAACTTTCTCCACAGTGGAAAATTGCATTTCAGCCGAAGTGTACAAGTGTGACTTGTAAGCAATAGGTACTGTGTCTCCTTCATTAAAAGTGAGGTACGTGAAACCTACCGTGCCAGGAATGATTCTTATCACCAGGTTAGTGTGGTTATCACGAGTCAGTAAAAATTTAGAAGCGAGCAGATCAGCCTGCAAGGATTGCAAGATGGCTGAGTGCTCAGGCAACCAGCATGATTTGGAAAAAGTTGGTTGTATCAAAGCATACAAAGGCTTGATACGCTTGGCATATTCCGGAAGGTATGTCCTCCCGAAATTTAAAAAGCCCAGTAAAGACTGTAATTTTTTCAGTGTTGTAGGAGCGCGCAACTGTGCGCATTTCTCCAAGAAGTGAGGAGCCAAACCTCTACCTTCATTGTTGAGCTCATAGCCCAGGAACAACACTGTGTACTCCGCAATGTGCGATTTTGCAAAGTTAAATTTGTAGCCCATGTCTGCAAAGGTACAAATTAAGGAGTTCACTCGACAGAGATGCTCCCAAATTTCGTCGTCTGTGAGATATATGTCATCCCCATACGAGCAAGCATCTGGGTCGATCCTCTCCAAAAGAGAGACTATGCGGGCGGTAAATATACCAGGACTATTCTTATAGCCCATTGGGAGACGCCGAAATTGTTTATGGACCCCGGCGCAAGTAAAGCTGGTCCATTGGGAGCTAAAGCTATCCAATCTATGGGCATAAAAACCGTTGGAAATGTCAAGCGTGGTCTTAAAACGCTTACGCACAAGACTATCCACTAGGGCAGAGCCGTGAGTATTCTGTACTGCACAGTTACGGCAATGCAAGTTTAAATGCCGGTAATCCAATACCAAACGATATGACCCTTGGTCACAGTAAAAAGAGGGTTATTCATTGATGACACACATGTTTCAATAACTCCCTGATATTCTAATTGTTCAAGGATTGCTGCGACGGAAGCCTTGGCTTCACGCCGTATGGGATATTGAGGTTGAGGCTGCGGCTGAGACCGTAAAGGAATATCGTGGCAGGGGGACAATTTATCCCAACCACATTGGTTGCGGTACAGAGCCGGTGCTAGAGCCCTAGCCCACTCTTCTGCAAAACGCTGCGCATGCTCCTTCGAGACAGTGTTTGTGAAACTCGGGAGGATCACCTCCTCCCCTCGCGGCGCTGCGAGCACAAAAGGTGGGGGCCAGTCTGCCTCCGAAAGCAAAATGTCATACGTAGACGAAAGATTTTCCCAAAATACCCCTTTGATGGTACATTGTATGTCACCTTCCATTAACAGGACAATTTCATAAAGTCTATCAGGGGGAGCAACTCTTGTATCGGCTGTTTCTATCACAACATAAATATCAGTCACTGTCACCTTCAGTAGTGGACGCAGGGCCTCTCTCACAATGGTAATCTCCGCCGCGCTGTCCAGCAAAGTCAGAGCCCATGTCAGATTCCGAAGCCGCGTTCTCACTATCTGTGGCATATCGATGCGCTGTTAAAGACGCGACTTTCTTCTTGGCAAACTGCGGTCTCTTCGGCGTTGAGCCGTCCTGCTGTCCTGTGCCCTCTGTCTGGCGGGGCTGGTCACAACCTTGCTGACCACCCCGACCCCTTCCGCCTCCTCCACTTTCGGTCTTCGGGGCCGATGAGTCCTGAAAGGAACGAGGAGAACGTTGATCAGAAACCTGAAAACGATCAGGTGATTTAATCATTGCGAGATCGCGCAAGTCATAAACACGTTCTGTTTGCGCAGGCATTGGAGACACAGGGTTAGACTCCTGTTTCTGCTGTTGTTGCTGTTGCTTACCCTGTTTCTGTTTCTTAGGCCAATTTTGTTTTTTGGACTGGGGCTGAACTTCCGTTTCTGAAGTCTGCCCCTGGGGTTGCTTCTTCTCTTTAACAGAAAAAGGCTTTAGACCCTTGCTGTTGCGACCCACTTTTCTATAAGCAGCCACAATAATCCCCGCCAACTGCCTAGGTTTATCGGCATCGGGAACCGCCTCCAAAGCATTAGCTACCTGAAAGTTCACTGCATCCCCCTTGACATTAGCAAGAATGAGATCGCAACCTATATCAAAGGAGCCATACAGGCGCATACCCAATTCAACCGCTGCCTCCGGTCCGTGATCATCCTGAACACGTTTAATGATCGTAGGCAGGACAGCCATAGACGGAGTGCCGTAACACCTCGCATAGACCGCCGCAAATGTTTTTCCCCAGGTCTCACCGTCAACGAGTTCAGGGGCCAAATCCTTCGGTAAACTAATCGTTAAGATTCTATGTTTATCACCAGGAGTTGTATTAGGAAATACTGCTTCCAGCTGCTCAAATTTCTCGGCAAGCCAGAAAGGAAAATCATCCTTTTCCTGGGGACGCTTACCCATCACTGCATTGACCATCCCAGGACTGAGCTTCAAACCGCCCTGTCCCGCTGGAAGAGGCGGACCCCCCGGGGGCCCACCCGGGAGATGACGACCTATGTATTGCACTAACGCACGAATCACGGCAAAAGAAACTACATGTAGTCTAAGAACCTCCGCCAAGGTACAATTGCCGTGTTGAGGATGAGGAGTAAAGCCAGCCAGAACAGGCCAATTTGCGCCTGGAATGGACAAAGGACCTAACCTCGGAGCGGTTAAAGAATGGGGTAGGGCGCCACCAAACCAAACGCGATGCTGCCAATGATCAATAGGTATTTCCAGTGCCCTGTACGGATTATATTCAGCCGGCACAGGCGAGGGAGTGTAAGTGTGGAACACATTAGAATTTGCGTCCACAGCCGGAAAATGTCACCCACGAATAAAAGAGCTCGTACGGGTAAGCTGCTTCCGCACTCACCACCAAAATCACAGCCAAGCCATCAACGGGAACATTGTAAGTCTGCAAATGATTGCGCACTGCAATGCGACTATGCTGCGGAATGTCCACAGGCTGAGCCATGACTGCACAGGAACTTAGAAAAACAAAGTAAACTTTGTAGCACAACTGGGTAGTAATTCAAGGAAACCGTTTTTGTGAGATTCAAGCTTGAAAAGACCTATTTCAAAAATAGGTAGGTTTTGTCCGACACCACCGTTTTCCGGAAACTACAGTGAAGGGGTTATGGTTTGAATGATATACTACTCGAGTGTCATGATATAAGACCACCAACGAATGGGCGCCATGTAGCAGGGATTCCGTTCTCCTACAGAACTGTGCATAGAGATTTGGAACCTCAGTGAATTAGGGTGGCCCAAAACTCACCTCAGTATCCAAAATTCCCTTACCGAGCTAGCTACAGTGTCTCATTGTCATTACAAACTCCCAATGTTTAGACAAACCAGAACATGAACTTACAATACCTCAGGTCATGTGGAACACATGAGCACTCTTTCGTTATACAATCATTTCAAACCCGAACGTGGAGTAAATGAGGACACGTGCACATTTGAA